>NC_140579.1:964319351-964978957 GCF_964204655.1 Triturus cristatus | reverse complement strand
CGGCTGGTTTATATGGGGGTGAAATTTGGGATCATACAGCCAATCAGTAACTGCAGATTATCGAGAATAATTTCCTGAGGCAGTTGACAGCCTTACCGTCTAGCACACCGTTACTACCATTAAGACTAGATATGGGCTTAAGACCCATTGTGGTGGAGCTTGGTCTTAAACCTTTAACCTTCTGGCGCAAATTATGGTGCACACCAGAGCTCGAGAAATATAGAATGGAGCTACAAGAGATTTTGCGCCTTGTAAAAGTTGACCAAGTCCCATGGTTAATGTATGTGAAAAAATCCTGTGAGTTAATAGGCAGACCCGATCTGTGGTCTGACCCAGCCAATGCATGTCGTACGATCTCACGCAAAACCATCTCACTGGCCTATCATGAGCACAATCTACGTGTTCTTTTTATGAAGGTTAGGGCTGGGTCTTTATCTGAGTGCTTTCTGGGGTTCAAAGATACGTATCATCGAGAAGTAGTCTTAGATGATATAGAACCAACGATAACCAGAAAACTCTACCTACAATGGCGCTATGGCACCCTTCCCCTAGGTACTCATACCGCTAGTTGGTCACTACCACAACCAGCAACACAATGTCCGGCATGTGGCCATCCGTCTGAGTCCGACTTGCATATTATATTTTTTTGTCGAGCATATCAAAAACTGAGGAGATACTGGCTTGTCCCACTATTAAAAAATCTGGGCTTTAAGCAGCACCTTCCAGCTTATAGAATTTTAAAAACTGACTTATCAGCTCCCACAGTATTTGCAGTTGCGAAATTTTTAACAGCAATGTGGATTAGCCGCACCCGTTGCATAAAATTAAATTTTGTGTCCGAACACCTTTTTTTATAGTTATGTCGTAACTGTTAACTGGTGTTTTTTAACATGTTTCGAACAATATGTATTTCTTCATTGTATGCTTATTTTGTTCTACTCTTTTATGGTCCTAGTGGCCGAAATAAAGCTGATATGAATGGGATATTCATACATTCTGGAGGCAAGTTTAGGTAGTCAAATTCTAAGATCTCAGGAGCCAGATCGCCAGGTTCAGCTGTTGCGGATCTGGGTGTTGAATCTCGCCATGGCTCTGCGTTAAAAGTGAGGGTGTGAGCCGTAGCCTTTGATGCGGTACCACGGAGAGTTCCAGAAACGTGGTGTACCATGGCTGACGTGCCCACGTTGGAGCAACCAGGATGAGCGTCATCGAGTGTTGCTTGAGTTTGCGTGCCACCAGCGGTATTAACGGCGCTGGGGGAAAAGCGTACGCAAATCTGCCGGACCAGTTCATCCATATTGCATTGCCCTGGGACTGTGGATGTGGGAACCTGGCGGCAAAGTTTTGGCATTTTGCGTTTTCCCTTGTGGCGAATAGGTCTATCTCTGGATGACCCCACTGCTGGAAGTACGGTTGGAGTACTGATGGATGTATTTCCCACTCGTGCATCTGGTGGCTGTGCCTGCTGAACAGGTCTGCCATCTGGTTGTCTTTGCCTGGGAGGTGTTCCGCCATGAGGAAGATGTTCCTCTGAATGGCCCACTTCCACATGCTCTGAGCCAGATGAGACAACTGTGGCGAGTGTGTTCCTCCCTGCTTCCGTATGTAGTACATGGCAGTCATGTTGTCCGTTCGGATCAACACGACTTTGTTGCACAGGTGCATTTTGAATGCTTTCATGGCTAGGAAGATTGCCATCAGTTCCAGAAGGTTGATGTGCATCTTCTTTTGCTGTGTCGTCCATAGTCCCTGCACTGTGTGATTGAGTACATGAGCTCCCCATCCCTGGAGAGACGCGTCCGCCGTAAGTATGATTTGTGGAACAGGCTCCTGGAATGGTCGGCCCTTGCAAAGGTTTCGTGGATTCCACCAATGCAGAGAGTTGTATGCCAGACCGCTCACCAACACTAGGTCTTTTAATTGTCCGTGGGCCTGATTCCACTGACGTGCCAAGCACTCCTGAAGCGGGCGCATATATAATCTTGCGTGCGGGACTATGAAGATGCAGGAGGCCATCATGCCTATCAACTGCATAAACACTCTTGCTGGGAGTGAGTGTTGAGGTTTGAATTTCTTTATGAGCAACTGAATGCTGTTGATCCTGACTGAATTTGGTTGTGCCGCGGCTGCCAGAGTGTCTATGGTTGCGCCTAGGTACTGCTGTACGTGGTTGGGTTGAAGGTGGGACTTTGGATAATTCAGTGAAAAGCCCAGGCTGTGAAGAAGGTGAATGGTGTGGGACATGTGGCTGGCACAGTGCTGGGCCGACTTTCCCTGGACAAGCCAGTCGTCCAGATAAGGACAGACATGTATGTATTGCCTCCTTAAATGTGCCGCCACTGTAGCCAGGCACTTGGTGAAAACTCTGGGTGCCGTAGTTACCCCGAAAGGGAGGACTTTGAACTGGTAATGCTGATTGAGAACAGTGAACCTGAGATACTGTCTGTGTGAGGGGTGTATGGGTATATGGAAATACGCATCCTTGAGGTCTAATGTTGCGAGAAAGTCTCCCTGACTGAGCAACGGTAGTACTTGTTGCAGAGTGAGCATGTGAAAATGCTCTGAGAGAATGTAACGGTTTAGAGGTCTTAGATCTAGTATGGGTCTGAGAGATCCATCTTTCTTGGGGATCAGAAAATACAGTGAGTACACCCCTGATCCTCGTTCCTTTGCAGGCACGAGTTCTATGGCTCCTTTTTGGAGCATACTGAGAACTTCTTGTTGGAATAAGTGCAAGTGCTCTGCGGACATATGATGGTGTCTTGGTGGTATGTTGGGTGGAGTGGACGTGAACTCTAGACAATAACTGTACTGGATAATTTCTCTCACCCACCTGTCTGTGGTAATGGATTCCCAGACTGGCAGGAACTGTTGGAGTCTTCCCCCGACAGGTGTTACATGGTCGGGGGGCAGTGACAAGGCGTCACTGTTTGTTGGTGGCGGAGGACCTGGAGCTGTTGTTTCCACGGCCTCTGCCTTGGACGTTGTTTCCACGGTATCCACCTCTATTATTTTTATTATAGGTGGTCTGTGTACCTCCTTTAGTGTACTGCGACTGTTGGGAGTTTTGGCTTTTTGATGGTCCTCTGTTGCTGGAGCGACGAAAGGACCCACTCCGAAACTGCTGTGATTGCAGAGCCCCCATAGACTTTGCAGTCTCCGTATCCTTTTTGAGTTTCTCTAGGGTGGTGTCAACCTCGGGGCCAAAGAGGGAGTTAGGGTTGACAGGTTGATTAAGTATAGTTGTTTGTATTTCTGGTTTGAATCCAGAGATCCTTAACCAAGCATGCCGTCTTAACATGACGCTGGTGTTAATAGCCCTAGCGGCAGTGTCAGCCGCGTCAAGAGCGCACTTAATGGAAGCGTTGCTGATAAGCTTCCCTTCTGTAATTAGGGATTCTGCTCCTTCTTTATACTGATCTGGGAGGTGCTGGAGCAGTGTCTCTAGGGTATCATAATGTGCCCTGTCGTATCGAGCCAGAAGTGCCTGAGTGTTGGCAATTCTCCAGATGTTAGCTGCCTGTGCAGCAACCCTCTTTCCTGATGTTTCCAAGACCTTAGACTCCTTGTCTGGGGGAGGAGCATCACCCATTGTCTGTGAGTTGGCAATGAGTCTAAAAGCAACTGTCCTCTTATGTAGGCAGGGTCCACAGGAGCTGGCCTATATTTTTTTTCAATTCTAGGGTTAAGGACTCTCGCCCTTGTGGTCTCCTTAAAAATGTCAGTAGCCTGTTTGAGGACCCCCTTCAGCATGGGCAGAGTCTTAACAGATCTTTCTGAGGTAGAGAAGGTATCCATTAGAAAGTCGTCCTCAATAGGATCAGTGTGGAGCTGTACGTCATGATTGTTGGCGGCTCTTTCAATTAAGGCATTGAAAGCAGCTGTATCCTCAGTAGGAGACGTTTTCACCACATATGCCTATGTGTCTGGAGCAGTATGTGGGTTACCTGCATCAGTATTGTCCACCCAAGGCTGGTTCTGGTCTTCAGGGTCAGTGTCCATAGGATAAGTGCCCTCTTATATCATCAACATCTCCAGCATCCACATTAGAGTGTGTGGGTGAGAATGACTGCGGTTCTGTGGCACAATAGTGAAGTTATTCCACTAGAACTGGTGATATGGGTCTTTTTTTCTTCAATGGAATTTTGTAGGGCTCCATTGGTGTCTCTGTTACTATTTTCCGTTTGTATATGGAAAGTCTACCAGTATTGGCGTCGATAAATTGCCTGGGATCCTCATCGTCGCGAGGTAGTGCAACAGCTCTCTTTTCAGTTTGAATTCCTGTCGGTGCCTCGACATTTTTTTTCGGGTCGATGGGTTCTTGGGGTCGAGACCCTTCTTGGCATCGAACATTTTTGGTCGCACCACTGGTGGGAGTCCAAACTTGATGTGCGTCGACGCGATGTGAACCGCGCTGACCGCTTTCGGCTGCGGGGCCGTGTTGGCGCCAATCATGGAAGCCTTGGTTTGGATGCGTAGTAACGACTCCGACACCTTCTGCTTTACAAAGGGAGACGTGCTGCGGATTGGACACGGTCCTTCGACGCCTTTTTGGTTGTGGCATCAGGCCCCGTACCGGATATCGCTTTCGGGACACGAATACTGGAATGGGGTGGCTTTCGAGGGCCACTCTCCATATGTGTGTCGACGCTCCTTGGCGTCGATATTTTCGGGTCGGCAACCTTGACCTTGATTGTAGGTGCCGCCTTCGGCTCGATGTTTGTAAGACTCCTCTCGGCGTCGACGGCCTTCTTTTGTGGCTACAGCTCCGAGGCCTTGTTGCCGTGGTGAGACGGTTTCACTTTCGGTGCCGTTGCCTTCAGTTTCGATTCTCGTCGATCGAGTGATGGCGCTTTCGATACCGACGGCTCTTTAGGATAGTTCGACGCCGGGCATTTAAGCGGGGCGGAAGAACGAGAGGAATGATCTTGGGTAAGGCCTTGTGGCGATCCCGCGACCTGAGCCTTATTGAGTATCTCTTTGGGCCCTGAGTGGACCTGTGGGTGTAGCTCCTCTTCGGCCCCAAGGGCCTCTCCGTCGTCTCCTACCTGTTCGACGACTTCATCTTCCTCTTCATCTAGAATATGTTCGTCCTCGGCATCATAGTCGGATTCACGCTCCGACGCCGGATCCGATATCTCTCCTTGAACTTCAAGGTCCACGACCACCTCATCTTCGGTCCCAAAGATGTTGTCTGGGTTTGGCGCTACTTTCTGCGCCTCGAGCCGAGCTGCTCGACGAATGTGAAGTGTTTTCTTCGATCGAAACCTGGAGCACGCCATACAGGTGGCTTCGTCGTGGTTTGGAGAGAGGCACTTGTTGCACACCAGGTGCACGTCGAAGCGAGCATATTTAGCGTTGCAAAGAGGGCAACGCTTGAAGGGGCTATTCGATGTCTTTGATTCCATTGTCAATCTTGATCGGCGCTGACGTCGAAGGGCAAATGGCTAACTTCGAAGAAGATACTCGGCGCCGAACGAAAACGATACCGACGAGTAAGAGGCCTAAATACTCTAAGAGCTAAGATTAGGCCATCCGAACCCAATGGCGGAAAAAAACAATGTAAGGATGGAGGGGATGCCCATGCGCACTGTAGTCCAGGGGAGGAGCCACCTATCTCGTGATACTTCGAAGACTCTTCCAGGACAACAATGTGCAATCATCCGGACCCAACACTAGGCGGCGATCTATGCACAGATATGAATTCAGCAGCCCACATGCCTCGAACACATCGTTCTCTTATTAATAATACCCCCATGGTCCGGGAAGGCCTGAAAGAACGGTGGGAGGCGTGGGTGGGTCCCCTGGACGAGGTCGACTGGCGGGATGCCCTTATGGCCCCCAGGCTGGTGACGGCCTCCGCCAAACTGAGGCTTATTCAAATTTACTATCTTCATACTGCCTACTTCACGCCGGCTCGTCTGCGCCGTGCGGGCCTCTCCGCTACGGCAGCTTGCCCCCGCTGCGGTTTTGCCCCGGCTGACTTCATACACATGGTGTGGTCTTGTTCGGACTTGGGGGGTTACTGGAGGGGCATAGAAGCCGCGTCTCACGGAGGTCTTGGGATGGGTGGTGCCACATAACCCTAGACACACCCTTCTGGGCATCACTGACTGCCTGGATGGCACGCGCGCAGAGAAGCTATTCCTTATGACAGCATTAATGGTGGCGAAAAGGGATATAGCAGCGGCTTGGAAGCATCCGCAGCCGCCTAGCTTGGCCAAATGGAGCACTGGAGTGGACTGGTGTGCGGCACAGGAGCGGACTCTCTATCAGGCGAGGGGCTGCCTTAAAAAATACCGTAGGGTCTGGGGGAAATGGTTGGGCAATGTGTTATGATTATGCGGTTCGGGGGGGAAGGGGGGGGAGCTTCGGGTGGGGGCGGGGGGATGGCGTGGGCTCGTGCTGCGAGGTTGTAACTTGGTGGCTCGTCAGACTCAATGTTTTTTCTGTTGTATCACTCAAAACAATTAAAATTTGTTTATCAAAAAAAAGAGGACCACACTTGTGAAGTCCTCAACAGTATTAAAAAACGCAATTACATAATTCCATGGTGGTTGAACATCAGAATAAATCAGGTGAGTAATCCTTTGGAACGGAAACAATAGGCACCGCACGCCTCGAGGAAGTGGTCCTGCAGAGTTCAAGTTCAAGTGAATGAATATACTATAACTTAAATAACCTTTTGGTGCTTTTTCTTTCTAACATTGACAGTTTGTTTTGAATAAATCCCTAATTTTGTTATTAGGGTATGTAGTTGCATTTCTAAATGGTATTGATTACTAGTGTTTGACTGACATTGCGACACACACAGGATATATCGCAATTTATTTCTCTCAAAAGCAGTCACAGACCAATTTTTAATTCTCGCATTGTACCCAGGTCTGGTGACGTTTATTGGGCTACCCCATTATTTTGTAATGGGTTTCCTGCAACAGCACCACATCCGGGTGGGTGCGTTTTATAAATGCCGACACCAGTCCTCTCTTAATTTTGTCACCCAGGCCGTTAACATTCCAGGTTAGCACTGTAAAGGGGCTAGCCTCCAAACCCATCACGACCGATTGTGTATTGGTGGGACACGTGTATATGGGTAATTAAATAATGCCCTATCGGGGAAATGTGGGTGATTGCACATGTTCTTCAACATCTGTGACTGTACCTCAGCAAAAACATTATAAACCATAAGAACAATGAAACTAGACCCCTTACTCACATCCCCCCCACCCCATCTCCCTCCTCCCCAGTGTCACACCCCTTGCCAGGCGCTCGAGGTAGTGTATAAGGGTGGTAGAGGTCTGTCGCCCGCGCTGAACTTATGCTAAAAGTTCAAACTCCTGCAGCAGCCCCAATTATTCCAAAAAAGATCAACCCTTGAATAGTGAAAGACAAGCAAGAGCTAAGGACCAGAAGTGCAAAACAGGGGAGGGAAGAGTAGAGTGAGGAGATGAAAAGCAGGAAGAAGAAAAAGAAAGGGCTTTCAAAAGCCCAAGTCTGTGGCCAATCCCGGCCTCTCGCCTGCGATGGAAGAGAGCAGTTAAGTCACTCTGCAGGACTCGCTGTCTATATATCCGAGGGGGGGGAGGCGGAAAGTCTCCAATCAACAAACTCCGTCCTGATATTCTGATTCCACGGCCAGTCCCAGAGGCTCATATTCAGGAGTGCGAGTCAGGGGGGTCCCCATGTGATACCAAAGTTTCTGTCGCCGCGTCTTGCTCCATTGCCACTATTGCAGCCAGCCAAGGGATGCAGAGTGGGCTCGTCTTCGCCTTCTTCTCCGGACGTGCTGCCTCTAGTGTCCGCCTCTGTGCCAGGTTCAGGGTGGTCGGAGGGTGTGTGAGCCCACCGACAGGCGAGAGTCCAGTGAACGACCACTACGCCGCCGGATCCTACCGCTACTCCTTGATGCATATGGCGTCACCTCCTTCACATGGTTTCTCTGGTTACCCCGGGGACGTAGCATTCTTTGATGGTCCGAGGACCACTCCCCACTGACGTCTGGCTACGGCGCAATGGGACTTCCGGCCTTTCCTCGATCCATTGCGACGCTTCCTCCGGTGTTTGGAAGAAGTGGGCCTTCCCCAGGAATAACAGTTTTGCAGGGAATAGAAGCATATATTGAATTTTATGCTCTTGAAGCTTTGCCTTCACCGAATCAAAGGTACGCCATTGCTTCTGAAACTTCCTGCTATAGTCCGGGAAAATCATTACACGTGTGTTCTTGTGTCTGATATCTCCGATTTTCCTAGCCTCCCGAAGGATCATGTCTATGTCTAGGAAATTCAAAAAATGCGCTATAACTAGACACAGCTGTGCCCCCGGGGGCAGCCACGTCATCAGGGCCCTATGCGCCCTTTCTATGACGAAACACGCAGAGAACAGATCTGTCGGAAAGGTGCGGCGGAGCCAAGAGTGGAGAAATTCCATAATATTTGTCCCTTCAATGCCTTCTCTAAAGCCCACAAAATGAAGGTTGTTGCGTCTTGCCCTGTTTTCCGCATCATTGACATGCAACTGAAGGTCTTTGTTCGAGGACCCTAGATCTGCCATGCCTTTGAGGAGGTCCTGAAGGGCCTCTTCAGCCTCACCCAACCTGGTCTCCCATACTGTGTCCCTGGCCGCCAGGTTTCGTAGGTCTTGCCTCAAGAGCTTCACCTCTGTGCCCTCCTCTCCGAATTGGTGCGGGCAGCTGGTCATTCCTCGGGGGGGAGGGGGGGGGTATAGCGATCCAATTTCCCCTGTCGCGGCGGCTTTGGGTCATTGTCCTTGCCCATATTTGTAGACGCAGCACGCCAAGGCCGGGGTCCAGAAGTGTGACGGTGGAGGGAGGGGGGCCCAGATCTTCACCCCCCCCCCCCACAGAACAGTCTCTCAATGCGATCCCAGGCCGCAGAGCACCTTATCTCCCCCTCTCCAAATCAGCCAGTGTCCAGACCTTCCAGCCAATACTGGAGGGCAGAAGCGCTCCACGAGACTGCCCCAGCACGCACCCAGGGGTCCAGATCAGTCCGGGCCTCCGAGGTCCAGCAGAAGCACGCACCCACCCTTAGTGGCAGGGCAGTTGAAGAATCACTTCGCCGAGCACTGTCCCCACTTCAGTTCCCCCGGGCCCCTCGCCGCCGCAGCAGGGTGCAAGATGTGTGCTACTGTTCTTCTTGTAGTGCTGGGGGGCCCGGGTCTCAGCAGACTTGCACAGCGTGTGGTTGGGGGCCGCCCTCCTACACACACGGTCGGCTCCTATTCCAGCCCAGCCCCTGCTCACGGAAGAAGGGGGGGGGGGGGGGGGGGGGGGGGCGAAGGCACGGTCCCAGGAAGCAGAAGGGTTCACCCCGAATGACTCGGTAGCGCAGGGGTCCGTCGCCGTTTGCCGCTCTGCGTAGGTCTGTCGTGCCCCCTCGGCCAGTGTCCCGACCCCCAGGCCTCACTACCGGGCGGCGCAGAGTTCCACAGCCGCCCAGCTCACCAGGGGTCGTTGTGTGGTGCAGCGCTCCTTGATCGCAGTCTTGGGCTGCAGGCCCCCAGCGGCAGGACGCACCTCCCTCATGGAGCCGGGTCATCAGGAGGTCCGCGTCTACAGTTGCGGTGCAGTCCGTTAGCTTACAGCAGGCACCCGGCAAGAGCTCCCGCGGCACCTCCCGGCTGGTGGGGGGGGTTGCATACGCGGAGGCTGATAATCCTCCCGAGGGGTTCCCCAAGGCTTCGCGCTGCGGAGGAAAAGTTCCGGATCGGCTCAGGGCCGCGCCGGTGCCATTTAGTCAGCGCGGGCACAGCGTCTCCGCGGGACCCAGATCAGCGGTTCCGGGGTCAAGAAACCGCTCAAAGTCCTCCTCGAGTGCGGTTAGGCTGTCAGCAACGCCTGATGTTCTAATGGAGGTGCTCTCCGAGCCTGTACACTGCTGAAATCATTGTCAGATGGTGCTTTTCCGCCGGAGCTCGGCGAAAGCGCGTCTTACAAGACCATGCTGTTGGCCAAGCCCCGGTCCCACACCAAAGTTGGGGCTGAATCAGACTTTGGCACTCCAACCCATGCCACACTGTGGTGCAGCAATGAAGTGCTTCCTTTAGTGCTTTCCAACTCAGAGTAGGCGCTGCTTTGATCTCGACCGAGCCGGTGCCCTGACCACCTAGGCAACAGCCCTTCAGCAATCCTTCCAACTCCGATACATTGCCCCTACCTCATGGAAGGGATCAAGTCATTCATAATTTGTCTGGAATGGACTGATGATGATGAAGGGGATGAATCAGCACACCACTATCCCGATGACAACTGGTATGAAGACCTTGAAGATGCCAACGGAATAGACACTTTGCTAGACTATCTGGGCCTACCAAAGAGGACATTGCCTTATTTAAACGGTGTTGCAAATGGAAGCAGATGCTCTTGACCTCTAGTTACCCACTATGGAGGTGAAAACAAATGTCCTCACTGAGGTGCTTCAGCCAGGGCAAACTGGAGCAGAACCTCTTCTGCCATTTAATGAAGCCCTCACAGACCCTCATCTTTTCTTGTTTTGTTTGTGCAAAGCTTGTTCCGGCCTTCCGGTCAACCGGCAGATAGCAAAATCCTGGTGACCAAGCCTTCCTGATGCAGCGCTCGACAGCAGAAAGCTTGGTTGTACAGGCATCCACATGCTGAATAAACCCCAAAGCCTTTCCTACCACACCACTGTATAGAGAATTTAAGTGTATCGAAACATCTGGAAAGTGCATGATCGCTTCTACCAGATGGGCATTTTGTTCAGTTAACGCCGGTTTGGGCACTACACCACGCCCTTTGTGACTGGTGCTCCAACGTTGCGCAAGCCATACAAGATGGCTGCAATGCGGCTATGTTTATCTTCAGCTATAGGTAGGACACTACAGATTCCATTGGTTGGGTAATAGATTACAGTTTGGCCCTCAGGCGACACACCTGGGTGAGACCAAGGGGCTTCTCAGGGGCTACCGAGTCCACTTTGAAGGACATGCCCTTTTTTAGTGGCTCTTGCTGTTTTGGGACAGTTGGGCCACAGTGCACTCTGTGGGCCTGTCCGCCATGCCATGCCAGCAGTTTCGCCTCTCGGTGGCCATGGTAGGAGCTTTCAATAGCATTAAGTAAACTTTTCAGCTGGCCCAGCAGACTTAGCAGTCATCTTATGGCCGTAGGTTCCCAAAGGCAACACGGACATCGAAGGCAGCAAGTGGCCCTACCCGCTGTCCCTCCAGTTCCTGCGACCGCAAAAGCTCTTTAGTGTGCCCTTTGAGGAACAAAGCCACGCTGTTGGAGGCAGGATCCGATTGTTTCTGTTGGGGTGGCAGGCTATCTCTTTGAACAAGTGGAACCTGCAAATTGTTAAGTAGGGTGACGCCTTACCATTTTTTATCACCCGCTGCATCTTCCACCACCCTCAGAATATTTGAGAAAGAACCATCTGCCCCTCAAGTGGCAGGAAGTGCATGCCATCCAAGCCAAAGAAGCCATAGAGAGGGTATCGGCACCAGAAGTGGGCAATACTACTATCTGATGCCGAAGGAGGACAGAGGCCTCCTTCATATCCTAAACGTTTGGCTTCTCAATGCCTTATTTTGGAAGAACATATTCAAGATGCTCACTGTCGCCCAGATCTGGTCTACAGTGGAGACTGGTTAGCATGATGCTTATTCTGGAGACTGGACCTGCAGGATGCTTATTTACACACTGCTCTTCCTGCAGACCCACAGCACTACATGTGGTTCACAGTCGGACAGGAGTACTTTTAGTTTGCTGTGCACCCCTTTGGCACCAGTGCCTCTCAGGTGTTCACAAAAGTAATGGCAGTGGTTGCAGCACATTTTTGAAGGTCAGGGATACCAGTCTATACCTACTTCAATGACTGATTGCTGAAGGTAGGTTCGCCTCAGGCAGTCATCACTCATCTCCAGACTGGGGCTATCAACATGCCAAAGTCACACCTGACTACTTGGCAGATGCTCCCCTTCATCGACGCCATTCTGGACATGGTGCAGCTTCGTTTCTTCCCCCGGGAGGAAGTCTAAGACATTCAGGCTATGATCCTGGTACTCTTCAGTGGATTTGCGGAGGACGAAACAGGGCAAGGCAGCACAGAAGAGGACCACTTCTCATTGGATCATGCTCTCAGTCAAAATCTACTATGCACTGGCCAAGAACCAGCCACTGTAAGGTATGCAAGTTCTTTCAACCACCACTACGTTGGCATACAGTGTGTCTGTTGTAGATTTTTGCCAGGCTACTGCATTGGTGTCACTCTACATGTTCGCGAAGCACTACTGTCTAGACAGCCGGGTCCATTTGGACACTTGCCCACTTTGTCCTGCAGGGCTTCTTGGTTTGAACCAATTCATGTACCCACTACCTGGAGATACTGCTTAGGTATCCATTTAAAAAGTGAGGAATCTGCGGTTAGGAGTCTCTATCAGAAGAACAAGTTACTTACCTTCGGTAACGCTGTTTTTGGTAGATGGTATATCCAACTGCAGATTACTCTCCAACCGTTCCGTGAACTAGATTCTTTTTACATCTAAAAGTTTTCCAAGTCTAGAGATCTGCACACTGGTCAAAGCCAATTTGCTGTTGGGCTCTGTATCTGGGGGCGCAGACAGTTTAGAAAGCACCCGACTTCAGCATGCATGGGTGGTGCTTACATGTAGTTCCGCTTGTCACTTGCAGAGCGGACCAACTTCAGGGCTGAGCCACTTGACGCCACCTATGGGTGCACAGGGATACCGCTAAAGATTTTCCGGATCCTGTTTAATGCCAGGGAATATTCAAAAGGTGAGGAATCTGAAGTTAGATAGGAGTATCTACCAGAAAGAGCATTAAACAAGGTAAGTAACTAGTTAATTAGCATGATTCCTACTCAAGTCTGATGGCCCCTAAAATAGAGGAATAGACAATATTCATACGTCCTGAACATGGGATAGGTGAGATGGGGTGCAAAGAAGAGCAGAATGGACCAGGGCAGATTTAGATGCAAGTAACAAGGTGGAGGTACAAAAATCAATTGAGGAGCAGCAAGTCTAGCCAAATGTGCATAATGTAGGTTAATATGCCATTATGCTCCCCTCCTTTAGTGGACTTGTATAGCAACTGTAGCTTTTGACCTGGATGTACACTGGTAAAGATCATACGACTCCATCCACTATATGGAGTTACAACCAATGGCTGAGGCTGCAGATCGTCTGGAAGCCAGATAAAACCATCTCCAGCCATACATTAAAAAAGGGTCAATGTAGAATCCAGATTGTTACGGTGTCTATGAGGTATTTTGAAGCATTGTTTGTTTAATAATTTTACTATCTTGCACCCCTGTCTCAGTTAGCCTGGGGACCACTTCGAGCCACTCACTTACGAAGAACTCTTTGGTATTCATTACTTTTGAGCCGAGAGACTGGTGCAGTTTTTCAATGTCAATGTGTGCGCCACAACAGATTGAAATTACAAATCCCACACTGAGCATTATGATGTGAATTACCTTGGCAACCGCCATCTCAAAATCTTCTTGTGTCACGTGCACTCTCCTCTCTCTCAATGCATACATACCAGCTTCAGTGCAGACACCCTGAAAATAAATAATAAATGTTTAAAAACTGAATTGTATATGGTATACGTTCAAGACAGAATGCTGTTCATTTTTGTAATAGAAAAACATTTTGTGCAATCACCGAACGACCAGAACAAGTGAATGCTATTATGGCAGAGCTGGTTTGTCTTACTTCTGGGGGAGGTAGAGGGCGAGGAGGAAATGGGTGCGGGCAAAATACCTGCTTAACCTCAAACAAATCAATTAGTAAAACAAGTGTGCCAGAGAATAGTACATTTTGTAGGCAATCAGTAATAACAAAAACATATCCAGTCAATTTGTGACCTTTCGTATGGAAAATAATTTATTAACGTGATTACTTAGAGAAAATGCATCAAAATTGATTTGCATGGAAAGGGGTGCAGGAACATATTTGTACTGGTGCCTTCGGAAAGGCACTGATTGCAGAGGACTTGATAGGAAATTGACTAATTTATCAAGATAATTTTCATCACAGAATCTCTAGATACCAAAGTTATGAAATAAAGTCTCTAGAGTCCATAAATCTGCTAGGCTCCAAATTTACACACTTGCTAAGTGAAAAGTGTTGCCCACTGCGTACATAACCCAAAAGAAACACATCGTAGGTCAGGATAAAATGAACCATTCAGGCATAAAATGGCCAGATGTTGATAGGTAAACCCCTGCAAACGCAAACAGCACTTCAGGAGGACAATGCTTTTATTTTACTTTTCCCTATACAAGTAGGTAATCGTAGCATATTTAGTAAAACCAAGCTTACAACTTTGCTATGAAATAGAATGATCTTAGGCAAACAGCAGACTTATAAACATGGTGAATTTATTCAGTGCTGAATATTATTCAGAAGGCAAAATGCACTTGCTGCCAACGTCAGTATGGTTCTTAAACTACTGTGTCCTTAAAGGACCTGGGAAGAGCACACTGCCAACAAATATTCTGCCCGAGCGAAGTGTGAAGTACTGTAATTTCTCATGAGAGCCTTCAACTTTCAGGATCTGGAACAGTGTGTACATCTTCACCAAAACAGATGTGAGGGCTGAATTGTAATTCAATGTTTATGAGCTGTAATACAATGCAGAGCACATTACTGAACATACACATTACAAAAACGGGTTTCTTAATAAGTTGGCCCTTCTTTCTTGTTGAAAATGTAAGATATGGTCCTAATAATTTCACAGTTACAAATAGGCCTCATTCCCTAGGCACAATAGAAGCAAAAGCATCAGAGACTATAATACATTTAAGTATGCGACCGTGTTTCAGTCCGCAGATCTTAACCGTGTATTCTTTGAAGTAGATTCCTGGAACTTAGATGTGTCCATTGAGAGATCATCGAAACTGTCCAAACATTTTTTAAGAGATGCACCATCGCTGAAGAGGTGGGCCGTTCCGTGAGCAGTAACACGGTATCTCGCAGGGCCAGCGAAGGAGTGTTGGATGCCCAGATCTTTCATTCTTGGCCGGAGCGCTAAGAAACTTTTCCTTGTTTCCACAGTCGCTTTCGAATAGTCCTGTGAGATGAAGATTTTCCTCAAGTTCCAAAGCAAGTGATTTTGTTTCCTCATAAAAGCTAGTATTAGCTCTACGTGCTGGTACCGTAGCGGCTTGCAGACAATGGGTCTAGGATGCGCTTGAGTAGGGGTTCTCCTCGCCGGGACTCTGTGGGCCCTGTCAAGTTCCAGCGGTTTGTCGAATTTTATTTTCGCCATTAGTGGTGGCCACTTCTCTAGAAACAGAATGCAGGAACCAGCTTCATCCTCACTTCCTTCCGGGATTCCAAAGATGCGGAGATTCCCCCTTCTATTTCTGTCCTCCAACTCTTATCTGTTTGCTAAAAGATAAGAGATTTTAGATCTAGGGTCGTTACTGCTTTTTTCGTTATGGTCATTTCATCTTCCAGCTGACTGACTCAGTTTTCTGCCTCAGCATTTTACAGTTTGCTTCCCTTATGTCTTTACGAATAGCGGAAATCTCGACTTGCATGGTGTCTGTATTTTCCTTAGTGGACTCTGCTATTTCGTGAACCTCCGCAAGCTTCGATAAGAGGATCTCCATGGTTGCGTCGATATCCTGCTTGGGTTTGATTGGCGAGTCCGGTGATGGTGGGTCTGCTTTCACTCTCTTTAGATTAGTTTTTGGGTCTTTCTCCCCCATGCTGGGATGCTTCCCTTCCCTTGTTTTTGATATTTTATGTTGGTTCATATGTGGGTTGAGACCCTTATGCTATCCTTTATATCCTTGTATCCTGTCTCCTTCTGTGTTCTTATTATTGTGTCGCTCGGTCAGTTCACCGATTCACTGGTGCACTGGCACTGGTTCTCTGGTTTGCGAATCATTGGCTCACTGCGATTCACTGGCTCACTGGTTCACAGGCCTTGCTGTTTGCCTCCATTTAGGGGTCAGGCATCAGGATAGAGTTGCTAATTCAGCTTCAGCACCAGCTCTTATTATGAGTGGTTGTTAGAGGTACTTTCTATCTGTCGTAAGTCAAACACTGCCTTGATTTCGTTGCTGTACGTTTCACTACATCTATTCCCTATTTTAGAGTGCCTCCATCTTAAGGTCCATCTTAGGGTCAGGCAAATGAAAGTGAATATTATATCACTACCAGTTTTGCCAGGTATGACTTGTTAGTTGCTTGTTAATTGCTTTAAACTAATGACTTCACTCATTCACTCAGGAGATTGCCCACCTGTACATACTGATCTCCTCCAGAGCTCATCACCAGCTGCTTGTCTGGATGAACGTGAAATGAAATGGCTGCCGCTCATTTCCCTGCTTTCATCAGCTACTGCCTCTAACTGTATTATAGCTGCCAATCATGCAGATAATCTTGCTTGTTTCCCTCCTTCAATCAAATGTTGTCTCTAGCCGTGTCAAGGAGGTTAATCCCGCCAATCTCACTGACAATCCTGCTGACAATCACCAAGGCCACAATTCCTTCATAATTCCTCTACACAGGTTCGAGCACGATCAGATAAGGCCACCGCGATGCCGATGTGTTAATCTGCTGGGTCGCTGCAACGACCTACACATACTCCGAATTACTGCTTGTTACTGCCGCTTGCCGCGTTTGCCCGGGTGTCGCTCAAAGCCGCTCAACGCTGGCCGCGAGCTCAGCCCGCTTCGCATGCTTTGCCTGTGATAACAATGATATTATGATGCTATCATGCTATGAGGCATCATGCCTCAATGCTGTCTCAACATATTTGTAGCATTTACAATGCAGCAAGGCTAGTACAACTACTACTACTCTTAATCTGTATTAAATCCATCATGGATTAGTTATGCAATACTTAATGTATCAACTGCATTACCCTCCTACTTTCTTACATGGTCAACACTATTGCATCGTAACACTACCGTACTAATGTACCACACTACCGTATTAACTACTGCACCACTTGAATATTAACGTGCATTAATGCACATTAAAGATCTACAGACTGTATTACAGTACTGCACTTCCGTACTCTATACTGCGTTAGGGTACTAATACTCGAGAATACCGTATTAACTACGGCATCACTATCTGCGCTACCTATGCATTATACAAGCACCTCATTACCTCACTACAGACTCGCACTTCCGTACTGTCGTACTAACAAATGTAATGCAACGTAAAAAGGGTTTGGACACTCAAATGTTTTCACATGTTCTGTGTTGGAGTTGACATTTTCCTGCAGTCGGCATGTCTTTTGCAGTTATATGGGGGGGTGGGAAGGGAGGGTGGGAGGGGCTGAGGGAGGGGTTGACATTGTTCATATATGTTTTGACGGTTTTATGTGCATATGGGAGACAGATTCCTCCTGTACATTTTCTTCCTTTACCTCTGTTTGTTTCTCTCTTTTTCCTCTTTCTCTTCTATCCTTTCCTTCTTTCTCCGCTCGGTGGTCAATGGGCTCCTAGGTTCCACCTATTCAAAAGGGAACTCATACATGATTCTACCCCCTTGCTGCTAGATCATTTAATGTGGAAGTCTATGCTAATACCCCGTGGTGTTTTTCAAGTATCAGAAATGAGGAAGACCATACGATACCCTGTGATAGATTCCCACGAGATACTCTACGAAACCAAAGACACACAACAATGAATTCACGAATCAAACAGATTAAAATAGTCTCGCTAAATGTTAAAGGCTTGAACCAGCCAGTAAAGAGGAGGAAAATTATGGACTACATTGGCAAGCGAAGAGCGGACATCGTTCTCCTGCAGGTGATAAAACTGGACAATAAATTAGCAGACTCACTGAAAAGGAATCAATACACCGAGGTTCTTAGTTCCAGCGCGGTGGGGAAGAAGAATAGGGTAATAACTATGATTGCAAAAAACTCTAGACTAGAATTAATTTCTCACACTGCTGATAATCAAGGAAGGTGGATAACCGGAAAACTCCAGAGAGAGAATTCGGTCATTTTTGTAACTAACATTTATGCCCCAACAAACAATGATAGCTAGTTCTGGGAGGACCTAGAAAATAACTTTAGCACGATCTCAGACTCTGCACTCTCCATAGTTGCAGGAGAATTTAACCTGCCGATGGACCCTTGCCTAGACAGGAACTCCTCCTGTAAATATAAAGTAAACAAATCACACAAGGCACTTATTCACCTATGTAAAAGATTCAACTTACTTGATGCTTGGAGGTTGCAGAACCCCACTGAGAGGGAGTACACATTTTACTTGTTTCCCCACAACTCATTCTCACGGATAGATTACTTCTTGATCTCAGGGAACGACATTAGTAGGGTTGATCAATCAACCATTGAACCAAGAGTAGTTTCTGACCACTCATGTATAACTTTAACCCTTACAGACTCTCCACACAAAAAAAAAACGAGCATTTACAATGCAATGGTCTCGGCATTGTTAAAGTTAGAGCTTTTGGCATTGCTCATGACATTTTTGTTTATGTTTTAGTTTTTAAAACATTTAAAGAAACGGCATTGTTATTTACAATGTCAATAGCTTAATCTCTCTCAAATGCGAGACCTATTGCATTTGCACCCACACACAGAGCCACACCCACACACAGAGCAACCCACACAGAGCCACCTACACAGAGCTATTCACATAGAGCAACCCACACACAAATAGAGCCACCCACACACACAGAGTTACCCACACATAGAGAGAGCCACCCATGCATAGAGCCATCTACAAAAAAAGCCACACACAAACACAGAGGCACACACACATACACACACATAGAGACCTCTGCAGCAAACACATTAACCCACTGATCTGACGAACCAGGATTTGATTCTGTACCCTGTAGAATACACAGGGAACAACGCAGCAGGCTCACTATACTGTTTTAGAAGGAAAGGAAGCTGTGTATACACATTCGACTCTGCAGCAAATGCATGAACCTGCTGAGATACAGCTGTGTGAGTGTGACCAGTGTGCAATCATGTGACCCTGACACTCATCCCTGCCTGGGTGAGTTATTCTGCCCGCTTATCTTGTTAACAAGGACGTTCCACACTGGCCTGTGTGAAGCAAAGGGAAAAGGTGACCAGGGCCAGTCCGGGAGGGTACACAGGTCACCCTTTCCAAATAATAACTCACCGCGTGGCCATGTTTGGCCCAGTCATATGACCGCAAAGAAGGAATAATGCGACAATCAGGGTGAGTCGTAAGAAGCCGAGCACGGGCTGCTGAGTGACCAAAGGGCGGAAGTGAGGCCGCCGGAAGATTCTGGGACATCTTTAATACAGACTAAACGTATGGCTTGCCAGAGAACTGTGGTTATCGCGGCAACCTATGAGCGTTATCTTCCCTCCGAGACTCTAAAAGTAAGGCACGTGTGACTAGCAAATATACGCACGCCCCCATGACAGGACAGCATGCCTCTGGCGATCTTTAGATCTATTCCCCAGCCTCCTCCAACAGGCCTGATGCACTGTACCCACAGCAAAAGTGCAACTTATCCCTCCTGAAAGGAACTCGAGAAATTTAAAACCGGACAGGACCAGCCTGTCCTTTGTGACCTAGAACAACGCGTCTCGGGACTACTGTTGCCTGACCCTTGTGGCCTGGACATCTGAGGCTTCTTCCTTACGGAGGACTGTGGCCACGAGTCTCTCTCGCCACCTACAGTTCTACAAACACTTACGTTATCTCCCTAAACTTTGACTATCCACCAGGACAGCGTTTCAGACCTTTGTTTTTCTGCTGCAAATAGTTATCAAAACCACACCCAAAATGCACTAGATCTGATCGAAAATGACAGCGCAATGCTCTCAGAGTTCCACAGCCTGTGGTTCCTTTTGGCGACCAAAATACACAAAGACCTCTCTGTTGGTGTCGGCTTTCTATGAGGAAAACGGGATACTCTGTTGTTCAGGAAGTGTCTGAAAGTAGGTAGGGGGTACTTCCTGTATACTAATGAGCAGACCCCGCCTCCTGGCAAAACCTTAATGGGGCATGTTTACCTCCCTCTCGTCTTGTTTAATCCATTATATAGCAGAACTGCGGAACTTCGCGGCTACACGTGGGCATACATTTATAAAAATAAACAAACAGAAAAAAAAATATCTGCGATCTCCATAGTGCAAGAATACGCCAAACCAAAGATGATTTTAGTACATGTATAGTCGGACTGTTTGATACGAAATGGCGAAAGGGAGGCTAGAGACAGAAGTCTTTCAACGCCAGTTCTCTCCAGACAAAGGAGAACGATTCTGGGCAGCGCTTGGTGTTGGTAAAGTATGGCGCTTTCTTCCCAATTCGCAACTCAAACACGCTTTAGGAATGAAAATACAGGTACGGGCTCTGACACACAGCGCTCAGGATTTGTCGTAGTGATATGTCCCTTCTTTACCAAGCTTGTCTCCGGTGACCCTCCAAACAGGTTAGATCTTGTTCTTACCGGCTCTCTTTCTGTAGTCCCCGGATGATGTCCAGGAGAGAGAGACAAAATTGATTTATCGGTCTATTTTTTTCTTCAAAATGAACCTCTTCCTAGTTTTAAGATGTTGTCATGTATGTCCTAGTATCGCCGAAAGGGCAAAAAAGCGACTCAAAACTGCGCGCACTCATTGAGAGTTTTAGTTAATGCATGTAAGGGATTTTTTTTTCTTCAGTTTTATATAGCGCGAACTCGATCAGACGGTATTGGAGCGTTTTACATGAGCAGAAGAGCAATCACATTACACACAGACACATTCCTTTTTGGTAGGCACGGGGAGATTAAATAATTTGCCCAAAATCACAGGATGTTCAGTCAACGCAGAGACTCGAACCTTACCAACAACACCAACCAAATCTGCCATGTCTCTGCTACCCAACAGGCTAACAGCCCACCGCCATTTGTACCGAGCAAACAAAGTCCATGGTCGTTTAAAAACGTACGATAATTAAAACAAGAAATGTAAATAAACAAAGATCGCTTACCTTAGATGTTCGGAAATCGCTCTGTACATCCCAGCAAAAGACACGAATAAACACGAGAACGTCCCTGTAAAAAAAATAAAATAAAAAAAAAAAAACCACGCCCACCAGTGTAAAAGGGACGGGGCTTAAAAAAGAGATAGAAACGAAAAAACACCCCCCCCCCCCGAATCCGAAAAAGACGGGGCTTGAATTGACAGACAAAGCACTTCTCCAATGGCTGACCAGCATTTAAGAGGCCAGCCAATGGAGAAGAAGGGCGGGTTCAAGCCACACTACTAGAAAACATAAAATCTCGACAGCGAGCGCTAGCCGAGACCTAAAAATAGGAGTCTCTCTGGAGATTCAATGATGAAGTCCTAGCCTCCCCAGAACACAAAAAAACTATAGAAGACGATGTGAGAAAGTGGCTCTGTATATACTGTTCCTTAATAGGTACAGGGTGTACAGAGTCCACAGACCCCAAGGGTTTAACAGAGGTTAAAGTTAGATTGAATATGCTACTTACCAGTATGCATCTGTTCTTGGCATGTAGGGCTGCTGACATTCATATCTGTGCATAGATCGCCGCCTAGTGTTGGGTCCGGATGTTTGCACGTTGTTGTCCTGGAAGAGTCTTCGAAGTATCCTGAGATAGGTGACTCCTCCCCTGGACCACAGTGCGCATGGGCATCCTCTCCATCCTCCGATTGTTTTTCGCCATTGTGGCAGTGATGGAGTAGATACAGAAAATGATGACCATGCTTTACAGTAATTCTGAGAGCTGCAGCTGCTACAGGCGCCGGGGAGGAGGGAGGGCGATATGAATGTCAGCAGCCCTACATGCCAAGAACAGATGCATACTGGTAAGTAGCATATTCAGTTCGAGGCATGTGGGCTGCTGAATTCATATCTGTGCATAGAATACATAGCAGTACCTCCCATTAGCGGCGGCTACCAGTGCCAGCTGCAGCGGTCTGAAAAAGAGTTTTGAGAACAGCCTGTCCTACAGCTGCCTGCTGTTTTGAGTGTACATCTACACAATAGTGTTTGGTAAATGTATGTATAGTGGACCATGTGGCTGCTCTACATATATCATGTAAAGGATTGTTTCCCAGGAAAGCCATGGAGGCCCCTAACTTACGTGTTGAGTGGGCTCGTGGGGGAATCGTTAATGTGCGTTTAGCCTTTTGATAGCAAATTTGAATACATTTAACGATCCATCTGGCTATACCTGCTTTGGAGATGGCGTTGCCTTTGTGTTGTGGGGAAAAGGCAACGAAAAGTTGTTTTGTCTTCCTAAAGTTTTTAGTTCTGTCTATATAGTACATGAGGGCTCTTTTAACATCTAGTGTATGGAGCATTCTTTCAGCGACATTTTGTGGATTCTGAAAGAAAACGGGCAGTTCAATCGTTTGATTCATGTGGAACTGCGATATAACTTTAGGCATGAATTTGGGGTTGGTACGTAGTACGACCCTGTTAGCGTGAACCTGTATGAATGGCTCTTGAATGGTCAGTGCCTGGAGTTCACTAACTCTTCTCAACGAAGTGATTGCCACTAGGAAAGCTACTTTCCAGGTGAGGAATTGAATCTCACATGAGTGGAGAGGTTCGAAGGGTGGACCCATCAGTCGGGTGAGGACCAAGTTGAGGTTCCACACTGGTGCTGGTGGGTGTCTTGGGGGAATTACTCGTTTGAGTCCCTCCAAGAAGGCTTTGATGGCAGGCACTCTGAATAAAGAGAGGTGCTGCCTGTTTTGGAGATAGGCTGCTATTGCGGTTAAATGGATACGTATTGAGGTGTAGGCCAGATTGCATCGGTATAGGTGCAAGAGGTAACAGATTATGTTTTGAATGGATGCGTCTAGCGGGTTAATGTCATTGTTATTGCAATAAATGACAAACCTCTTCCATTTGGCTGCATAGCAAGCTCTGGTAGTGGGTCTTCTAGCTTCCTTAATGATCTCCATACAGTCCGGTGGCAGGTTTAGGTAGCCAAACTCTAGGACTTCAGGAGCCAGATCGCCATGTTCAGCTGTTGCGGATCTGGGTGCTGAATTTCTCCATGGTTCTGCGTCAAATGCGCGGGTTTGATCCGCAGCCTTTGATGCGGCACCACGGAAAGTTCCAGAAAGGTGGTGTACCATGGCTGGCGTGCCCATGTTGGAGCAACCAGGATGAGTGCCAGTGAGTGTTGTCGCACTTTGCGTGCCACCAGCGGTATCAACGGTGCTGGGGGAAAAGCGTACGCAAATCTGCCGGACCAGTTCATCCATATCGCATTGCCCTGCGACTGTGGATGTGGGAACCTGGCGGCACAGCTTTGGCATTTTGCGTTTTCGCTTGTGGCGAATAGGTCTATCTCTGGATGACCCCACTGTTGGAAGTACGGGTGGAGTACTGACGGGTGTAGCTCCCACTCGTGCATCTGGTGGCTGTGTCTGCTGAGCAGATCCGCCATCTGGTTGTCCTTGCCGGGGAGGTGTTCCGCCATGAGGAATATGTTCCTCTGAATGGCCCACTTCCACATGCTCTGAGCCAGATGAGACAACTGTGGAGAGTGCGTTCCTCCCTGCTTCTGTATGTAGTACATGGCAGTCATGTTGTCCGTCCGGATCAACACGACTTTGTTGCTCAAGTGTACCTTGAAGGCTTTCATTGCCAGGAAGATTGCCATCAGTTCTAGAAGGTTGATGTGCATCTTCTTTTGTTGTATTGTCCATAGTCCCTGCACTGTGTAATGGAGTACATGAGCTCCCCATCCCTGGAGAGACGCGTCCGCTGTTAGTATGATTTGTGGAACAGGCTCTTGGAACGGTCGGCCCTTGCAAAGGTTTTGTGGATTCCACCAATGCAGAGAGTTGTATGCCCGACCGCTCACCAACACTAGGTCTTTCAACTGTCCTTGAGCCTGATTCCACTGACGTGCTAAACACTCCTGGAGCGGGCGCATATGTAGTCTCGCGTGCGGGACTATGAAGATGCAGGAGGCCATCATGCCTATCAACTGCATGAACACTCGCGCAGGAAGGGAGTGTTGGGGTTTGAACTTGGAGATCAGCATTTGCATGCCGTTTACCCTCACTGAATTTGGCTGAGCTGTGGCTGCCAGGGTGTTTATGGTCGCACCGGTGCGACGATTGGTTTCGGTTTCGTGGAAGGGAAACCAGTCCTTTTGGGTAATAATGGCTCTCGCTGGATGTCCAAGGCCGGGCCAGAGGGCGGGGCCGAAGAACTGCGGGATTGATCTTGGGTAAGGCCCGAAGGCGATCCCTCGACCGGAGCCGTAGACTGACGCACTGTGATATCCTCCGTTTGGACGGGTAGGCCCTGCTCGTCACCAGAGCTACCTTCTTCGGCCTCTAAGGCCTCATCGTAGTCTCCTACCTCATCGTCGGCTTCTTCCCTGTGAAAAAGCTCTTCATCTACGTCTTCCGATCTGGAACCGTGTTCGGAAGCGGGGCTGGAGGGTATGTTTTCCACGCTTTCAACATCTTCGTCCTCGGTGCTGAAGATGTTGGTCGGGGCCGGTGCCGCTTGCTGCGCTTCAAGTCTTGCGGCTCGTCGATTCCGGAGAGTCTTCTTGGATCTGAATCGGGCACAGGGCATACATTTCGATTTGTCGTGATCTGGTGAGAGGCATTTGTTGCACACCGGGTGGACGTCGATATGTGGATATTTCGCGTGGCAAACAGGACACCGCTTGAATGGGGTCCTCGATTCCATCGTCGATGTAGGGTCGATGGTCGGATGAAATGGATCCGAAAAAGTTGTGAAGGTCGCTAAACTAGCAAGTAAACTGGCGATACCGATCGGGAACAGTACCGACGAAAACTAAAGGCCTTTTGGCCTGAAAACTAAATTTTCCTAACTTGAGTCAAGATAAGCACATCCGAAACCAATGGCGGAAAAAAACAATCTGAGGATGGAGAGGATGCCCATGCGCACTGTGGTCCAGGGGAGGAGTCACCTAACTCAGGATACTTCGAAGACTCTTCCAGGACAACAACGTGCAAACATCCGGACCCAACACTAGGCGGCGATCTATGCACAGATATGAATTCAGCAGCCCACATGCCTCGAACATAACCTTACTCTCCAAAGTGGTAGCCTGGTCGAGCAGTAAGGCAGTATCAGAGGACGTGTAAAGCATTTGTTGTACACACTCAGTCAGCAAATAGTTCCAATAACTGAACTCTAGGCCAATGGTTTGTATATAAAAAAATATATGCTGGTTTTATTTCAGAACCAACACTTGGAATTAAAATATACTTTCTCGACAGGAGATGTTTCATAAAAATACTTTTGTATATGTAATAGACTTTTTAGTAAACAGTTACAAGTAGTTGCAGTAGGCAACTATTTCTAAACACAATACATTGAGCTCAATGCTAAATTCAAATTATATGCAACAGATTACTTTTGTAATTCCAGGCTTGGATCCTAGATCCAGTCCTGGGTCAGTTCTCAGAATCAGCTGTTGAAAGTCGACTTTGGTACTGTAGTGATTTTTAACTAATATTTAGCTATTTCAAAAGTGAGCACTTAGAAAATATTTCAGAGCAAACAATCAATGATTCCCTATGGAAGGAAATATAGGTTACAGGTACAGTAGGTTATCGTTACTTTTGTAATCCAGTATTGGGTGGCTAGACTCAGTACTGGGACATTTATCCAAAACAGGTAAGTAATTACGTTTTCAGATGTTATACGATTTTTGAGGAATATTTAGAAATTGCAGAAATCAACACTTAGAAGAAATTTCATAGAAAAGCAGTCAATGGTTTCCTATGGAAGAAAATGAGTTAAAGGTAAGTATAGTTGTGGGTACTTTTCAGAGTCAGTGCTGGGCACCAAGATCCAGCACTGGGAGCTCACCTAAGAGCAGGTGAGTAAATTTGTTTTTGGTACTCGGCTGATTTTTGGTGAATATTTTGAGTTTTGAAAAGTTCACACTTAGAAGAAGCCAGTCAATGTTACCCTATGAGGAAAATCAAGTTAGCGGTTTAAGGGTAAGTTCTCGACTGGCAGAGTTGAAGTTCTGGGCATAGACTCAGGGGTCTCCCAGTGTCAGGTAGGTACAGTCAGTTCACCCTCAGCGGTTTCAGGACGGCCGGGTGCAGAGAGAGTTAGGCCCAATGTTAGCCTATGAGGAATAGGGGGGCCTGGTTTGGTGGCTGCTAACTAGCAGGCCACGCGGCTGTGGGAGCTGGGCTCCTGGTCACTCACTCAGGGCAAGTGGGGAAGTAGGCTAGTGTAGAGATTGCACTGCCAGGGCCACTCGGCCGGCTGGGTGCAGGGTGCTTTTGAGCAGTCGGGCGCTCAATGGAAATGTTCCGGTTAGGAAAAAGGCTGCAAGCTCGGGGACGAGGATGCTTCAGGTGCCACCACCACTTCGAGAGGTAAGTTGGATAGTTGTAGGTTAGGTGGGTACCCCGGGATTGGGCACAGGGGGTCGCAGGGCGCCGCGTGCAGGGGTGCCTTTTGGTGTTGGGAAATCTTACCCTCTGATGATCGCGGTCGGGGGGGGGGTTTGGGGGGGGGGGGGCACCTTGTTCCAAGGCTGCAGGCTTCTTCCGGAATGTCGAGGGGGGTCCTTGGGTGCCGGACTCGGGGTCACAGTCGCCGTGGGGTCGTCCTCGGGGTCTTTGTCCACTCCGGCACTGGCCAGGCTTGGCTGGTGCAGAGTGTGCTGGGTTCGCGGTTCCGGGCTGCTGCCAGGGGTTAGAAATAGGTTTCTGAGTAGAGCCTCTACTCATGGGAGTCCCAGGGGCTTAGAGCCAAAAGGTAGCCAGGTCCTCCGGGGTTGGTGAGGTTGCTGGCCACGAGAGATGCCGCGCTGGTGCAGGTTCGGGAGTCGACAAGCCGGTAGGGCTGGGGCCAAAGCAGTTGGTGTCTTCTTCCCTTGTTAGCAGCTGCAGGGCAGGTCTTTGTTCTTCTTGCTCTTCTTGTAGTCTTTTGAATCTGGAATCTGGGGAAGGAAGGTTCAGGGTGCCCCTAAATACTAGATTTAGGGGCGTTACAGGTAGGTGAAGGTCAGAGACCAATGGGTCCTTGTCCTGGGGTGGGTACACCCCCTATCCTGCCCCTCTCCTGTGGGAGGGGGGCAGTAGCCTAATCCTGATAGGGTAGGGCCTCCCATCTTCAAGATGGCGAGAGCCCGGAGATGTGCTTCACCTCGCCTCCCCCACCTGAGGGGTGGGGTGGGCAGGCTGGCACATCCCCTGTCCTTCTATGGGGTTTCCGGCCAAGCTTCCCGCCAGAGTGGGGGTTGCAGTGGCCTGGGGAAACTCCTAAAGGCGGCAGGCCTTTGAAGCTTCCCTTTGCTCATTCTGGGGGAGGAGATTTATCACCTCACCCAGGATGTGCATTGTTGCAGGCCCGGGAGAGCAGGAGCTCTCCCACCCAGGGGTCCAGCAACGTGTCTGCTGTGTGGCAGCCTGGGCAGCCTCAGAGCAGACGTGGATTGTAGGTTAGTTGTAAGGGGGCATCTCTAAGATGCCCTCTGGGGTGCTTGGTACATTAAATCTCACACTGGCATCAGTGTGGGTTTAATGTGCTGAGAAGTTTGATTCCAAACTTCTCCGTCTTTAGTGTTGCCATTATGGTGCTGTGGAGCTCGTGTTTGACGAGCTCTCAGCACCATGTACTCTTAAATGGCAGCACTGCACTTACAGTGCCCGGGAATGGACCTGGGTACTGTAGGGGCACAGGGCTCCTGCTCCTGTGCCCACACCATGGGCATAAGGCACCCAGCCAGAGGGGTGACTGACATATGCCTTGGCAGTGTGGGTGTTGGGCATGGCACACAGGGATGTGTGCCATGTCGACTCTTCATTTTGTCCTGCACCCAGACACTCAGCCTGCAAAGGCAGTGTGTGTGTGTAAGGGTACAGGGCCCCTAAGGGTGGCACAATGAGTGCTGCAGCCCTTAGGGGCCTTCCCTGGTCACAAGGCCCTGGGTACCTAGGGTACCATTTACCAGGGGCTGACATGTGGCCAGGGTTTGCCAATTTGGAGTTTGTGTGTTTTAAGGAAGGAACATAGGCCCTGGGCACCTGATTGGCAGGAGTCCAGGGTACACTCAGTCAAAGTACATTCAGCAATTTAGCAAAAAGTGGGGGCATACCATGCAAAAAAGAGGGCACTTTCTCACAGACGATATCACAAATTACCTGACAACTCCCACCTTATTAGAAGGGAAGCTCAAAAATCTACTGTAAGAGGAGTAATTATACAAATTAAATCTAAAATAAATAAAGAGACAAACTCGAAATTACAGAAACCAGAGGAAGATATATCAAAACTGGAAAAAAACACATCGTTAATAACGACCCTGGGACGCTGACAGAAGTCCTAAACAAAAAATACGGATACAACAAGATTATTAGCACGAGAGCGGGTATCTGGATCAGGGCCGGACTGGTAATTCTGGCCACCGGGCAATCCCCCGGTAGGCTGGATCGGGTTGGGGCCAGTTTTTGCACAGGGGGCAGGTTTTGTTGCTGGGGCCAATTTTCAGGCCGTGAGTTAGTCAGTAGTCTGACTGTCTGTCTGACCTCCGCTGTGGTCTGCTGAGCAGCACCAGCAGAGGTCAGACAGACTACTACCATACCAGGCCGCTCTGCTCCGTGCGGCCAAAAAGCACAACTGTCTGCATCGGAGTCAGTCTGGCACTCTGGTGCACTCTCAGCACCATCTGGTGCAGCCTGGCCAGGTGGATATGGGGTGCGCAGCGCAGGTTGCGCAGATGTCTCCACTGCAGTTCACCCTTAGGTTGGGGCTGGTGATCAGTCACGCGCATTGGGGCTTGCGCAATAAAAAGTGCACGCGACTGGTGAGGCCAGGACTCAGACATCCCAGATGCCCTTGCCAGAGAGACGAGTCGACTGAGACAGAGAGAGACACCGCACCGACACGTGCAGCCATAATTTATTTCTAGCCCCCATGTCTGCCGCCAGCAGGTGAGTCTGTCCAGTCGTTTGCAATCATCATGGGCAGTGTGGGCACTCCTGGGGGGCGTCGCGACCGGCCGGGATTAAAAAAAGCAAAAGATATAGGCCCAGGCCCGGTAGTAGTTCACGGAAGAATGTGAGACGCTACCCTGTGAGTGTGTTTAAAAAAACGATGTTTCTAAAGTCTTTGTGTGAGAAAGTGGCTCTGTATATACTGTCCCTGAATAGGTACAGGGTGTACAGAGTCCACAGTCCCCCAGGGTTTGACAGAGGCTAAAGTTAGATATAACCTTACTCTCTAAAGTGGTAGCTTGGTCGAGCAGTAAGGCAGTTATCAGAGGACAGTGTAAAGCATTTGTTGTACACACTCAGTCAGCAAATGGTCTCACACACTCAATAACTGAACTCTAGGCCAATGGTTTATATATAAAAAATATATGCTTGTTTTATTTTAGAACCAACAATAGGTTTTAAAATATACTTTCTCAGAATGAGATGTTTCATATAAATACTTTTGCAATATGCAATTGACTTTTGTAAACAGTTACAAGTGGTTGCAATAGGCAACTTATTGTAAACACAACAATGCATTGAGCTCAATGGAAAGTTCAAGTTATTTGCAACAGATTACTTTTTAGATTACTTTTGGAATTCCAGGACTGGATCCTAGATTCAGTCCTGGGTCAGTACTCAGAATCAAGTGATGAAATTCGACTTAATTACTGTAATGATTTTTAAACAATATTTAGCTATTTTAAAAGTTGACACTTAAAAAAAATATTTCAAAGAAAACAGTCAATGATTCCCTATGGAAGAAAATTCAAGTTGCAGGTACAGTATGTTCTCGTTACTTTTGTAATCCAGTACTGGGTGCCTAGACTCAGTACTGGGACCTTTATCCAAAACAGGTAAGTATGAATATGCTACTTACCAGTATGCATCTGTTCTTGGCATGTAGGGCTGCTGACATTCATATCTGTGCATAGATCGCCGCCTAGTGTTGGGTCCGGATGATTGCACGTTGTTGTCCTGGAAGAGTCTTCGAAGTATCCTGGGATAGGTGACTCCTCCCCTGGACTACAGTGCGCATGGGCATCCTCTCCATCCTCCGATTGTTTTTCGCCATTGTGGCAGTGATGGAGTAGATACAGAAAATGATGACCATGCTTTACAGTAATTCTGAGAGCTGCAGCTGCTACAGGCGCCGGGGAGGAGGGAGGGCGATATGAATGTCAGCAGCCCTACATGCCAAGAACAGATGCATACTGGTAAGTAGCATATTCAGTTCGAGGCATGTGGGCTGCTGAATTCATATCTGTGCATAGAATACATAGCAGTGCCCTCTATGAGCGGCGGCTACCAGTGCCAGCTGCAGCGGTCTGAAAAAGAGTTTTGAGAACAGCCTGTCCTACAGCTGCCTGCTGTTTTGATTGTACATCTACACAATAGTGTTTGGTAAATGTATGTGTAGTGGACCAGGTGGCTGCTCTACATATATCATGCAAAGGAATGTTTCCTAGGAAAGCCATGGAGGCCCCTAACTTACGTGTTGAGTGGGCTCGTGGGGGAATCGTTAATGTGCGTTTAGCCTTTTGATAGCAAATTTGAATACATTTAACGATCCATCTGGCTATACCTGCTTTGGAGGTAGCGTTACCTTTGTGGTGTGGGGCAAAGGCAACGAAAAGTTGTTGTGTTTTCCTAAAGGGTTTGGTCCTGTCGATATAATACATGAGGGCCCTCTTTACATCTAGGGTATGGAGTGCCCTTTCAGCGACAGTCTGTGGGTTTTGAAAGAAAACCGGCAGTTCAATAGTCTGATTCATGTGGAACTGCGATACCACCTTGGGCATGAACTTGGGGTTGGTACGTAGTACGACCCTGTTGGCGTGAACTTGTATAAATGGCTCTTGGACGGTCAGTGCCTGGAGTTCACTAACTCTTCGTAAAGAAGTTATCGCTACTAGGAAAGCTACTTTCCAGGTAAGGAACTGAATCTCGCATGAGTGTAGAGGTTCAAAGGGTGGACCCATCAGGCGTGTGAGGCCCAAGTTGAGGTTCCACATTGGGGCTGGTGGGTGGCTAGGAGGAATGACTCGTTTGATTCCTTCCAAGAATGCTTTGATGGCAGGCACTCTGAATAGAGAGAGGTGCTGCCTGGTCTGTAGATAGGCTGATATTGCGGTCAAATGGACACGTATAGAGGTGTACGCCAGATTGCATCGGTAGAGGTGTAATAGGTAACAAATAATGTTTTGGATGGATGCGTCTAGCGGGTTGATGTCATTATTATTGCAATAAATGACGAACCTCTTCCATTTGGCTGCATAGCAAGCTCTGGTAGTGGGTCTCCTGGCCTCCTTAATGATGTCCATACAGTCAGGTGGCAGGTTGAGGTAGCCAAACTCTAGGACTTCAGGAGCCAGATTGCCAGGTTCAGCTGTTGCGGATCTGGGTGCTGAACCTCTCCATGGTTCTGCGTCAAATGCTCGGGTTTGACCCGCAGCCGTTGATGCGGCACCACGGAGAGTTCGAGAAAGGTGGTGTACCACGGCTGGCGTGCCCACGTTGGAGCAACCAGGATGAGTGTCAGTGAGTGTTGTCTGAGTTTGCGTGCCACCAGCGGTATTAGTGGTGCTGGGGGAAAAGCGTACGCAAATCTGCCGGACCAGTTCATCCATATCGCATTGCCCTGCGACTGCGGATGTGGGAACCTGGCGGCAAAGTTTTGGCATTTTGCGTTTTTGCTTGTGGCGAATAGGTCTATCTCTGGATGACCCCACTGCTGGAAGTACGGTTGGAGTACTGATGGGTGTAACTCCCACTCGTGCATCTGGTGGCTGTGTCTGCTGAGCAGATCCGCCATCTGGTTGTCCTTGCCGGGGAGGTGTTCTGCCATGAGGAACATGTTCCTCTGAATGGCCCACTTCCACATGCACTGAGCCAGATGAGACAACTGTGGAGAGTGTGTTCCTCCCTGCTTCTATATGTAGTACATGGCAGTCATGTTGTCCGTCCGGATCAACACGACTTTGTTGCACAAGTGTACTTTGAACGCTTTCATCGCGAGGAAGATCGCCATCAATTCCAGAATGTTGATGTGCATCTTCCTTTGTTGTGTAGTCCATAGTCCCTGCACTGTGTAGTTGAGTACATGAGCTCCCCATCCCTGGAGAGACGCGTCCGCTGTCAGTATTATTTGTGGAACAGGCTCTTGGAACGGTCGGCCCTTGCAAAGGTTTTGTGGATTCCACCAATGCAGAGAGTTGTATGCCCGACCGCTCACCAACACTAGGTCTTTCAACTGTCCTTGAGCCTGATTCCACTGACGTGCTAAACACTCCTGGAGCGGGCGCATATGTAGTCTCGCGTGCGGGACTATGAAGATGCAGGAGGCCATCATGCCTATCAACTGCATGAACACTCGCGCGGGCAGGGAGTGTTGTGGTTTGAACTTGGAAATCAGCATCTGTATGCTGTTGATTCTCACTAAATTTGGCTGAGCTGTGGCCGCCAGAGTGTCTATGGTCGCACCTAGGTACTGTTGTACGTGTGCGGGCTGGAGATGGGACTTTGGGTAATTTAGTGAGAACCCCAAACTGTGAAGGAGGTGAATGGTGCGGGTCATGTGGCTGGCACATTGTTGGGCTGACTTTGCTTGAATGAGCCAGTCGTCCAGGTAAGGGTAGACGTGTATGTGCTGCCTCCGCAGATGTGCCGCTACAGTAGCTAGGCACTTTGTGAAAACCCTGGGTGCTGTTGTCACGCCGAAGGGAAGGACTTTGAACTGGTAGTGCTGCCCCTGAACAGTGAACCTGAGGTATTTTTTGTGTGAGGGGTGAATGGGTATGTGGAAATACGCATCTTTGAGGTCCAGTGTGGCCAGGAAGTCTCCCTGCTTGAGCAGCGGGAGGACTTGCTGTAAAGTGAGCATGTGAAAATGCTCGGAGAGAATGTACCGGTTCAGGGGTCTCAGGTCTAATATAGGTCTGAGCGACCCGTCCTTTTTTGGTATTAAAAAGTACAGGGAGTACACCCCCGTACCTTGGTCGTGGACGGGTACGACCTCTATTGCACCTTTTAGTAGCATACTTTACACCTCCTGCTGTAAGAGCGTTAAGTGCTCTGAGGACATAGGACGGTTTTTTGGAGGTATTGTGGGTGGAGTTGAGGTTAATTCTAGGCAGTAACCGTATTTGACAATATCTTTGACCCACCTGTCCGTGGTGATGGAGTTCCACGTGGACAGGAACCTTTGTAGCCTTCCCCCGACAGGTGTTATGTGGTCGGGAGGAAGGGAGAGGGCGTCACTGCTTGTTCTTGGGGGAGGACCTGGTGTTGCCGTAGCCGCGTCCTCTGCCCTTTGTGCTGGAGCCACGATATCCACCCCGGGTGTTTTTGTCGTAGGTGCTCTGTGTGTTGCCCTTGTTGTATGTTTGCTGTGACCCCTGTCCTTTACCTGCTCCTCTATTTCCGGGGCGACGAAAGGAGCCGCTCCGAAAGGACTGCGTTTGTAGAGCCCCCATGGACTTTGCAGTGTCCGTGTCTTTTTTTATTTTCTCTAGGGTGGTGTCAACCTCCGGCCCGAATAAGTAGTCGGGGTTGACAGGTTGGTTGAGGATGTTATTTTGTACCTCAGGTTTGAATCCGGAGATTCGCAACCAGGCATGTCGTCGTAACATGACGCTAGTGTTTATGGCTCTGGCAGCTGTATCCGCGGCATCCAGTGCACACTTAATAGATGCATTTGCGAGGAGCTGTCCCTCCCTGATGAGGATCTGTGCACCTTCTTTGCATTGGTCAGGGAGATGTTGGAGTAGTTGTTCTAATGTGTCGTAGTGTGCTCGATCGTAGCGAGCGAGGAGCGCCTAAGTATTGGCAATACGCCATATGTTAGCCGCCTGTGCGGCAACCCGTTTGCCGGAGGTCTCTAGCACCTTGGACTCTTTGTCCGGGGGAGGAGCATCACCTGTTGTTTGCGAGTGTGCCCTCTTGCGAGCATTCGCAACTACAATTGAATCCAGAGGTAACTGGCCTCTAATGTAGGTGGGGTCCCCAGGCGCCGATCTGTATATTTTGTCGATCCTGGGGTTTATTAATCTTGCCCTGGCGGGTTCCTTGAAGATGTCCTTTGCTGGTTTGAGGACACCCTTCAACATGGGTAGAGTTTTTATGTTCCTTTCTGAGGATGCGAAAGTGTCCATGAGAAAGTCGTCCTCTACGGTGTCAGAGTGAAGTTGCACCCCATGATTGGCCGCAGCACGTTCAATTAAGGCGTTGAACGCGGCAGTGTCCTCTGTGGGAGATGTTTTTGCTCCATAGAGTTGCGGGTCCTGTGCATCTATAGGTGCACCGGAGTCGACAGGGTCATCCCAAGCTTGATCAGGGTCCTGTTGGCCATCAGGGTCCATCTCTCCGGGGTAGGGGACGTGGTCACCCATGTAGTCCTCCAAAACATCTGTGTCGGAGTGTGTGGGAGAGAAGGACTGTGGATCCTGGTAGGGGGAATGGAGAGGTTCGTAAAGAACCGGTTCCGAAGCCACTGGCAGCTTTCTTTTAAGTGGGATCCGGAAGGAGACCAAAGCTGGCTCTGAAGTTATTCTCCTTTTGTGGAGCAGCATCCTGCCGGTGTCGGCGTCGATGATATGGGACGGAGACGTCTCCGCAGGAGAACATTCGGCAGGCGTGATCGTGGTGTGGGTGACCCGTGTCCTGATTTGGAACAGTTTGGGGCCGTGGATGGCGGCAGGCCAAAAGTAATGTTGGCCGGTGCCGAAGAGGCTGTTGGAGCTTTTATTGGCTCGGAGCCCGATGTGTCCTGGAGGACTGTTTTGTGTTTGGTGCGTTGCGCAGCAACGGGCCGCACCTGGAGCGCCATCGATTCCTTTGCGCCGACCGGTTCCGTAGAAGCGGGCGTGGACTTTTTCGGCGCCGGTGAGTCATCGAGTCGAGGGGCGGTAATGGCCGTCGACGTCTTCGATGAGTGTGCCTTTGGTGGTGCTGTCGAAGCGGTGTGAGACGCAGCAGGCAGTTTGACCTTTGTGGTCGGAGTCGATTGCGTCGGTGCCGGGAGCCGAGTAGGTTTGGTGGCACCGAAGGTCTTTTTCCGTATGTCGACGTCGGCCGTTGCAAGCTCGGCACCGAAGTCTCGTTTGGTGCGCTCGGTGCAGATGGGTTTTGCTGGCGTCGAAGGTGTGGTGGGCCTCGATCCGACCAGCGTTACTTTCGGTTTCGGTTTCAGTTGAACCAATACAGCTTTCGGTTTCGAAAAAGGGAAACCAGCCGGTTTGGGTATTAATGGCTGCCGCTGAATGTCCGAGGCCGGGCCAGAGGGCGGGGCCGAAGAACTGCGGGATAGGTCCTGGGTAAGGCCCGAAGGCGATCCCTCGACCGGAGCCATAGACTGGCGCACTGGGATGTCCTCAGTCTGTTCGGGTAGGCCTGGCTCGTCACCGGAGCTACTCTCTTCGGCCCCTAAGGCCTCATTGTAGTCTCCTACCTCGGTGTCGTCTTCGTCTCTGCGAAAGAGGCTTTCTTCGACGTCTTCCGAGCCGGAGTCGTGTTCGGAAACGGGGCTGGAGGGTAGGTTCTCCACGTCTTCGACCTCTTCGGTCTCAGCGCTGAAGATGTCGGCCGGGGCCGGTGCCGCTTGCTGCGCTTCGAGTCTCGCTGCTCGTCGATTCCGGAGAGTCTTCTTGGATCGGAATCGGGCACAGGCCATACATGTAGATTCGTCGTGATCCGGTGAAAGGCATTTGTTGCACACCGGATGGACGTCGATGTGGGGATATTTCGCATTACATACCAGACACCGCTTGAATGGTGTCCTCGATTCCATCGTCGATGACGGGTCGATGGTCGGGTAGGAAGCGAAAAAGTTGGTTCTGGAAGTTAGTAAACTAACAAGATACTATCGATACCGATCGGGAACAGTACCGACGCGAACTAAAGGCCTTTTGGCCTAGAAAAAGTTTTTCCTAACTTGAGTCAAGATAAGCACATCCGAACCCAATGGCGGAAAAAAACAATCTGAGGATGGAGAGGATGCCCATGCGCACTGTAGTCCAGGGGAGGAGTCACCTATCCCAGGATACTTCGAAGACTCTTCCAGGACAACAACGTGCAATCATCCAGGCCCAACACTAGGCGGCGATCTATGCACAGATATGAATTCAGCAGCCCACATGCCTCGAACATTACGTTATCAGATATTATACGATTTTTGAAGAATATTTAAAGATTGCAGAAATCGACACAGAAGAAACTTCACAGAAAAACAGTCAATTATTTCCTATGGAAGAAAATTGGGTTACGGGTAAGTACAGTTGTAAGAGTCAGTTGTAAGAGTCAGTGCTGGGCACCAAGATCCAGCACTGGGAGCTCACCTAAGAGCAGGTGAGAAATTTCGTTTGTTACTCGGCTGATTTTTGGTGAATATTTTAAGATTTGAAAAGTCCCCACTTAGAAGTAATTTCAGGAAAAAGCCAGTCAATGTTACCCTATGAGAAAAATAGAGTTATCGGTTTAAGGGTAAGTACTCGACTGGCAGAGTTGAGGTTCTGGGCATAGACTCAGGGGTCCCCCAGGGTCAGGTAGGTACAGTTGGTTCACCCTCAGCGACTCTAGGGCGGCCGGGTGCAGAGAGAGTTAGGCCCAATGTTATCCTATGAGGGATATGGGGGCCTTGGTTGGTGGCTGCTGACTGGCAAGCCACGCGGCTGTGGGAGCTGGGCTCCTGGTCACTTACTCAGGGCAAGTGGGGAAGTAGGCAGGTGTAGAGTTTTCACTGCCAGGGCCACTCGGGCGGCTGGGTGCAGGGTGCTTTTGAGCCTTTGGGCGCTCAATTGATTTCAATGGGAAATCTCCGGTTTAGAAAAAGACTGCAAGCTCGGGGACGAGGACTCTTCCGGTGCCACCACCACTTCGAGAGGTAAGTTGGGTAGTTGGAGGATAGGTAGGTACCCCGGGATTGGGCACAGGGGGCCGCGGGGTGCAGCGTGCAGGGGTGCCTTTTGGTGTTGGGAAATCTTACCCTCTGTTGATCGCGGTAGGGGGGGCACCTTGTTCTGAGGCTGCAGGCTTCTTCAGGAGTGTCGAGGGAGGTCCTTGGGTGCCGGACTCAGGGTCACAGTCGCCGTGGGGTCGTCCTCGGGGTCTTGGTTCACTCCGGCACTGGCCAGGCTTGGCTGGTGCAGAGTGTGCTGGGTTCGCGGTTCCGAACTGCTGCCAGGGATTAGAGGTAGGTTTTGAGTAGAGCCTCTCCTCATGGGAGTCCCAGGGGCTTAGAGCCAAAAGGTAGCCAGGTCCTCCGGGGTTTGTGAGGTTGCTGGCCACAAGAGATGCCGGGTTGGAGCAGGAGCAGGTTCGAGGGTCGACAGGCCGGTAGGGCTGGGGCCAAAGCAGTTGGTGTCTTCCTCTTTTTAGCAGCTGCAGGGCAGGTCTTCTTTCTTCTTTGTAGTTTTGAATATGGAATCTGGGGAAGGAAGGTTCAGGGTGCCCCTAAATACTAGATTTAGGGGCGTTACAGGTAGGTGAAGGGCAGGGACCAATGGGTCCCTGTCCTGGGGTGGGTACACCCCCTATCCTGCCACTCTCCTGTGGGAGGGGGGCAGTAGCCTAGTCCTGATAGGGTAGGGCTCCCCATCTTCAAGATGGCGAGAGCCCGGTGATGTGCTTCACCTCGCCTCCCCCACCTGAGGGGTGGGGTTGGCAGGCTGGCACATCCCCTGTCCTTATTTGGGGTTTCCGGCGAAAGCTTCCCGCCAGAGTGGGGGGTTGCAGTGGCCTGGGGAAGCTCACAGAGGCGGCATGCCTTTGAAGCTTCCCCCTGCCCATCTGGGGGAGGAGATTTAGCACCTCGCCCAGGATGTGCATTGTTGCAGGCCCGGGAGAGCAGGGGCTCTCCTACCCAGGGGTCCAGCAACATGTCTGCTGGGTGGCAGCCTAGGCAGCCTCAGAGCAGACTTGGATTGTAGGTTAGGTTTAAGGGGGCACCTCTAAGATGCCTAAGATGCCCTCTGGGGTGCTTGGTACATTAAATCCCACACTGGCATCAGTGTGGGTTTAATGTGCTGAGAAGTTTGATACCAAACTTCTCAGTCTTTAGTGTATTATGGTGCTGTGGAGCTCGTGTTTGACGAGCTCTCAGCTCCATGTACTCTTAAATGGCAGCACTGCACTTACAGTGCTCAGGAATGGACCTGGGCACTGTAGGGGCACAGGGCTCCTGCTCCTGTGCCCACACCATTGGCATAAGGCACCCAGCCAGAGGGGTGGCTGATGTATGCCATGGCAGTGTAGGTGATGGGCATGGCACACAGGGATGTGTGTCATGTCGACTTTCTTTTTGTCTTGCACCCAAACACTCAGCCTGCAAAGGCAGTGTGTGTGTGTACGGGTACAGGGCCTCTAAGGGTGGCACAAGGAGTGCTGCAGCCCTTCGAGGCCTTCCCTGGTCACAAGGCCCTGGGTACCTAGGGTACCATTTACCAGGGGATGACATGTGGCCAGGGTTTGCCAATTTGGGTTTGGTTTGTTTTAGGGAATGAACATAGGCCCTGGGCACCTGATTGGCAGGAGTCCAGGGCACACTCAGTCAAAGTACATTCAGCAATTCAGCAAAAAGTGGGGGCATACCATGCAAGAAAGATGGCACTTTCTCACACTTTGTACCCACAGTAGAAGCTGGACCACTTGCCCTATGCTGCGACTATTTTTTATTTGGTTGTATTTGCAAATAGAGTATGATTTAAAGAACACCCTTCTGTCAGTCAGTAGTTTAACTTTCAGCTATTGGGTTTTTCCTAAATGAGAAGTATGAACTGCTTTTGTTGCAGAATCCAGTTACTTGACAACTTTATTTCATGTTTGTCTCTGTGGATCTGTAAAGTCAATGCTTTGCATACTTTGTAAACTTACAATATGCCCACCCTATCTTTTTACGTACAATTCACAAGAAACATAATTACGAATAGCAGCCCTGCTGGCTGCTGCATAATTTGTAACGTTTCCTTTGGCTTCGACATTTCTACTTCCTTCTGTACAATTCCCTGTGGCCAGTATCTGCCTGCTACTTCATGCCCCGGCCCGGTTCTGCACAGTAGATTTAAATTGTGAGCAGGGCGGAGCGAGGTGGTGGCTTGAGTTGCACACCGTCGAGGCCTGGTCGTGGCTGGCTGCAGCCTGCAGGCAATAAATTAAACATTTTAATCGTGATAATTGTTTGTCGCCATCAGGGACCGTGAGTGACAATCATCATAATTAACATTTTTGATTTGCATAGCTGCAGTGCCAAGGTTTCAGATTGCTATGTGTGACATTTTCATAATTACAGGGTAATTACGAGTGACATTTCACTTTCTATGAGTATGAGTGACACTTTCTTGCGAGCAAAAATCAAGCAATGAGGACGAGGGAAACATATAAATATAAAATTTGGACCCATGATTTGAGCAGGACGAAACTCTAAGAAGATCTTAAAACTGGTGGAAATGCCTGCAGCGGCTGACTCATACTTACAATGAAATTATGAAAATGTCACGCATGGCAATCTGAAGCATTTGCAGCTATGGCACTGATTTAACCATTCTGTGAGTTGTGGTCTTGATATGCCCCTCAGTGGACCACTTTGTATAAATACACTTGAAAATAAAGATACCCAAAACGAAAGCCTTGGATTGTTGTAAACACGGTGTCCTGCTGACAAGGGCCTGACAGTCGATCTGGCTGACATCCTAAATATCCAGCGTCTCATTTGTGCAGGTCGTGGTGTCTTGCACTCAGCGAGATCTATTGTTGCTGACTTGCCTCGGAAGCGGGACAGGAGATGTGCACGCGCAGGCTCTTGGCGGATTTGAATTGGTGTACGCGCTTACAGCCACGCGGCGTGCACATCTCCTGTCCCCCTTCCGACCACGTCAGCCCTGTTGGAGCGGCCCGCTGCAAGACGGGGCCGCTCATAATGCCAAAAGGACGCTGTGCCTCGATCAGGCACCAACAATAGCCCACACGGAGCCCCCCAGCCCTTCTTCACTCACCGGGCTGCTCTTCTGGGGGGGGGGCTCCTCCTCGCGGCTGCAGCACTTTTCTTGCGGGGCTTCCCTGCACTCCCGGGAGCCCCGCGCTGCCGTGGGCAGCCTCGGCCGCCGCAGTCTTCACCCGGGCCCCCTCCTGGGAACCGGGGCTTCGCTCCACTCCGGTCGCCACCGCTGGGCACTCCCTTCAGCATGGGAGCCCCGCGTTAGCATGGCACGCCGTTTCTCTTCCTGCCGGAGCAGGCCCCGCCCACGTCCCGGGCAAGGGCGCCTGACTTCCGGCTTGTTCTTCTGTCCGACTGAACTAGCGATCTGTTCTGCAATGTTGTGAAGCGCCACAGAAAGGGCTTCAGGGCGCTAAGGGATGGCGTATGTTGGCCGGGGCAGCTGCAGCGGGATGGGACAGGGAAGGTAATGAATATGCTACTTACCAGTATGCATCTGTTCTTGGCATGTAGGGCTGCTGACATTCATATCTGTGCATAGATCGCCGCCTAGTGTTGGGTCCGGATGTTTGCACGTTGTTGTCCTGGAAGAGTCTTCGAAGTATCCTTGGATAGGTGACTCCTCCCCTGGACTACAGTGCGCATGGGCATCCTCTCCATCCTCAGATTGTTTTTCGCCATTGTGGCAGTGATGGAGTAGATACAGAAAGTGATGACCATGCTTGCAGTAATTCTGAGAGCTGCAGCTGCGACAGGCGCCGGGGAGGAGGGAGGGCGATATGAATGTCAGCAGCCCTACATGCCAAGAACAGATGCATACTGGTAAGTAGCATATTCAGTTCGAGGCATGTGGGCTGCTGAATTCATATCTGTGCATAGAATACATAGCAGTGCCCTCTATTAGCGGCGGCTACCCGTGCCAGCTGCAGCGGTCTGAAAAAGTGTTTTGAGAACAGCCTGTCCTACAGCTGCCTGCTGTTTTGACTGCACATCTACGCAATAGTGTTTTGTAAATGTGTGTGTAGTGGACCATGTGGCTGCTCTGCATATATCATGCAGGGGAATATTTCCTAGGAAGGCCATGGAAGCCCCCAACTTACGTGTTGAGTGGGCTCGTGGTGGAATAGTTAATGTGCGTTTTGCCTTTTGATAACAGATTTGAATACACTTAACTATCCATCTGGCTATCCCTGCTTTGGAGATGGCGTTACCTTTGTGGTGTGGGGCAAAGGCAACGAACAGTTGTTTTGTCTTCCTGAATGGTTTAGTCCTGTCGATGTAGTACATGAGGGCCCTCCGTACATCTAGTGTATGTAGTGCCCTTTCTGCAACAGTTTGTGGGTTTTGGAAGAAAACGGGCAGTTCAATAGTCTGGTTCATGTGGAACTGCGATATTACCTTGGGCATGAACTTGGGGTTGGTACGTAGTACGACCCTGTTGGCGTGAACCTGAATAAATGGCTCTTGAACGGTTAGTGCCTGGAGTTCACTAACTCTTCTGAGGGAAGTGATCGCTACTAGGAAGGCCACTTTCCAGGTAAGGAATTGAATCTCGCATGAGTGTAGAGGTTCAAAGGGTGGACCCATCAGGCGTGAGGACCAAGTTGAGGTTCCACATTGGAGCCGGTGGGTGACTAGGTGGAATGACTCGTTTGAGCCCTTCCAAGAATGCTTTGATGGCAGGCACTCTGAATAGAGAGAGGTGCTGCCTGGTTTGCAGATAGGCTGATATTGCGGTCAAATGGACACGTATAGAGGTGTACGCCAGATTGCATCGATATAGGTGTAAGAGATAACAGATGATGTTTTGGATGGATGCGTCCAGCGGGTTGATGTCATTATTACCGCAATAAATGACGAACCTTTTCCATTTGGCTGCATAGCAAGCTCTGGTAGTGGGTCTCCTGGCCTCCTTGATGATGTCCATACAGTCAGGTGGCAGGTTGAGATAGCCAAACTCTAGGACTTCAGGAGCCAGATCGCCAGATTCAGCTGTTGCGGATCTGGGTGCTGAACCTCTCCATGGTTCTGCGTCAAATGCGCGGGTTTGATCCGCAGCCTTTGATGCGGCACCACGGAAAGTTCGAGGAAGGTGGTGTACCACGGCTGGCGTGCCCACGTGGGAGCAACTAGGACGAGTGTCAGGGAGTGTTGTCGGAGTTTGCGGGCCACTAGCGGTATCAATGGCGCTGGGGGAAAAGCGTACGCAAATCTGCCGGACCAGTTCATCCATATCGCATTGCCCTGCGACTGCGGATGTGGGAATCTGGCGGCGAAGCTTGGGCATTTTGCGTTTTCGCTTGTCGCGAATAGGTCTATCTCCGGATGACCCCACTGCTGAAAGTACGGTTGGAGTACTGATGGGTGTAACTCCCACTCGTGCATTTGGTGGCTGTGTCTGCTGAGCAGATCCGCCATCTGGTTGTCCTTGCCAGGGAGGTGTTCCGCCATGAGGAACATGTTCCTTTGAATGGCCCACTTCCACATGCTCTGAGCCAGATGAGACAACTGTGGAGAGTGTGTGCCTCCCTGTTTCTGTATGTAGTACATTGCGGTCATGTTGTCCGTCCGGATCAACACGACCTTGTTGCATAGATGTACTTTGAATGCCTTCATGGCTAGGAAGATTGCCATCAATTCCAGAAGGTTGATGTGCAACTTCTTTTGTTGTGTTGTCCATAGTCCTTGCACTGTGTAGTGGAGTACATGAGCTCCCCATCCCTGGAGAGACGCGTCCGCTGTCAGTACTATTTGTGGGACAGGCTCTTGGAACGGTCGGCCCTTGCAAAGGTTTTGTGGATTCCACCAATGCAGAGAGTTGTATGCCCGACCGCTCACCAACACTAGGTCCTTTAACTGTCCTTGAGCCTGATTCCACTGACGTGCTAGGCACTCCTGAAGTGGGCGCATATGTAATCTCGCGTGCGGGACTATGAAGATGCAGGAGGCCATCATGCCTATCAACTGCATAAACACTCGCGCTGGAAGTGAGTGATTGGGTTTGAATTTGGAGATCAGCAGTTGTATGCTGTTGATCCTCACTAAATTTGGCTGAGCTGTGGCCGCCAGAGTGTCTATAGTCGCACCTAGGTACTGTTGTACGTGTGCGGGCTGGAGATGGGACTTTGGATAATTCAGTGAGAATCCCAGACTGTGAAGAAGGTGAATGGTGCGGGACATGTGGCTTGCACATTGCTGGGCTGACTTCGCTTGAACGAGCCAGTCGTCTAGGTAGGGGTAGACGTGTATATGCTGCCTCCGTAGATGTGCTGCCACCGTAGCTAGGCACTTCGTGAAAACCCTGGGCGCTGTTGTCACGCCGAAGGGAAGGACTTTGAACTGATAGTGCTGCCCCTGAACAGTGAACCTGAGGTATTTTTTGTGTGAGGGGTGGATAGGTATGTGAAAGTACGCATCCTTGAGGTCCAGTGTGGCTAGGAAGTCTCCCTGCTTGAGAAGCGGAAGGACTTGCTGTAGAGTGAGCATATGAAAGTGCTCTGAAAGAATGTACTGGTTCAGGGGTCTCAGGTCCAATATAGGTCTGAGCGACCCGTCCTTTTTTGGAATTAAGAAGTAGAGGGAGTACACTCCCGCACCCTGCTCGTGGATGGGTACGACCTCTATAGCGCCTTTTAGAAGCATACTTTGCACTTCTTGCTGTAAGAGCGTTAAGTGCTCTGAGGACATAGGACGGCTTCTTGGTGGTATTGTGGGTGGAGTGGAGGTTAACTCCAGACAGTAACCGTATTTTATAATATCTTTGACCCACCTGTCCGTGGTGATGGAATTCCACGTGGACAGGAACCTTTGTAGCCTTCCCCCGACAGGTGTTATGTGGTCGGGAGGAAGGGAGAGGGCGTCACTGCTTGTTCTTGGGGGAGGACCTGGTGTTGCCGTAGCTGCGTCCTCTGCCCTTTGTGCTGGAGCCACGATATCCACCTCGGGTGTTTTTATCATAGGTGGTCTGTGTATTGCCTTTGTTATATGTTTGTTGTGACCCCTGTCCTCTACCTGCTCCCTTGTTTCCGGGGCGACGAAAGGAGCCGCTCCGAAAGGACTGAGTTTGTAGTGCGCCCATGGACTTTGCAGTGTCCGTATCCTTTTTTATCTTTTCGAGGGTGGTGTCAACCTCTGGCCCGAATAAATAGTCGGGGTTGACGGGCTGGTTCAGTATATTGTTTTGTACCTCAGGCTTGAATCCTGAGATCCGTAGCCAGGCATGTCGTCGCAACATGACGCTTGTGTTTATGGCTCTGGCAGCCGTGTCTGCAGCATCTAGTGCGCATTTGATGGAAGCGTTCGTTAGTAGCTGTCCTTCTCTGATGAGCATTTCTGCGCCTTCCTTGAACTGGTCAGGGAGATGTTGGAATATTTGCTCAAGTGTGTCATAGTGCGCTCTATCATAGCGAGCAAGGAGCGCCTGAGTGTTGGCTATGCGCCATATGTTGGCAGCTTGGGCGGCAACTCGCTTGCCAGAGGTTTCTAACACCTTGGACTCTTTGTCCGGGGGAGGAGCGTCACCTGTTGTTTGCGAGTGTGCCCTCTTGCGTGCATTCGCTACGACGATGGAGTCGAGTGGTAATTGTCCTCTGATGTAAGTAGGATCCCCAGGTGCTGATCTGTATTTTTTATCAATCCTGGGGTTTATCACTCGTGCCCTGGTGGGTTCTTTGAAAATGTCCTTGGCTGGTTTGAGGACCCCCTTCAACATTGGCAGAGTCTTTACATGTCTTTCTGAGGATGCAAAGGTGTCCATTAGAAAGTCATCTTCGATGGTATCAGAGTGAAGCTGCACCCCATGGTTATTGGCAGCACGTTCGATAAGAGCATTGAACGCCGCAGTATCCTCCGTAGGAGATGTCTTTGCCCCATAGAGTTGTGGATCCTGTGCATCGAGAGGTGCACTGGGGTCTGCAGGGTCGCCCCAAGTGTGATCAGGGTCCTGCTGGTCATCAGGGTCCGTGTCTACATGGTAGGGGACTTGGTCAGCCATGTAGTCCTCCAATGCGTCTGTATCGGAGCGTGTGGGGGAGAGCCGGTGTGGATCCTGGTAGGATGAATGGAAGGGTTCATAAAGGAGAGGTTCCGATTCTGCAGGCAACTTCCTTTTTAGTGGGATCCTGAAAGGGTCCAATGGCGGCTCCGAAGTTATCCTTCGGTCCTGGAGAATCATCCTGCCAGTGCCGGCGTCGATGATACGTGCCGGAGACGTCTCAGCAGGTGTGACCGTAGGTTGGGTGACCCGTGTCCTGAGTTGGAACATTTTTGGGATTGTTGACGGAGGCAAGCCGAAGGTAATGTTGGTCGGCACCGAAGAGGCTGCGGGAGCTCCGACCGAACCGGAGCCCGACGTGTCCTGGAGGACAGGTGTGGTTTTGCTGCCTTGCGTCGCACCAGGTCGTACTTGGGGCGCCTTCGAGGCTTTGGCACCGGCCAGGCTCGTAGAGGCGGCCGTAGATTTTTTCGGCGCCGGCGGGTCATCGAGTCGGGGTGAAGAGATCACCGTCGAAGTCTTCGATACCTGAGGCTTAGGTGTCGTCGAGGGAGCGATGTGAGACACAGCAGGCGGTACGGCCCTTGGTGTCGTCGGTGCCGGTAGCCGAGCAGGTTTGTCGGTGCCGATGGCTTTTTTCCGTTTGTCGACTCCAACGTCGCCCGCTTCAAGTTCGGCACCGAAGTCCCTCTTGGTGCGGTCGGTGCCGACGCGGTGCGCTGGCGTCGAAGGCCTCGATCCGACCAGCGCTACTTTCAGTTTCGGTTTCGGTGGAACCTGAGCAGCTTTCGGTTTCGGGGTAGGGAAACCAGCCTGTTTATGTAGTAATGGCTGCCGCTGAACGTCCGAGGGCGGGGCCGAAGAACTGCGGGATGGGTCTCGGGTAAGGCCCGAAGGCGATCCCTCGACCGGAGCCATAGGCTGTGGCACTGGTGTTTGAACGGTTTGAACAGGTAGGCCTTGTTCATCATTGGAGCTACTTTCTTCGGCCCCGAAGGCCTCCTCGTCGTCTCCTACCTCGGTGTCGTCTTCACCTCTGTGGAAGAGTGACACGTCTTCCTCGTCCGATCCGGGTTCGTGTTCGGAAACGGGACTGGAGGGCAAGACTTCCAATTCCTCGACGTCTTCGGCCTCGCCGAAGATGTCTGTTGGGGCCGGTGCCGCGCCTCGAGTCTCGCCGCTCGTCGATTCCGCAGAGTCTTCTTCGAGCGGAACCGGGCACAGGCCATGCATGTTGATTCGTCGTGGTCCAGCGAAAGGCATTTGTTGCACACCGGATGGACGTCGATGTGTGGGTACTTCGCATTGCATACCGGACACCTTTTGAATGGCGTCCTGGATTCCATCGTCGAAGTAGTCGATGGACAGGTAAATGCGAAAGCAGTCGGTGCTGAAAGTTAGTAAACTAACAAATTCTATCGAAACCCGATCGATAAACAGTACCGACGCGAACTAAAGGCCTTTTGGCCTCGAAAAAATATTTTCCTAACTTGAGCTAAGATAGCACATCCGAACCCAATGGCGGAAAAAAACAATCTGAGGATGGAGAGGATGCCCATGCGCACTGTAGTCCAGGGGAGGAGTCACCTATCCAAGGATACTTCGAAGACTCTTCCAGGACAACAACGTGCAAACATCCGGACCCAACACTAGGCGGCGATCTATGCACAGATATGAATTCAGCAGCCCACATGCCTCGAACACAACTTTTTCAAGGTTTGCTGGGGGGGGGACGTCATTAATGACTGCGGCATTCAGACTAGTGGTCGCCCATTCGTGCACTTTGAAAGTATGCAGGATGCCATGGTGGACTGTGTTTTTTGGGAGGGGCAGTGGTTCATGCCCCTCCCCAAAAGATAAAACCAGGCGGAGGGGAATAACGCTGAAGAGGGGCGTGCCTGTGCGAGATAACAGCGGGAGCGTACTTCGATGTATTCTAGCTTTTTGAGAACATCCGTGACACTTTGGGTCTTTAATGGTCGAAAAGGTAATGAATGAACAATCCTCCACGCTGTTAAAAAAGTAATAACATTAGAACAGTCACCACCTTTTTTCCTTCTACCCATAACAAATAGTATTCCTGCCTGGAAGCGCCATGCTTGGGTCTTAAAAGCGGACTTTTGAACAAGCGCTGCTGAGTGGTTAATGCAGGTATACATCCGCATGTGTGCCCAAAACATTACTTCCGTTCCAGCAAAGCACTCCACGGGAGGCCAGGGGGCCACCCCTCTCGATACATGAATCAGGCATAATGTGTACGTTGGCTAAGGGAGAATGGCTGCAGCCATGCTGATAATATGCTTGGCGATCCAGGGGGCGCTGTAAAGGTGCTGCTGAGAGGGTGCTGCGTAGGATGGATAGTGGAAATTTAAAACACCAGCAGGTACTGGCTGCACACTTCGATGGGGACTGTAGGGGGAGTGGCTGTTTACCTCTCAAAACTCACAGCTTCCCAGAGGACTCCTCTAGGGGCGTCTTTCCATGGCGTGACAGGCATTCTCACACGGAAACTGCAAGCTATCTTCCTTTTTTCACCTCCTTACACAAAACACTTATCGCTCACACATCTACAAACCGCCCCTACTAACCACAGCGCTTCACATATTGCTAACAACACCTGCCCCCAAGCCACAGCATAGCCCGCCGGCGCCTCCTCTACTATCACACCCACACTGCGAGCTCCACCCTCCGCAAATGCATCACAAGCCATTGCCCACCCACCTCCGTGAACATAACTGGCACTCACACATTATGCCAGGCTCCTTCTGCACACTGCGCATACTCAAACAACTTGTGCGCATACTTAAACAACGCATCTTCCTCAAGCCACAACCCCTCTTCGCACCTACCCAGCCCTTCCACTTTTACTCCACACCACTGTGTTTTCCAGCCTCTTTTTACCCTCTAACCTTGCATCCTATAGCGCAACACCCACGGAACTACTCGCCCACCTCCTATGCACTCATCAAGGAGTAACCCATGGTGAAATTTTCTTTTCTACACTTCATCGTAGTTGCAGCTTTCTATACATATATTGGTCTGTGGTTTAGGAAAGTAAATGAGCAAGAGTTACACTGGTGTGAGTGAATGTATGGCATTATCATTCATAAAACTGAGCTCCTTTTACCTTTTGGCGCACTGATGCATTATTAATGGTCCAGAGTAAACTGGGTTTTCGTTTTTATTTAACGCACAATATATTGCTGCACTTTAAAAAAATATATTTCGCTGCAGATAAGGGGAACAAGCAAATGGGTCAGATTTGTTGAACGAAAATGTTCTACTTGGGACATCAAACATATGTATTGGGGTGCTGGGTGCTTACCACTGCAAGCACGAATCAGTCTGTCCTGCTCTTTTCTTGAGACCATGAATAAACTAGGATGATACATTTGTTTTGTCTAATTTGGCCCTATTCCTGCTGATAAGGAAGACACTTGCTCAGAAATTATGCAGACAAAATTTAGACTTCAGTGATAGCAAACTATGCTGCTGTAAGAAGAAGCAGTTAACGTAGTAAAGAACCTTCATCACCTGCAGGATGCCAGGGGTCGTTTGCATTTGCAGTTCACAACAGGAATTACGTTTTTTTTTTTACATTGTAGGGCCATTTTATGGGATTTTGTGTATATTTGGAAGTCAGCACAAGGACCTTGGAGTATTTGCAATGCAATAGGTCTCGTATTTGCGAGACGTTTTTGGCTTTGTAAATGACAATGCCTTTTATGTATGTTTTGAAAAACCTGCAAGCGGCGCATAGTCATTGCCTGGCAGTAACTGCACCTCTTTTGCTGCCAGCCTTACTTCTCGTAAGCAATGGCTATATGTACAAAGTGCGTGTTTACGCACCGCTTACAGGTTTTCAAAACACAAATAAAATGCATTGCCCTTTACAATGCCAATAGCTCAAACTCTGGCAACTGCGAGACCTATTGCATTGCAAATGCTTGTTTTAACAGAATGGGACACATTTTTCATTATTCAGACTTTACCCAGAGTAAGAGAGATAAAGGCAGAGAAAGGAAAAAGAAGGAGAGCCAGGAAAAGAGTAAAAAAAGAGGAAAGCATGGACGAAAAACAACCTGTAAGAGAATAAAGCTAGAGACAAGCAGTGTGGGAGTGGTGGAAAATGGCATTAGTTATCTAAAAGTCTAGGTGAAGTGGGTCTCTAAGAAAACCTCATTTTCAAGAGTTGACAGTCCATGTCTCCCTAGTTCAGGGCGTCCCTCCCTCGTGGATGATTTGTCTTCACTCTCGGGGAGGTTTGGCTTTCACAGGTGCTCTGTGTTAAGGGCTTCACGACTCCTTCCCTTCCCGAGATTATATTGGGCTCCCCTGTCACAGTCTTTGTCTGCTGATCTTTTAGGTACGATGTGACACGCCTGCGAGTTCTGCGTCCCCTGAGCCCTGGGATTATCTCCCGGGGCCTCGTTTCCTGGCCTTTCTGCAGCGGCCAACTCGGTCCTCTGCTGTGGGGAACACGGCGTGGAGCTCGTGGCCTCGCTGTTGCCATGTGCAGAACCACAGTAAATACCCCATCAAAGTCAAGTCACGTGCAATGCCTCAGCAGAACAAGTCCATGATGTGGCGCCCAGCCCATGACAGTGACATATTTCACCAGGCCTGTATTTCACAGTCAGTGATTGTGCTGCCTGGCACGACTGAGACTGCAGCGTCACAAGACTTCTAAAGTAGAAAGTGAATGATCCCATAACAATGCATAACATTCCAGGAAGGAGACAGGGGCTGCCCCTCTAACAATAGATCAAGCACCCGCTTGGTGGCCTGATGTATAAAGTCAACAAAATAGCAAAAGCTGCATTCAGTGCCATGGAAGCATTCAGTCAGCATTAAGACTCTTGACGTTACATCAGGGCTCTTGGTCACAATGGTGGAATCCTCCGAAAAAGAGCACAATATATGTGCGGCCTGTTTCGTGCTGCACCTAATTGCATTACATCACATTGACCTTTGCACTGGAGTGTAGGCACAAGCACGAGTTAAAGCAGTGTCAGTGATCGAGCGAAGGGACTGTAGGTGGGCCCGAAGAACAGAGTGCTGGTGTGCTCTTTCTTCTGAGTGCCCTGGCTGGGAGCCCAACGGGTAGAACTGGTAGTTGTTATTTACTGATGAGCCGTGGTTTGTGTAACTCTCCCAGTAATGTCAATCTGAGAATCTATATCAGCCTGTCACTGCACTAGACTAAATATTCATTTGTCGCCCTCAGTGCTATCCATGAGCCATGCGTAGATGGACAATACTACACCACCTCACCCACATTCTTCCAGCAGAGCACGTCATAGTCATGTGAGGCCATCATGCCAGTCAAACTCCCTTTTGCACAACGTCAAAGCCCTGCCCAATGATACCAGCCAAGCCCATGCTGTGATGTCATAGCACGTGCTCTGAAGCCTGATGCGTACAGCGCCACTAGCAATAGAAGTGGAAGCCGTGAATAGAGAGCATACTGCCTAATGCCACGCATGATAGTAACCCTATACATCTGCATTCTGAGAATACATGAAGTTACTTTGCTGCACAGGGAACCTCCAAGTAAATTGTGCAATGGAAGTACTATGCAGCTTAAGCCAGAACTTCTCTCACTTATGTGCCATCCTGCTGCTGGGGGAACATTCTCATCGGGAAACATACTGATTTAGGCAAGCAAGAGGGAACCTATTTTTATTATTTAATAGGAGATGACCTTTGAGGCGAGAGAGGGCCCTTGGGAAAGAACAAATAGTTTCTTACCGGTCGGTGTAGTTTTGCAGCTTGAAGATCTTTCTGGATTCACTATACTGTGCATTATTCCGAGGTCTGGTGGTTGGGTCCGGAATCGTAGTCTTTTGTCTTTTTTTAATTTTTTTTTGTAGCCCAGGTGGGCGTCGACGTCCCACCACTTGGTGTACTTCTCGTGACGTCGGCATGCTTCCTGCGGGGCGCCATCTTTTGGTTCTTTTTTCCCTTTTTTTTTTTTTTTTTTTTTAACCCTAGGCGTTCTTTAGTATTTTCCTTTTTCAATGTATCCGCTTTCAGTATTCTTTTGTTCTTTTACTCTCTGTCCTTCCACCTTCCTCTCCTGCCTCATCTTTCTGGCGGAGGTGGGTGGGTTCGCTAGTGAATCCAGAAAGATCTTCAAGCAGCAAAACTACACCGACAGGTAAGAAACTATTCGTTTTGCAGCGTGAATCTTTCTGGATTCACTATGCTGTGCATAGACTTTGTAGCGGTTTGTCATCTTTGTGGCGGCTGGGTGGAAGATGAGCGTTGGTCGTTGAATATATGTTGAAGCACCCTTTGCCCTACTTGTGCTTCCTTGTTCATTTGTATATCCACGCAGCAGTGCTTAGTGAACGTATGCACTGAAGCCCATGTTGCCGCCAGGCATATGTCTTGAATGGGTGTGTTTGCCAGAAAGGCAATCGTTGCTCCCTTCTTTCTTGTGGAGTGGGCCCGTGCCCCCTCCGTTAGCTCTTGCCCTGCCTGTTTGTGGCAGAATTGTATCGTTAGTGCGATCCATCGCGCGATGGTGCTTTTTGCTACTGGTCTACCCAGGAGGCTGGTTGCGAAGGACACAAAAAACTGCTTGGTTTTCCTGTGCTCCTTTGTTCTCTCGATGTAGTGCATCACCACTCTTCTAGCGTCTAGAGTGTGTAGTGCCCTCTCTGCGCTTGTGACTGGGTTTTGAAAGAAACTAGGTATTTGAATAGTTTGGTTCATATGGAATGCTAAAAAATCAAGTTCTGGGAGAATGGATCACTTGTCCTGTGTTATCAGGGTCTAAGATCTTAGCAGTCTGTGTAAGAAAACCCTCATATGAGTACACAGGTCGGTGGCGGTGTATCTTGATTCTCCGCCTTTGTGTACTGTCACAGCATCTTCATTGGGTTCCTTATTGTTAGTATGCTGTCCTCCACCTGGAGGTAGACCAACTGATACTACAGTAGCGTCCAGGTATCAAAAAAGGAGAGGGATGTGTAAAGTGCTCATAAGTGGTGAGGTTAAAATTCCCTACTCAACTCTAAATACTGCAAAAAAACTTTAATGGGAACAAGAGTAGAGTGGGAAATTAAAATAAAAGTGATGTTATTATAGACAGTGTTAATGGTCTATTACATCAGTGGATGAGGTCTGTGGATAAGGTCAACATGTTTCAGCCTTCTAGTGTATTCTTGAGGCTTTCGTCAGGACCAATTAATAAGCAAAGGGGCCCGTTCTGCCGCCTTTTTGGTGTGTGATCAGGTGACCACCACTTTGATAATTCTTTCAAAGAGTTATTGACTCTTGCTCAATGTCTTGTATGAGCTTCCTCGGGACTTCAGAGATCAAAAACCTGTTCCGGTTCTTCTTCACGCACTGCTTGTGCTGACTCTGGTCTCCGTGTCCCGTGTCAAAGTGGTGGTCACCTGATCACACACCAAAAAGGCGGCAGAACGGGCCCCTTTGCTTATTAATTGGTCCTGACGAAAGCCTCAAGAATACACTAGAAGGCTGAAACATGTTGACCTTATCCACAGACCTCATCCACTGATGTAATAGACCATTAACACGGTCTATAATAACATCACTTTTATTTTAATTTCCCACTCTACTCTTGTTCCCATTAAAGTTTTTTTGCAGTATTTAGAGTTGAGTAGGGAATTTTAATCTCACCACTTATGAGCACTTTACACATCCCTCTCCTTTTTTGATACCTGGACGCTACTGTAGTATCAGTTGGTCTACCTCCAGGTGGAGGACAGCATACTAACAATAAGGAACCCAATGAAGATGCTGTGACAGTACACAAAGGCGGAGAATCAAGATACACCGCCACCGACCTGTGTACTCATATGAGGGTTTTCTTACACAGACTGCTAAGATCTTAGACCCTGATAACACAGGACAAGTGATCCATTCTCCCAGAACTTGATTTTTTGCATTACCATTGGAAGCCGGATGGATCACTGCTTCTCATTCCCTCCCCATTGATATTTTCATATGGAATGCTGACACGACCTTAGGCATGAAGTGTGGGTCAGTCCTCATTACGACTCTGTCCTTGTGTATTTGGATGTAGGGCTCTTGCAGCGTTAACGCTTGCAATTCGCTCACTCTGCGCAGCGAGGTTATTGCTACCAGAAAGGCTGTTTTTATTGTCAGCATTTGTAGTGAGGCCTTGTGGATGGGCTCAAAGGGCGCCTTCATAAGTTCCGTCAGGACTATGTTGAGGTTCCATGCCGGCGGCGGAATCCTCTTTGGTGGCGCTATCCTTTTTGCCCCTTCCAGGAATCTCTTTACCACTTGTGACGTAAAGAAACTTTTTCCCATCTCACCTCGTGTGTAGGCCACAATCGCCGCTAGGTGGACTCTTAGCGAAGACGAGCTTAGCTTGGCTTTTAGTAGATGCGCGAGGTATTCCCTTGTCAACTTATTTTGTAGTTTATTTTTTTTTCTGCACCACAGTGTGAACCTCTTCCATTTTTCCCCATAGCATTTCCGTGTTGTCGGTCTCCTTGCCTCCCGGAGCACTCGCATAGTGCTTTGGGGTAGCTTAAGGTGTGCGAACTCTAGGTCTTCAGGAGCCATGCCGCTAGGCAGAGGCTCTCTGGCTCTGGATGTAGAACTTCTCCGTTCTGCATGGAGAGTAAGTCTTTTCTTTTTGTGAACTTGTGTGGTGGCCCCTGTGCCATTTCCACTATTTGCGAGTACCATGACTGTCTTGCCCACAGTGGTGCCACTAGGATCAGCGTCATGTTGCTGGTCCTGCACTTGTTGAGTACCCTGTGTATCAGTGGTATCGGTGGAAAAGCGTAGGCAAATGTTCTTGACCAACTTATCCATAGGGCATTCCACTGGGATAGTTTTCCTGGTTGTCTGGGTGCGAAGTTTTGGCATTTTGCATTCAGGTGTGTTGCAAACAGGTCTATTGTCGGTGTGCCCCACCTCTTGAATAGTTTTTGCGTTTCCTGCCCATTGAGTTCCCACTCGTGGGATGCTGAAGTCTGCCGGCTGAGCCAGTCTGCTTCTACTTTGTCCTTCCCCGGTAGGTGTATGGCCAGCAGGTCTATTTTGAGCGTGATGGCCCATCTCCAAATTTCCTGTGCCAGGTTGGACAGGGGGAACGATTGTGTCCCTCCCTGCTTGTTTATGTAGAACATAGTTGTAGTATTGTCCGTTTGTATCAACACCCTTTGGTTGTACAGTTTTTTCTGGAAGGCCTTCAGCGCTAGCAGTACAGTCTTTAATTCCGGATAGTTGACGTGTCTGACCGCATCTGCTGGAGTCCACAGACCCCACACTCTGAGCTTGTTCATATGTGCTCCCCATCCTATCTGGGATGCGTCTGTGGTGATGGTCACTGTTGGGCTTGGTGGTGTTAAGGGCTTCCCTATTGTTATGTTCTCCGTGTTCCACCATGCTATCTCTTCTTGTACTGAGTGCGTTACAACCACTAGATCCTCCCAACTTCCGTTTACTTGTGACCATTGCTGTTGCAGCCATTCCTGGAATGGTCTCATGTGTAGGCGTACATTGGGAACTAGGTGAATGCATGACGCCATCATCCCCATGATCTTGCTCGCTGTTCTCACGGTCAGAGCCCGCCCCTTCTGGTAGAGGCGCGTCTCCTTCAGCAGGGCTAGTGTCCTCTTCTCGCTGGGCATCACTGTTTTCTTTACGGTGTTGATCTGCGCCCCCAGGAAGATCTTCACTTGTTCTGGTTCCATTGATGATTTCCCCCAATGTATTGAGAACCCCAGCTTTGTCAGTGTCCCTGTGACACGCTGTGCGTCTTCCTCGCATTTTTCGCATGAACTTGCCTTTATTAGCCAGTCGTCGAGGTAAGGATACACGTGAATTCCTTCCCCCTCGCAGGTACGCTGCTACTGCTGCAAGGCATTTGGTGAAAGCCCTTGGTGCGGTCTTTAGACCGAATGCCAAGGTTGTGAATTGGTAGTGATCCTTGTTGATGGTGAACCTCAACAGATTCTTGTGCTGCCTGTTCATTGGGATGTGCAGGTAGGCATCTTTGAGATCCACGGTGGACATGAAGTCTCCATCTCTCATTTGAGGGAGCAATTCTTGTAGGGATGTCATTTTGAATTTTCGCGTCCTTACGTACTTGTTTAGGAACCGTAGATCCAGGATGGGTCTTAGTGTTTCGTCCACCTTTGGTACCAGGAAGTAGTTTGAGTACACTCCCTTGTTCCTTTCTTTGAAAGGTACTGGTTCTATGGCCTCCTTTTGGAGTAGCTGTAGTGCTTCCTCTACGAGTTGTGCTAGCTCTTGTCCTGAGTGTTCCCTCCTCTTTGGTTTTTTGTTTGGGGGTCTCCTTTCCAACTCTATGCAGTATCCGTACTGTATGATGTTGAGTATCCATTTGTCTGTTATTTTTCTCCATTCTTGGAGGAAAAATCTGAGTCTGCCGCCCACTGGTGTTGCATGCTCGTAGGCGTATGGTTCGTGTAACCCTCTTTTGTTGGTTCCTTTGTGCTCTACCCTTGGAGGGATGTTGTGGGTGAGCACTCTCCTCCGTGCGAAGTCACTTTGAGGCGGGTTGGTCTCCCCCTCTTCTTCTTTGGCCTCGTCCGTTTCCCCTACTGCGAAAGGACTGGCCCCTAGGCTGGTACTGCCAGTTCTGTTTCTGCTGCCCCTGTTGCCTGTGACCCTCGCCTTGCTGGAATGTTTGGTGTGACGTTCCTGGCTGGTTTCCTCCCCTTCCGTAAGGTCTCCGTGTCGGGGTACCTCTTCTCATCCCTCTGAATTGCAGGGCCCCCATGGACCTCGCCGTCTCATTCTCTTTTTTTAGTTGGGTGAGTTTCTAATCGACTGGTGCCCCGAACAGCGTTTCTCCGTTGAAAGGGGTGTTCAGGATGTTGTTCTGTACCCCTTGCTCACATCCTGAGATTCTGAGCCAGGCCTGTCTCCTTTCAGTGATTCCTATTGCCATCAGTCTGCTTGATGTCTCTGCCCCGTCCAACGCTGTTTTAAGGCATGAATTTGCTATATTCTTCCCCTCTTCCACTAGATGCGAAGCTCTTTGTTGGTATTGCTCGGGGAGATGCTTGATTAGGTCCCCCATTTCGCCCCAATGTTGGTACTGGTGCCTGTTCAGTAGTGCATTGGAGTTTGCCATGCGCCAGTGCATTGTCGCGTTTCTCTCTATTTTCCTGCCAGTGAGGTCCATCCTTCTGCTCTCCTTGTCAGGAGGTGGCCCAGGTTGCCGGAACATTGGCCCTCTTTCTGGCTGTAGATGCGATAATGGAGTCTGCTGTGACAGATCCCTTGATGTATGGAGGGTCCTCAGAGGAATGCTTATATTTTTTCTCTGTTCTGGGTGTGATGGATCTGCATGTTGCAGGGTCCGTGAACGCCTCCTTCCCCTGGTTCATGACACTCTGAAGCATGGGGAGGAACTGGCTCCTAGTTTGGATGGGGAGCAGTGTCTCGAGTAGAAAGTCCGCTTTCGGTTTTTCCTCCTCTAGTTTCACGCCAAAAGCTGCAGCCGCGCTCTTTACGACCATGTTGTAAGCCCCAATATCATCTGGCGGTGAAGGCCTCAAAGGATAAGTCTCCACGGGCTCTTCTGGATTTTCGGCGTCGAGGTCCTGCCATTCGAGGTCTTGCGTCGTCGACAGCACCGAGCCGTAGTTCGATTGCTGTTCCTCCTCCTCTTCTTCTCCCTCACAGTAGAGGTCATCTTCCTCTTCTTCTGGAGTTTTCGACTGCTCTTCGGCGTCGAACTTGTCCTGGTCTTTGACCTCGATAACCGTCGTTGGTTTAGTTGGGATTGTAAATTTCTTCATCTTTTCGTCGAACTCCTTCTTCCTTTGAAGGATGCTCTCCATCTCCGCCTTGAGCCTTCTCTTTTTCTTCTCCATTTCGGAGGCGTGTTCGGCGTCGAGCGCTGGCCTTTTCGACGGAGCTTGCGACGACGCGACCTTGTCCGTCGAACGACCAACTTCGTGGGCCTTTTTTTACGAACTTTGGTTTTCGGCGGCCTTCGGCACCTGGGAGTCCTTCTCGAAGGATCCGCTGGGCCTTTCGTCCTTGGATCCACTCGCGGTCGTCGAAATTTTTGCCGCCGGTGTTCCTTTCGAGGACTTAGACTCTATTTTTCGAGAGTCCGTCTCTGGTTTTCGGGGCCCTTTTGGGATTTTTGTGCTCGACGTCTCTCCTACCTTGTCAGACGTCTTCCTATCGGTCTCTGCGACCATGAAGTCATCAGGTCCCTCGGTGACGTTGTCTTCATCGTCGGTGGAGAGGCCCAGGTTGTACAGAGACGGGGCCTTACCCTTACCTTCCATGTTGTAGTTGGCTCTCCTCTGCCTCTCTCTCACCCTGAGTGTCTTCGGTGTGAAGGCGGAGCAGGCGTTGCAGTCTTTGCTCTCGTGGTCGACTGGCAGGCAAAGATTGCAGACCGGATGTTGGTTCTTCTGCGCGTACTTGTGGTGGCAGTTACGGCAGAATTTAAAAGGTGTTTTGTCCATTCCTGCGCTCAGTGTCCCTGAGTGCGCATTCTCCGTTGGACGTCGAAGATCTCGAGGTTCTCCTCCTTCGTCGTCCCAGCTCGATGTTCTCTCTGTCTGTAGTCTCCTTTAATTTTCCTCCGATGAAACTCGTGCTCTTCTTTCTTCGTTAAAAAACTCTGGAGCTTCTCGGTGACGATTCAGACCCAACGGCGGAAAAAAGAATCTGAAGATGGCGCCCCAAAGTGGGACTTCCGCAGGAAGCATGCCGATGTCACGAGAAGTACACCAAATGGTGGGACGTCGACGCCCACCTGGGCTACAAAAAAAGAAAAAAAAAAAAAAAAAAAAGACAAAAGAAAGACTACGATTCCGGACCCAACCACCAGACCGCGGAATAATGCACAGCATAGTGAATCCAGAAAGATTGACGCTGCAAAACCCTAGTTCTACAGTGATCAAGCTGCCGGGCCAAACTCTTACATTGTCCTTCGCAGACATCGTCATCAAAGCTCATTCATCCATCCATCTTTCCATCCATCTTTCCATCTATCTTTCCATCCATCCATCCATCCATCCAAATGGGGTCACTCTCCGTAGTCACCTTCAGGTTCTTTCGAGATTCAAAAGGCTGCGCACATGCGATGCACATGTAAAGCACATGCCTGTCATAAAGTGTCCTACAAGTTGTCAAACAAGTCACGTGAATTGTCACATAAGTGCCCTTGAGGACAACCTATGCTTCATGTTCACGGTTGGGCTAAATGGTTGGTGGTAGGGTCTGTAACCATTTGCTGCTGATACAATGGCAGGGGGATATGCCAATTATTAACTCCTCAAAGTAAATGGACATACGTATCTGCTAATCTGCTTCACATAACACTCAGACACACGTCTTCTATGTGTGGATTCCGGGACACGTAGCAGAAGCAGGGTGTAGGTACAGGTTACCTTCAGACAAAACACATGCCCCAGTCAATGGCTACTAAGCGCTACTACTAGAGGGCACATCTGGGCCTTTAAAGCATTGTCAAGATTTAAACACAAGTTTTAGCAGAACACTGCTAGATGGAGTTACCATGTGATATAACAGGTAATATTAAATCCGCCCAATAAGGTGTGGAGCAATGGGGCCCATGCCAGCAAGGCTAGCACTCTTAATCCCAGTGGAAATAGCTATGCTCAGAAAAGTGTGACAATGAATAGTGATACACTACACTATACATACACTTACAAAAGTAGTTGCACTCACAGCGCTTTAAAGAATATGCATCCGTAAATTCTCTCCTGTGTTAAACATTCAAAAGGATACTGGGACGTCATGGGGATATGCTCTTCAAGGATGGTGAGCTGTAGCACTAGTCTTCCACAGGCCTCCCTTGAAGTGTTTTTTAGATACAAATTGTTCATACGGACTGCTGAGACATGGTTAGATAAGTCCTTGTTGGCCTCAGATTCCTCCAAATTAAATTTAGGTCACTTACTATGCTTTAAAAGTTAATACAATCTAATATGTAATGAAAAATGTGTTTTAAAATGCTTTGTTTTGGCCTTTCTGTCTCCAAACTTTTCTTGGAGGGAGAACCCCCCAAACTCCCCCTAGTAGTGGTTGCTCACTGCGCTTGCTCACTACACACCATATGGGGACTGGTCTCACTTTTACTTTGTTCTCTCTGATTCACTACTCGTGTCTATTTTTGGAGCTGTCTGTAAGAATGTCTAGGGGTACATACCACTGGGTGGGTAACCTGGTGCTCTTTAAGGTCCTCATCTACTATTTACTGTTCTTTGAAAGTTGATACAATTGAATATGTAATGAAAAATGTGCTGTAAAATTCACCATTTTGGCCTGTCATTTTCCAAAATTTTCTTGGGGGGAGATCCCAACACGCCGGACGTGGGCTAGTCTAGCAAAATATGCCAGAGCTGCTTTCAGTTCCCAGTCCGGCCCTGATCTGGATACACAAACGAAAAAAGCCTTCGCCTATGTAAAGCAAACAAAGATACGCAATCAATGCAATCAAAGATGAAAAAGGATCGGTCCACACAAACCCTAATAAAATTGTAGAAACATTTAAGGAATTTTGCAAAAACTTATATAGCTCCAACCCCGAGATGAAATTCCATAAAATACAAGAGTATCTGGATAGGGCAGGATTGAAGTCACTAAGTGACCAAGAAAGAGACTCCATTAATGGACCAATTACGATGGATGAACTTAAAACGGACATTAAAAAGCTTAAAACTGGCAAGGCCCCGGGCCCCGACAGGTACAATGAATCCTTTTTATAAGTACTTTGAAGAACATCTCTGTGACCCTCTATTACTCCTCTATCATCAGTTCGCAATCACGGGACAAATAACTGGCACTCCATCGGAAGCTATTATTACCGTTATCCCAAAAGATGGGAAGGACAATACACTGACAAAAAACTACAGGCCAATCTCTTTAATTAACCTAGATTGCAAATTATATGCGATGATTTTATCCTCCAGATTACAAAAACATATTGCTAAACTCATACACTCATCACAAACTGGATTTCTAAAACATAGGCTGTCCAGTGACAACACCAGAATCTTCTGTCACGCAATCGAGAAAGCAAAACGAATGAAGTCCCCAACAGTCGCAATAACGCTGGATGCAGAAAAAGCGTATGACAAAGTCGACTGGTCATTCTTAAGAGCGTCACTTAGAAAATACAACCTTGGAGAGAATTTGATCACGATGATCATGGCACTATACTATGAACCAAGGGCAAGGTGAGAGCCGGAGGAGCTCTTGAGTTTTTCCCGTTAAACCAGGGCACCAGGCAGGGTTGCCCATTATCCCTGTCTATTTCTACTAGCCATTGAACCTCTGCTCCAACACTAACGGGCCAACCAGGACATTCAGGGCATAGAATTCGGGAGGAATATATTTAAAGGTGCAGCATATGCGGACGACATACTGGTGGTGTCCAAAGAGGCAAACATAGCCATTCCAGCCCTTATGAAATCGATTCACGATTATGCGGAAGTCTCAGGTTACACACTCAACAGGGACAAGACCGTGGTAAAACTACTCAACGGTTGTGGCTCCAAGGAGAACTTAGGCGAGTCAGGACTGTCATGGCAACCAGGCTCAATAAAATACCTGGGCCTAGAATTCACGAACGATTTCATCTCTACTTTAGAAGAAAATGAAACCATTGCATATAAAAAAAATAAATGAAAAACATTTTTTTTTTTAAATAGCTGACCTCCTCGAAGGTTGGTCGCCCAAATTTTTATTGTGGTGGGGGAGTGCCGAAACGGTTAAGATGATGATCTCGCCTCTCATAAATTATCTCATTAGCATGCTGCCCATGATGCTCTCGGATAACTTTTTAAACAAGTATTTGCAATGCAATAGGTCTCGCATGTACGTGAGTTTAAGTTATTGGCATTGTAAATAACAATACCTTTTATTTTATTTTTTTAAACGGAAACAAAAATAAAAGGCATTGTCATTTGCAATGTCAATAGCTCAAACTCACGTAAATGCGAGACCTATTGCATTGCAAATGCTTGTTACTCCGAGTCTCAATTCAGGGGGTGCTGCCTAGTACACTGTGCCTAGTCGGAGAAGATGCGGATCTCTGCCTTCGGGGTCCATGCATCCTTTTGAGGTATTAGTCCATTGTGTCAATGGCACCCACTTCTTCTCTGGAGTGGCTGTAATTCTTGTTTTAATGTTACATTCTGTTAGCAAAAAGGAGCCACCTGAAGTGGTATGTTGTCTCGCGCTGGTATTGACCCTTGATGATTCAGACGATGGCTCGGTTTCATCAAGCCATAGGGTTTGTTGTTATTCACAACGATGTGAAAAGAACATTGGGGCTGATTGAGAACTACTCCTCCATTTCATCTGCTAACAACCAGCATACCAAATAACTGAGAAAGCAGTGTCTTGCTGGCCCATCATGGAGTAGCAGAGGAGATAGAGTTGACAGGGTGCTCGGTGTGTCTAGAACAGGCAAAGAAGAATTCCATGTAGGTTGAACATGGTTAAAAGCCCCACACACCCCTACCACAAAGGCAGCTCTGGTAGGCCTCACACATTTCAGTCACTGCACAAAATTTGCACCCAGTTTGGCAGTCTTAGACAAATACCAAGGGAAGCGTGAGAATTGAGGCTGAACTGTCCTGTTACCCCCATGAGCAGTCCAGTGATGAAACGAGAAATAATTAGGCCCCCTGGCTCCTTGAGACTCCTGTGTCCTACAGATATTCATAGGTCATGGGCTGATTGGGCCCCCACCCCGGCGCACATGTCCTGCTGGAGCCTGTATTATGCCTCTGGAGTATCTTAAAGTCAAATGATGGGCGACAGAGGTGTGAGAGGATTCACTGCTGCATGAAGACCCCAATTTGTAGGGCATTCCCAGTGCCACAAATTCCCATCTTTAAGTCAGACAAGGATCTGACGGTGTTTCAGTTTCCAGTGTGTTTTACACAAAAAGTCAATCAGGTATGCACTCACTCACTCAGTCCCTTGCATGCTCAGTTGTTAACTCACTCCTAAGCTCCCCCACAAGCGAATTCAACATGACAACTAAATGTGAGAGAATGTATATGATGCTGGGCACAAGTCGGGGGTACACATGGGTGGACGGCGTCCACCCACTATTTACACAGGGTGGAATCCCTCCTCCCTGCCACAAGGTTGGGTCCCAGTGAAACATGCTGATTGTGTCCCGGTGTAATTTGCCGACACATTCGGCAGCACCTGCATGTTGTCTGCTTTACATTCAAAGCATCAAAGTGCAAGCGGCCATGGGGCTTTCTTCGGTAGCGGCTCTTCCACTAAGGCGGTGGAGCATCGCCACTCTGCTAATTGAACAGTGCAACAACGAAAAATAAAATGATAATACCAAGCAGTTATTATCATTTTATTTTTCTGCGAGGGATTGGAGCCAGGTTGGGGAGGGGCATGGCTGAGCACAGTGAGGAGTGTTTTTTGCACTTCCAAACACTTAGCATGTTCTCCATGGGGCTGTGTTGCGCAGCCCCGTGAAGAACATGCCCAGGCTCCCTGTAACTGCCTGAGCGGCCAAACAGGCCGCTCAGACCGCCTTGAACTTAAGGACGCCCCATTACTACGGTAGAATTTAGTGCTCTGTGAATATATAGTCATTCATTTATTCAGCAGCCGCTTGAATTGGAACATCTATCACAAAACAAAAGCTAAATTGTAGCACCAACACTGCACAAAGTACTTCAACCCAGCAAATGGATATTAGAGCCTATAAAGAGCGACTGAGTTACATACCTGTGGCCTCATTATTTAAAGGGCGCACTTTCCATGTTTGCGCCCGGTGCACTTTAAAACAGGTGCGTCGGGCAAAAACAGGGAAAGTGCACCATATTACATGGAATGCGCTTCCCCCAGGGCAGCCTCCAACTCACACTGGCCCCTGGGCAGAGCATTCATGTGAAAAACAGAGCGGCTTCTTTGAAACCGCTCCGTGTTTCACAGTGCAGGTGACAACCTGCCTGCATTTTTAAGGGGGATTAGTGATCCCCTTGTAGGCGGATGCAGTGAGTGACTGCACCCGCCTGCAACGTGAAGTCTGAGGGGTTCATGACCCTCCAGAGGGCTGCCATCAGGGGATGCACTAACAGTGCCATTTTACTTTAATTTATTTTTGACGTGAGTGATGTGTGAGTCTATTGCAGACATTTTGCAGAGAGATGTTGTGTTTAAGGTTCATGCAAAATCCATAAAAAATTGTTCCTTTTAGATCACAATAGGACCTCAGGTATGAGGATGGTAGGGTGTCACAGAGATTACTTGCAATAATATTAGTGAGATGTTGCTGGGTTACAATACACTATCCTTGAACATTAGATGCAAACACATTTAAAGTTTGGATGAGTGCGTCTGTCCACTGTCAGTGATCTAGCCAAAGAGGGCATGAAAGAGCTGGGAACTGAATCAAAAATTCAAAGCTGTTCCAAACAGGGGCACCAAAGAAACGTTGGGCCCAGCGCCCCCGAAATCCTTAATTTGTCCCTGGGTCAGGGAAACAAACTCTGGGGAAACAAGATAGTGGTGGGATTCCACCCGTAAGCGTTTGGGCTTGGAACATCTAAGTAGCCATCTTGTTTGGAACCCCTTTGTCTCCACAACACAGCAAATCTTTACCACAAAATCCAGAAATCTAATTTATCAAATACACCATTTAGATTTCAGTTTAGTAATATAATCTAGGAGTTTGAGACCAGAGCCTTTGTGCACTCTCCGCTATAAATCCTCCCTCTTGAGTGGTACAAATGCTGGCGTCTATGTCTATGTAAATTATGCACATTGGTAGTAATCCACAAATGGAATTTTGGTGTCCTCTGGTAGAGAGACTGCCAAGCAAAAACAAATAAACTGAGTGGGTTGCTTTAAACAGAACCGTAATTTTGTCCTGAAGGAGATTTTGACATCAGATTTGCCTATTGTCAAGATGAGGGGAGTGGACTTCAAAGGGGACATGACATCACATTTTGATAGTGAGCTAAATTGGTAACGTAAGCAATAAAGACATCACTTGAAAGTGCAGTGTTCTCGGGGCCGCTAACTCCGACTTTTAGAGGCACCCATCAACAGTGTGGCGAAGCAGATGACAGATGTGATTTTAAATAGCCGGCCGCTGATTGCAGAGAACAAACCACCCACCGTATGTATCTGTTTACGGTTTCGCCACTCCTGCTGCTCCGCGCGTTGTAAAGGGACTGAAAAGGAGGCGGGGGCCGGGGGTTGTCATCGGGCGGGGCGGCCCACGCTCCAAAAGCTACAATTCATTTCATAATTAATTAGTGATTCTTAACCCCGGGCTTTTTGAGTGCTCTGCCTGATAATAACAAGATGGAGGCCTTGTGAATCAACGGGGCCCTTTGCCCTTACCACTCTCATTACATCAGCTGCTGTCCTGTAGAACAGAGACACCGAGTCACTGCTTCCCGCTCGGGGAGGGTGAAGGTCAGAGGTGCTCACCTCTGCTAACACGGGGCCGCGCACAGGGCCTTTGTTCTTTCGCAGGGAAAACGGAAAGAGGAATATGGGAAGAACGGAGAAAAACTCAAAGTGAATGTATCGAGGGGACTTACAGATGAGAAATTAGATGGAAATACACCGGTAGCAAAATAATGTCCAACGCGAACAAACAATGGAAATAGATAGAAAGGAACGGGGAAAGGAATAGGATAAAATTGGGGAAATAAATTAAACAGAAAATGGGAAAAATTAAAAACAGGAAAGAGAGAAGGAAAAGAGGAAGAAGCAGAAGGAGGAAAAATGACAACAAGCTTTGGCAACGCGGCCGCGAAAGTGCCGCGAAAGTGAAAGTGATCGCGATTACGGGAGGACAGACACATGGCGCTGCGCGCGTGCACGTTCACGTGCACTGTAGCTTTAGGCCACGGCAGCACTTTAAAAAGCCTGTATACAAAATGTCTCGGCCAGATCAGCGCAAGCGCTGGATCAGGCGAGACCTAAAAAGAAAGATAAAGCTATTAGCAATTTTATATGGCAGGGGAAGAAAGCAAGGATCTCCAAAAGTAAGTATAGGCTAGGAAAAAACAATGGAGGGGTAGGCCTACCTAACTTCAGAATTTATCAATAAGCATATCTTTGCAAACAAGGAACTGCATGGTTTATGGATAACCCAAATTACAAACCCCAATGGGTGGATGTAGAATTAAACCTCATTAAAGGGATTCCCCTCCAAGCAATCATGGCAATGCAGACCACTAAACTGGAACACTCCAAATACATTATAGCAAACACTAAAAAAGCATTAACGCGTCTGGATACCCTCTCTACAACAAAAATGGGTGCCTCTAAATTACAAGCGATCCGATACAACCCAGCTGTAAAAATAAATCAAGAAACCATTTTTTTGGAAAGAGTGGTCACACAAGGGTATTAACTTCTTCAGGGACTTACAAGACTGCACCTATACCTTTCTCCATACTTAAAAATGATAAAGGTTTAACTGAATTAGACTATGACTTTCTGAAATTGAAAGTCCAGATCTCAAAACTTAAATCTATTGTTAACCTTCCCTCAAGACTCTCCCAACTAACAAGTTCTGGTCACACAGTCTCAAAGACATACAAATTACTGCTCCCCTTACCGGGTAAACAACATTTGAGTAATGTAACAAAGTGGGAGGCAACTATCGTGACAGCATATGTGAACCCCCGTATTTGCCCCCCCTTGACGAACCATTGACTCCTTGATGTGTATTTGTACTACCCTAGCTACTCTTTCTCACAGCCCTAATGATCGAAACAACCTTTTACTGGCGTTGATGTACTGCACATATATTACATGACCTGATTTTATGCATTGACTGCTCCACCAGTTTTGTTAATAAAAAGATTTAATAATAAAAAAAAAAAAAGCCAAAGTGGGAGGCAGAACCAAACAGCAAAATAATTCCTTTGGACTGGCAGCGAATACATACAATGCCCTTCAAACACTAAATCTCCCCTACTCTGTCACAAACAAAATTCATGATCATAAACAGGACATACTGGACCCCTGCACGACTATTTAAACTAAAGCTAACACAATCCCCACTGTGCTGGAACTGCAACTCTGATACAGGTGATTTAACACATATGCTTCTGTTATGTCCTATGCTACAAAATTATTGGAATCAAATCTTTAGATTTATCTCACAGACATTCAACATCACACCAGTTAAAGAGCTATCATATGTACTAGCAGGCTTCTTAGATCCCGACCTGTCAGGGGAGGATGACCGTTTTTTGCTTGACTTAATGCTTACGCTTGCGTGTAAAATAGTACTATGCAATTGGAAGAGTTTTGGGAAAGTCTCATTCAACAAATGGCAAGAGTGGCTAACTTTTTTAAGAGGTGCAGACAATATCGCCTTAAATACCTCCCCTTGGAAGCCCAGACATAGCAAACTATGGAAAGCACTTGATTCTACATCTAAAGTCTTTAGACCCCCCCCCCCCCCCCCCCGAGTTACCAGACTCAGAGGCGCCCATATTATGTCTCCTCATGGTCCCCATCACTTATGAATCCGACCCTTTAGGATTAAATCAAGGTTCCCTTTTGAAAGTAGCTTTCTCCACGGTTAGACTTTTCCTGTGACCCCGAGCTCTAGCTTCTCTCTTCTTACTCTCACTCCTTTCGTACCACTACTACTCTCTACCTACCTACTCTCACCTCTACCCCTTTTAATTTAGTCTCTATAGCTTATATGGACTTTCAATAACACCCAGGACAATATGACATAGCGATTCATATCGGAGAAATGCATTTTTCAAACTAACGTTTCTGCCTCTGGGCTACCACGGATCTACCAGTGTCAAACATGCTAATACCTTCATGACTTGGACACTATGGTTCGATTACTATCGAATATGTACCCTTACTAAATGGATATTCATTCATCTTTCCGTCTACAATGTACCCCCTGAAACAGCTTTCCCTGTCCTCTAGCAATGGCGACATGGATGACTGGATGTACCTCAATACTTTGTACTGTCTTTTATTTATTTTGTGTTTGAAAAAGTAACCAATAAAATTCTTTGAATTTAAGAAAACATAAGATATGAATTTCTCTTTTTGTACAGCTATTTTTAACTAGAGATGCAAATCTCACCAACTTTATTAAAATGGTTTCATTTTTTCAAGGTGTTACAGCAAAACTGAATACTGGCCTATTGAAATATGTGAGTGAAATATTAAATTTACCAAAGACTACGATGAGCAGCTGCAATATTATTCATATAAACCTGTTTTAAGATTTAAGACATGTCTAATTTCAATTAGGAAAGAGTCAACCTCCATTCGGATAGGCAGAAAAGTCTACCAACTGTAAGCAGATTCTTTCCGCTTTACAATTCCAAAAGAGAGTCAGAGGTGCAAGACCAAGGTAACACCAATACAAAGGAATCAGGGTCATAAGTCTTGTCTATGCGAGATCAATTGTCTTGGTCAGTGGTTTTTAGTCATTAGTATAGCAGCAAGCATAGTGCTTTTTTCCCATTTTTACTTTCGTCCATACTACACAACAGTTGCACAGCATAGCTTAAAAAAACCCAAAATAAACTAACAAAGCCAAATAACAGAGCTGTTTGGCTTTGTCAATGGTTTTTAAACATGTTGTACAGCAGCCCGGCTGATGAGCAGCATGGTTGGAAGTAAATAAAAAAAAATTAAAAAACGCTAGGACGTAGTCAATGCTGCCATGTCATAACACATTATGTCAAGTCTAGGTAGCGCGGTATTCACTATGGGGGACTTACAGCCCTCCTCCAGCTTCTGATTGGGTTTTGTCAGTGTCCTTTAAAAAACACTGCTTCTAATTGGAGAATGGTTCCTGCTTGTCCCACCATTTTTCTCAACTGTTGACTCCCATGCATCGCCCCTAGGACTTGTCCTCTTCCACTTGTGCTACTGTATGCCCTGACTTTGGAACCTTTTTTTTACGTTGACACCAAACACTTCCAGTACGGGATGCCGCAACGCTGTACATATTCTTTAAGTATGGCAGCCGCGCCTTTCTTTTGTTCTGCACGGAGCGGCTTGCCACCTTTATTTTTATTAACTTTGAAGAGACTTTAGCATAATTTCACGAGCGCCGCGCTTGATCTACTCGTTTCTATATGTGCGCACTTAGTTTCCCTTGCTCTCCCCACCCCATCGCTCGTTTTACTTTTGTGATGTGATGCCACATACTGCTCCTTGGTGTGAACTATGACCAGCCGGAGCCATCATGCCGCGATATTTAGTTCCAAAAACTGAATGTGTATTTGTCAGAGGATTTATTTTTACATCCATTACCCAAGCTCCATTCCGTTAGAGGGACACTGAGAGATTTACTGAAAAACACAGGATCTTGAGCCTCCCGCACTGCCAACCCAGATTACATGCTTTAAGGTCAGTCGCTCTAGCCCTGTGCCACATCCTCTCCCCTCGAGATCATATAAGATGGCTGGCCCTCCTTATAATGCACTGTTATGCACTTATATTCATTCCAAAGCAGCACCGGCTATCTTGTTTTCAACTGATGCAGCCAAATTCAGACACAGGGTAAAAACTCACCATTGTTGACTGATCCTCCGATATAAATATTCTTTTACATCCCGTTTAGCAATAAAAACATGGAACAATCTTCCGAAACCATAGAGGAAAATTAAACAAAAATACCAACATACTCTTCAAAATAAATGTAAAATTTCAAAATATGCACTGATCATAGGTGTCCGGGCACCTAGCATGTTTGAAACTATGCAGTGATTGATGTACGTAATTTCCAGTCTACTAGTACCCTGTTTCTGAGCAATATATCCACATTTTATACATCAAAACTATTTTTAAAAGAAACTAGGTATATCGCATTACCAATTTGCCTTATCTGTGCTGCAGAACGATCAGGTCTTGTTTTTCTTCCAATTGACGTTCGACACAAAAAAATGCCTGTCTCAAAGAGTTTAGAAAATATTGTACAGACTCTGTACACTTTCTGGGAAACAGAACATGTCATCCCCCAGACAGCATCAGATAATGTACATTCCTGCAGACTTTTATAAGCGCTTGCAGATAGCAGCTGAAGCCGGTGCGTGCTATTTTGAGCTTGGCACAGATTTCATTGATACAAAAAGTATTACGCTTAAAAACACTAGCTATCCTTGCCCACGTAATGACGAGCTAGACTGCTGATAACATCTCAGAACGGAGAACAGTTTCTGCCTCAGCACTTTTGCATATCAAAGGAGCCGCGCTCTCATCAGGACCCCTGGAAGTCCTATGAAATTCACCCTCATTTTTTTCTTTTACAACTTTTCCACCAACATTAACGATCAAAGATCGCCTTCAGTCATCCAAAGATCAAACTGTCTCTAAAACTTCTCCTGGGGCTTCAATGGCAGCATTTATTATTTGATGTGCCGTCAATCATTTTTATTGCAAAGTTTACCTCTGACGAATGGTGCCAGACTGGCACAGTTGAAACCTTAAACCCTTCCCTTTATTTCCCAATTTCTGGGTGGAGCGGTGACCATTGCAGCCGCGTACCCCCTGTGAAATGTTTGTGCCTTGCCTCGGGCATCACAGGAAAGAGTTGAGCACAAAAAACTATGGATTGAGTCACAGCCATCCTAACTTTCAGCACTTTTGAAATATGCTCTCCATGCTCGATGCTCTCCCCATACCTCTTCAATGTCTTCATGGAACCCCTTAGAATCATTCTAAAACAAGCTGGAGTTAAATATCACCTATATGCAGACGACACACAACTCTACTACAAAATCAAATCGCCCAGTAACATCTGACACCTCAATGTCACACTAACCAAGATCCAAACATGGTTTAATGTAAACCACCTAAAACTAAACCCAGACAAAACTGAACTAATTCTGTTCTCTCCGAAAAACGACCTCCTACCAATCCAAGACTGGCTTAAGAACCTAGATGCCCTAAACTGCTCTCTAGTTCTATCCGACTCAGTAAAGTCACTAGGCATTACCCAGGACAAGAACGCATCAATCAAGGACCACATCAAAAACTCGGAAAAAGGTGCGCTTTATTGTGAGAAAGTGCCATCTTTCTTGCATAGTATGCCCCCATTTTTTGCTGAATTGATGAATGTACTTTGACTGAGTGTGCCGTAGACTCCTGCCAATCAGGTGCCCAGGGCCTATGTTCCTTCCCTAAAACACAAAACACAAATTGGCAAAACCTGGACACATGTCAGACCCTGGTAAATGGTACCCTAGGTACCCAGGGCCTTGTGACCAGGGAAGGCCTCTAAGGGCTGCAGCACTCACTGTGCCACCCTTAGAGGCCCTGTACCCTTACACACACTGCCCTTGCAGGCTGGGTGTCTGGGTACAAGACAAAACAAGGAGTCGACATGGCACACATTCCAATGTGCCATGCCCACCACCTACACTGCCATGGCATTAATCAGCCACCCCTCTAGCTCGGTGCCCTATGCCAGTGGTGTGGGCACAGGAGCATGAGCCCTGTGCCCCTACAGTACCCAGGTCCATTCCCGGGCACTGTAAGTGCAGTGCTGCCATTTAAGAGTACATGGTGCTGAGAGCTCGTCAAACACGAACTCCACAGCACCATAATGGCAACACTGAAGACTGAGAAGTTTGGTACCAAACTTCTCGGCACATTAAACCCACACTGATTCCAGTGTGGGATTTAATGTACCAAGCACCCCAGAGGGCATCTTCGAGATGCCCCCTAAAACCTAACCTACTATCAACGTCTGTTCTGAGACTGCCTAGGCTGCCACACAGTAGACATGTTGCTGGACCCCTGGGTAGGAGAGCCCCTGCTCTCCTGGGCCTGCAACAATGCACATCCTGGGCGAGGTGCTAAATCTCCTCTCCCAGGATGGGCAGGGGGAAGCTTCAAAGGCATGCCACCTCTGTGAGCTTCAACAGGCCACTGCAACCCGCCACTCTGGCGGGAAGCTTGGCCGGAAACCCTAAATAAGGACAGGGGATGTGCCAGCCTGCCAACCCCACCCCTCAGGTGGGGGAGGCGAGATGAAGCACATCTCCGGGCTCTCGCCATCTTGAAGATGGGAAGCCCTATCCAATAGGCTACTGCCCCCCTCCCACAGGAGAGAGGCAGGATAGGGGGTGTACCCACCCCAGGACAGGGACCCATTGGTCCCTGCCCTTCACCTACCTATAACGCCCCTAAATCTAGTATTTAGGGGCATCCTGAACCTTCCTTCCTCAGATTCCAGATTCCGAAGAAGAGCTAGAAGAAAGAAGACCTGCCCTGCAGCTTCTAAAAAGGAGGAAGACACCAACTGCTTTGGCCCCAGACCTACCGGCCTGTCGACCCTAATACCTGCTCCTGCTCCAAACCGGCATCTCTTGTGGCCAGCAACCTCACAAACCCTGGAGGACCTGACTACCTTTTGGCTCTAAGCCCCTGGGACTCCCATGAGTAGAGGCTCTACTCAAAATCTACTTCTAATCCCTGGCATCAGCCCGGAACCGCGAACCCTTCACACTCTGCACCTGCCAAGCCTGGCCTGTGCCGGAGTGAACAAAGACCACGAGGACGACCCCACGGCGCCTGTGACCCAGAGTCCGGCACCCAAGGACTTCCCTCGACGCTCCTGAAGAAGCCTGCAGCCTCAGAACCAGGTGCCCCCCCAACCGCGATCAACTGAGGGTAAGCTTTCCCGACACCAAAAGGCACCCCTGCACCTGGCACCCTGCGTCTCCCTGTGCCCAATCACGGGGTACCTACCTAACCTCCAACTACCCAACTTACCTCTCAAAGTGGTGGTGGCACCTGAAGAATCTTCGTCCCCGAGCTTGCAGCCTTTTTCTAAACCGGAGCTTTCCCATTGAAATCAATTGAGCGCCCGAAGGCTCAAAAGCACCCTGCACCCAGCCACCCGAGTGGCCCTGGCAGTGCAACCTCTACACCTATCTACTTCCTCTGAGTAAGTGACCAGGAGCCCAGCTCCCACAGCCGCGTGGCCTGCTAGTCAGCAGCCACCAACCAAGGCGCCCCTCCCTCTCATAGGATAACATTGAGCCTAACTCTCTCTGCACCCGGCCGCCCCTGTGCCGCTGAGGATGAACCAACTGTACCTCCCTGACCCTGGGAGACCCCCGAGTCTATGCCCAGAACCTTGACTCTGCCAGTCGAGTACTTACCTTTAAACCGATACCCTATGGAGAGAATGGAGTTAACATTGACTGATTTTTCCTGAAATTTCTTCTAAGTGTGGATTTTTCAAAACTTAAAATATTCACCAAAAATCAGCCGAGTAACGAAAACAAAAATACTCACCTGCTATTAGGTGAGCTCCCAGTGCTGGATCTTGGTGCCCAGCACTGACTCTGAAAAATACTTACAACTGTACTTACCAGTAACCCAATTATCTCCATTAGGAAATAATTGACTGTTTTTCTGGGAAATTTCTTCTAAGTGTCAATTTCTGAAAACTTTAAATATTCTTTAAAAATCGTATAATTTCTGAAAACCTAATTACTTACCTGTTTTGGATAAAGGTCCCAGTACTGAGTCTAGGCACCCAGTACTGGATTACAAAAGTAACGAGAACATACTATACCTGCAACTTGAATTTTCTGCCATAGGGAATCATTGACTGTTTTCTATGAAATATTTGTATATAGTGTCAACTTTTAAAATAGCTAAATATTGTCTAAAAATCATCACAGTAATTAAGTCGACTTTTATCACTTGTTTCTAAGTACTGTCCCAGGACTGAATCTAGGATCCAGTCCTGGAATTCCAAAAGTAATCTAAAAGTAATCTATTGCAAATAACTTGAAACTTTCATTGAACTCAATGAATTATTGTGTTTAGAATTGTGTTGCCTATTGCAACAACTTGTAATTATTTACAAAAGTCAACTGCATATTGCAAAAGTATTTACCTAAAGCATCTCATTCTGAGAAAGTATATTTTAATACCTATTGTTGGTTCTAAAATAAAACAAGCATATATTTTTTATATATAAACCATTGGCCTAGAGTTCAGTTATTGAGTGTGTGAGACCATTTGCTGACTGAGTGTGTACAACAAATGCTTTACACTGTCCTCTGATACTGCCTTACTGTTCGACCAAGCTACCACTTTAGAGAGTAAGGTTATATCTAACTTTAGCCTCTGCCAAACCTCCGGGGACTGTGGACTCTGTGCACACTGTACCTATTTGGGAACAGTATATACAGAGCCACTTTCTTACACTGCGCATCCTGGGGGAGGAGGCCTAGCACCTCGCCCAGAATATGCATTGTTGCAGGCCCAGGTGAGTGCATGGCTCTCTATCAAGGGGTCCAGCAACATGTTTGCTGGGTGGCAGCCTCTAAGGCAGGACTGGGATTGTGGGTTAGGTTAAAGGGGCAATTCTAAGTTGCCCTCTGTCGTGCATTCTACATTAAATCCCACACTGGCATCAGTGTGGGTTTCATGTGCTGAGAAGTTTGATACCAAACTTCTCAGTCTTCAGTGGAGCCATCATGGTGCTGTGGAGTTCATGATGAGGACCTCCCAGCACCATATACTATTAATGGCAACACTGCACTTACAGTGCCCAGGAATGGACCTGGGTACTGTAGGGGTACAGGGCTCATGCACCTTTACCCACACCACTGGCATAGGGCACCCAGCTAGAGGGGTGACTGAGGTATGCCAGGGCAGTGTGTTTGTGGGCATGGTGTGTGCCATGTCGATTCTGTTTTGTTCTGCACCAAGACACTCAGCCTGCAAAGGCAGTGTGTGTGTGTCAGGGTACAGGGCCTCTAAGGGTGGCATAATAAGTGCTGCAGCCCTTAGGGGCCTTCCCTGGTCACAAGGCCCTGGGTACCTAGGGTACCATTTACCAGGGGCTGACATGTGGCCAGGGTTTGCCAATTTGGAGTTTGTGTGTTTTAAGGAAGGAACATAGGCCCTGGGCACCTGATTGGCACTTCAAAGTCCATTCCCTGTAGGGAGATGGACCACCTTAGTAGTTTTGGATTTTCCCCTTTCATTTGCATTAGCCATCTGAGAGGTCTGTGGTCAGTTTGAACCAGGTAGTGAGTACCAAACAAGTAGGGCCTCAATTTCGTAAGGGACCAAACCACAGCAAAGGCCTCCCTCTCCATTTCACTCCAACACTGCTCTCTGGGGAGAAGCCTCCTGCTTATAAAAGCAACAGATTGGTCATGGCCTTCATCATTGGTCTGGGATAGGACTGCTCCTATCCCTAGCTCAGAGGCATCAGTCTGCACTGTGAACCGCTTGGCATAATCTGGAGCTTGGAGCTTTTAGAATTGTTGCTGAGCACATTGCTTCTTTCAGGGTGTCAAAGCCAGTTAACCTTCTTGGGCATCTTCTTGGAGGTGAGTTCTGTAAGGGGGGTCACAATGGACCAATATCCCTTAACAAACCTCCTGTAGTACCCAGTCAAGCCAAGGAATGCCCTGACTTAGGTCTGGGTTGTTGGAGCTTCCCAGTTCAGGATGGCCTGGATCTTGGATTGTACGGGTTGTACCTGGCATCCACCAACAAGGTGGCATAAGTACACCACAGTGCCCTGCCCTATCTGGCATTTGGATGCCTTGACAGTTAGGTCTGCAGTTTGCAGGGCTGCTAAAGCCTTCCCAAGGTGGATCAGGTGATCCTGCAAGGTGGAGCTAAAGACAGCAATATCATCAAGATAAGCTGCACTAAAGGACTCCAACCCAGCCAGGACTTGGTTTACCAACCTCTGGAAGGTGGCTGGGGCATTCTTTAACCCAAAGGGCATCACAGTAAACTGATAATGCCCATCAGGGGTGGAGAATGCTGTTTTCTCTTTTGCTCCTGGGGCCATGCCAATCTGCCAGTACCCTGCAGTTATGTCAAACGTACTGAGAAATTTGGCTGCCCCTAGTTTGTCTATCAACTCATCTGCTCTTGGAATGGGGTGAGCATCTGTCTTGGTGACAGAGTTGAGCCCTCTATAGTCCAAAGAGAACCTCATCTCTCTCTTTTCACCTTGTTGATGAGGTTTGGGGACCAGAACCACTGGGCTAGCCCAGGGGCTCTCAGAGGGTTCAATGACCCCTAACTCCAGCATCTTGCTGACCTCAGCTTTGATCCTTTCCTTGACTTGGTCTGACTGGCGATATATTTTGTTCTTGACAGGTGCACTGTCACCAGTGTCCACATCATGGGTACACCAGTTTGTCAGACCAGGGGTCAGGGAAAAGAGGCTAGCATACTGTTGCAAGACTTGCTTGCAGTCAGCCTGCTGTTGGGCAGAGAGGGTGTCTGAAAAGACAACTCCATCTACTGACCCATCTTTTGGGCTGTAGGAGAGGAGATCGGGGAGAGGTTCACTCTGCTTCCTGTTCCTCATCAGTCACCATCAGCATGGTAATGTCAGCCCTGTCATTGTAGAGCTTAAGGCGCTTCACATGGATAACCCTTTTGGGTGTCCTGCTAGTGCCCAGGTCAACTAAGTAAGTGACCTCACTCTTTTTCTCTAGGATAGGGTAAGGGCCACTCCATCTATATTGGACTGCCCTTGGTGCCACTGGCTCCAAAACCCACACCTGTTGCCCAGGTTGAAATTCAACCAGTGCAGCTTTTTGTTCATACCAGTGCTTCTGAAGCTCCTGGCTGGCCTCTAGATTCTTGGATGCCTTTACCATGTACTCAGTCATTCTGGACCTTAGGCCAAGCACATAGTCCACAATGTCTTGCTTGGGTTCTTGGAGAGGCCTCTCCCAACGTTCTTTCACAAGACAGAGTGGTCCCCTCACAGGATGACGAAACAGAAGTTCAAAGGGGGAAACCCTACTCCCTTCTGTGGCACTTCTCTGTAAGCGAAAAGCAGGCATGGCAACAGGACATACCATCTCCTTTTGAGTTTTTCAGGAAGCCCCATGATCATGCCTTTCAATGTCTTGTTGAACCTTTCAATAAGGCCATTGGTTTGTGGATGGTAGGGTGTAGTAAACTTGTACTGCACTCCACACTCCTTCCACATGTGTTTCAGGTAAGCAGACATGAAGTTGGAGTTTGTCTGAAACCACCTCCTTCGGAAACCCTACCCTGGTGAAGACACCCAGGAGGGCCTTGGCTACTGCAGGAGCTGTAGTAGTCCCAAGTGGAATTGCTTCAGGGTACCTAGTAGCAGGATCCACTACTACTAGAATGAAATTGTTCCCTGAGGCTGTGGGAGGTTCAAGTGGACCCACACAGTCCACACCTACCCTTTCAAAGGGCACCCCCACCACTGAAAGTGGGATTAGGGGGGCCTTTGGTTGGCCACCTGTCTTGCCACTGGCCTGACAGGTAACACAGGAGCTGACAAACTCCTTCACCTTTTGGTGCATCTGGGGCCAGTAAAAGTGACTAACTAGCCTTTCCCAAGTTTTGGTTTGCCCCAGATGTCCAGCTAGGGGGATGTCATGAGCCAAAGTTAGGAAGAACTACCTGTACTTCTGTGGCACGACCACCCTCCTGGTGGTCCCAGGAGTGGGGTTTCTTGCCTCAGCATACAGTAATCCCTCTTCCCAATAAGCTCTGTGGGTTCCACTGACATATCCCTTTCCTTCTGAAACAGCTTGCTGCCTCAGGCTTTCAAGAGTGGGACAGTCTTGCTGACCCTGGCACAACTCTTCCCTAGAGGGTCCTCCTGGGCCCAAGGGTGAAGCCTCGTGGGCTCAGTTTCCTCAGAGGTATCCAAGTCCTCTCCCTGTGGAGAGGGGTCCTGAGTGGTTTGCTGTACAGAAGCTGGTCCCCCAGTCTTCTTACCTTTTCTCTTGGTTGGTTGGGCCATACTTTAAGGCTCTAAACCTACTTTTTCACCCTTCCTCTTGCTCTGTGCTTTAGTTTGCACACACACCAATTCAGGGATACCCAGCATGGCTGCATGGGTCTTTAGCTCAACCTCAGCCCAGGCTGAGGTTTCCAGGTCATTTACTAGCAGACATGCAGCTGGTAGCTTCTGGGAGACTACTACCTGTTTCAGGCCAGTAACATCCCCCCCCCCCCCCCCAGCCATATGTCACCATAGTGTGAGAAAGTGCCTCTGTATATACTGTTCCTTAACCCCTTCGCTGCGGCGGAAATTCCGCCGCAGCGCTGGGGGGTGCGGGGGGGCAGCGCGGTGGCGCGGTGCTCATGATGGAGCCACTCCGTCATGAGCCACGGTTGGGCTGTGCTCATAACCGAGTGGTTCCGTCATGACTCCGTCCACGGCGCTAATCGCCCGCACAGGCGGGGAATTAGCGCCGCGTGGGCGGCGCGGCCGCCAACGGCCGCGGCATGAAGGAACCACTCCGTCATGAGCACACGGCAACCGTGGCTCATGACGGCGTGGTTCCGTCATGAGCACGGAACGAGTTAATAGGTACAGGGTGTACAGAGTCCACAGACCCCAAGGGTTTAACAGAGGTTAAAGTTAGATATAACCTTACTCTCCAAAGTAGTAGCCTGGTCGAGCAGTAAGGCAGTATCAGAGGATAGTGTAAAGCATTTGTTGTACACACTCAGTCAGCAAATAGTTCCACACACTCAATAACTGAACTCTAGGCCAATGGTTTGTAAATAAAAAATATATGCTTGTTTTATTTTAGAACCAACACTTGGAATTAAAATATACTTTCTCGACAGGAGAGGTTTCATAAGGAATATGCTACTTACCAGTATGCATCTGTTCTTGGCATGTAGAGCTGCAGAGTTGTACACTTAGCATAGGTCGCCATCTGGTGTTGGGCCCGGATGTTTGCAGTTTGTTTTTCTTCTTGGACAGTCTTTGGAAGTCACGAGTTTGGTGACTCCTCCTTCGGTCCGTACTGCGCATGGGCTTCGGCTCCATCCTCAGATTGTTTTTCGCCAACAGGGAAATGATGGAGCGTAGTAATAACAGTGAGAAACCCATGTGTTGTATCTAAATAAGATGTACTGGAACGGATACAGGTAGCCGGGGAGGCGGGTGGGCGTGTACAACTCTGCAGCTCTACATGCCAAGAACAGATGCATACTGGTAAGTAGCATATTCCGTTCGAGGCATATGAGCTGCAGATTGTACACTTAGCATAGATTATATAGCAGTACCCAACCTTAGCGGCGACCACCGGTATCCGTTGCAGCTGTTTGAAAAAGTGTCTTTAGTACAGCCTGGCCCACCCTAGCTTGCTGCTTGGAATGCACATCTACACAGTAGTGTTTTGTGAAGGTGTGCGGCGTAGACCATGTGGCTGCCTTGCAGATGTCATCTAAGGGTATATTCCCTAGAAAAGCCATAGAAGCCCCTAACTTTCTTGTAGAGTGGGCTTTAGGGGGAACAGATAATGTTCTCTTTGCCTTTTGATAGCAAATTTGTATGCATTTTACAATCCACCTAGCTATCCCTGATTTTGAAATGGGGTTGCCTTTATGTGGTGGAGAGAAGGAAACGAACAATTGTTTAGTCTTCCTGAAGGGTTGCGTTCTTTGTATGTAGTATAGTAACACCCTTTTTACATCAAGTGTGTGTAATGCCCTTTCTGCAACAGATTGGGGTTGCGAGAAGAAGACAGGTAATTCCACTGATTGATTGAGGTGGAAGGGGGAAATGACTTTGGGCAGAAACTTCGGATTTGTGCTAAGTATGACCTTGCTGTGATGCATTTGTATGTAGGGTTCCTGTATGGTGAACGCTTGTATTTCACCAACCCTTCTAAGGGAAGTGATAGCTACAAGGAAAGCTGTTTTCCAGGTGAGAAACTGTAGCTCACATTTGTGCATTGGTTCGAAGGGCGGACCCATTAGTCGTGTAAGAACTAAATTTAGATTCCATACAGGGGAAGGTGGTGCCCTGGGAGGAATTACCCGTTTAAGGCCTTCCATGAAGGCTTTAATAGCGGGCACTCTGAAGAGTGATAAATGCTGCCTGTTTTGTAGATAAGCAGCGATCGCTGCTAGGTGTAGGCGTATGGATGAATATGCCAGGTTACACCTGTGAAGATGGAGCAGATAGCAAATGATGTGCTGTATGGATGCATCTAGAGGGTTGATTGGATTGTTGCGGCAGTAAATTACAAATCTTTTCCACTTTGCGGCATAGCATGCTCTAGTGGTAGGACGTCTGGCTTCCATGATGATGTTCATACAATCAGGGGGAAGGTTAAGGTATCCGAATTCTAGGATTTCAGGAGCCAGATCGCCAGGTTGAGCTGAGCTGGGTCCGGGTGCCTGATTTCTCCATGGTTCTGGGTTAGGAGGCATGGGGATAGATGCAGTTTTTGATGTGGTACCACTGACAGTTGTAGTAGCGTGGTGTACCACGGCTGCCTGGCCCACGTCGGAGCTACCAGAATGAGTGTGAGGGAGTGCTGTTGTAGCTTCCTGACCACTAATGGAATTAGTGGGAGAGGTGGAAAGGCGTATGCAAATCTGCCTGACCAGTTCATCCATATCGCATTGCCCTTGGACAATGGGTGTGGGTATCTGGCGGCGAAGCTTGGGCATTTTTTGTTTTCGTGGGTGGCGAAGAGGTCTATCTGAGGATGCCCCCACTGTTGGAAGAATGGGTGAAGAACTTGTGGATGCAGTTCCCATTCGTGTATTTGTTGCGTTTGTCTGCTGAGCAGATCTGCCATGGTGTTTTGTACGCCTGGAACGTGCTGTGCCAGGAGAAAGATGTTTTGAGGAATTGCCCATCTCCATATGCTCTGGGCTAAGCGGGAGAGCTGGGGAGAGTGTGTCCCCCCCTGTTTTTGGATATAATACATTGCAGTCATATTGTCTGTGCGAATGAGGACTGCTTTGCCCGAAATCTGTTTTTGGAAAGATTTTAGGGCTAGATAGATCGCCAAGAGCTCCAGATGGTTGATGTGGAGCGATTTTTGCTGTGGCGTCCATAGACCTTGCATGGTGAGGTGTAGAAGGTGCGCTCCCCAGCTGGAGAGCGATGCGTCCGCTGTTAGAGTCACTTGAGGAACCGGGTCCAGGAACGGCCGCCCTTTGGAAAGGTTTGTGGTGTTCCACCACTGCAGAGAGTGATGTGTGCGGCCGTCCACCAACACCAGATCCGTCAGCTGACCCTGGGCCTGGTTCCACTGTTGTGCTAGGCACTCTTGAAGTGGACGCATGTGGAGTCTTGCATGGGGCACTATGAAAATGCAAGACGCCATCATTCCTATGAGCTTCATAAACACTCTTGCTGGAAGAGAGTGCTGAGGAAGGAATGTTTTGCGTAAGGCTTGAATGCTTGTGATTCTGGCTGAGTTTGGATAGGCAATACCCTTGGAGGTGTTTATAGTGGCCCCGAGGTATTGCTTTGTGTGAGATGGTATGAGGTGGGACTTTTGGTAGTTCACCGTGAAGCCTAGCTGGTGGAGCAGTTGGATGGTGCTGTTTGTATGCTGCACACATTGGTCGTAGGACGCGGCTTTTATCAGCCAGTCGTCTAGGTAAGGGAAGACGTGAATATGTTGACGTCTGAGGTGTGCTGCTACTACTGCTAGGCATTTGGTAAACACCCGTGGTGCGGTGGTGACCCCGAAGGGGAGAACCATGAATTGGTAATGTTGCCCGTCCACCACGAACCTGAGGTATTTCCTGTGAGAGGGGTGTATTGGAATGTGAAAGTATGCGTCTTTCAGATCCAAGGTTGTGAGAAAGTCTCCCTGGCAGAGGAGTGGGAGGACTTGTTGTAGAGTGACCATGTGAAAATGGCCTGAGTGTATGTAGGCATTTAGAGGTCGGAGGTCCAGAATGGGTCTGAGGATCTCGTCTCTCTTTGGTATTAAGAAATATAGAGAGTAGACCCCTAGATTTCGTTGGTTGACGGGGACCTGCTCTATAGCATGTTTTTGCAGGAGTGAAAGTACCTCTTGTTTGAGCAGTGTGGAATGTTCTTGAGACATTGGACGGTGCCTTGGTGGGATATTGGGTGGGGTAGATGTTAGCTCTAGACAGTACCCTGACCGAATGATTTGGGTCACCCATTTGTCCGATGTTATGGACTCCCATACGTGGATAAAGTTTTGTAGTCTGCCCCCGACCGGAGTGGAATGGTCTGGGGGGAGCGGAGGGGAGTCATTGTGCGGGGGGGGGTGGCAGAACGGGTGTTGTTGGTTTTGCCCCTGCCCTTATTGTTGTTACCCCTGTAACCACCTCTCTGATTGCCCTTTGAAAAGGTATTTTGAGGAGGGGACTTGTAGGAGGTAGAGGCGTTATCGGTGGAGGAGCCTCTACCTGTGCCACGAAAGGACGAGCGTCGAAAGGAACGTTTGGAGGCTTGTGTTTGGAGTGCCCCCATAGACTTTGCTGTGTCTGTGTCTTTCTTCATCTTTTCGAGCGCTTCGTCTACCTTTGGCCCAAAGAGTGTTTCCTGGTCAAAGGGGTGATTGAGTATGGATGCCTGGACTTCAGGTTTGAACCCTGAGATCCTGAGCCAGGCGTGGCGGCGAAGCAGGACACTGGTATTTATGGCCCTAGAAGCAGTGTCGGCTGCATCGAGGGCACACTTAATGGAGGTGTTTGTGATTAGTTTACCCTCCTGTATAAGGTCATGAGCCTTGTGCTTGTATTTTTCTGGAAGGTGCTGCATAAGAGCCTCTAGTTCGTCATAGTGTGCTCTATCATATCGCGCAAGCAGTGCTTGTGTGTTTGCAATGCGCCACATGTTTGCAGCTTGGGAGGCGGTGCGTTTACCAGACGCGTCCAGAAGTTTAGATTCTTTGTCTGGCGGTGGGGCATCTCCTGAGGATTGGGAGTTAGCCCGCTTTCTAGCTGTGGAGACAACTAGGGAATCTAGGGGAGCAGGGCCCTTGATGTAAGCAGGGTCTGTGGGTGCCGCCTTGTACTTCTTCTCTATTCTAGGGTTCAGTACTCTGGCTCTGACAGGGTCTTTGAACACCTCTGTAGCGTGCTTGGTGACACCCTTAAGCATGGGTAAAATGGAAGTAGATTTGTCTTGTATATCAAATGTATCCAGTAGGAAGTCTTCTTCTACTGGTTCACTGTGCATGTCCACCCCATGGTAGTGTGCTGCTCTCTGCACTAAATGATGAAACCCTAAGGAGTCCTCTGGAGGAGACGGCCTTGATGGGTATAGGTCGTCCTGAGGTACATTGGGTATATCAGGGTTATTGTAATCCTCCCATGGATCTGGGGTCCCTGGTGGAGTGGGATCCATTGGGGCGTCCGCCGGGTAATTGTCCGGATCCCCATCATCCGGATCTGGGGATGGGGCCGGATCGTAGTGAGGTAAAGGTGGCGGAGACCTGTGAGGTGGAGGCGGTGGAGGAGGTGGAGTGGGTAGGGGAGGCGGTGGTGGGGAGGGTACTCTGAGGGGAGAAGTAGCAGAGTCCTTCCTTTTGGGTGGAGGAGGAGGAGCCGGAGCATCAAGGCGTCTTTTCTTGGTAGTTAAAGTCAAAAGCCCAGTCTTTGGATCTTTGGACAAAGTCTTTTGTAAAGGGTCTGGTGTAAACAGAGCCAACGGTGTCGAGTCGTCTGTCGGCACCGGTGATTTCGGAACCGGGGGTTTCGATGGTCTGTGTGCGCCATGCTTTTTTGAGGTCTCCGGGTGTTTCGGCGTCGAAGGATGTTTCGGCGCCGGAGCGTCGGTGCCGACAGATTTGTGTTTGTGTTTGGTCGGCACAGAGTGTCCAGGCTTCGGCACCGGTGGTTTCGGAGTCGAGCTGGATTTTGCAGTCTTCGGTGCCGGATGCTGTTTTTCGGCACCGGGTGTCGGCTGGCTCGATCCCGAGCTGCCATGAGACTTTGGGTGCTTCGACACCGGGCCCGAAGGTGGGGTGATCGAAGTTTTGGTTTTGGTTTTGCCCAGGCCGGCAGGCGAGGGAGTAACCTGAGTCTCTTTGGTTTTCGGCGCGGGGGTGGGAGGGGGCATAGTACTCACGGCCCGCTGCGCTGGTGTAACGTCCTCCACGTCGGAGTCGTCGGCCTCGGAAGCGCTGACGACGTCTTTATCCTGCTCGGTGTGTGTTTGCCCCGAAGCTTCGGCGTCGTCTCCGAAGATGTCCGGTGGAGCTGCCGAGGATGAGTGCGCCATGGTGCGTCGAGCTCTTCGATCTCGGATGGTCTTCTTCAATCGAAAAGACTTGCAGGCGGGGCAGTCTCTAGCCTCGTGTTCCGGAGAGAGGCAAAGGTTACACACCTGATGGAGGTCGGTGTGAGGAAATTTAGACCCACATTTTGGGCACTTTTTGAACGGAGTCCTTTCCATCGGCCGGGACCGGAGTCGCGGAGGGCCCGAAGGCCGGTGTCGATGTACGGGATGGAGAAAAGTGCCGCTTCGAGAGATGAAGATGATGAAGGAACTCGAAGAATCGAGGATTTTCCGTCGAGGCTGGAACCGTAGAAGTTCGAAGCCGGAGCACGAAGTATCACATCCGAGCCCGATGGCGGAAAAAAACAATCTGAGGATGGAGCCGAAGCCCATGCGCAGTACGGACCGAAGGAGGAGTCACCAAACTCGTGACTTCCAAAGACTGTCCAAGAAGAAAAACAAACTGCAAACATCCGGGCCCAACACCAGATGGCGACCTATGCTAAGTGTACAATCTGCAGCTCATATGCCTCGAACAAATACTTTTGTATATGCAATAGACTTTTTAGTAAACAATTACAAGTAGTTGCAGTAGGCAACTATATTTCTAAACACAATACATTGAGCTCAATGATAAATTCAAATTATATGCAACAGATTACTTTATAGATTACTTTTGTAATTCCAGGCCAGGATCATAGATCCAGTCCTGGGTCAGTTCTCAGAATCAGCTGTTGAAAGTCGACTTTGGTACTGTTATGATTTTTAACTAATATTTAGCTATTTTAAAAGTTAGCACTTAGAAAATATTTCAGAGCAAACAATCAATGATTCCCTATTGAAGAAAATGTAGGTTACAGGTACAGTAGGTTATCGTTACTTTTGTAATCCAGTACTGGGTGCCTAGACTCAGTACTGGGACCTTTATCCAAAACAGGTAAGTAATTACGTTTTCAGATGTTATACGATTTTTGAAGAATATTTAGAAATTGCAGAAATCAACACTTAGAAGAAATTTCACAGAAAAACAGTCAATGGTTTCCTATGGAAGAAAAATGAGTTAAAGGTAAGTATAGTTGTGGGTACTTTTCAGAGTCGGTGCTGGGCACCAAGATCCAGCACTGGGAGCTCACCTAAGAGCAGGTGAGTAAATTCGTTTTTGTCACTCGGCTGATTTTTGGTGATTATTTGAAGATTTGAAAAGTCCACACTTAAAAGAAATTTCAGGAAAAAGCCAGCCAATGTTACCCTATGAGGAAAATAGAGTTTGCGGTTTAAGGGTAAGTACTCGACTGGCAGTGTTGAGGTTCTGGGCACAGTCTCAGGGGTCAGGTCGGTATAGTTGTTTCACCCTCAGCGACTCTAGAGCGGCCGGGTGCAGAGAGAGTTAGGCCCAATGTTATCCTATGAGGGATAGGGGGGCCTGGGTTGGTGGCTGCTGTCTGGCAAGCCACGCGGCTGTGGGAGCTGGGTTCCTGGTCACTTACTCAGGGCAAGTGGGGAAGTAGGTTAGAGTAGAGTTTTCACGGCCAGGGCCACTCGGGCGGCTGGGTGCAGGGTGCTTTTGAGCCGTCGGGCGCTCAATTGATTTCTATGGGAAATCTCCGGTTTGGAAAAAGACTGCAGGCTCGGGGACGAGGACTCTTCAAGTGCCACCACCACTTCGAGAGGTAAGTTGGGTAGTTGGAGGATAGGTAGGTACCCCGGGATTGGACACAGAGGGCCGTGGGGCGCCGGGTGCAGGGGTGCCTTTTGGTGTCGGAAAATCTTACCCTCTGTTGATCGCGGTTGGGGTGGCACTCTGTTCTGAGGCTGCAGGCTTCTTCAGGATTGTCGAGGGGGGTCCTTGGGTGCCGGACTCGGGGTCACAGTCGCCGTGGGGTCGTCCTCGTGGGGTTAGTTCACTCCGGCACCGGCCAGGCTTGGCGGGTGAAGAGTGGGCTGGGATCGCGGTTCCGGGCTGCTGCCAGGGGTGAAAGGTAGGTTCTGAGTAGAGCCTCTACTCAGGGGATCAGAGTTCAAAGGTGGCCAGGTCCTCCGGGGTTTCTGAGGTTGCTGGCCACAAGAGATGCCGGGTTTGGAGCAGGAGTAAGTCCGAGGTCGACAGGCCGGTAGGGCTGGGGCCAAAGCAGTTGGTGTCTCCCTCTCCTTCGCAGCTGCAGGGCAGGTCTTCTTTTCTTCTCGCTCTTCTTGTAGTTTCGGAATCTGGAATCTGGGGAAGGAAGGTTCAGGGTGCCCCTAAATACTAGATTTAGGGGCGTTACAGGTAGGTGAAGGCCAGGGACCAATGGGTCCTTGTCCTGGGGTGGGTACACCCCCTATCCTGCCTCTCTCCTGTGGGAGGGGGGCAGTAGCCTAATCCTGTTAGGGTAGGGCCTCCCATCTTCAAGATGGCGAGAGCCCGGAGATGTGCTTCACCTCGCCTCCCCCACCTGAGGGGTGGGGTGGGCAGGCTGGCACATCCCCTGTCCTTGTATGGGGTTTCCGGCCAAGCTTCCCGCCAGAGTGGGGGGTTGCAGTGGCCTGGGGAAGCTCCTAGAGGCGGCAGGCCTTTGAAGCTTCCCTTTGCTCATCCTGGGGGAGGAGATTTATCACCTCACCCAGGATGTGCATTGTTGCAGGCCCGGGAGAGCAGGGGCTCTCCTACCCAGGGGTCCAGCAACGTGTCTGCTGTGTGGCAGCCTGGGCAGCCTCAGAGCAGACGTGGATTGTAGGTTAGTTGTAAGGGGGCATCTCTAAGATGCCCTCTGGGGTGCTTGGTACATTAAATCCCACACTGGCATTAGTGTGGGTTTAATGTGCTGAGAAGTTTGATACCAAACTTCCCAGTCTTCAGTGTTGCCATTCTGGTGCTGTGGAGCTCGTGTTTGACGAGCTCTCAGCACCATGTACTCTTAAATGGCAGCACTGCACTTACAGTGCCCGGGAATGGACCTGGGTACTGTAGGGGCACAGGGCTCCTGCTCCTGTGCCCACACCATGGGCATAAGGCACCCAGCCAGAGGGGTGACTGACATATGCCTTGGCAGTGTGGGTGTTGGGCATGGCACACAGGGATGTGTGCCATGTCGACTCTTCATTTTGTCCTGCACCCAGACACTCAGCCTGCAAAGGCAGTGTGTGTGTGTAAGGGTACAGGGCCTCTAAGGGTGGCACAATGAGTGCTGCAGCCCTTAGGGGCCTTCCCTGGTCACAAGGCCCTGGGTACCTAGGGTACCATTTACCAGGGGCTGACATGTGGCCAGGGTTTGCCAATTTGGAGTTTGTGTGTTTTAAGGAAGGAACATAGGCCCTGGGCACCTGATTGGCAGGAGTCCAGGGTACACTCAGTCAAAGTACAGTCAGCAATTTAGCAAAAAGTGGGGGCATACCATGCAAGAAAGATGGCACTTTCTCACACATAGCCATTGGATGATTAGTGGTAACACGGTCAGCATTGGTGACTGGTAGGTTTTCCCAATCAAGTATTGCTCAGGGGAAACCAGTGTATCTCTCACCATAGTGACACTGGCACCTGTATCCCTCAGAGCTTCTATCCTAGATCCATTAACCCAGGGGTATTGTAAGTACATCTTCAAGTTGGGTGGCCACACAGCTACAGTGGCAAAGTCAACTTCCCCTTCTGAAACTAGACCTGCTTCAGTGTGTATCCTGATTTGCTCTGGGCACACTGTTGATCCCATCTGTAGACTTGCCACTCCAGGTGTAGCTGTACTGGTTGCCTTAGGGGCCTTGTTGTGGGGGAAAGAATTGTCTACAGTTAAGTGTCCCAACTTCTTACAGTTGTTACACCAGGCCTTTGTGGGATCAAAGTTCTTCCCCCTATAAGGTTGAGGCACATAGGGAGTAGTTTGGGACCCACCCCCCTGTACAGGTTTTTGGGGGCCTTTAGAAGACTCAGACTTTTTATCTTGGGGATTCTTACCACCTTTCCCCTTGGGGGGTTTTGTAACCACCTTCTTCTAGTCACCCCCAGTGGTTGTCCTTTTCACCCTAGTCTTGACCCAGTGGTCTGCCTTCTTTCCCAATTCATGGGGAGAAATTAGACCTAGGTCTACCAAATGCTGATGCAAATTTTCATTTGTGCAATTACTTAGTATATGTTCCTTCATAAACAAATTGTAAAGTCCAGTAAAATCATGCACATTATGTCCAGCTAACCAACCATCCAGTGTCTTTACTGACTAGTCTACCAGGTCAATCCAGGACTGGGTCTGGATTTTGTGAGCCCCCCTGAATCCAATTCTATACTCCTCAGTGGAGAGCCCAAATCCCTCAATCAGAGTCTTCTTCATGAGGTCATAGGATCCTGCTTATGGCCCAGAGAGGGTCAGAAACCTGTCTCTGCAGTTACCAGAGAACAGTTCCCACAGGAGTGCCCACCAGAGAGGTTTCTTTACTTTTCTCATTTCATAAGCCCTCTCAAAGGCTGTGAACCATTTTGTGATGTAATCACCCTCTTCAAATTTGGGGACAATCCCTTTGGGGATTTTAGGATCAGAAGTTTTCTCCCTATCCTTAGTTTTTGTATTGCTGCCACCATTGATGGGTGCTAAACCCATCTCCTTTCTTTCTTTCTTTCTCTAGAGCCAGGAGTCTGGACTCTAGATCCAATATTTTGGCGAGCTTTGCTAAAAAGCTGTCCTCTTCACTGAGTTCCCTGGTACCTGGTCCATCTATGTGGTCTCTAGGTTCCCAGAGATTGATTCTTGAAGTCAAGGGTATGGGGGCCCTTTCCTCCCTAGGGATTATTGGAGGGGGGCCATTATCCCCCTCATCCTCCTCCCTTTCCTCCTCTGACTGGTCATCACCATGTTCAGAGGGGTGGTCCTGAGCATACTCAGCCAGGAGCTCCTGGAGCCCTTGTTTGGTTGGATGCAGGCCCATTTGTAGATTTTTAAGTTTGCATAAGGACCTCAATTCCTTGAAAGACAAGTGTAAGTAAGGTGTGAGGTCAAGCTCCTCCACCAGGTCCTGCATGGTATTAACTTCACTAGTAGCTGGGTTCTTTTGAGACATTCTAACCTGACAGGTCTAACCCTCTACCCTGGACTATAGTGACTTTTATTTTTCTAAAATTCTAACGGGACTTAAGCAAGGCCCTGACAAGACTTAGTATTTTGGAAAGTCCAATTTAGGAAATCAGAATTCTAAAGGCAGTTTTAAGAGTTCTGTTGTGTATTCAGATGGTAACCAAGTAGTCCAACAAATGCAAGTTTGTATCCCACCGCAGATCCACCAATGTAAGAAAGCGGCTCTGTATATACAGCACCAAAGTAAGGTTCAGTGTGCATAGAGTCCACAGTCCCCAGAGGTTTGGCAGAGGCTAAAATTAGATATAACCTTACTCTCTAAAGTGGTAGCTTGGTTGAGCAGTAAGGCAGTATCAGAGGACAGTGTAAAGCATTTGTTGTACACACTTAGTCAGCAAATGGTCTCACACACTCAAGAACTGAACTCTAGGCCAATTGTTTTGTATATAAAAATATATAGTTGTTTTATTTTAGAACCAACAATAGGTATCAAAATACTTTCTCAGAATAAAATGCTGTAGTTGTATACTTTCAATAAGCAATAGACTTTTAAATGCAATAGTTACAGTTGTTGAACTAGGCAACACAATTCAAACACAATAATAACATTGAGCTCAATGGGAGATTTTAAGGAAATGCAATTTCAATTACTTTGCGTATGATTTTCTTACTCAGGGTTGGATCCTGGATTCAACCCTGGTGCATTTCCTGTAAACAGTTGAAAGTAATAGTTTTTGTTACACAGGCGATTTTTAAGGAATATTTGTATGTTTAAAAAAATCGACAGACAAATTTCTGGCAAAAAACAGGCAATGTTATCCTATGGAGGAAAATCAAGTTCGGTAAGTACGGTTGTAATTACTTTTCAGGGTCAGTGCTGGGCACCAAGATCCCGCACTGGGATCTCTCCAGATAACAGGTGAGTAATTTCGTTTTCGTTGTTCGGCTGATTTTTTGTGAATATTTTAAAGTTTCAAAACTCGACACTTAGAAGAATTTCCAAGTGAAACCAGTCAATGTTACCCTATGGAGAAAAAGTGAGTTATCGGCTTTCAGGTAAGTACTCGACCGGCAGAGTTAAGGTTCTGGGCATAGACTCAGGGGTCTCCCAGGGTCAGGTAGGTACAGTTGTTACACACTCAGCGGCACAGGGGCAGCCAGGTGCAGAGAGAGTTAGGCCCAATGTTAGCCTATGATAGGCAGGGGGCCTTTTGTTGGTGGCTGCTAGCAGGCAAGCCACGCAGCTGTAGGAGCTGGGTTCCAGGTCACTCACACAGAGCAAGTGGAGAAGTAAGATAGGATAGAGGTTGAACTTCCAGGGGCACTCGGGCGGCTGGGTGAAGGGTGCTTTTGAGCCGTCGGGCGCTCAATGTATTTCAATGGAGAAGCTACCAGATTAACAAAGGCTGCAAGCTCAGGAACGGAGATTCTTCAGGTGCGACCACCACTTTGAGAGGTAAGTTGGGAAGCTGTAGGTTAGGTAGGCACCCCGGAGTTGGGCACAGGGGGCCGCAGGGCGCCGGGGTGTGTCTTCGCGTCAGGAAATCTTACCCTCTGCTGGTCGCCGTTCTAGGGGTCCCTGGGTCTGAGGCTGCAGGTGTCGTCAAGAGCGTCAAGGAGGGTCCTTGGGTGCTGGAGTCTTGGTCACAGTCGCCGGGGGGATGTATTCGTTGTCTTTGTCCACTCAGGAACAGACCAGGCTTGGCGGGTGCAGAGTGTGCAGGAGTCGCGGTTCCTGGCTGGCACCAGGGGTTTGTTGCTTGCTTTGAGTAGAACCACTGCTCGTGGAAGTCCCAGTCTTTTAGAGTCACAAGGCAGTCAGGTCTTCCGGGGTTTTCGAGGTTGCTGACCACTGGAGATGCCGGGGTTTAGCAGGAGCAGGTTCGAGGGTCGACAGGCCTGTAGGGCTGGGGCCAAGTCAGTTGGTGTCTTCCTCTTGTTAGCAGCTGCACGGCAGGTCTTCTTTCTTCTTGTTCTTCTTGCTTGTTTCGGATTCGGGATCTGAGGAAGGAAGGTTCAGGGTGCCCCTAAATACTAAAGTACGAGCTACTTACCTTCGGTAACGATGTATCTGGTAGAGACTATTCTATCCACAGATTCCTTCACGTAGAATTATCCCCAGGCGTGAGACTGGATCCGGAAACTTTTTGCCACAGCATCCCTGCACGCCGGGGGCGGGGCGACATCATGCGACTCCGCCCAGGCGCCGTACGTGACGTCAGCGAGGTCACTTAAGACCCGCCCCGGCGCGCCCACGTCAGTTTTCTACGGAGAACTTTTCCGCACCACAACGCGGAACCACCAGATAAAAAACTGTGGGAGCATGGAAACAGTGTGCGAAGAGCAGAAAAATTGGAAAGAAACGGTGACTAACACCACCACCAGGGTAGTGCCAACACCACAGACCCCAAGGGCAGGGAAAGAAGAAAGAAGAAGAGAAAGCAGAAACCTGCGCAGCCACCCTGCCCGCACATAGACAACCTCCCATCCCAGTGCCCCGAAGGGAAGAACAGGCATAAAAGTCATGGCACGCGTAGGAAGCCCACCCCCCTCATCCTGAGCAAGGAATGGGACCAGTCCCAAGACAGACTGGGACAACATACCACCAAGCCACTCCAACCTAAAGGGCAACCACCCACAAGGACAAGGGCAAGACATGGCCAGAGGACCCTCAAACCAGAGGATAGCAATGGAAGGGAGGGAGGACAATCATAGAAGCAATCCCCCCCCAAACCTGGAGTAGCCAGAGCAGCAGGGCACCGGCGCACGGAAACCCCATCCGCCAAAGAACCAAGGGAGGAATGAACCGCCCCCAGACGGAGCCACCCGTCAACAAGGAAGGCACTCACAGGAGACACAACCCCCCACCGGGAGGCGAGTACCAAAGACCAACCCAAGGGTCCTCGCAGAATAGGGGAGGAAGGGCAGGCCATGAAGGAATCTGTGGCTAGAATCGTCTCTACCAGATACATCGTTACCGAAGGTAAGTAACTCGTACATCTGATAGAGACTACTAGCCGCAGATTCCTTCACGTAGAATAGATACCCTAGCAATACCCCCTGGGAAGGAGGGTCTGCGAAGGACCCCACCAGCCAAAGCAGAACAGAGGGCCCCACAGAGGACCAGATCTGTGGACCAGGTAAAACCTTGCCCCTGCCAGGCCAAGGGAACCCCCACAAGCAGAACCCCACCGACCCCAAGGGGACGCAGGAGGGAAAGAAGGCTCAAGAGGCTCGTACACTCACAGCAGAGGAACCAAGGGAAAGGACGGAGAGGCCGAAGCACCCCACTCCCCAAAATAGCATCCACCGAATGCCAAGACAGGAAGACGGAAGACGGAAGAAGAAGAAGCCTAGAGGGCCCAAGGAAACAAAGGAGAAGAAAGCGAGCCCATTCCAGATGGAGAGCAGCCTGCCAGCCAGAACAATGCCGGCAGTCAAGGCCAGAAGCAAGAAGAACAGCACAAGGCCCCAGGAAGACCAAGTAGGCAACGCCTGGCAATGGAGAACACAGGGACATCCCAGACCACAGAACTGGAGCAGGGAGAGGAGGAGAGGCCCGGACCACCACCACAAGTGGCCACGCACACAACCTCAGGAAGCAAAAGCCACCTACGTTAACACCATGGAGAACAGGTACCCGAAGGCAACCAGAACCCTCCAGCTGAGCGCAAGCCATATGACAGCTACCACAACCCCACATAGGGCACGTGAAGTCCCAATATATGGGAACCCTCTTTGGAAGAACTTCCACAGCAGAGGAAGAAACAAAAGAACCACTGGGGAAAAAAAGCACCACCGCTACAGGCTTGACAGCAGCCCAAGAAAAGCAGAAGGCCCAATCTCAGGGCCAAGTCTGCGCAACAACTCCTGCAGAACTCACACACACAACAAAGGGGCCGTCTAGCAGCCAACAATGCCAAAGTCCCAAGGACCGACGTAAACGGCCAGAAAAACATACTCCACATAACCGCCGGCCTAAGAAGGCCCAGAAGCAACCCTAACTCAGAAGTCCCTGAGGAGGGGACGGAGGACGGAGCCCTGCCAAGAGCCTCTGGATGGCGGAGTCGGCCCGGGGCATGAAACAGACTGCCATCAAATGGGAGATCAATGAGCCTCTGCCGAATATTTTCGGGAAGACGCCGTCCCGAAGCCAAGCATGGCGACGGAGAGCGACTGAGGAAGCCATGGCCCGGCCCAGCCCCTCAGAGACGTCCAGAGCGCAGCGGAGAATAAACACCGCAAGCTCCCGGCCATCCAATGCATGGTGCCGCAAATCCACTTGAGCAGACTCCAGGGACGCTGCAGACCCCAGAGACTCAGCCAAGTCCCACAAACAGGAGGAGGCCCTAGCCTGCACACACAAGGTGTTAAGGGCCCGCAGGGCCGGTGCAGGTCGAGGCGAAAATGTTGCGTCCCCAAGTGTCCAGCCAGCAGGCCTCTCTGGACGGCGGAGCCAACAGGGGCGGCAGGGAGGGAAAAGCAGTCCGCAGATGGGGGCTGGCGGCTGAGGGGTGAATGGACAGGCACGCCGGGTCACGCGGCGTCAGAAGGTGCCGATGCAGAAGAAGCGGAGGCACCGAGTCCCCGGAGGCAGGACGCCTCCAAGCCCCCGTCAAGGCAGAAAGGAGCGAACCTTCAAAGGGAAGCAAGATTTCCCTCCCACCAGAGCCCTGGTGGAGGACCTCCAACAGATGGTCCGCCGGAAAGTGAGCCACCGGGTCACCCATGTGTAGGATGCCCACAGCCGTGGACACCACGTGAACGAAGGCCGCATCCGCATCCGTAGGGCCCCGCGGTGGAGAAAGCAGCTCCTCTGTGGGCGACGGCTGCCCAGAGCCCAAGCGGGCAAGGGCCAGACCTGGTAGTCCGGAGGAGCCGAAGAATGAGGGACCTGCCGCTCTTCCGACGAACACCCCTGCCTCAGGAAGGGCGAGGAGCCACCCTTCGACGCCGGTGAAAAGGACACCCACGGCGACCAGCCTCCGGGGAGGACGATACCAATAGGCAGCCTGCCTCCGGAGAAGGAGCGTCCAAAGACGAATCCGCAGTACGACCCCTGCGCGGAGCCGTAGAGTCCGCTGCTTGAGGCAGGACACCGTCGCCATCTGGCGTCGCCGGGCAAGGGACCTCCAAGACACCCCGCTCCGACCAGAGTAGAGCTGGAGCTGAACCAGCCCCGGAGCAGCGCCGTGACGCTCACATCACATCGGAGAAAGGCGAGGACAACGGCTGGACCTGAAGCCGTCCGCCGGCAGACCGAGGGGAGGACGTCTACCTGGAGAGACGCACCGAGAGAAGTTTCATTAAGGCGCTCCCGCCGCGACATCGGCTTCAACTTTTGGCACGCCGCACAACCTGAGGTGCCGTGATCCTCCCCCAAACACCACATGCAAATGAGGGGAGGGTCCGTCGCCGACATAAAAGAATGGAAGAGAGGGGGCCTTAAACAGGCCCGCAGTAAGGAACGGATCCGCGTTGCATGCGGAAAAGGAAAAAACAGACGTGGGCGCGCCGGGGCGGGTCTTATGTGACCTCGTTGATGTCACGTATGCGGACGACGCCTGGGCGGAGTCGCGTAATGTCGGCGCACAGTGATGCTGTGGCAAAAAGTTTCCGGATCCACTCTCACGCCTGGGGATAATTCTACGTGAAGGAATCTGCGGCTAGTAGTCTATCAGATTTTAGAGACGTTACAGGTAGGTAAAGGGCAGGGACCAATGGGTCCCTTCCCTGGGGTGGGTACACCCCCTATCCTGCCACTCTCCGGGGGGAGGGGGAGCAGTAGGCTAGTCCTGATTGGGTACGGCTTCCCATCTTCAAGATGGCGAGAGCCTGGAGTTGTGCTTCACCTCGCCTCCCCCACCTGAGGGGTGGGGTTGGCACAGGCTGGCGCACCCCCCCTTTCCTCACTTGGGCTTTCCCGCCAGTCTTCCCGCCAGAGTGGGGGCTAGAACCGGTGGGGACCAGTTGCTGAGTACAGCAAGTGGTCTGGGGAGGCTCACAAAGGCGGCATGCCTTTGAAGCTTCCCCTGCCCATCCTGGGCGAGGAGGGATAGCACCTCGCCCAGGATGCGCATTGTTGCAGGCCCAGGAGAGCGGATGGTTCTCTATCAAGGGGTCCAGCAACATGGCTGCTGGGTGGCAGCCTAGGCAGCCTCTCAGGCAGGACGTGGATTGTGGGTTAGGTTCAGGGGGCAACTCTAAGTTGCCCTCTGGCGCGCATTCTACATTAAATCCCACACTGGCATCAGTGTGGGTTTAATGTGCTGAGAAGTTTGATACCAAACTTCTCAGTCTTCAGTGGAGCCATCATGGTGCTGGAGTTCGTGATGACAACCTCCCAGCACCATATACTCTTAATGGCAGCACTGCACTTACAGTGCCCAGGAATGGACCTGGGTACTGTAGGGTGTGAGAATGTGGCTCTGTATATACTGTTCCTTAATAGGTACAGGGTGTACAGAGTCCACAGTCCCCCATGGTTTGACAGAGGTTAAAGTTAGATATAACCTTACTCTCTACAGTGGTAGCTTGGTCGAGCAGTAAGGCAGTATCAGAGGACAGTGTAAAGCATTTGTTGTACACACTCAGTCAGCAAATGGTCTCACACACTCAATAACTGAACTCTAGGCCAATGGTTTATATATAAAAAAATATATGCTTGTTTTATTTTAGAACCAACACTTGGATTTAAAATATACTTTCTCAGCAGGAGATGTTTCATATAAATACTTTTGCAATATGCAATAGACTTTTGTAAACAGTTACAAGTGGTTGCAGTAGGCAACTATTTTTAAACACAACAATACATTGAGCTCAATGGTAAATTCAAGTTATTTGCAACAGATTACTTTTTAGATTACTTTTGGAATTCCAGGACTGGATCCTAGATTCAGTCCTGGGTCAGTTCTCAGAATCAAGTGATGAAAGTCGACTAAATTACTGTAATGATTTTTAAACAATATTTAGCTATTTCAAAAGTTAGCACTTAGAAAATATTTCAAGGAAAACAGTCAATGATTCCCTATGGAAGAAAATTCAGGTAACAGGTACAGTATGTTCTCGTTACTTTTTGTAATCCAGTACTGGGTGCCTAGACTCAGTACTGGGACCTTTATCCAAAACAGGTAAGTAATTATGTATTCAGATATTATACGATTTTTGAAAAAGAAATTTCACAGAAAAACAGTCAATGGTTTCCTATGGAAGAAAATTGAGTTAAGGGTAAGTACAGTTGTAAGTATTTTTCAGAGTCAGTGCTGGGCACCAAGATCCAGCACTGGGAGCTCACCTAAGAGCAGGTCAGTATTTTTTTTTTTTGTCACTCGGCTGACTTTTGGTGAATATTTTAAGATTTGAAAAGTCCACACTTAGAAGAAATTTCAGGAAAAAGCCAGTCAATGTTACCCTATGAGGAAAATAGAGTTATCGGTTTAAGGGTAAGTACTCGACTGGCAGAGTTGAGGTTCTGGGCACAGACTCAGGGGTCTCCCAGGGTCAGGTAGGTACAGTTGGTTCACCCTCAGCGGCTCTAGGGCGGCCGGGTGCAGAGAGTTAGGCCCAATGTTATCCTATGAGGGATAGGGGGGCCTTGGTTGGTGGCTGCTGACTGGCAAGCGACGCGGCTGTGGAAACTGGGCTCCTGGTCACTTACTCAGGGCAAGTGGGGAAGTAGGTAGGTGTAGAGTTCTCACTGCCAGGGCCACTCGGGCGGCTGGGTGCAGAGGGCTTTTGAGCCTTCGGGCGCTCAATTGATTTCAATGGGAAATCTCCGGTTTAGAAAAAGACTGCAAGCTCGGCGGACGAGGACTCTTCAGGTGCCACCACCACTTCGAGAGGTAAGTTGGGTAGTTGGAGGATAGATAGGTACCCCGGGATTGGGCATAGGGGGCCGTGGGGCGCCGCGTGCAGGGGTGCCTTTTGGTGTCGGGAAATCTTACCCTCTGTTGATCGCGGTTGGGGGGGCACCTTGTTCTGAGGCTGCAGGTTTCTTCAGGAGTGTCGAGGGAGGTCCTTGGGTGCCGGACTCGGGGTCACAGTCGCCGTGGGGTCGTCCTCAGGGTCTTTGTTCACTCCGGCACTGGCCAGGCTTGGCTGGTGCAGAGTGTGCTGGGCTCGCGGTTCCGGGCTGCTGCCAGGGGTTAGAGATAGGTTTTGAGTAGAGCCTCTACTCATGGGAGTCCCAGGGGCTTAGAGCCAAAAGGTAGCCAGGTCCTCCGGGGTTGGTGAGGTTGCTAGCCACAAGAGGTGCCGGGTTGGAGCAGGAGCAGGTTCGAGGGTCGACAGGCCGGTAGGGCTGGGACCAAAGCAGTTGGTGTCTTCCTCTTTTCAGCAGCTGCAGGGCAGGTCTTCTTTCTTCTTGCTCTTCGTAGTTTTGAATCTGGAATCTGCGGAAGGAAGGTTCAGGGCGCCCCTAAATACTAGATTTAGGGGCGTTACAGGTAGGTGAAGGGCAGGGACCAATGGATCCCTGTCCTGGGGTGGGTACACCCCCTATCCTGCCTCTCTCCTGTGGGAGGGGGCCAGTAGCCTAGTCCTGATAGGGTAGGGCTCCCCATCTTCAAGATGGCGAGAGCCCGGAGATGTGCTTCACCTCGCCTCCCACACCTGAGGGGTGGGGTCGGCAGGCTGGCACATCCCCTGTCCTTATTTGGAGTTTTCGGACAAAGCTTCCCACCAGAGTGGGGGGTTGCAGGGGCCTGGGGAAGCTCACAGAGGCGGCATGCCTTTGAAGCTTCCCCCTGCCCATCCTGGGGGAGGAGATTTAGCACCTCGCCCAGGATGTGCTTTGTTGCAGGCCCAGGAGAGCAGGGGCTCTCCTACCCAGGGGTCCAGCAACATGTCTGCTGGGTGGCAGCCTAGGCAGCCTCAGAGCAGACGTGGATTGTAGGTTAGGTTTAAGGGGGCACCTCTAAGATGCCCTCTGGGGTGCTGGGTACATTAAATCCCACACTGGCATCAGTGTGGGTTTAATGTGCTGAGAAGTTTGATACCAAACTTCTCAGTCTTTAGTGTTGCCATTATGGTGCTGTGGAGCTCGTGTTTGACGAGCTCTCAGCACCATGTACTCTTAAATGGCAGCACTGCACTTACAGTGCTCAGTAATGGACCTGGGCACTGTAGGGGTACAGGGCTCCTGCTCCTGTGCCCACACCATTGGCATAAGGCACCCAGCTTGAGGGGTGACTGATGTATGCCATGGCAGTGTAGGTGATGGGCATGGCACATAGGGATGTGTGCCATGTCGACTTTGTTTTTGTCTTGCACCCAAACACTCAGCCTGCAAAGGCAGTGTGTGTGTGTGTGTGTGTGTGTGTGTGTGTGTGTGTGTGTGTGTGTAAGGGTACAGGGCCTCTAAGGGTGGCACAATGAGTGCTGCAGCCCTTAGAGGCCTTCCTTGGTCACAAGGCCCTGGGTACCTAGGGTACCATTTACCAGGGGCTGACATGTGGCCAGGGTTTGCCAATTTGGGTTTTGGTTCGTTTTAGGGAAGGAACATAGGCCCTGGGCACCTGATTGGCAGGAGTCCAGGGTACACTCAGTCAAAGTACATTCAGCAATTCAGCAAAAAGTGGGGGCATACCATGCAAGAAAGATGGCACTTTCTCACATAGGGGTACAGGGCTAATGCACATGTACCCACAATACTGGCATAGGGCACCAAGCTAGAGGGGTGACTGAGGTATGCCAGGGCAGTGTGTTTGTGGGCATGGCACACAGGGATGTGTGCCATGTCGACTCTGTTTTGTTCTGCACCAAGACACTCAGCCTGCATGGCAGTGTGTGTGTGTTTCAGGGTACAGGGCCTCTAAGGATGGCACAATAAGTGCTGCATCCCTTAGGGGCCTTCTCTGGTCACAGTGCCCTGGGTACCTATGATACCATTTACCAGGGGCTGACATGTGGCCAGAGATACCAATTGGGTTTAGGCTTCAATGCAGTTTTAGGGAAGAAACAGGCCCTGGGCACCTGATTGGCAGGAGCCCAGGGAACACTCAGTCAAAGTACATCAGCAATTCAGCAAAAAGTGGGGCATACCATGCAAGAAAGATGTCACTTTCTCACACCTATATCTTTTTGCATCCTCATGTCCTGCTATGTAATGCAACTTTTTTGCCGTTGTGAATGTAAAGCGCTCTGATACCCCCCCTCCCCCAGTCTAGCTTCTCCTGCTTAAAAAGGGTACTGAAACTCCAAGGATAGGTGGTTATTTGACTGTTTCAACCTCCTGAGCTTCCTCCCTCCCTCCCTCCCCTGTATGCCTAATTATAGTGATTTGCTTGTATCTTTATGCATCCTTATGTCCTGCTATGTAATGCAACTATGTATGTAAAACTATGTATGTGTATGTAAAGCGCTCTGATAGCCCTGGGTCTAGCTACCGCTATATAAAACGTATAAAATAAAATAATAAAAAAAGAAAAGGCTCTTGTCGAGAAGCTCCATGCTGATCAAAGCATCCCTTTGATGTTATCACCATCACCTCACAAAACAGCCATCAATGACACTGAGATGTGACGGAGCTGGGCTGCTGTTATCTGTGCGCAGCTCCTAAGAAAAATGTTAACTGTGACAGAATACGCCACTTCAGGCAAACCGTGTTCCTATTGTGGAATCTGAAATAATTTCCATTAGCATAAGCTGAAGACACCTTGGTTGTGGCATCCATTTTGTTAGCTATGTAATTCTTCCGTCTTCACTGTTGCTTGCTCTTCTATTCTGCTTGTGTCATCAGCTTTAGTTAACTCCTTCTGTACTGAGCCAGAGCAATGTATGTGCTGAGAAAAGGCCTGTAGCTGCTAAAATGCACCTGGTTAAAGATGTAACTGTCAATCATTTGTGCATTTGTAAGCAGTTCTGTCCTCCCTCCCACTTTGCTGACTAAGTGATTACCCATCTGCCCATGTCTGGCTGTAACTATTCCTGTGTAGGCTTGTACCTTCTATTTGTAACTACATGATTACTCTGCAACAAACGCTGTATATAAGCACCATGGTCTGTGTATTCAATGTACTACCTTAGGCAGCACTTCAGCGCTGTGTGGACGTTAGTCCCACTCATGAGTGATTAATAAACTTGTAATTTGAATTCCAGCTTCAGTGCCAATCTCCATTTTGTTGGTCTACGAACCCGTGGACAGAGAAGGGTGACCCCTGCACCGGTGTGCCCACTAAAAGGCACATTTCCACAGTTAGCGCCCAACGTGGGGTCTCAATGAGGACGCGGCCGTCTGAAGGAGTGGTCTTGACGGAATAGTGGAATATTGCTGAGGAGACGTCCGGCATGAGGAGACCCTGGCCTTTGCAGCCGAAGTGATTTTTCCGGTTTTCTCCATTTGACCCTCCAGGTGTTGGCCGGTCCCGATGAGGTATCCTTTGGCGTTATTTTTGCAGTGACCATAATGTCAACCAAGAGATTGGCAGTTGGAGGTTGGAGACTCTTGTTTGGTAAGGTCGCTGAAGCGGCACTCGTTTGCTTGGCCAAGATTCTGGTTTTGTTTGATTTATTTTTTGCAAAAGATAAAGGCAGCTAATGTGGAGATTTTTCTCTACTTTTGAAAATTTTGGAAAAGTAATATTTTACAAAAACTTGGTAGCATGCCTGTTTCCAGCACACTCCGTAAGTTGTGTTGCTGTCTTGGTGGTACCAACATGGATTTAGAAAGAAGTCAGCCGGCTCCCCCCGTGGGGACACCTAATAGTCATATGTTTCTTCCATAGTGTATAGTACACTGTGGAACAAATACACGAAAAAGGATCCTGATTTACGATGGCCTGTGAATAGGTCATTCCACTTAAAAAAGATTCAATAAGTAGAGCAGTGTTTATTCAAGAGGAAAAAGTCGACAAGATATGTTTGATGGTGTACGAATGTGGGAGAAAGAAGTGCAAGAGAGAGTGAGGAAATAAGAAGCTATAGCAGAAAAAGAACAGCGAAAAACGATATATCAAAAAGCATTGGAATTAAAAAATAAAGAGATGAAGGCAATAAAAGAAAAAGAGGAAAGGGAGCGTCGTTTAGAGGTAACTGGCCATTACCCTATTAGGCGCCCCATACTTAATAAACATCAGGATGATTCCATCTTATTAGATCGACTCCGCCCCCGTATAAGTTTCCTTCTGCCCCTGAGAATGATCTTTCCGAAGAACATCTTTCTTCAGACGATAAAGACTTAGATAAGCAAGATGGGTGGCATACTCACTCTACTTTGACTGTTGACGAAAAAGCCACTATCAGATCCACTGCTCGCAAAGAAGCTCGTGGGACTACTTCTGCTTCAGACCTTGTAGTGCTGGTTCAGCAGTGGAAGGATTTAGAGCAGTTATATTTTGCAGAGAAGCTTACCTGGAAGGTGTGAGAAAGAGCCATCTTTCTTGCATTGTATGCCCCCACTTTTTGCCGACTTGTTGAATATACTTTGACTGAGTGGGCCCTGAACTCCTGCCAATCAGGTGCCCAGGGCCTATGTTCCTTCCCTAAAACCCAAATTGGCAAACCCTGGCCACATGTCAGCCCCTGGTAAATGGTACCCTAGGTACCCAGGGCCTTGTGACCAGGGAAGGCCTCCAAGGGCTGCAGCACTTATTGTGCCACCCTTAGAGGCCCTGTACCCTAACACAAACCCACTGCCCTTGCAGGCTGAATGTCTGGGTACAAGACAAAACAGAGAGCCGACATGGCACACATCCCTGTGTGCCATGCCCACAACCTACACTGCCCTGGCATACATCAGCCACCCCTCTAGCTGGGTGCCCTATGACAGTGGTGTGGGCACAGGAGCATGAGCCCTGTGCCCCTACAGTACCCAGGTCCATTCCTGGGCACTGTAAGTGCAGTGCTGCCATTTAAGAGTACATGGTGCTGGGAGCTTGCAAAACATGAACTCCACAGCACCATGATGGCAACACTGAAGACTGAGAAGTTTGGTATCAAACGCCTCAGCACATTAAACCCACACTGATGCCAGTGTGGGATTTAATGTACCAAGCACTACAGAGGGCATCTTAGAGATGCCCCCTGAAACCTAACCTACAATCCACGTCTTGTCTGAGAGGCTGCAACACAGCAGACATGTTACTGGACCCCTGGGTGGAGAGCCCCCGCTCTCCTGGGCCTGCAACAATGCATATCCTGGGCGAGGTGCTAGGTCTCCTCCCCCAGGGTGGGCAGGGGGAAGCTTCAAAGGCATGCCGCCTTTGTAAGCTTCTCCAGGCCACTTGCCGTACTCAGCAACTGGCCCCCACCGGTTCTGACCCCCACTCTGGCGGAAAGACTTGCCGGAAACTCCCTGCCAACCCCACCCCTCAGGTGAGGGAGGCGAGGTGAAGCACATCTCCGGGCCCTCGCCATCTTGAAGATGGGGAGTCCTGCCCAATCAGGACTAGGCCACTGCCCCCCTCCCACAGGAGAGTGGCAGGATGGGGAGAGGAGGGAGTACCCACCCCAGGACAGAGACCCCGTGGTCCCTGCCCTTTACCTACCTGTAATGCCCCTAAATTTAGTATTTAGGGGCACCCTGAACCTTCCTTCCTTAGATTCCAGATTCCGAAACAGCAAAGAAGATCAAGAAGAAAGAAGACCTGCCGTGCAGCTGCTAAGAAGAGGAAGACACCAACTGCTTTGGCCCCAGCCATACCGGCGTGTCGACCCTCGAACCTGCTCCTGCTAAATCCCGGCACCTCCTGTGGCCAGCAACCTCACAAACCCCGGAGGACCTGGCTGCCTTGGGACTCGGAGCATCTGGGACTCCCACGAGCAGTGGCTCTGCTCAAAGCAAGTACCTAACCACTGGCATCAGCCAGGAACCGCGAACCCTGCACACTCTGCACCCGCCAAGCCTGGCCTGGAGTGGAGTGGACAAAGACCCCGAGGACATCCCCCCGGCGACTGTGACCCCGAATCTGGCACCCAAGGACCCACCTCGACGCTCCTGACGACGCCTGCAGCCTCAGAACCAGGGACCCCCCCAACTGCGATCAACAGAGGGTAAGATTTCCCGACACCAAAAGGCACCCCAGCACCCGGCGGCTCCCTGTGCCAGACTCCTGGGTACCTGCCTATCCTCCACTACCCAACTTCCCTCTCGAAGTGGTGGGCACAACTGAAGAATCTTCGTCCCCGAGCTTGCAGCCTTTGTTCGTCCTTGAGCTTTACCATTACAATCCATTGAGCGTCCGAAGGCTCAAAAGCACCCTGCACCCAGCCGCCCGAGTGGCCCTGGCAGTGCAACTTCTACTCCTACCTACTTCCCCATTTGCCCTGAGCAAGTGACCAAGTGCCCAGCTCCCACAGCTGCTTGGCCTGCTAGTCAGCAGCCACCAACCAAGGCCCCCCTGCCTCCCATAGGATAACATTGGGCATAACTCACTCTGCACCCGGTTGCCCCTGTGCCGCTGAGGGTGTAACAACTGTACTTACCTGACCCTGGGCGACCCCTGAGTCTGTGCCCAGAACCTTAACTCTGCCAGTCGAGTACTTACCCAAAAGCCGATAACTCACTTTTCTTCCATAGGGTAACATTGACTGGCTTCTTCTAAGTGTGGAGTTTCTAAACTTTAAAATATTCACCTAAAATCAACCGAGTAATAAAAACGGATATACTCGCCTGCTATTAGGAGAGATCCCAGTGCTGGATCTTGGTGCCCAACACTGACCCTGAAAAGTACTCCCAACCGTACTAACCACTAACTCAATTTTCTCCCATAGGAATCCATTGACTCTATTTCTGTGAAATTTCTTCTAAGTGTCGATTTTTGCAAACTACAAATATTCTTTAAAAATTGTACCAACTGTGAAAACGTAATTACTTACCTGTTTTCGATAGATGTCTCAGTACTGAGCCTAGGAGCCCAGCACTCGATTACAAAAGAAACGAGAACATACTTAACCCGTAACTTTAATTTTCTTCCATAGGGAACCATTGACCGTTTTTCTACGAAATTTCTTTTAAGTGTCGATTTTGCAAACTTACAAATATTCCTTAAAAATCGCCTGTATAACTTAAACGCAGTTTCTCAACTGCTTACAGGTGTACACTAGTGCTGGATCCAGGATCCAACACTGACCTATAAGCAGCGCTACTCCGGTTAGAACAGATTGGCTGTTGCTCTTAGCCTTTAATCATTTCCTTTGAAATCGCTATACTTTTAAAAATAAAAGCTGTGTTTTAAATATATGTTTACTGCCCTGACTGTTTGCACTATTTCTCGCTACACCCTGCACTTTGCACATTTTTAGAAAATCGTAAAGGTCACTTGTTGTAAAAATCTAATTACTTGAAAAGTTATTATTATCGCTGTTTTATCGTTTTAATCTTACCTGTTCCGATTTCCCGCCTCCTGTTAATGCTAGCCCGACCCCGTTCCGTCACGGCGTGTGCCGATTGCACGGAGGGTCAGTAGGGGCTTGTTCATACTTCCTGCGGAAGTCTAGGGACGCGCTCTAGTCTTTCTGGCTCAATTCCTACTTAAACAGGGCGAGGGCGCGGACGCGCGCAGCGGCACGCCAAAGGCAAGCCCGTCTGCGACCGGTCGCGTCCAGCGGCCATAAAACCCTGCTCTGACCAGGTTTGCTCTTTCTGGTTTTTGGCATTCTGCGGCCACATTTTTCTTCCTGTTATTACCGGGAGCTTTTGTTAAAATGGGCTTAATACAACACTCCAGTTCCCAATTGAAATGCCTCAACATCCCGCTCACTGCTAACTCGGGCTCTTATGAAACTGGCATGTTTCAGTGCCCAGAAATTAGGCGTCCTCACGACCAGATTTGTCGTATCCCATCTGCCAGATCAAAACTTCTCAACAAAAATAATGCTCTTTCTACTTCACTGACTGCCATCTATTTTAACGCTCGCTCTATTTCTAAACATGCCCTGGACGTATGGGATCTTCTGACTCTCATGGACCCAGACATCTGGTTCATCACTGAAACCTGGTTACATGAGCATTCTTGTTCTGATTTACATGTGGCCCTTCCCCCCCGAATATAAAATTATTCGAATTGATAGAAAGGAGAAAAGAGGGGGTGGGCTACTTATCATATACAAAGGAGCGTTTACTATAAGCATCCTGGACTCTGTATCTTGTAGCACCATTGAAATCTGCTCCTTTAAAATTGTCGGTCTTTTAAATGATTCCTGGAGAGGAGCCCTGGTCTACCGCCCACCTGGCTCAAAGGGCAATTTTTCCGACCAGCTGGTCGAAATCATCACCCCTCATGTTCTGGCCTCAGATAAATTCCTGCTTATTGGGGACTTTAATCATCATGCGGAACTATCTGCCAATCCTGACACAGATAAACTACTCTCAGATATGAGCACCCTTGGTCTAGGCCAACTGGTAAATGGGCCCACCCATTGTGCGGGCCATACGCTTGAACTTCTGTTCACTAATGTATTGGATCTGACTGTTGAAACTCCAGTACCATTAATATGGACAGATCATCACCTATTGAAGTTGGCCATCCCCTCCGCACCTAAAAAGAAATCTCATCCAGATAATGAGTCTGTATTTCGTAGACCCTGGCGTAAAGTTACCACTCCACTATTCAAAGATAACTTCAGCTTTTATCCCCTAAACCACGAATCGAGTGTCGACTACGATGTATTACAACTAAATAATGCTATCGTAACCACTCTAGATCTATCTGCCCCGGTTCAGAACATCAGGCCCAAGATCAGAAACTCTCCTTGGTTCACTGATACACTTAAGGCCACTAAACGTTTGTGCCGTACTGCAGAAAAACTGTGGAGGAAAACTAGATTTCTCGTTGACCGCGACAACTATAAAAAGATGCATAATGGTTATATGCTCGACATTAAACTAGCTAAAGAAACATATTTGGTCGATAGAATAAATATGGCAGAAAATTCCTCTAAGGAGTTATACCATATCCTTAAAGAGTTCACAACCACTACCAACGCATCCACAGCGCCCGTCTCTCAAACGTGGACGGACTCCCTTTCAGACTTCTTCGAGGCCAAAATCATGAATATCCATCGTACCTTTCCGCCTACCCCTGCACATATTGACACAGACCTGGCAGTACTCTCCCAGATTCCACTGAGCTCAGGTGACCTTTTATTGAATTTTAAGGAATGTGACCTCAAGTCGGTCGCTGAGGCCATTACAAAAATCAAATCTGGCTCCCCTGATGACCCTTTCCCTCCTAAAATATTCTCCTCACTGGCCCCTACAGTCCTGACCAGACTTGTAGACATTTTCAATAAGTCCTTAGTAAAAGCTGACTTTCCATTGTGCTGGAAAAAAGCGAGAATTAGGCCTATTCTAAAAAAACCTTTGGCAGATCCAGAAACATTCTTGAACTATCGGGCAATTTCCCTGCTACCCTATTTTGGAAAAATATTGGAGTCTCTAGTAAATAAGCAGCTCGTAAATCATCTCGAGAGCCATGATCTTTTGGATCCCTCCCAATCCGGTTTTCGTGAGGCACACAGCACAGAGACGGCACTGATTGAGATCACGGACAATATCAGATTAGCCTTGGATAAGCAGCAGTCAGCCATCCTCATTCTGCTTGATTTGTCGGCGGCCTTCAACACCATCTCCCATCATATACTTGAACGCCGACTTTGGGAGATGGGGGTCACGGGGCCGGCCCTAAACTGGTTTAGCAGTTATTTGAGGGATCGCAAAACCATGGTCCAGATGGGCAACATCACGTCTAGTGAACGAACGGTAAAGATGGGTGTTCCTCAGGGCTCTATATTGAGCCCCATCCTTTTTAATCTTTATATGACCCCGCTGGCCGCTGTGATTAGACAATATGGCTTTGATGTCATATCTTACGCGGATGATACTCAGATTCTAATCACCTTGGGCCCTGACCCCGGGGAAACTAGGCAGCGTTTTAAAGACTGTCTGATCCAGGTGGATGAATGGATGTCATCAAACCATCTCCAATTAAATGGAACTAAAACAGAGATCATGCTGTTTGGCAAAGCAGCTGACCATTGGACGCATGACTGGTGGCCGTCTAGGCTCGGCCCATGCCCTTCACACAAGAACGTGGTCCGGAACTTGGGCTTCTACATCGACAATAACCTGTCTATGAGTGGCCTAGTAAAGCATGTGATTAGCACGTTATGCGGAGCCTGCGTAAAGTGTTTAAGTGGCTTCCTCTTGAGGCCCGTAGACCTCTAATACAAGGCCTTATCATGAACAGAGTGGATTATGGCAATTCGCTTCTGCATGCTATTAATTCAGATCTCTTGGCTAAACTTCAATTCCTTCAAAATACGGCCGCCAGGTTAGTCCTGGACTGTCCATACAGGACCTCGGCCCGCTTCTGCTTAAACACCCATCATTGTCTCCCAGTAAGAAAACAAACTCTTTTTAAAACACTATGCTTAACTCACAAGCAAATGTATGGAAACGGTCCCAAGTATTGGCTGCCGAAACTTTGTTGGTACCAACCCTGTAGGGCTCTGCGCTCCAGTGATGCTGCCCTGCTTACCCCCTTCAGGATTCACACTGCTAGGCAGGGTGGCCGTGCCTTCTCCTATTTGACCCCTTTTCATGGAACAAGATGCCTTATCATCTCCGTAACATGCCTGATCACGGTGATTTCCGTAAGAAGTTAAAGACCTGGCTCTTTGGCAATTAATCTGTGGCCTTCTTTTCTTTTCGGAGTGTTTCTGCAAGCGCCATGAGACTCTCTGAGTGATATGTGCGCGATATAAGTACCTCTGACTTGACTTGACTGACCTAGAAAAAGTAACCATAACCCCACTTACCTGCTAAGTGAATTTCCTTCCATAGGAGAACATTGGTAATTTGATCAGAAAAAGTTTTCAAGTGTCAACTTTTAAAATAGCAAAATATTGCTTAAAAATCACAACAGTAACTAAACCGAATTTACTCACTTGTTTCCAAGAACTGTCCCAGTCCTGGAGTTAGAAAAGTAATCCTGAAAGTAATTAATTGCATATAACTTAACATTCCCATTGAGCTCAATGTATTATTGTGTTTGAAATTGTGTTGCCTATTGCAACAAACTGTAACTATTGCATTTCAAGTCAATTGCCTCTTGCAAAGTATTTAACTAAAGCATCTCATTCTGAGAAAGTATATGTTAATACCAATTGTTGGTTCTAAAATAAAACAACCAATATATTTGTATACAAACCATTGGCCTACAGTTCAGTTCTTTAGTGTGTGAGACCATTTGCTGACAGAGTGTACAACAAATGCTTTACACTGTCCTCTGATACTGCCTTACTGCTCGACCAACTACCACTTTAGAGAGAAAGGTTATATCTAACTTTAGCCTCTGCCAAACCTCTGGGGACTGTGGACTCTATACACACTGTACCTATTTGGGAACAGTATATATAGAGCCACTTTCCTACAAGTAGTCCATGGGAAAGGCATCGGAGTGTCTTTAGTCAAAAGGGCCAACAAGGGTTTAATAATGTATGAAAAGCTAGGAATCCACAGAGTACGGGGCACAGGAGTATCTAAAATGGTCTGAATGCAATCTGGTGTGAGCGCACGTCCCTCCTTAGACAGAAGATGACCTAAATAGGTAACCTGCTGTCTACAATATTGCTATTTCTTCCGAGAGACTTTATGATGATGAGAGGCAAGGAATGATAACAACAAGAGTCTTCCTTCTTCACATTGTTCAGGGGTATCGGCCGGCAACAAGATGTCGACAGATTGACATTTTAGGTGAATATTTTAAGTTTTAGAAACTCCACACTTAGAGGAAATTTCAGAAGAAACCAGTCAATGTCACCCTATGGAAGAAAAGTGAGTTATCGGCTTTTGGGTAAGTACTCGACTGGCAGAGTAAAGGTTCTGGGCACAGACTCAGGGGTCTCCCAGGGTCAGGTAAGTACAGTTGTTACACCCTCAGCGGCACTGGGGCGGCCGGGTGCAGAGTGGGTTAGGCCCAATGTTATCCTATGGGAGGCAAGGGGCCCTTGGTTGGTGGCTGCGGACTAGCCGGTCACACGGCTGTTGGAGCTGGGCTCCTGGTCACTTGCTCAGGGCAAATGGGGAAGTAGGTAGGAGTAGAAGTTACACTGCGAAGGCCACTTGGGCGGCTGGGTGCAGGGTGCTTTTGAGCCTTCGGGCGCTCAATGGATTGCTATGGAGAAGCTCAAGGACGATCAAAGGCTGCAAGGTCGGGAACGAAGATTCTTCAGGTGCCACCACCACTTCGAGAGGTAAGTTGGGTACTTGGAGGATAGGTAGGTACCCAGGAGTCGGGCACAGGGGACCGCAGGGCGCCGGGTGCAGTGGTGCCTTTTGGTGTCGGGAAATCTTACCCTCTGTTGATCGCGGTTGGGGGGGGGCCCTGGTTCTGAGGATGCAGCCATCATCAAGAGCGTCGAGGTGGGTCCTAGGGTGTCGGATTCAGGGTCACAGTCGCCGAGGGAACGTCCTCGGGGTCTTTGTCCACTCCAGCACAGGCCGGGCTTGGCGGGTGCAGAGTGTGCAGGGTTCACGGTTCCGGGCTGATGCCAGGGGTGAGATACTTGCTTTGAGCAGAGCCACTGCTCATGGGAGTCCCAGATGCTTAGAGTCACAAGGTAGCCAGGTCCTCCGGGGTTTGTGAGGTTGCTGGCCACAGGAGGTGCCGGCATTTAGCAGGAGCAGGTTCGAGGGTCGACAGACCGGAATGGCTGGGGCCAAAGCAGTTGGTGTCTTCCTCTTCTTAGCAGCTGCACGGCAGGTCTTCTTTCTTCTTCTTGTTCTTTGCTCTTTCGGAATCTGGAATCTGAGGAAGGAAGGTTCAGGGTGACCCTAAACACTAGATTTAGGGGCGTTAAAGGTAGGTAAAGGGCAGGGACCAATGGGTCCCTGCCCTGGGTTGGGTACACCCCCTATCCTGCCACTCTCCTGTGGGAGGGGTGCAGTAGCCTAGTCCTGATTGGGCAGGGCTTCCCATCTTCAAGATGGCGAGAGCCCAGAGAAGTGCTTCACCTCGCCTCTCCCACCTGTGGGGTTGGGTTGGCAGAGGCTGGCACATCCCCTGTCCTTACTTGGGGTTTCCGGACAGTCTTCCCGCCAGAGTGGGGGTCAGAACCGGTGGGGGCCAGTTTCCCGACTACAGCAAGTGGCCTGGAGAAGCTCACAAAGGCGGCATGCCTTTGAAGCTTCCCCCTGCCCATCCTGGGGGAGGAGACATAGCACCTTGCCCAGGATGTGCATTGTTGCAGGCCCAGGAGAGCGGGGGTTCTCCACCCAGGGGTCCAGTAACATGTCTGCTGTGGGCAGCCTAGGCAGCCTCTCAGTCAGCAATTCAGCAAAAAGTGGGGGCATACTATGCAATAAAGATGGCACTTTCTCACACAAGCCCCCCCCCAAACGAAAGGTGATGAGACTAACCTTGCCCTATGGAGTCTTCATTGTCTAAGTGGAAGAACCTGGAAAGTCCATCTGCGTTGGCAAGGGCAGTCCCTGGTCTGTGTTCCACTTCAAAGTCCATTCCCTGTAGGGAGATGGACCACCTTAGTAGTTTTGGATTTTCCCCTTTCATCTGCATTAGCCATCTGAGAGGTCTGTGGTCAGTTTGAACCAGGAAGTGAGTACCAAACAAGTATGGCCTCAAATTCTTCAGGGACCAAACCACAGCAAAGGCCTCCCTCTCAATGGCACTCCAACGCTGCTCTCTGGGAAGTAGCCTCCTGCTTATAAAAGCAATAGGTTGGTCTTGGCCTTCATCAGTGGCCTGGGATAGGACCGCTCCTATCCCGAGCTCAGAGGCATCAGTCTGCACTATGAACTGCTTGGCATAATCTGGAGCTTTTAGAATTGGTGCTGAGCACATTGCTTCTTTCAGGGTCTCAAAAGCCTTTTGGCAACTAACTGTTCAGTTAACCTTCTTGGGCATCTTCTTGGAGGGGAGTTCTGTAAGGAGAGAGTCACAATGGACCCATATCCCTTCACAAACCTCCTGTAGTACCCTGTCAAGCCAAGGAATGCCCTGACTTGGGTCTGGGTTGTTGAGCTACCCAGTCCAGGATGGCCTGGATCTTGGGTTGTTTGGGTAGTACCCGGCCTCCACCTACAAGGTGGCCCAAGTAGAACACAGTGCCCTGCCCTATCTGCCATTTGGATGCCTTGATAGTGAGGCCTGCATTTTTCAGAGCCTCTAAAGCCTTCCCAAGGTGGATCAGGTGATCCTGCCAGGTGGGGCTAAAGACCGCAATATCATCAAGATAAGCTGCACTAAAGGATTCCAACCCAGCCAGGACATGGTTCACCAACCTCTGGAAGGTGGCAGGGGCATTCTTTAACCCAAAAGACATTACAGTAAACTGGTAATGCCCATCAGGTGTGGAGAATGCTGTTTTCTCTTTTGCTACTGGGGCCATGCCAATCTGCCAGTACCCTGCAGTTAAGTCAAAGGTACTGAGGAATTTGGCTGCCCCCAATTTATCTATCTATCAGTTCATCTCCTCTTGGAATAGGGTGAGCATCTGTCTTGGTGACAGAGTGGAGTCCTCTATAGTCCACACAGAATCTCATCTCTCTCTTTCCACCCTGTTGATGAGGTTTGGGGACCAGAACCACTGGGATAGCCCAGGGCTCTCTGAGGGTTCAATGACCCCTAACTCCAGCATCTTGCGGACTTCAGCTTTGATGCTTTCCTTGACTTGGTCTGACTGGCGATAGATCTTGTTTTTGACAGGTGCACTGTCACCAGTGTCCACATCATGGGAACACCAGTTTGTCAGACCAGGGGTCAGGGAAAAGAGTCTAGCATACTGTTGCAAGACTTGCTTGCAGTCAGTCTGCTGTTGGGCAGAGAGGGTGTCTGAAAAGACTACACCATACACTGACTCACCTTGTGGACTGTAGGAGAGGAGATCAGGGAGGGGTTCACGCTCTGCTTCCTGTTCCTCATCAGTCACCATCAGCATGGTGATGTCAGCCCGGTCATTGACGAGCTTAAGGCGGTTCACATGGATAACCCTTTTGGGTGTCCTGCTAGTGCCCAGGTCAACTAAGTAGGTGACTTCACTCTTTTTTTCTAGGATAGGGTAAGGGCCATTCCATCTATCTTGGAGTGTCCTTGGTGCCACTGGCTCCAAAACCCACACCTGTTGCCCAGGTTGAAATTCAACCAGTGCAGCTTTTTGGTCATACCAGTGCTTCTGAAGCTCCTGGCTGGCCTCAAGATTTTTGGATGCTTTTTCCATGTACTCAGCCATTCTTGACCTTAGGCCAAGCACATAGTCCACTATGTCTTGTTTGGGCTCTTGAAGAGGCCTCTCCCAGCCCTCTTTTACAAGACAAAGTGGTCCCCTCAAAGGATGACCAAACAGAAGTTCAAAGGGTGAGAAGCATACTCCCTTCTGTGGCACTTCTCGGTAAGCGAAAAGCAGGCATGGCAACAGGGCATCCCATCTCCTTTTGAGTTTTTCAGGGAGTCCCATGATCATGCCTTTCAATGTCTTGTTGAATCTCTCAACAAGGCCATTGGTTTGTAGATGGTAGGGTGTAGTAAACTTGTACTGCACTCCACACTCCTTCCACATGTGTGTCAGGTAAGCAGACATGAAGTTGGAACCTCTGTCTGAAACCACCTCCTCAGGAAACCCTACCCTGGTGAAGACACCCAGGAGGGCTTTGGCTACTGCAGGAGCTGTAGTAGTCCTAAGTGGAATTGCTTCAGGGTACCTAGTAGCAGGATCCACTACCACTAGAATGAATTTGTTCCATGAGGCTGTGGGAGGTTCAAGTGGACCCACACAGTCCACACCTACCCTTTCAATGGGCACCCCCACCACTGAAAGTGGGATTAGGGGGGCCTTTGGGTGGCCACCTGTCTTGCCACTGGCTTGACAGGTAACACAGGAGCTGACAAACCCCTTCACCTTTTGGTGCATCTGGGGCCAGTAAAAGTGACTAACTAGCCTTTCCCAAGTTTTGGTTTGCCCCAGATGTCCAGCTAGGGGGATGTCATGAGCCAAAGTTAGGAAGAACTACCTGTACTTCTGTGGCACTACCACTCTCCTGGTGGTGCCAGGAGTGGGGTCTCTTGCCTCAGCATACAGTAATCCCTCTTCCCAATAAGCTCTGTGGGTACCACTGACATCTCCCTGTGCTTCTGAAACAGCTTGCTGCCTCAGGCTTTCAAGAGTGGGACAGTCTTGTTGACCCTGGCACAGCTCTTCCCTAGAGGGTCCCCCTGGGCCCAAGACACAAATCTTGAGCTTATCCACACAGTTCCAGGCCACACAATTCCACTCCACACCACAGAATTGGACACCAAACCACATAATTCAACTCAACACAATTACACAACACACCACATAAACCCAGTCTGCACCATAGAATTCCACATCATGCAACAAAATTCAACAGCACACCACACAATTAAACTCCACTACATACCACTCCAAAGAAACAAGTTACTTACCTGTAACTTTGGTTCTCCAGTATTGGTAACTTTCATAGATTCCCATAGCTTGTATCATTCCCCGTCGTCGGAATGGGAGTCTCGGTATTCCAAATAACATAGCAGTAGGTACAAAAGAGAAAGAAAAAAGGCCTAGGCCTCATTCCCTTTTGTAGCATATCTACCTCTTTTTGTAAAAGAGACCAAAACAAAGCAACAACCAATCATATTAGCCTCACCCCACAGAACCTTCATGAGAAAAGCTCAGAGCCTCAGATTTTCGTAGCCGTTGTGAAACAGTACAACCAAACCTGCCGAGGGCTGAGCTTTCCCAGGGGAGGAGGGTGGGCGCATGGGAATCTATGAAAGTTACCAATACTGGAGAACCAAAGTTACAGGTAAGTAACTTGTTTCTTACTCCAGTATTGGAACTTTCAAAGATTCCCATAGCTTGTATCAGAGTAGCTAGCAGTAAGAAACACATTTTGTCTCCCTGAGACATCTCATTGTCTATAACTATATATCACCGTACTTGACTTTGTTCTTTTTTTTTTTTGCAAACATAAAAGTACCATGCAATCACATAAGCTGTTAAGGCTTTCTACTGCTTGGCGCTGCGCTGTTGGCATTTAGGCGCGCTTCCATACTTTTAAATCACCCGTTTTTGTTTATAAGTTAATTTGTTTTAAAACTGTTTCCCCTGTTTTTAAAATATCCGGCCACTTACTCGCATTTAAATTGTGTTCCCCACCGCGGCTTCTGCGGGTCCCTCCCAGCGCGTCTCCCGTTCTCGGGGAACTTCGTCGCCATCTTGGGTGTGGGTAGGGGTCGCAGTCAGGACACCAGCACTAGTTGCGCTCTAGCAGTCAGGTTGACTGGCTAGAGGCATTTACTGCGCAGAGTACTTAAGGGACTTTGGAAGGTGGGTCAGCCTGTTAAGGCTTTCTACTGCTTGGCGCTGCGCTGTTGGCATTTAGGCGCGCTTCCATACTTTTAAATCACCCGTTTTTGTTTATAAGTTAATTTGTTTTAAAACTGTTTCCCCTGTTTTTAAAATATCCGGCCACTTACTCGCATTTAAATTGTGTTCCCCACCGCGGCTTCTGCGGGTCCCTCCCAGCGCGTCTCCCGTTCTCGGGGAACTTCGTCGCCATCTTGGGTGTGGGTAGGGGTCGCAGTCAGGACACCAGCACTAGTTGCGCTCTAGCAGTCAGGTTGACTGGCTAGAGGCATTTACTGCGCAGAGTACTTAAGGGACTTTAGAAGGTGGGTCAGCCTGTTAAGGCTTTCTACTGCTTGGCGCTGCGCTGTTGGCATTTAGGCGCGCTTCCATACTTTTAAATCACCCGTTTTTGTTTATAAGTTAATTTGTTTTAAAACCGTTTCCCCTGTTTTTAAAATATCCGGCCACTTACTCGCATTTAAATTGTGTTCCCCACCGCGGCTTCTGCGGGTCCCTCCCAGCGCGTCTCCCGTTCTCGGGGAACTTCGTCGCCATCTTGGGTGTGGGTAGGGGTCGCAGTCAGGACACCAGCACTAGTTGCGCTCTAGCAGTCAGGTTGACTGGCTAGTGCCCTATTTTAGGCCGGACATGCAGGCGCGCAGCGTGTGCGCGCGGCGTGTGTGCCGCAGTGATGCCGGAGTCACGCCAGAGTCCAGCCCGTCTGCGCCCGTCCGCGCTGAGGACGGGCTGGAACGCTGGGTGGCAGGATATGCTGTTGGTGAACTTACAGGGCGTAGGTATTCATGGCAAGATCTAATGGCTTTGAAGCCGCCTAAACTGCCCTGTCACTATAGGAATGACCAGGAATCGTTGCAGACCTCTTTGGGTTGTCATTGCTTCAGGTCCTCCACCAGGCCGCCGGCTTCTGCTGATGCTGCCTCACTGCTAGGCCAGAACAATAATCCAAAAACTAGGAGGGATAGGGGGTTTCTTATAAATGCGAGATCTCTGATTAAGAATAATCTCGCCTTTAAAGAGTTTGTTCTGGCGAGAAAACCCGCCTGGGTTTTCATTACGGAAACCTGGGCCAAGGATTCCTCTGGACCTGATCTGGTAGAGGCGGTACCTGAAGGCTACTCGCTGGTTAGGATGGACAGAGTGGGGCGTAGGGGGGGAGGGCTGGGCATCCTACACAGAGACTGTTTTTCCTGTCGCGTCACCCCACTGTCAGAATCGAAAGACTCCTTTCAGGCACTTCAGTTTTCCATCAATGGATCTTATGCTGTACCTTTTATAGGCCTCCTCATTTATAGACCACCGGGGACCAGAACAGATTTTGGCAATCATATGCTTAACATCTTAGAGGCACATTTTGGCCGTGAGCATTTTACTGTTCTGGGGGACCTAAATTTCCATTTGGAAAATATGGAATCAACGGACACACTTGCTTTACTGGATATTTTCGCTGGCTGTGGGTTGACACAGCTAGTTAAGGGTCCCTCCCATCAGGCAGGCCATACGTTAGATGGGGTTTTTTCCAATGACAGTCGGCTGACCACTGAGGCACCTATTCCTCTATCTTGGTCCGACCATTCTGCGATCCCTATAGAACTCGTGGTCGATACTGCTAGCTGTAAGGGCTCTGATTCAAGTAAAATGGAACTGAGACGCAACCTTAAAAACATTACCAATAGCGTGCTCGCCCCCTTTCTATCCAACTTGGTGATTTCTCCCGAGGAGGACGTCGGATCTGCAGTAACGAGGATGGACAGTGTCATTAGGACAGCGGTTGATGAATTGGCTCCAGCCTCACTACGTTACTCTGCGAGAAAAAGTCCTTCAGCCCCCTGGTTCACGGAACCACTAAGACTTCTTAGGCAGGGTTTACGGAGACAGGAACGTCTTTGGAGGACTAGCTGGGATTGGCGAGAGAGGGATAGACATAAAACTCTTCTAAGGAGCTATAAGAAGGAGGTGATAAGGACCAAACAGGAGTATTTTGCTACTGTTACCTCCTCTCTTTCCTCGCCGAAAGAGTTATTTAAGATCGTAGATACACTCACATCATTGAGGGTGCAGGATCCGGTTGTTAGCTCACAGCAGCTCTGCAATGATGTCGCCCAATTTTTCCAATCTAAAATTGTGGATATACACTCGGCCTTGGAGTCTCAGAGGTCAGTACTATCTACCCCTATCTGTCTATCAGCCTCATCGCCAAACTTACTGGAGGGGGTCTCCCAAGGGCGTTTGTCCAGCTTTCCGCCCCTCTCCCTCCAGGATATCGAAGTCCTCCTGAATAAGACTAGGTCTGGGTCCCCCTTGGACCCCTGTCCGCTGAAACTCCTTAAACAATGCAAGGAGACTCTCTTACCTCCATTGCTAGCTATCATGAATAGGGCAATGGAGGAGGGGTCCTTTCCTTTACAATGGAAAAGAGCGGTGGTTAAACCACTGTTAAAAAAACCCACTCTAGATCCGGGGGTTCTTAAAAACTTTCGCCCCATTTCGCTGCTCCCAGCCCCGGCAAAGATGCTGGAAACCCATCTTAACCAGCATCTGGCATTCTTTCTGGAAACCTCTGGCCTTCTGGATCACTCGCAGCATGGATTTCGGAGAGAGCATAGTACGGAGTCGGCCCTTACCATCGTGCTCGACAACATCCGCACTAAGGCAGATAAGGGCCAGACCACTCTCCTTATCCTGTTAGATCTCACCGCTGCGTTTGATACCCTGTCTCCCTCAGTTCTTACATCTAGGCTTAGGGAGATAGGGGTGGAGGGGCCCGCACTTAGTTTGCTGGCCTCTTTTCTCGGTCAAAGGGAACAGAGAGTCAAGCTGGGTGAGTTTCTATCTCCATCCCTTCCTGTGCATTGTGGGGTCCCTCAGGGTTCGGCACTAAGCCCGACCCTTTTTAACATCTATGTGACCCCTCTTGCCAGGCTTATTAGATCTTTTGGGATGGAGGTAGTCTCCTACGCCGATGATACGCAGATACTCATGTCCCTCGCCCAACCGGTCTCCTCCGCTGCCTCCAATTTTAGATCTTGTATGGAGGCAGTTGCTCAATGGATGGTCTGCAATTCATTGAAGCTTAATGGCGAAAAGACTGAAATTCTGATTTTCGGAGGAAAGCAGGATATATGGTCGGCGGAATGGTGGCCTCCCACACTGGGCGTGTGTCCGACCCCCACGAACTTGGCCAGGAACCTGGGAGTCATGATTGACCCTTTGCTGGGAATGGACCAACAAGTAAAGAGGACTATCTCCACCTGCTGGGGTCTACTGAACATCCTGCGGAAAATTAAACACTACCTGTCCCCTCAGGCCAGAAAGCAAGTTGTAGTCGCACTAATAGGCTCAAGACTTGATTATTGTAATGTCCTATATCTAGGCATCAATAAGGGCCTGTTGATGCGACTCCAAATGGTGCAGAATGCCGCCGCCAAGTTCGTTTTGGACTTACCTAGGCGGGCCTCTGCCTCGGCGGCTAGAAAGACACTGCACTGGCTTCCAATTGAGGCCAGAATTTCTTTTAAGTCCCAGTGTTTGATCTATGGGGCCTTGGCCACCACAAGATCTGATGGGCTAAGGGACCTCTTGGTCCGCTATACCCCCACCAGATGTCTGCGTTCCGCAAATAAGCTCTTGTTAGCAGTTCCCCGTGCTCGTAGAGCTAGGTGGGGCGGGAGAGCATTTTCAATCTTGGCTCCTAAATTGTGGAACACTCTGCCGGCCGAGATAAAATCCCTTCCCTCTAAGCAACTCTTTAGGAGAGCCCTAAAGACATGGCTATTTGCCAAAGCCTATCCCCAGCCCTAGATTTGCCTTGTTATGATCTCTGTTTGCTAGGCGCCTTGATGCCTCCGGGCTGAGTTGCGCGTTTATAAATCTCATTTCAATTCAATTCAATTAAGAAAAGTACATAGCAAAATGTGCAAGAACCATACAAAGGAAGGAGGGAAGAAAGGAAAGCTCACCACTCAATGGAAGAGGTTCCTCAGGACTGCCTGGCCCACAGCCGTGTCTTCCTGTGCCAAGGTCTCCAGACAGTAATGTCTTGTAAAGGTGTGCACGCTGCTCCAAGTCGCAGCTCTGCAGATGTCTTTAATCTGGACCCCCGCAAAGAGAGCCATAGAAGAAGCCATGGACCTCGTTGAGTGTGCTCTAATTCTGCCACCTAGAGGCTTGTCCGCTGCAGAATGACAGAACTGTATAGCACTGGAGATCCATCTAGCAATACCCTGCTTGGACAGGGGAAGCCCTTTGCGGGGAGCACTGAATGCAACGAACAATTGCGAAGATTTTCTAAAGGCTTTAGTACGGCCCAGACAAAATTTCAAGCACCGCTGCACGTCCAGCGAATGAAGTGCCCTTTCCGCCGGTGTAGACTGTTGAGGAAAGAAAGCCTTGAGAATCACCGGCTCATTTAAATGAAAGTCCAAAGGCACCTTTGGTATGAACTTTGGATTAGTCCGCAGAATGACAGTATTCCTTTTGAATTGGAGGAAAGGTGTCTGAATTGTAAGAGCTTGCAATTCCCCAATAAGCCGTGCTGACGTGAGAGCAAGAAGGAGTGCCAATTTTAATGAGAGGAACTTCAGATCTGCTCGATGAACCGGTTCAAAAGGAGGCTTCATCAGCTGGGTGAGAACCAAGTTCAAATGCCATGTGGGAGGCGGAGGCCTCACGGGAGGATAAACTCGAAACAGTCCCTTGAGAAATTGCTTGACAATTCTAGAGGACCAAAGAGACGGTCCAGAGGCAGTGCGTCTGAAGCGAGAAACTGCAGCCAAGTGCACCTTTATTGAGGAATGAGCCAAACCTGCCTTAGCCAAGGACAGGAAATGAGGAAGAACTTGATGAGGCTGAGACAAAAAGGGATCCACACCTTGCTGATGGCACCAGATGCAAAAGCGCTTCCATTTGAGACGGTAAGTCTTGTTAGTGCAAGGGGCTCTAGCCTGAGAGAGAACATCCCTTATTTAGTTTGAGAGAGGAAGATCTAGGAACTCTCGCTGCTCAGGAGCCATGCTGAGAGGTGCAAGGAACGAGGATCCGGATGCCAGATCTGGCCCTGGGACATTGTGAGAAGATCCGGAATCGTCCGTAGAGGACGAGGAGGGACCAGAGAAAGAAGGTGAAGCTCCGTGAACCAACACTGCCTCGGCCATGCCGGGACTATTAAGATCATTTTGCATGGTTCCGCCTTGATCTTCTTGAGTATTCTCGGTATTAACGGAATGGGGGGAAAAGCGTACACAAATGCGCTTGACCAAGCTATCGAAAGCGCATTCCCCAGTGATCCGCGATGGTGAACCTTGCTTGCGTAAGACTGGCATTTCCGGTTTTCCGGGGTGGCGAAAAGATCTATCAAAGGTGTTCCCCACTTGCGAAAAATGTCCTCCAAGACCATCTGGTTTAGTTCCCACTTAAGCCTGCAGAGTCTGTCCGCCTTTTCGTTGAGGACCCCTGGAAGGTGTACCGCTGTGAGAGAAATTCCGTGGAGGATCGCCCATTCCCAAATCCTCTGTGCCTCCTGTGACAACGGAAGAGACCTGGTGCCCCCTGCTTTGTTGATATAATGCATGGCCGTGGTGTTGTCCGTGCGGACGAGAACCGCGGAACCCTGCAACCGCGGCAGAAATGCTTGAAGACCCAGGCGGATCGCTCTGAGTTCCAGGAGGTTGATATGAAGGAGACTGTGCTTGGATAACCAATGCCCGCTGACCTGCAAGTCCTGAAGCACCGCACCCCAGCCGTCCAGCGAGGCATCTGTTGTGACAACATGAGGAGCCGGATTGCTTACGAAGGATAGACCGCGGGACAAATTCTCCTCCTGTGTCCATCACAAGGCGGCGTCCCTCATCGCCGCCGTAATCACCACCTTGTCGTCGAAAGAGCCGTGAACTTGTTGCCACTGCATGTCTAGTTGCTCTTGAAGAGATTGCATCCGTAATCTGCAATCGGGTATCAGAGGGATGCATGAAGAGATCACGCCTAGCAGGGATTTGTAACGGCGTGTGAGAAAGTGCCCTCTTTCTTGCATGGTATGCCCCCACTTTTTGCTAAATTGCTGAATGTACTTTGACTGAGTGTACCCTGGACTCCTGCCAATCAGGTGCCCAGGGCCTATGTTCCTTCCTTAAAACACACAAACTCCAAATTGGCAAACCCTGGCCACATGTCAGCCCCTAGTAAATGGTACCCTAGGTACCCAGGGCCTTGTGACCAGGGAAGACCCCTAAGGGCTGCAGCACTCATTGTGCCACCCTTAGGGGCCCTATACCCTTACACACACACACTCCCTTTGCAGGCTGAGTGTCTGGGTGCAGGACAAAATGAAGAGTCGACATGGCACACATCTCAGTGTGCCATGCACAACACCCACACTGCCAAGGCATATGTCAGTCACCCCTCTGGCTGGGTGCCTTATGCCCATGTTGTGGGCACAGGAGCAGGAGCCCTGTGCCCCTACAGTACCCAGATCCATTCCCGGGCACTGTAAGTGCAGTGCTGCCATTTAAGAGTACATGGTGCTGAGAGCTCGTCAAACACGAGCTCCACAGCACCATAATGGCAACACTAAAGACGGAGAAGTTTGGTATCAAACTTCTCAGCACATTAAACCCACACTGATGCCAGTGTGAGATTTAATGTACCAAGCACCCCAGAGGGCATCTTAGAGATGCCCCCTTACAACTAACCTACAATCCACGTCTGCTCTGAGGCTGCCCAGGCTTCCACACAGCAGACACGTTGCTGGACCCCTGGGTGGGAGAGCCCCTGCTCCCCCGGGCCTGCAACAATGTACATCCTGGGTGAGGTGATAGATCTCCTCCCCCAGGATGAGCAAAGGGAAGCTTCAAAGGCCTGCCGCCTCTAGGAGTTTCCCCAGGCCACTGCAACCCCCCACTCTGGCGGGAAGCTTGGCTGGAAACCCCATACAAGGACAGGGGATGCGCCAGCCTGCCCACCCCACCCCTCAGGTGGGGGAGGCGAGGTGAAGCACATCTCCGGGCTCTCGCCATCTTGAAGATGGGAGGCCCTACCCTATCAGGATTAGGCTACTGCCCCCCTCCCACAGGAGAGGGGCAGGATAGGGGGTGTACCCACCCCAGGACAAGGACCCATTGGTCCCTGGCCTTCACCTACCTGTAGTGCCCCTAAATCTAGTATTTAGGGGCACCCTGAACTTTCCTTCTCCAGATTCCAAAACTACAAGAAGAGCGAGAAGAAAAGAAGACCTGCCCTGCAGCTGCAAAGGAGAGGGAGACACCAACTGCTTTGGCCCCAGCCCTACCGGCCTGTCGACCTCGGACTTGCTCCTATTCCAAACCCGGCATCTCTTGTGGCCAGCAACCTCAGAAACCCCGGAGGACCTGGCTACCTTTGAACTCTGATCCCCTGGGACTCCCATGAGTAGAGGCTCTACTCAGAACCTACCTTTCACCCCTGGCAGCAGCCCGGAACCGCGATCCCAGCCCACTCTGCACCCGCCAAGCCTGGCCGGTGCCGGAGTGAACTAAACCCACGAGGACGACCCCACGGCGACTGTGACCCCGAGTCCGGCACCCAAGGACCCCCCTCGACTATCCTGAAGAAGCCTGCAGCCTCAGAACAGAGTGCCACCCCAACCGCGATCAACAAGAGGGTAAGATTTCCGACATCAAAAGGCACCCCTGCACCCGGCGCACCACGGCCCTCTGTGCCCAATCCCGGGGTACCTACCTATCCTCCAACTACCCAACTTACCCCTCGAAGTGGTGGTGGCACCTGAAGAGTCCTCGTCCCCGAGCCTGCAGTCTTTTTCCAAACCGGAGATTTCCCATAGAAATCAATTGAGCGCCCGAAGGCTCAAAAGCACCCTGCACCCAGCCGCCCGAGTGGCCCTGGCAGTGAAAACTCTACTCTAACCTACTTCCCCACTTGCCCTGAGTAAGTGACCAGGAGCCCAGCTCCCACAGCCGCGTGGCTTGCCCGACAGCTGCCACCAACCCAGGCCCCCCTATCCCTCATAGGATAACATTGGGCCTAACTCTCTCTGCACCCGGCCGTCCTGAAACCGCTGAGGGTGAACTGACTGTACCTACCTGACACTGGGGGACCCCTGAGTCTATGCCCAGAACTTCAACTCTGCCAGTCGAGTACTTACCCTTAAACCGCTAACTTCAAGTGTGGACTTTTCAAAACTCAAAATATTCACCAAAAATCAGCCGGGTACCAAAAACGAATTTACTCACCTGCTCTTAGGTGAGCTCCCAGTGCTGGATCTTGGTGCCCAGCACGGACTCTGAAAAGTACCCACAACTATACTTACCTTTAACTCATTTTTCTTCCATAGGAAACCATTGACTGTTTTTCTGTGAAATTTCTTCTAGGTGTTGATTTCTGCAATTTCTAAATATTCATCAAAAATCGTATAACATCTGAAAACGTAATTACTTACCTGTTTTGGATAAAGGTCCCAGTACTGAGTCTAGACACCCAGTACTGGATTACAAAAGTAACGATAACCTACTGTACCTGTAACCTACATTTCCTTCCATAGGGAATCATTGATTGTTTGCTCTGAAATATTTTCTAAGTGCTAACTTTTGAAATAGCTAAATATTAGTTAAAAATCATTACAGTACCAAACTCGACTTTCAACAGCTGATTCTGAGAACTGACCCAGGACTGGATCTAGGATCCAAGCCTGGAATTACAAAAGTAATCTAAAAAGTAATCTGTTGCATACAATTTGAATTTATCATTGAGCTCAATGTATTGTGTTTAGAAATAGAGTTGCCTACTGCAACTACTTGTAACTGTTTACTAAAAAGTCTATTGCATATACAAAAGTATTTTTATGAAACATCTCCTGTCGAGAAAGTATATTTTAATTCCAAGTGTTGGTTCTAAAATAAAACAAGCATATATTTTTTATATACAAACCATTGGCCTAGAGTTCAGTTATTGAGTGTGTGGAACTATTTGCTGACTGAGTGTGTACAACAAATGCTTTACACTGTCCTCTGATACTGCCTTACTGCTCGACCAGGCTACCACTTTGGAGAGTAAGGTTATATCTAACTTTAACCTCTGTTAAACCCTTGGGGTCTGTGGACTCTGTACACCCTGTACCTATTAAGGAAGGAGTAGTTTCTTTTCTGTAACTCCAGTTCTGTAGTAGGGGTATCTCTGTGATAGTCATAATCTAGTGAATAGTCCCGCCCATGTGCGGGGACCCCGGAGCAATAAAAAAATAATCTCTTAAGGTGTCAAATCATGCAGACCTGCATCCACCTTTAAGAGAGAATTTAATTTAAAGACAGATAATGCAGCCTATATCCACAGGCTACACTGTCCAGTACTTCAACTAGAAAATTCCACCAACATCCATAAACAGCACTGCCTGTCCAGCTTTTCTCCACAAGGGAAAAAACCCTGCCTCTACCAGCAAAAGCCTCTGGAATGATAGAGAGGAAGGAATGGACAGACAAGCCCCATAGGCTGCCATTATGTGGCTCAGAACAGAATACTGTGCCTTTAATAAAACTTTCCAGAACTTTCCCAGTATCCCAGAATGCACAGCAGGTCCCTTTTACTTTCAGTTCTTTTTGAAGGCGTAGCACGCCAGACCTGTAGCATTCCTTACATGAATAATCATCTCTCCACCGGGGAGGAGGGCGGGCGATTATGACTATCAAAGAGATACCCCTACTACAGAACTGGAGTTACAGAAAAGAAACTACTCCTTCTGTAGTAGGGGATCTCTGTGTATAGTCATAATCTAGTGAATAGAATGGCAAGCCCATCCCCACCAAAAAACTGCGGTGGAGATGATACAAAACTATACCACTACTGTGCGAACAGATTTCGCAGCGAAGCCTGCCCAACCTGAGCATCTGCCCTGGCATCCGCGTCCAGACAGTAATGCGCAGCAAAGGTATGGACCGACTTCCAAGTGGCCGCCTTGCATATTTCTGCAATCGGAACATTACGCAGCAAAGCAGTCGTGGCAGCTTTGCCCCTGGTGGAATGAGCCCTAGGTTTACCCCCTAAGGTCTTATTAGCCTTTTGATAACACAATTGTATGCAGGACACAATCCACCGAGAGATGGACTGCTTAGAGGTCGCGAGACCGGTCCTGACTGATCCATAATTAATAAACAATTGGTCTGACCTACGAATATCCTTGGTCTTATCAAGATAAAATTTCAACACCCTCCGAACATCCAGGGAATGGAGAGACCTTTCCGCTGGCGAAGAGGGATTCTGAAAGAACGTAGGTAAAGTTATGGTCTGGTTGACATGAAAATCAGAGATAACCTTAGGAAGAAATTTAGGTTGAGTACGCATAACAACCTTAGCAGCGTGAAATACAGTATAAGGTTCTTGACAACATAATGCCTGAAGTTCACTCACCCTGCGGGCCGATGTAATGGCCACTAGGAACGCCGCCTTCCAGGATAGGTGCTGCAACAAAGCCTTGTGAATGGGTTCAAAAGGCTCCTTCATCAGTCTGGACAGCACCACATTTAAGTCCCAGGAAGGCGAGGGAAGTCTGACAGGAGGAAACACTTTCTTCAAGCCTTCCAAAAAATCCCTGACCACAGGGATCTGAAAGAAGGAAGTCTGTGAAGGGCATTTCCTGTAAGCAGTCAAAGCAGCCAGATGAACCTTAATGGAATGGAAATTAAGGCCGGACTGCGCCAAATGTAAAAGATATGGAAGGATGACATCTTCCTTACATGTCGTAGGGTCAAAGCTCTTGGACTTGCACCAGATACAGAACCTCTTCCACTTGTAGGCATAGGACGTCCTAGTGGAAGGCCGTTTAGACTCCTTCAGTATGTCCATACAATCTTCTGGTAGATTCAAATGGCCATATTGCACTATCTCAGGAGCCATGCCGCCAAACTCAAAGACGAGAGGTTGGGGTGCACCATCGGCCCCCCGAACTTCGTGAGAAGGTCCAGCCTGTACGGCAGCCGTATGTGAGGAAGGAGCGACCGGTGAAGTAGGACCGTGAACGACCACTGTCTGGGCCATTCCGGAGCAATCAGGATCATTCGAGCCCCTGACTGGGACAGTTTGAGGAGCACCGCCGGAATCAGGGGAATGGGTGGAAAAGCGTACAGAAAGCTGTTCGACCAGTCGATCCATAGCGCATTCCCCAGCGTGCCCCGCTGGTAGTACCTGGATACGAAGTCTCGGCATTAGCTGTTTTCGGCGGTGGCGAACAGATCTACGTCTGGAGTCCCCCACCTTGCGAAGACTTCTCCTAGTACTTCGTCGTTTATGACCCATTCGTGGTTTTCCTGAATCAGTCTGCTCAGTGCGTCCGCCTGAACATTCTGCACCCCTGGCAGATGCGTGGCCGTAATCGTCAGTCCTCGGGCTAGAAGCCAGTGCCAGATCGCCTGCGCCTCCTGCGACAGAGTGCGAGATCTCAGACCCCCCCCCTGCTTGTTGAGGTAATACATAGTGGTTGTATTGTCCGTCTGTATCAGCAGCGAGTTGGTCTGGAAGGACGGAAGGAAGGCCTTCAACGCCAGGAAGACAGCTCTGAGTTCCAGGAAATTGATGTGGTACGTCGACTCCAAAGGGGACCACTTTCCTTGAATCTGCAATTCCCCGGAATGCGCTCCCCAGCCTTGGAGAGACGCATCCGTCACAATACTCTTCGTGGGAATGTCCTTGTGAAAGGGAACCCCCTGAGGAGGTTCTCCGCCGAACACCACCACTTCAGAGACTGAAGAGCATGTAGAGACAGCCGTATCTTGTCGTCCCAAGAACCTGTCTTCTGATCCCACTGATCCTCCAAGCACTCCTGCAGTGGTCTCATGTGCAGCCGTGCGTGAGGAAGATACAGGAGGCCATCGATCCCAGCAGTGAAGACACCTTCCTCACGGTCGTCGATGGAGCAATCCTGAGGTCCTGAGCCTTCCGAAGGAGTGATAACCGTCTCTCCTCCGAAGGAGACACTCTTGCAGACCGCGTATCGATGGAGGTTCCCAAGTACTGTATGCACTGGACCGGAGTCGGGACCGATTTGGACATGTTGACGTGTAACCCCAGCTTGTGCAAGAGAGCGCACGTCCACCGGAAGTGTTCTTGCGCTTCCGAGAAGGATGAGGCCTTGTCTACCCGTACCTGGACGATTGGTTGATCAAACACCTTGTTCCTCCGCAGGTGTGCCGCCACCACCGCCATGCACTTCGAGAAGGTCCTGGGCGCAGACTTTAGCCCGAATGGCAGTACTGTGTATTGATAGTGATTGGCGCCGACTTGGAATCGCAGGAACTTCCTGTGCTTCCGTGCAATGGGCACATGGAAGTACGCATCCTGTAGATCTATGGCACAGAGCCAGTCTCCCCGTTGCAGCGGAGGGTAAATCTGATGCAACGATAGCATGCGAAACTTCTCTGCGAATCCATTTGTTTGCCTGTCGCAAATCCAGAATGGGCCTGAACTCGTTCTTGTCCTTCTTGCGAACGAGGAAGAACCGGGAGTACAGACCTCTTCCCCTTTGAGACAGAGGTACCTCTTCGACCGCCTTTTTTCTGAACAAGATGTCTGCCTCCGCCTGGAGCTCTCGCAGCTAAAACGGAGAGCTTACCGGCGGAATCGCTGGAGGCGGGCTGACAAACCGAAGCCTGTATCCATTGCAAACAATACTCAGCACCCACTTGTCTTGAGTAATTTTTCTCCACTCTGCCGGAAAAAATTGAATGCTTCCCCCCACTGGAGTGGGTAACGGTTGCAGGGGAAGTAGTCGCTCAGGGTCGAGACCCGGCCGGGCCCTTCGTAGTAGTAGCGGCCTGCTGGCCTCCTCTACCCTTCTGGCGTTTTTGGAAGGGTTTCCGGAACTGCTGCTGTTGGTGCTGCTGCTGTCCCGAACCCTGCCCACGCCCTCTGCCCGTAGACCCGAACCGTCTCTGGAACGGGCGCTTCTTCTTCTCGGCCTTCTCCAACCCGACAGCCGTCAGGGTCTCCGCCTCGGTCTTCATGCGGGCCATCTCATCATCCGCATGTTTGCCAAACAGGGTTTCCCCCGAGAAGGGCAGATTGGCTACTCTGTGCTGAGCCTCTGGCTTGAGCGACGTCAGGCGCAGCCAAGAGTGACGCCTTTGGTGGACGCCATGACAGTAGGCGTGCGCCGCCAACAAGGAGACATCCGCTGCCGCACTGATGACCTGGTTCGAAACCAGCATACCCTCTCGCACCGTTTCCAGGATGTCCTCCTTCCTGTCCCGAGGCAGCAGGTCCGCATACTGTTGGAGGGACTCCCACAGGGCCCGGTCGTAACGCCCCAACAGCGCCCCCGCACTCACTGCCTTCATGGTGGTAGACGCGGTCCCACACACCTTCCTGCCCGCAGAGTCCAGCCAGCGGCATTCCTTGTCGGGCGGGACCGTCGATGAAGGAGCTGTCGCATGCTGTTTCCTCGCTGCCGCCACGATGACAGAGTCCGGCTTCGGGTCCATCCTTAAAAAAGCAGGGTCCGAGTCCGGGGCCCAATACTTTTTCAGGAGCCATGAGGGGGCGGATTTCTTCACCGCGGGAGTGAGGAACAACTCCAACGTGGGTTCCACCAGCCCCGGCACTAGAGGCAGCAGGGGGCGAGAGGTGTTTTTTGTGTAGAGTCTCGAATATCACGGACGTCGTGGGTGTCGGAACAGTCACCGTGATCCCCAACTTTGCTGCACCCCTCAGCAGCACCTTCTGGAAGGAGACTAGATCGTCCACAGGAGACACCCTAGTCCCCGGTGAGTCCGACAGCGTCGGTGAGAAATCCCTGGCCGAGGACCGTGTGCGTGACCTGGACCTGTGCCTCCTATGGCGCTGTCCTGATGTGGATGACGACGACCGCCTATGGCTCCGCGACCTTCTCCTCCTGACGGAGCGGGAGCGCGACCTCCTCGGCTTCGGCCTGTCCGCCGGTCTAGCCGGGCCCGGAGACCGTGGACGTCGCGGCCTCGGCGTCCCCTGCGGTGGAGTCGGATACCTGGGCAGGGAGACCGACCGCGGCGGAACTGCAGGTGGCCCCAACGGAGTGCGAGGCGGTATAGACCGAGGAGGGGGAGGTGGAGGCTGTGACGCAGGCGGTGGTGGTGGAGGTGGCGGTGGAGGAGTCGGAGTCGGTGGTGGAGGCGGCGATGGCGTAGGGATCCGAGGAGGTGTATACACCACGGAGTACACCGATCCCGGCGACTCCGTTCCCCTCTTACTCCTGGCGTCAGGGCTCTCCCTGCGCCGTCTCGAAGACGAACCCCTCTGCGACGTCTGTCGCCTCCTCGACGTCTAGCGCCTCCGCGACGTTGTTTGCCTCCTCGACGTCGAGTGCCTCCGCAACGTTGTTTGCCTCCTCGACGTCGAGCGCCTCCGCGACGTTGTTTGTCTCCTCGACGGCGACCGCCTCGACGGCGACCGCCTCGACGGCGAACGCCTCGACGTCGATCTTCGTGACGTCGTCGATCTTCGTGACGTCGTCGATCTTCGTGACGTCGTCGATCTTCGTGACGTCGTCGATCTTCGTGACGTCGTCGATCTTCGTGACGTCGATCGCCTCGACGGCGACCTTCTTCTCTTCGCCGATGGCGAGCGGCGCTCTCCCCTCGACGGCGAGCGCCGACACCGGACCTGATCTCGACGGCGACGTCGCAGAAGATGCCGATGTCGTCGACGGCGGCCTGTTCAGCTCCTTCGACGAACGTCGACGCCGCTTCTCCCCAACGGCGAACAGACCGTAGTCATCCCCCTCGACGCCGCCGTCGACGCCCTCGACGTCGACGGGGAGTGGGGACGCTTTCTGGTCTTCCTGCCACTGGGGAGCCCCCCCAAAGGCCTCAGCATGGGCAGAATCAGCCCCTCCAGACCCACCTCGTGCCTTCAGCCTTCTGTCCTCCAGGACCTGGAGCCTGATCTTCATCCTCTCTCTCAGGGTCCTGGCTGAAAAAGAGCGGCAGATCTCACACTCCTCAGGCACGTGGGACTGGGGAAGACAGACGATGCACACCCTGTGTGGGTCTGACTTAGCCTTTTTCCTTTCACAATCAGGACACTTTTCGAACAAGCCAGGCATGCTGACAACACCAGAAAGAAAGGACTTTACTAACACTAAATCACTTGAAAAGTGACAAATAAACCCTTGAAAAGGGAGAGCTCAATGCTCCAGGGTCCTGCTAGCGCTTGATAACGCTGCTTCCTGAGGAAAGCTGCTACCGGTGCCAGCACCTTGGTAAAGATCCTCGGGGCAGAACGAAGTCCAAAGGGTAACACCCTGAATTGGAAGTGGCTCTTGGCTACTGTGAAGCGTAGAAACCTCCTGTGGGCTGGATGAATAGGGATGTGAAAATACGCATCCTCGAGATCGAGAGTGGCCATGAAATCTCCCGGGTTGAGGAGACGTAAGATATCCTGGAGAGACACCATCCGAAAGGATTGACAGATGGGATAGGTGTTGAGCTCCCTGAGATCTAAAATGGGTCGCCATTTCTCCGGCGTCTTCTTGACCAGGAAAAACCTGGAGTGGAAACCGTCCCCCCTCTGAGACATGGGAACCGGTTCCACTGCTCCCTTGAGGAGCGCCTTAAGAGACGCAGATGTTTTGAGGGCATGGCGACAGGGGGCTTGGAAGGTGGCATATGAAGAAACTCCAGCGTATGACCATCTCGAATGATGTTGAGGACCCAACGGTCCGATGTTATCCAGGTCCAGTTGTGGAGGTAATGGGACACAGGTGTCAACAGGGAGGAGGGTACAGTAGGCAGAGCCAGAACGCCGCTATTGTCTCTTGGAGGAATCACGTCCCTGACGAGCCTGTTTCCATCTAGTGGTTGAGCAAGAGAAAGACGAGGACTGGCCTTGTCGTTGTTGGTACTGCGGCCGATACGACTGGGGTGTCGAATCATAAGAAGAGTACCTTTGTTGTCGGTACGAGCCTCTGTAGGACGTGGTACTTTTCCCTCTGGCCCCACGGAAAGGCACTTTGCGATACTGAAGAGTGCCTAGAGACCTCGCCGTCTCCGTATCTTTTTTAATGTCCTGGAGGGCATCATCGACATGTTTCCCAAACAATGCCTACCCATCAAACGGGAGGTCCAAGATCTTGTTCTGAACCTCCGGTCGGAACGAATAGTTTCTTACCTGTCGGTGTAGTTTTGCAGCTTGAAGATCTTTCTGGATTCACTATGCTGTGCATTATTCCGCGATCTTGTGGTTGGGTCCGGATTCGTAGTCTTTTTTTTTTTTTTTTTTTGTAGCCCAGGTGGGCGTCGACGACCCACCATTTGGTGCACCTCCCGTGACGTCGTCGTGCTTCCTGCGGAAGTCCCACCTTTGGGGCGCCATCTTCAGGTTCTTTTTTCCTCTTTTTTTTTTTTTTTTTTAACCCTAGGCGATTGATTAATCCTTTATGTCCATTTTTCTGTACGTTTTCATTCCTTCTGATCTTCTTTATTTTACCCCCTCTTCCTCCAGCCTCATCCTCCTGGCGGAGGTGGGTGGGTTCGCTAGTGAATCCAGAAAGATCTTCAAGCTGCAAAACTACACCGACAGGTAAGAAACTATTCGTTTTGCAGCGTGAATCTTTCTGGATTCACTATGCTGTGCATAGACTTTGTAGCGGTTTTCCTAATTTTGTGGTGGCTGGGTGGTAGATGAGCGTTGGTCGTTGAAAATGTGTTGAAGCACCTTCTGTCCAACTTGTGCTTCCTTGTTCATCTGAATGTCCACGCAGTAGTGTTTCGTGAACGTGTGCACAGATGCCCAAGTTGCCGCTAGACATATGTCCTGAATGGGCGTGTTCGCCAGAAAGGCAACGGTTGCCCCCTTCTTCCTTGTGGAGTGAGCCTGAGGCCCCTCTGCTAGCTCCTGTCCAGCCTGTTTGTGGCAGAATTGAATAGTGAGGGCAATCCATCTAGCGATGGTGCCCTTAGTCACTGGTCTACCCATGAAGCTAGTAGCAAAGGACACAAACAACTGCTTTGATTTTCTGAGTTCCTTGGTCCTCTCAATGTAGTGCATCACCGCTCTTCTAGCTTCAAGAGTGTGTAGAGCCTTTTTTGCGTTTGAATTTGGGTTTTGGAAGAAACTCGGTATCTGAATACTCTGGTTCATGTGGAACGCCGACACCACCTTGGGCATGAAGTGTGGGTCTGTTCTCAGGACAACCCTGTCCTTGTGAATCTGAATGTAGGGTTCCTGTAGCGTTAGCGCTTGAAGCTCGCTCACCCTGCGTAGCGAGGTTATGGCTACCAGAAAGGCCGTTTTCATAGTCAACATTTGCAGTGAGGCCTTGTGAATGGGTTCAAACGGTGCCTTCATGATCTCCGTCAGTACCAAGTTGAGATTCCATGCTGGCGGCGGCAACCTTTTAGGAGGAGCAATTCTTTTGGCTCCTTCCATGAATCTCTTCACAACCTGCGATGTGAAGAAACTTCCAACCTTCTCTCCTCTGGTGTAGGCTACGATCGCCGCTAGGTGTACCCTTAGGGAGCTCGAGCAGAGGTTACTCTTTAGAAGGTGAGTGAGGTACCTCAGTACTGTTGAGTCTCTTGTCATTGTTTTTTGCAGCCCCTTCTTCCTGCACCACATAGTAAATCTCTGCCATTTCGCGCTGTAGCATTTGCGTGTAGTTGGTTTTCTTGCCTCCCGCAGCACCCGCATAGTGCTTGGAGGCAATCTAAGGTGAGCGAACTCTAGGTCTTCAGGAGCCATGCCGCCAGGTTGAGGCTCTCTGGCTCCGGATGCAGGACCTCTCCGTTTTGCATGGAGAGCAGGTCCCTTCTTCTCGTGAACCTGTGGGGATTGCCTTGCGCCATTTCTTGAATTTGTGAGAACCATGTCTACCTTGCCCACTGCGGAGCCACTAGGATCAGTGTCATGTTGCTGGTTCTGCACTTGTCGAGCACTCTGTGCAACAGGGGTATCGGTGGAAAGGCGTAGGCAAATGTCCTTGACCAGCTTATCCATAGGGCATTCCCCAGGGACTGCTGTTCTGGTTGCCTGGACGCGAAGCTTTGGCATTTTGCATTGTGGCGTGTTGCAAACAGGTCTATTGTGGGAGTTCCCCATCTCTGGAAAAGCTTCTCCGTTTCCTGGCCATTGAGCTCCCACTCGTGCGATGCCGAGGTCTGACTGCTTAGCCAGTCTGCCTCCACATTGTCCTTCCCTGGAAGGTGAATTGCCAGTAGATCTATCCTGAGAGGTATGGCCCATCTCCAAATCTCCTGTGCCAGAGAGGAGAGGGGAAACGACTGAGTCCCCCCCTGCTTGTTGATATAGAACATTGCCGTGGTGTTGTCTGTTTGAACCAACACCCTCTGGTTGTACAGGTGTCTCTGGAAGGCCTTCAGGGCCAGCAGGATGGTTTTCAATTCGAGGTAATTGATATGGCGTACCGCATCTGCTGGAGCCCACAGACCCCTCACTCTGAGATTGTCCATGTGCACTCCCCATCCCTTTTGAGATGCGTCCGTGGTAATGGTCATTGTTGGGTTTGGTGGTGTCAGGCTCCTCCCTGCTGTCATGTTGTCTCTGTTCCACCAAGTCATCTCCTCCTGCACTGCGTGCGTAACAACCACTAGATCCTCCCAACTTCAGCTTGCTTGTGACCATTGCTGTTGTAGCCATTCTTGGAATGGTCTCATGTGCAGGCGTACATTCGGCACCAGCTGGATACACGACGCCATCATCCCCATCATCTTGCTCACTGACCTCACTGTCAGAGCTCGCTGTGAGAAAGTGGCTCTGTATATACTGTTCCCTAATAGGTACAGGGTGTACAGAGTCCACAGTCCCCCAGAGGCTGATAGAGGTCAAAGTTAGGTATGACCTTACTCTCAAAAGTGGTAGCTTGGTCGAGCAGTAAGGCAGTACCAGAGGACAGTGTAAAGCATTTATTGTACACACTCAGTCAGCAAATGGTTTCACACACTCAATAACTGAACTCTAGGCCAATGATTTGTATATATAAAATATATGCTTGTTTTATTTTTAGAACCACAAGGGGGTAAAAATATACTTTCTCAGAATGAGAGGTTGAATATAAATACTTTTGTTTCAAGCAATAAATTTGTGTAAACAGTCACAGTTGGTTGCAATAAACAATCCTATTTCCTAAACATAACAATGCATTGAGCTCAATGGTAAATTCAGGTTATTTGTAATAAATTACTTTTCAGATTACTTTTGGAATTCCAGGTCTGGATCCTAGAACCAGCCTGGGGTCAGTATTCAGAATCAAGTGATGAAAGTCGACTTAATAACTGTAATGATTTTTAAATAATATTTAGCTATTTCAAAAGTTAGCACTTAGAAAATATTTCACAGAAAACATTCAATGGATCTCTATGGCAAGAAATTCAAATTGCAGGTAGAGTACTTTATCGTTACTTTAGTAATCCAGGACTGGGTGCCTAGACCCAGGACTGGGGTCCTTATCAAATGCAGGTAAGTAATTTCGTTTGCAGAAATGGTACGATTTTAAAAGAATATTTCAAATTTGCAAAAGTAGACACTTAGAAGAAATTTCACAGAAAAGCAGACAATGGTTTCCTATGGGAGAAAAATGAGTTAGAAGTAAGTATCGTTGTGAACACTTTTCAGAGTCAGGGCTGGGCACCAAGATCCAGCACTGGGAGCTCACCTAGGAGCAGGTGAGTAAATTCGTTTTTGTCACTTGGCTGATTTTTGGTGAATTTTTGCAGTTTTGAAAAGTTCACACTTAGAAGATTTTTGAAGAAAAAGCCAGTCAATGTTACCCTATGAGGAAAATGAAGTTAGCGGTTTAAGGGTAAGTACTCGACTGGTAGTGTTGAAATTCCGGGCATGGACTCAGGGGTCCCCCAGTGTCAGGTAGGTACAGTTGGTTCACCCTCAGCGGTTTCAGGACGGCCGGGTGCAGAGAGAGTTGGGCCCAATGTTATCCTATGAGGGATAGGGGGGCCTTGGTTGGTGGCTGCTGTCTGGCAAGCCACGCGGCTGTGGGAGCTGGGCTCCTGGTCACTTACTCAGGGCAAGTGGGGAAGTAGGTTAGTGTAGAGAGGGCACTGCCAGGGCCACTCGGGCGGCTGGGTGCAGGGTGCTTTTGAGCCTTAGGGCGCTCAATGGAAATCAATGGGAATGTTCCGGTTTGGAAAGAGGCTGCAGGCTCGGGGACGAGGATGTTTCAGGTGCCACCACCACTTCGAGAGGTAAGTTGGGTAGTTGTAGGTTAGGTGGGTACCCCGGGATTGGGCACAGGGGGTCGCAGGGCGCCGGGTGCAGGGGTGCCTTTTGACGTCGGGAATCTTACCCTCTGGTTGATCGCGGCTGGGGTGGCACTTGGTTCTGAGGCTGCAGGCTTCTTCCGGGATGTCGAGGGGGGTCCTTGGGGGCCGGACTCTGGGTCACAGTCGCCGTGGGGTCGTCCTCTGGGTCTTTGTCCACTCCGGCACTGGCCAGGCTTGGCTGGTGCAGAGTGTGTTGGGTCCGCGGTCCCGGGCTGGTGCCAGGGATAGCAAGTAGGTTTCTTGAGTAGAGCCTCTACTCGTGGGAGTCCCAGGGGCTTAGAGCTAAAAGGTAGCCAGGTCCTCCGGGGTTGGTGAGGTTGCTGGCCACGTGGGATGCCGCGCTGGTGCAGGTTCGAGAGTCGACAGGCCGGTAGGGCTGGGGCCAAAGCAGTTGGTGTCTTCTTCTCTTTTTAGCAGCTGCAGGGCAGGTCTTTGTTCTTCTTGCTCTTCTTGTCGTTTTTCTATCTGGAATCTCCGGAAGGAAGGTTCAGGGGGCCCCTAAATACTAGATTTAGGGGCGTTACAGGTAGGTGAAGGCCAGGGACCAATGGGTCCTTGTCCTGGGGTGGGTACACCCCCTATCCTGCCTCTCTCCTGTGGGAGGGGGCAGTAGCCTAATCCTGATAGGGTAGGGCCTCCTATCTTCAAGATGGTGAGAGCCCGGAGATGTGCTTCACCTCGCCTCCCCCACCTGAGGGGTGGGGTGGGCAGGCTGGCACATCCCCTGTCCTTGTATGGGGTTTCCGGCCAAGCTTCCCGCCAGAGTGGGGGGTTGCAGTGGCCTGGGGAAACTCCAACTGGCGGCATGCCTTTGAAGCTTCCCTTTGCTCATCCTGGGGGAGGAGATTTCTCACCTCACCCAGGATGTGCATTGTTGCAGGCCCGGGAGAGCAGGGGCTCTCCCACCCAGGGGTCCAGCAACGTGTCTGCTGTGTGGCAGCCTGGGCAGCCTCAGAGCAGACGTGGATTGCAAGTTAGCTGTAAGGGGGCATCTTCTAAGATGCCCTCTGGGGCGCTTAGTACATTAAATCCTACACTGGCATCAGTGTGGGTTCAATGTGCTGAGAAGTTTGATACCAAACTTCCCAGGCTTCAGTGTTGCCAATATGGTGCTGTGGAGCTCGTGTTTGACAAGCTCTCAGCACCATGTATTCTTAAATGACAGCACTGCACTTACAGTGCCCAGGAATGGACCTGGGTACTGTAGGGGCACAGGGCTCCTGCTCCTGTGCCCACACCATAGGCGTAATGCACCCAGCTAGAGGGGTGGCTGACATATGCCTTGGCAGTGTAGGTGATGGGCATGGTACACAGTGATGTGTGCCATGTCGACTATTTGTTTTGTCCTGCACCCAGACACTCAGCCTGCAAGGGCAGTGTGTGTGTGTAAGGGTACAGGGCCTCTGAGGGTGGCACAATGAGTGCTGCAGCCCTTAGAGGCCTTCCCTGGTCACAAGGCCCTGGGTACCTAGGGTACCATTTACTAGGGGCTGACATGTGGCTAGGGTTTGCCAATTTGGGGTTTGTGTGGTTTAAGGAAGGAACATAGGCCCTGGGCACCTGATTGGCAGGAACCCAGGGTACACTCAATCGAAGTACATTCAGCAATTTAGCAAAAAGTGGGGGCATACCATGCAAGAAAGATGGCACTTTCTCACACTCGCCCCTTCTGGTAGAGACGCGTCTCCTTCAGCAGGGCATCTGTTCTCCTGTCGCTGGGCACCACTGTGCTGTTTAGGGTGTTGATTTTTGCTCCCAGGAAAATCTTCACCTGCTCTGGTTCCAGCGATGACTTCCCCCAGTGTATCGAGAACCCCAGGTTCATCAGAGTGTCTGTCACGCGTGCTGCGTGTCTCTCGCACTTCTCGCGTGTGTTTGCCTTGACCAGCCAGTCGTCTAGGTAGGGGTAGACATGGATCCCCTCCCTTCGTAGGTGGGCTGCGACTGCCGACAGGCATTTCGTAAAAACCCTTGGCGCCGATTTTAGCCCGAAGGCCAGGGTTGTGAACTGGTAATGCTCCTGGTTGATGTTGAACCTTAGAAGACCCTTGTGTCTTCTGTTTATTGGAATGTGCAGGTAGGCATCCTTGAGGTCCACGGTGACCATGAAGTCCCCGTCTCTTATTTGGGGCAGCACCTCCTGCAGCGAAGTCATTTTGAACATCTGCGTTCTGATGAATTGGTTTAGATATCGCAGGTCCAGGATGGGTCTGAGGTTTCCGTCTACTTTCGGGACCACAAAGTAGTTCGAGTAGACACCCTTGTTCCGTTCTCTGAACGGCACTGCCTCTATGGCTCTTTTTTCTAGTAGTTTCTGCGTTTCTTCTCTGAGTAGTGCAAGTTCTTGAGCCGATCTCTGCCTTCTTCTTGGTTTTCTGTTTGGAGGTCTTTTCTCCAAATCCACGCAGTATCCGTATTGCATGACGTTCAGTATCCACTTGTCTGTGGTTATACGCCGCCACTCCTGAAGGTAGAGACTCAGTCTTCCGCCTACTGGTGTTGGATGCTCGTAGGCTTTTGATTTTCCTATCCCCCTTGATGTTACTGTATTGCGCCTCACCCTTGGGGGTATGTCGTGGGTAGGCGTTCTCCTGCGTGCTGAGTCACTTTGATGAGGGTTGGTCACCCCCTCTCCTCCTCTGGCCACGTCCGTTCCCTCTCCCGCGAAAGGACTGGCCCCGAGGTTGGTACTGCCAGTTTTGCTTCTGTTGACCTTGTTGTCCGTGACTATCACCCTGCTGACCCTGCTGGAACGACTGGTGCGACGCTCCCTGCTGGCTTCCTCCCCGACCGTAGGGTCTCCTAGAGGGATTGCCTCTCCTCATCCCCCTGAGCTGTAGGGCCCCCATGGACCTCGCCGTCTCGTTTTCTTTTTACAGCTGGGTGAGTTTCTCGTCTACTGTTGCTCCGAACAGTGTTTCCCCGTTGAAGGGGGTGCCAAGAATGTTGTTCTGCACCTCCTGTTTGAATCCAGAGATTCTTAGCCATGCATGTCTTCGCTCGGTGACCCCTATGGCCATTAGTCTGGCCGAGGTCTCTGCCCCGTCCAACGCCGTCTTAATACAAGAGTTGGCGATGTTTTTACCTTCTTCCACCAGGTGGGAGGCTCTTTGGCGGTATTCTTCGGGGAGGTGTTTTACTAGTTCCCCCCATCTCGTCCCAGTGCTGGTACTGGTGTCTATTGAGAAGTGCATTGGAATTCGCCATGCGCCAGTGCATTGCGGCGTTCCTCTCGACCTTTCTTCCTGTGAGGTCTATCCTCCTGCTTTCTTTATCGGGTGGTGGCCCCGAAGTCGCTGGCACGTTGGCCCTTCTCCTGGCCGTGGAAGCTATGATGGAGTCGGCCGTGATACTACCCTTGATGTAAGGGGGGTCCAGAGAAGAGTGCTTATACTTTTTCTCCGTCCTGGGCGTGATCGAACGGCAAGTCGCTGGTTCCTTAAAGGCCTCTCTTCCCTGATTCATCACACTTTGTAGCATGGGAAGGAATTGGCTCCTCGTCTGGATGGGGAGCAGGGTCTCGAGGAGAAAATCGGCTTTCGGCCTCTCCTCGTCCAGTATCACGCCGAAGGCTGTAGCTGCGCTCCTGACCTCCATATTGTACACCCCGATGTCGTCGGGCGGCGAAGGCCTCGAAGGGTACGTGTCGACGGGCTCCTCGGGGTTTTCGGTGTCGAGATCCTGCCATTCTATCTCGTGGCTGGTTGATGGCGCAGAGCTGTAGAACGACTGCTGGTCGTCTTCCTCTGCCTCGCCCTCATAATAGGTCTCATCTTCCTCTTCAAGATCTCTCGTCAGCCCCTCGGTGTCGAAATCGTTCTGCTCCTCGATTTCGACGACGTTCGTCGGCGGAGCCGTTGGAATTTTGAATTCCTTCATCCTGGCGTCGAACTCCTTCTTCCTCTGAAGGATGCTCTCCATTTCGGCCTCGAGCCGTCTCTTCTTTTTCTCCATCTCGGAGATGCTTTCGGCATCGACCGCGGGCCTCTTCAACGGAACTTGCGTCGACGTCTGCTTGTCCTTCTGCGTCGATCGCCCCGTTTCATGGGTTGTTTTCGACGAACCGAGCCTTTTGCCGTCTTTCGGCACCAGGGAGTCCTTTTCGAAGGATCCGCTCGGCCTCTTGTCCATGGCTCCCCCCTTGGTCGTCGACGTTTTCGGCGCCGGGGCTCCCCTTGTGGACTTTGACTCAGATTTTCTCGAGTCACCCTCGGGTTTTCGAGGCATTTTCGGGTGTTTTGAACTCGACGATTCTCTTACCTCGTCTTCAGTTTTCTTGTCGGTCTCTACGACCGTGAAGATTTCGGGTCCCTCGGCGACATTGTCATCGTCTGTGGAGAGGCCCAGATCGTAGCGCGATGGGGCCTTACCCTTGCCATCCATGCTGGCGTTGGCTCTTCTCTGACGTTCTCTCACCCGGAGCGTCTTCGGCGCGAAGGCTGAGCAGGCGTTGCAGTCCCTGCTCAGATGGTCGACCGGTAGGCAGAGATTGCAGACCGGATGCTGGTCCTTCTGCGCGAACTTGTGGTGGCAGTTAGGGCAGAACTTGAATGGCGTCTTGTCCATTGCGCTCAGGGCCTCTGAGTGCGCATTCTCCAAGGGCGTCGAAGAAAAAGGCGGAACTCTTCGCGCTCCTGATGTAATATATTCCTTTCCTGTGATCTCTTCTTAGTTATTTATCGACGAAACTCGCTTTTCCTTCTCCCTTCGATTGAAAATCTGGAGCTTCCCGATGACGATCCAGACCCAACGGCGGAAAAAAGAATCTGAAGATGGCGCCCCAAAGGTGGGACTTCCGCAGGAAGCACGACGACGTCACGGGAGGTGCACCAAATGGTGGGTCGTCGACACCCACCTGGGCTACAAAAAAAAAACAAAGAAAAGACTACGAATCCGGACCCAACCACAAGATCGCGGAATAATGCACAGCATAGTAAATCCAGAAAGATTCACGCTGAAAAACCAAGTCGCCCGGAGCCAGCCCTGCCGACGAAGAACAGCCGCACCTGCCAGTGCACGGAAAGCTGTTGTGGCGATGTCCATGGCGCAGTCAATCACTTCCGCCGACGTAGCCTCCCCCTCCTGAAGAATTCTCTTGGCCTCCGTCTTGCCCTCCGATGGAAGTTGGTCCAAGTAAGGCAAAAGGTCGCACCACATTTGGCGATCGTACCTGCCAAGGATCGCCAATGCCTTAGCTGCCCTTACCAAAAGACTGGCCACAGAGGAGAAACGTTTCCCCGCATTATCAAGGCGCCTGCCTTCTTTATCCGGAGGGGTGGTGAGTGGTGCCGAAGGGTTACGTGACTTGCGTTGCGCCGCCTGGGATATAACCGAATCCGGCTTCGGCTGTCCAATCAACGACGCTGGACTGTCCTCAGGTGCCTTGTACTTCTTTTCAAGGCGCGGCAAAACCAGAATCACCGTAGCCGGGTTCCTCAGCCTTCAAACCCTCGTCCCAAAGATGGCCAAAAATGGGAATTGAACGAACCACTTTCCTGTAGGGCTCCTTAAAATCATACAGGAAGCATTCCGCTGGGGCGGATGGCATAGGAAGCTGGAATCTACTGGAAGCTCTTTCCATCAGCTTGTGGAAACCCCCAATATCTGCCGGGGGAGATTCCACCGGATCAGGAGTAGGTGAAGCCGGATCCGGAATGACATAGTCCTCCCACTCAACACACTGATTACACGTGTTGCCAACATCTTGATCCTCAGAGGAATCATCCGGAACAACCTGGATCACTGGAAGCAACCCTGGGCTGGAAACTTGCAGTTGAGAAACCACCTGAGGTGGTTGCCCTGGAGAAAATTCTGAAGAAGCCGATGGAGTAGGCACAGTATGCACTGCAGACAAAGTCGAAGACGAAGGAGGAGGAGCGGGAGAAAACCTCTTCCGATAATCATGTAACATGCCCTGGAGATCTGCCAGGAGTGATGAAGGAACCGCAACCATACCCTGGCCTGCGCTGTCCTGACGCCCATAGGATGGTGGATAAGAGTACCCAGGCGTGCAGTCGCCCTCTGAATCAGTGTCCTGACATTTCACCAGCAGTTGTGAAGGACTATGGGCATAACCACAAGAATCCTGATCATCCCCATCAGAGTCGTCTTCTTCTAATAACAATGCGGGAGGCAAGGGGGTCACCCTCCTTGGTGATGTCATATCCGGTATTATACGTCTGAAGGAAATTGTAATCATCTCCGTTGACGAGGTCGTCGTCGGAATAGTCGTCGGCGATAATGAAACCATCGTCGACGAGGTAGTCGTCGGGAGCTGCACCGTCGACGACTGGATCGTCGACGAAAATAAGGGCGTCGTCGACACAGTCGACGAGACCGTCGACACTCCCGCCGTCAACAGAGCTCTCGTGGACGACACCGTCGTCACCACCACCGTCGTCGACACCCTCGTCGTCGACGCTGACGTCGATGCTAGAACAAAAGGCACCGTCGACGAGCCCGTCGACGGCTGGACTTTAAGTTGAGGTTTAGAAGCCTTCGTCGACGGAGTCTTCAACTGCGTCGTTGACTATCTAGAGTCCTTTTCTGACCTCTCTGAAGATAGAGAAGAGGGCTTCTTGAACGCCACAGTGGATACCACCACTGCTGGGGCAGTAGAAAGTCCTTCCCTCTCCTTTGCACCGTGGTGAGGAGATTTACTCGGACTCCGGCTCTCAGACTCCCGGGGGGTCTTTTTTGAGGCCTTAGCAGGGCGATCAGAGGATGGCGAATGGGAACCCCTACCCCTTTCCGCTGACCTGCGAGAGGAGGTGCCAGATGAAGAGTCCTCACTGTCACTGGATGTAGCACCCTTCCGTGACTTAATCTTCTGGAGCCACGTGAGAAGGCGACCCTCACGGTCCCGAAGGGTTTTTGTAGAAAAGGTGCGGCAGATCTTGCATTCCGCAGCCTTATGTTCCGGGTACAGGCAATAAATACAATCCTTATGCCTGTCCTCCACGTAAAGCCGTTTTTTGCCACAGGTGGAACAAGGCTTGAAAAGGGCTTTCTTCTCCTTGTCAGACATTCCTGAAGGAAAACAGCAACAAGTTGGAAGAAAAATATTTTGAAAAAAGCAGTCAACAAAGTTGAAGTGAGCAGAGCTCAAAGGAGACTCCCTAAGCACAACGTGCGGTAGAAGATCTGAGGCTCTGAACTTCTCTCAGGAAGGTTCTGTGGGGTGAGGCTAATCTGATTGGTTGTTGCTTTGTTTTGGTCTCTTTTACAAAAAGAGTTAGATATGCTACAAAAGGGAATGAGGCCTAGGCCTTTTTTTTCTTTCTCTTTTGTACCTACTGCTATGTTATTTGGAATACCGAGACTCCCATTCCGACGACGGGGAATTATACAAGCTATGGGAATCTATGAAAGTTCCAATACTGGAGTAATAATACTATTCCACATAATGACAATCTATATCACACAATCCCACTCGATATAATCCCAGTACACTCAGTACCACATCACTACTATCCACAAAATTCCACACCATGCCACATAATTCCATGAAAATGAGATCGAACACAGGCCCCTGCACCGAATGCTTTAGTCCACTGAGCCACCAGACCCGGCTACCACATAATTGCTATCCATAAGGGCCCGGCCCTGAGCCTTTTGTCCTCTTTTTTAGACCTAAGAGAGGAGGGTCAAGCTCCCCTGCCAAATCCTTGCAATGTGGGATTCCACAGGGGTCAGCCCTGAGTCCGACCCGGTTTAACATTTACGTGGCCCCACTTGCGAGGCTTGTGAAATCGCAGGGGATGGAGGTTGTATCATACGCCGATGACACCCAAATCATGGTGTCCCTGGCTCACTCGGCTAGTACATCCGCGTTCAACTTTAGGAACTGCATGCAAGCAGTTTCCGAATGGATGATCCAGAACTCCCTAAAGTTGAACGGCGATAAAACCGAGGTTCTGATCTTTGGTAATAATCAGGATATTTGGTCCAGTGAGTGGTGGCCCCCATCTTTGGGAACCTGCCATATTCCATCCCACTCCGCCAGGAACCTCGGTGTTCTATTTGACACTTCATTGACCATGACTCTCCAGGTTAATAGAACGGTGGCCACTTGCTGGGGGGTTATCAAGATCCTTAGGAGAATTGTTCACTATCTCTCCCCCCAGGCCCGTAAGCAGACAGTGGTTGCGCTAGTGGGTTCAAGGTTGGACTATTGTAATGCTCTGTATGTAGCTATTAACAAGGGTCTCATTCATCGCCTTCAGGTTGTGCAGAATGCTGCAGCAAGATTTGTTCTAGCTGCACCCAACGCTTCCTCGGCTACTTTGGCTAGGAAAAGTCTGCATTGGCTTCCAATCCAGCACAGGATCTCGTTCAAACTTCTGTGCCTGGTGTATGGAGCCTTATTGGCTGGATCCTCTGATGCCCTAGGTTCATTGCTAACCTGTTATATCCCTGGCAGGTGTCTCCGCTCCTCTGAGATGAATCTTCTGGTAGTTCCCCGTTTCAAGAAAGTTAGATGGGGCAGCAGGGCCTTTTCCAATGTGGCCCCTCGATTATGGAATGCCCTTCCCTCGGAGATTAAGACCCAACCTTCACTAGCCCTTTTTAAAAAAGCGCTTAAAACGTGGTGTTTCATTAAGGCCTACCCGTAAGCAAGTCCATTTGTTTCAACTAGCATTATTGGGTTAGGCTTGACGCCCTTTGGGCTTAGTAGCGCATTACAAATTGGATTTCATTCATTCATAATTCTGCTGCACACCATGCCACATAATTCCACTACACAAATCCACACCACACTATTCCACAACTAACAATCCAAACTACATAATTCTACTGCACACCACATACCTTACACTAATAACACATGAGTAAAATACATCATCATTTACAACACCAATTCCTTTTACTCAAGCAATTGCGAGACCAATTTGCATGGAAATGCTTGTTAAGTTTTAGTTAACAAAAACGTTTGCACGCGACAGAGTCCATGCCCTGCCTCAGGCTACACCTTAAAACAAAAATGAAAACCCTCTACCTACCTTAGCTTACAGAAGCTCCGAACACCAGGATAGGAATAAAAACTAAAGAGGCTTGTACAACATTAATTTAGGCGCGCTAATTATGGAAAATAATATATAATATTGTATATATGAATGCTCAAGGTATGTAAATCTAGTAAGCACTGAATAAATAGGCTGCACTTTCAAGTGGTCTCAAAATTAATTTGTGCTACACATGTACAAAGCAATACTAAGACAAAAAGGAATATGCTACTTACCAGTATGCATCTGTTCTTGGCATGTAGAGCTGCAGAGTCACACACTGAGGATAAGATCGCCATCTGGTGTTGGGCTCGGATGATTGCAGGTTGTTGTGGTCTTCGGAAGAAGCCTTTGGTCACGAGATTGGTGACTCCTCCCCTGGACAACAGTGCGCATGGGCATCCACTCCATCGTCAGATTGTTTTTTTCGCCATGATGGGAAAAGATGGAGTGTATAGGAATGAAAGAAAGGATGTCCATGTGGAATGTCTAAGTAAGAGATGCTGGAACAGATACAGGTCCCGGGGAGGCGGGTGGGTGTGTGTGACTCTGCAGCTCTACATGCCAAGAACAGATGCATACTGGTAAGTAGCATATTCCGTTCGAGGCATATGAGCTGCAGATCACACACTGAGGATAGATTATATAGCAGTGCTTCCCCTTAGCGGTGGTCGCCTGTATCCGTTGCAGCAGTTTGAAATAAAGTTTTTAGGACAGCCTGGCCCACTGAGGCCTGTTTGGCTTGCACATCAACACAGTAGTGTTTAGTGAAGGTATGCGTGGTAGACCACGTGGCTGCCTTGCAAATGTCTTCTAAGGGAATGTTACCTAAGAAGGCCATAGAAGCCCCTATTTTACGCGTGGAGTGCGCCCTAGGGGGAACTGTAAGTGTACGTTTAGCCTTTTGATAGCATATTTGGATGCACTTAACTATCCACCGGGCTATACTGGATTTGGAGATGGGATTGCCTTTATGTGGTGGTGCGAAAGCAACAAAGAGTTGTTTTGTCTTTCGAAAAGGTTTTGTCCTGTCGATGTAATAAAGCAAGGCTCTTTTGACATCTAAGGAATGTAGGGCCCTTTCAGCTACGGAGTCTGGGTTAGAGAAAAAGACTGGTAGCTCTACTGATTGGTTAAGGTGGAAAGGGGAAATCACTTTTGGAAGAAATTTAGGGTTTGTCCTAAGAACCACTTTGTTACAGTGTAGTTGTAAGAAAGGTTCCTCTAGCGTAAGGGCTTGTATTTCACTTACTCTTCGTAGGGAAGTGATTGCAATAAGGAAGGCTACCTTCCATGTTAGGAATTGTAATTCACATTTGTGCATAGGTTCAAATGGGGGACCCATAAGTCTTGTTAGAACCACATTGAGATTCCACACTGGGGAAGGTGGTAATCTTGGGGGAAGAATTCTTTTGAGACCTTCCATAAACGCTTTGATGGCTGGTACCTTAAAAAGGGACAGGTGTTGCCTATTTTGCAAGTAGGCTGCCAAGGCTGCTAGGTGTAAACGTATAGAGGAGTACGCTAGATTGCATCTTTGCAAGTGTAGTAGATAGCAAATTATGTTTTGGATGGAAGCATCCAATGGATGTATGTCATTATTAGCGCAGTAGATGGCAAATCGTTTCCATTTTGCGGCATAACATGCTCTAGTAGTAGGTCGTCTGGCTTCCTTTATGATATTCATACAGTCTGGAGGGAGATTGAGGTACCCGAACTCTAAGACCTCAGGAGCCAGATCGCTAGGTTCAGTGTTTGAGGATCTGGGTGTCTGATTTCTCCATGGTTCTGGGTTAATAGATCCGGGGAGAGGCGTAGCCTTTGATGTGAAACTAAAGATAGTTCCAGAAGTGTGGTGAACCACGGTTGACGTGCCCAAGTGGGAGCTACCAGTATTAGTGTTAGCGACTGTTGTTTCAGTTTGCGTACCACAAATGGAACGAGTGGGAGAGGCGGAAAAGCGTACGCAAATCTGCCTGACCAGTTCATCCATAGGGCATTGCCCTTCGACTGTGGGTGTGGAAACCTGGCGGCGAAGGTTGGGCATTTTGTGTTTTCGGGAGTGGCGAACAGGTCTATGTCTGGTTGTCCCCATTTTTGGAAGAAGGGGAGTAGATCCTTGGGGTGTAATTCCCATTCGTGGATCTGCTGTGTGTGGCGACTTAGGAGGTCGGCCACCTGATTTTGGATTCCTGGGAGATGTTCTGCTAACAGGTAGATGTTTTGGGGAATTGCCCATCTCCAGATTTGCTGTGCCAGTTGGGACAGTTGGAGAGAATGTGTCCCTCCTTGTTTCTGTATATAATACATTGTCGTCATGTTGTCTGTGCGTATGAGGACAGTTTTGTTCTTTAGGTGTACCTGAAAGGATTTTAGTGCCAGGAACACTGCTAAGAGTTCCAGGTGGTTGATGTGGAGCAGTTTTTGTTGACTGGTCCATCTGCCCTGAGTGGTATGGTGATGGAGGTGGGCTCCCCACCCCGTGAGAGATGCGTCGGTAGTTAGCACAACTTGTGGAAGAGGCTCTAAGAACGGCCGCCCTTTGGACAGGTTGATGGTGTTCCACCATTTCAGTGAGCGAAGTGAGCGACTGTCCACCAACACCAGATCGGTAAGTTGTCCGTGAGCTTGGTTCCACTGTTGTGCTAGACATTCCTGTAAGGGACGCATTTGAAGTCGTGCGTGTGGGACTATGGAGATGCATGACGCCATCATGCCTAGGAGCTGCATGAACACTCTTGCTGGAAGAGATGGATGAGTTTGAAATTGAGAGATGAGATTTTGTATACTGGCTATCCTGGCAGTGCTGGGATAAGCTATGGCTTTGGATGTATCTATGGTTGCTCCTAGGTACTGATGTAAGTGGGAAGGCTGTAGATGGGATTTGGGGTAGTTGATAGTGAATCTCAAATTGTGGAGGGTTTGAATAGTGCGATGAGTGTGGAGAACGCATTTTTGGTGAGTATTGGCTTTTATGAGCCAATCGTCCAGATAGGGGAAGACATGGATCTGTTGTCTTCGGAGGTGCGCTGCCACGACTGCTAAGCACTTGGTGAACACTCTGGGTGCTGTTGTTACTCCGAATGGGAGAACTGTAAATTGATAGTGCTGCCCATCTACCACAAATCGTAGATATTTTCTGTGAGCGGGATGCATAGGGATGTGAAAGTACGCGTCCTTGAGGTCCAATGTGGCAAGGAAGTCTCCCTGTTGTAATAGTGGGAGGACTTGTTGGAGGGTGGTCATATGAAAATGATCTGAATGTATATACTGGTTTAGTAGTCTGAGATCCAGTATGGGCCTTAATGTTTTGTCCTTTTTGGGAATGAGGAAGTATAGGGAATATACCCCTGTTCCCTGATGTTGAAGAGGGACTGGTTCTATCGCATGTTTTTGTAACAGGGATTGAACTTCTTGTTTGAGGAGAGAGAGAGATGATGTGAGGACATTGGACGTTGTTTGGGTGGTATGTTTGGGGGGGATTGTATTAGTTCGAGGCAGTAGCCAGACTGGATAAATTTGTCTTACCCACCTGTCTGTGGTGATGGAAGTCCAGACAGGTAGGAATGGTTGGAGCCGCACCCCGACCGGAGTGGAATGGTCTGGGGGGAGTGGTGGCAAGTCACTGTTTGGTGGCTGGGGAGGTGCGGGTGTTGTTGTTGTTGCCCCGCCCTCGACCTTTGTTATTGTTTCCCCTATAACCTCCTCGAAAATATCCTCTGTTAGGGGATGTTTGTCCAGAATTTTTAAAGGTGGACGTGGTCTCAGTTCCCGCATTTTTGGAGCCTCCTCTATAAAAGGAGCGACGAAAGGAACCCCGGGTTTGAGGAGAGTGCAGTGCTCCCATAGATTTGGCAGTCTCATTATCCTTCTTCATTTTTTCTAATGCAGTGTCCACTGCAGGGCCAAATAGCTGCTCTTGGTTGAAAGGTTGAGCTAGAATTGTGGTTTGAACCTCCGGTTTAAAACCAGAAATACGGAGCCAGGCATGTCGTCTGAGTAAGACGCTAGTATTAACCGCCCTAGAAGCAGTGTCTGCCGCATCTAAGGCGCATTTAATGGAGGCATTAGATATTAATTTGCCTTCTTGAATGAGGTCAGTGGCCTGGGATTTAAAGGGTTCAGGCAGATGTTGCATAAGGTCCTCAAGTTGGTCATAATGCGCCCTATTATACCGGGCTAACAGGGCCTGGGTATTGGCAATACGCCAGTGGTTCGCCGCCTGTGCGGCGACTCGTTTGCCTGAGGCCTCTAAAAGCTTAGACTCCTTGTCCGGGGGAGGCGTTTCTCCAGTTGTCTGTGAGTTAACACGCTTCCTGGCATTTGATACGACCAAGGAGTCTAAAGGGAGCTGGGCTTTAATGTATGCAGGGTCCTGCGGGGCTGGTCGGTACTTTTTTTCGATGCGTGGGTTGAGAACCCTAGCTTTAACAGGGTCTTTAAAGACTTCAGTGGCATGCTTTATAACCCCTTTAATCATGGGCAGTATGTGAACAGTTTTTTGTGACTGCTCAAAAGTATCGAGGAGAAAGTCCTCTTCAAGGGCGTCCGTGTGCATTGTGACGCCATGGAATGTTGCTGCCCTATTTATTAGTTGGCCAAACCCCAAATGGTCATCAGGAGGGGAGGGCTTGGAGGGGTAGGTAGTGGGGTCAGGCATGTCAGGCATTGGATAAGACCAGTAATCTACTGGTGCTGTGTCTGGGAACGTAAAAGGGTCGTTTGGATCAAGAGGATCATTAAATAAATCAGGGTCCGCCCCTCCCCCTAAGTCATCATGATCATCCTGTGGAGGAGGTGAATGATAGGGAGATGGTAAAGGTAAAGGAGAAGGAGAAGGAGGAGGAGGGGGGGATGGGTTAGGAGGTAACACAGGAGAGGAAGGACGAAGTGGCGAAGTAGCACAGTCCTTCTTCCGTATGGGAGCTGGAGGTGGTGTGATGTCCAGCTTCCTTTTCTTGTATGGGACGGCAGTCACATGTCCGGTTTTGGGATTGATGTAGATCCGCTTTTGAGTAGGATCTGGGCGAAAAAGTTCATCCGGCTCCGAAAGTGGTGGTGGCGATGGCCGTTTCGGGTCTTTATGAACTGTTTGCGGTGTGGACGTAGTTTTCGGTGCCGATGGATTTTTCGGTGCCGACGGAGTTTTTGGCGCCGACGGAGTTTTTGGCGCCGACGGAGTTTTCGGCGCCGATGGAATCTTTGGCATCGATGTCGAAGAACGTTTCGGCGCCGGTGGAGACTTCGGTGCCGAGGAACGTTTTGGTGCCGAAGGAGATTTCGGTCTTGAAGCCTGTTTCGGTGCCGACAGTGGAGTTTTCGGTGCCGAAGGTGTTATAGGTACAATAACATGAGGTTTGCTCGAGCCCGAGCCACCTACAGGCTTAGATGTGTTCGGAGCCGGGCCCGAGGGCGGGGCTTCTGAAGAGGATTTTCGGTCGCGACTGGGCCCAGCTGGCGGAGTCTTGACCAATGTCTTTTTGGATGGGGCAGGGGGGGTGGTACTCACACGCTGCCCTGGAGTGATGAGGTCATCGGAATCGTCGGCCTCGGACACGATCGAGATCTTCGGTGTCATCTTCAGGAACATCCTGAGCAAAGATGTCCTCCGGTTCTGGAGCTGGTTTGGCCATAATATGGCGTTGAGCTCTTCCGTCCCGGAGGGTCTTCTTGGAACGGAAAGCGGCACAAGCTGGACAGTTCGATTCGTTGTGTTCCGGCGACAGGCAGAGGTTACAAACCTCGTGGTGATCACTGTGGGGGAACTTCGCTCCAAACTGGGGGCATTTTTTAAAGGGTGTCCTGTCCATCAGTCGCTTCCGGAACCGGTCCGAGCTGATTTCGATGTCGATGGAATGAAGATTGAAGAATTAAATCGATTGCTGGAAGTTTTCTACTGGAGCGGAAAAAGTTCATCCGAACCCAATGGCGGAAAAAAACAATCTGACGATGGAGTGGATGCCCATGCGCACTGTTGTCCAGGGGAGGAGTCACCAATCTCGTGACCAAAGGCTTCTTCCGAAGACGACAACAACCTGCAATCATCCGAGCCCAACACCAGATGGCGATCTTATCCTCAGTGTGTGATCTGCAGCTCATATGCCTCGAACACAGTATTAAATAGTCACAGAATTTAGTAAGTTTGAATTCAGATTTGCAAGCACACTATTTTCTAGGTATAAAATGTATGGAACGAAAGCACAGATACAGTCAACTTACCCATAGTAGATTACTGACGTTGATATAATTTGAACTTAAATATATCACATAAGACTGCTAAATTTAGATACACATTAATAAGATATTGCTCACAGACAACAATCGCAAAGCCTGTAAATTGTGTCGGATAATTTACAAATGCAGGATCAGATGGAAAAAGTTTCTACATATTGCATAAACAATGAAAAGGAAATGGGCATTTACTGCTTACCTTAACCTCTGCTCCAGAAGCTCCTGGCATGAGTTCAGCAATTTTACGCAAGTTTATACCCCTGGTCAGATTCATTTTTCTTGAATGAATCTTTAAAATATCCAGACGTGCCTACAAATAAAATAATGCATTAAAAAAAAAAAATCGCTAACCCTATGTTGCCAGAGACAAAGAGAACACAAGCCTAACTATAGGCAGATCAATTTCAAGCATTTCTTCTCAACTGCTTTGTTTATACTGGTTACTGAGGAAGTAAGGTAAGAAGCAGCCTTGCGAGGGCGTGATAGTCCATAAAAAGCTAAATCAGCTTTTTAAGCCATAATATGGCACTTAGCTAGAATTCACTTTTACAGCACTGGATCTTTTGTAGATTTAAAATAAATGTAAACCATTCCTCCTAAGGCTGGAAATCTTCATTGAAAAAAGCATTAACAAATTACATTCCTTAAACTACAACCTCCATACAACTACTTGTTTGGGTCTTTTACTTGCCCGTAGAGGCAGACTGTCCTGACCAGATTTAGATTTTCAGATGCACGGTATTTATTACCAAGTACGTGAAAAGAGCTCAATCTTTTTTTATTTTTTAAGTTTAGATTCTCGGGGAAGACTTCACCTGTCATCGTGATTGCTACTTGGTGCTGGTTATTCTCTCCCTGGAACCACTGATCTCCCCACTTCCTTCTACACCACAAAGTTTACATGCTTGGGACTTTGGCATGGAGCCAAGAGAAAGGTTTTCTGTGCCTGCTGTAGGAAGCTGGCTCTGTATATACTATACCAAAGTGAGGTATAGTGTGCACAGAGTCCAGTGGAACCCTAAAGGTAGGCAGAGGTAAAGTTAGATAGCACCTCACTCTCTATTTGTGGTAATGTGGTCGAGCAGTAAGGCAGTATCAAAGGACCGTGTTAAGCATTTGTTGTACACACACAGTCAGCAAATGAATTCACACACTCAAAGACTGAACTTCAGACCAGTTGTTTTTGTATGAAAATATTCTTTCAGTTAATTTATTTTCTACAACCAAGCAAGCCTGGCACAGGTAAGCAATAAATACTTTACAGTAGTATTGCAGTTTGCAAACAGTTTGAATTGAAATTGTACATGCACTTTTTGACATACAGTATGGTTTCAGAGAAATGCAATACTTTGTAAATACAGTACATAGAATTGAATGGGCTTTTCAGTAAAATTACAGGTAAGTTACTTTTGAGATTACTTTTCTTACTCAGAGTAGTATACCTGGATATTACTCTGGGACATTTCCTGTAAACAGGTAAGTAAAAACGTTTTTGTGCAATTTTAAAGAATTTCTTTAGGTTTTTAAACTCAAAACTTTTCTATGAAAAACAGTCAATGTTATCCTATGGAGGAAAATAGTGTTATCGGTTTTGTATTTGGTAGTAGGAGTTGAAGTTCTGGGGGTAGACTCAGGGGTCCCCAGGGTCAATGATGCACTCTAGTTACACCCTCAGTGGCACTAGCGCCCCTGGGTACAGTGCTGAGGCCCAAGTTATTCAATGGAAGATAGGGGGCCTTGGGTTGGTGGCTGCTGACGAGCAGGCCACTAGGTCGTGGAAGAAAAGCTCCTGGACTTTAGCTCAGGGCAAATGGGGAAACAAAGTAGTACCAAAGGTGGACCCTCAGCGACACTAGGACGTCCGGGTGCTGCTTTGACAACGGGCACCCGGTTGTTTTCAATGGCGAACCTCCGGTTTGCAAAGGCACTGCAGGCTTGGGAACGAAGGCCTTCTGGGTGTGAGCACCACTTCGGGAGGTAAGTTGGGAAGTTAGGGGTAGGTTAGGCACCATCGGTTTAGGCACCCGAGGCATAGGGGTGCAGGGGTGGCTTTTTGCGGTCAGATCTCTTACCAGCTCCTGGTCACGGTTGGGAGGACCTTCCGGATTTAAGCTGCCGGCTTTGGCTGGAGGCTTGAGGCAGATCAAGGGTCACCGGATCTCAGGTCAGGATCGCCGGGGTGACCTCCTCGTGGTGTTTGCCCACTCGAGCTCAGGCTGGTGGGTGCAGAGTGGGGCAGATATGCGGTGTCCGGCCGAAGCCAGAGGTTGCAGATGAACAAATCCAGTGTTCATGGGAGACAAAGTCTTTGGGGTTGAAGGAAGGCAGGTCCGCCGGGGCTTTCGAGGCTGCTGGCTGCAGGACAAACCGGGATTTCGCAGAAGCAGGTTCTAGGTGGAGACAGGCCGGTAGGGCTGGGACCAAGTCAGTGGGCGTCTTCCTCTTGTTAGCTGCAGCATGGCTGTTCGGTCCTTCTTTTTCTCCTTGTAGTGTCTTCTTGTCTGAGGAAGCAAGGTTCAGGGGTGCCCCTAAATACTAAATTTAGGAGGTTACAGGTAGGTAAAAGGCAGGGACCAATAGGTCCCTTCCCTGGGGTGGGTACACCCCCTATTATGCCACCCTCCAGAGGGAGGGGGGCATGAGCCTGTCCCTGGTTGGCTGAGTCCACCCATCTGAAAGATGGTGAGGATTGAGAGCTGTGCTGCACCTCACCTCCCCCACCTGAGGGGTGGAGTCGGCAGAGGTGGACACACCTCTCTTCCTCACTTGTTATTCCCTCCGGTACTCCTGCCCAAACTGGGGTCAGAACCAGTGGGGACCAGTTGCTGAAAGCAGCAAGTGGCCTGGGGAAGCTCACAAAGGAGGCAAGCTTTTGAAGCTTCCCCTTCGTGAACCCCGCCCATCCTGGGGGAGGAAGCTTGGCACCTCATCCCAGGATGTGCATTGTTTTAGGCCCCAGAGAGCAGAAGGCTCTTGATTTAGGGGTCCAGAAACATGTCTGGTGGTGGCAGCTGAAAGCAACCACTCAGCCTGGACACCAGTGGTAGGTTAGTTTTCAGGGGACATGTCTAAGATGCCCTCTGTGAGCATGTTTCATTAAATCCCACACTGGCATCAGTGTTGGTTTAATGTGCTGAGAAGTTCGATATCAAACTTCTCCGTTTTCAGTGAAGCCATTATGGTGCTGTGGAGTTCGTAATGATAAACTCCCAGCACCATACTCTTAATGGCAGCACTGCACGTACAATGTCTAAGAATGGACTTGGACACTGTAGGGGGTACAGAGCTCATGCACCTGTACCCTCACCACTGGTATAGTGCACCCAGCTAGAGGGGTGACTGATCTATGCCAGGGCAGTGGGTTATAGGCATGGCACACAGAGATGTGTGCCATGTCGACTCTTCACTTTGTTCTGCACCAAAATACGCAGCCTCCAAAGGCATTGTGTGAATGTAAGGGTACAGAACCTCTAAGGGTGGCACAATAAGTGCTGCAGCCCTTAAAAGCCTTCTCAGGTTACAGTGCCCTGTGTACCTGTGGTACCATTTACCAGGGGCTGGCCTGTGGCCAGAGATGCCAATTGGGTTTAGGCTTCAATGCAGTCTTAGGGAAAGAACATAGACCCTGGGTACCTGATTAGCAGGAGCCCAGGGCACACTCAGTCAAAGCACATCAGCAATTCAGCAAAACATGGGGGCAACCATGCAGAAAGAGGGCACTTACCCACACCTGCCATAGTGAAAAAGTCTGAAAATATCTTTAGGGTTGTAAAACTTGCGACCGTAAAAAGATTCAGTGACATTCTGCACATAAAATGGATATATTGCAGCTCCCAGAACCATGCTCAACAGGATTATGCCACAATTGCAAAAAATCTTTGGGAAAGGTGGAGGATTTGGATTTTTGCTTTAACTAATATAAAATATAAAACTCCACACACAAAAAAAAAGTCGAAAAAGAAATCATTATCCTGCTGGCCAACTCTTCAACATTCAACTGGTTCTTCACTGACAAGCTGGCAGATGCCCTCTGTTGACCAGTACCTTGTTGACAACCTCTATCTTTTGAAGCCTAGGCCCATTGACTACTGTTCTATGTATATGCCATCTTCACAACAGTCTTCAACAGCCTCTGCTCACTTAGACAACCTAGGTGACAGCTGTTCCTTCTTCCTCCAAGGAAGGGCAAATCACAATATACCTGCTGGTGGCACGAGATATCTCCTGTTAAGGAAAACGTGGAACTTATTCTAAAGGATGACCGTCAATCACATGGTGAGAGAAGAACAACAATAGTTTCTTACCTGTAATCTGTGGTTATCCAGTATTGGTGTCTTTCATAGATTCACATGCCTGCATCATTCCCCGTCGTCGGAGTGGGAGTCCGACGGTACATAAAAAAGCAATAATTATGCATAAAGAAACCAAAAAACCTTGGTAACATAAAACCAGGAAGTAAAGTAGCCCTAAGCTACAAGAAAAACCTTCCACACTTATGAATATCAAAGGCATTATGTACAGTCCAAACTGCAGCCAATCAGGCGACAGCACCCACCAGAATGTTCTCCTCAGAGGCTTAGGCTCTCAGATTTTCCCGCACAGGAGTGAACCAAAGTATAGCAGCCTAAATAGCCTCTGAGAGGAGGTGGGCGGGTTGCATGTGAATCTATGAAAGACACCAATACTGGAGAACCACAGATTACAGGTAAGTAACTATTGTTCTTCTCCAGTATTTAGGGTGTCTTTAATAGATTCACATGCCTGAATCAGAGTAGATAGCAGTACAGAACATAATGCTCATAAGACGTGTGAGAAGTTGGCCTGATATGTAGTGCTCACTATTCTAGTGATCACTGTGTATCATTCCAAACGACCCTTATTGATGATTGGTTGTAAGTCAACCTTGTAGACCAGCTATCCTAGTAGCGTGGACAAGAGCAGTCTTCAGGCTAAACTCTAGAGGGCGTGTTAAGCCAGCTGTTTACCATCACATATACCCCTTGAACACCAAGTTAAAGGACGCCACACGAGTTATGAAAATAAAGGATATTTATTTATAACAAGACTACCCTGGCTCTTTATGAGTCAGGGAGCTAAGCACAATACAAAACTCTTGAGAAAATACTTCTAGTTGCACAATTTACCCAAATGCCCGAAGGGCACAAAACCATTTACACTGCAAGTGGAATGGGAGATGTTAGAGAGTCTAAAGTTACTGATTCCGGAGGAATCCGATCAGTTGGACTAAACGGAAAAGGAGCTGGACACCTGTAGAGTGAACCTACGATGGAGCACCGAAATGCTCGAGTTACCTAGCCCAGAGGCTGCGGCTGCGTGGGGTTCAGCAAGATGTCGGGAGTCCTCGTTGTAGTCTCGGGAGCCTGAAAGAAGAAGTTGCTGGCAGGCGACCAGTGTCGATGTTCAGAGAGATCCAAGCCTGGATCGGTGATGAAGGAAACCTGAAAGCAGAGGGGACTCAGTTCTCAACCGCTAGCCAGTGATTGGGTGGGCACCAGGATGGTACCGGATGAAGTCACCTCGACCAGGTGAGTGGGTGACGTCGGACTCGGCTGTTCCTCGGACCAGGAGGCGCGGCGGCGACCAGGATGGAGGGCGAGCTGTCCCACGAAGGTGTCTGCTGTCGATGATGCTGGGCCCAGGAGTGGGGCAGCAGGTCTTAGCAGAGGCAAGCCCACGCGGTGGAGTCAAGATGGCGTCTGGAGTGGACCAGGAGGGTCCGGGGTACTCCTCTGGGAGCAAGGGCCAGTCTGGAGCAACCAGACCAGCGATGAAAAACTGTCGTGGTGCGTCGTGAAGAGGGCCACTAGCCGATGGCGAGTGGCCGGACAACGCGGTGAGCAGCAAGGAGCAGAAGGGCCCCCACGCAGATCTCGTGGATGCTGGGGAGGCAGACTTCGGTGCTGGAGCGGCTCAGGGTTAGGGCTTCTCAAACCCTAGGTGCACTCACTCGAGGGTCCCTCGGTGGTCGTGCTAGATAAGCGTCGTGCAGGTTCTGAAGATGGCCGGTCCCGCAGGTCTCGTCACACCCACGAATCTCAGCTGGGCTGACGATGTAGGTAGAGGTCAGAGATGGCGGGGAATCCGGGTCTCGTCGAGCTGGGCAGTCTTGATCCGTAGGAGAGACGTACAGCAAACCGCAAGCGCTTAGGTGGTGCCTGCTGGTGCAGGGTGGCTACTCCTTAGCCACAAGGGAGAGTCTTCAGAAAAAGTCCAGAGTTCCTTTCGTGGAAAGTAGTTCAAGATTCAGAATTATCCAATTTGGGAAGGGGACTCGCTCCTACCTTTATTCTAGGAAAAGGGGCTGGCCCGTGACTAGGTCCTGCCTATGGGTGGGACCAGGAAGGGGGTGGTTACACCCCTATCCTTTGTCCGGCTTCGCCCCAGCTCAGGGGCTGGGGTGCCCCCGAAACTGGTTTGAGCCGGGCTATGCACAGTGAGCACCGGGGTGCCACTTGCAATCACCTTCCTCTCAGCCCTGCCTACCTGGGATACACAAACCCTGTCTGGGATGGTGCTAACGCCGCCCTCGACAGGAACCCTTTGTCCAAGCTCCCCTCGCTGGAAGGTCTCCCAGCAGCAGGAGGTCAGACTTGTGTCTGGTGGCAGCATCCATTTTGTGATGCTGAGGCTTGAGTCAACTTTAACCGGGGTTCAAGGTTACGTCCATGTCGTGTCCCTCTAGAAGGGTGGAATGCTAACCCCGTCGCCAGAATTGGCGAGGGGTTCGTATTCCAATTCGTATGACACCTTCCTCGACATGTTTGGGTGATGCGATGCCAAAGTTAGCAAATAACCGCGAGGATTATAATGCACTTTAAGGTAGATGGCACGCGTCACCATGGAACAGCTATTAGGACTTGGTTCCGCAAGCCGTCGACGGGCTCAGCTCGCGCCAGAGCACCATCTCACATGATTCCCAGCACTCTGCCTTCAGGATTGATAAGCAAAACACACAATATGATGGACGGAATGTCTGAACTGGGGTGGCAAAATAACGATGGATTAAACCCAGATCTGTGACTGGGGATGAGTGTTTTGCCATTGTGCAACATTCCGTCCATCATCTTGTGTGTTTTGCTGTTCACCCTATGTGGGAAGGGTATGCCCAGACGTGGGTCCCGTGCTCACTACGCCACTGGAGTCAAGCTATCCTGGCTGATGACGGCTGATAGCCAGAAACCGGTCCTAGGATGCTTGATTCCGGTCCAGGGAAGACATGGCTTGGCAGTTCGGGCTGGACTGTTCCCATGAGGCACAGGGTCAAGACTGATTTGCATATGGCCATGTCTGAACTGGGGTGGTGTGGTGAGCAAAATAACGATGGATTAAACCCAGATCTGTGACTGGGGGGGGGGGGGGGGGGGGGGGGGGGGGGGGAGTGTTTTGCCATTGTGCAACATTCCGTCCATCATCTTGTGTGTTTTGCTGTTCACCCTATGTGGGAAGGGTATGCCCAGACGTGGGTCCCGTGCTCACTACGCCACTGGAGTCAAGCTATCCTGGCTGATGACGGCTGATAGCCAGAAACCGGTCCTAGGATGCTTGATTCCGGTCCAGGGAAGACATGGCTTGGCAGTTCGGGCTGGACTGTTCCCATGAGGCACAGGGTCAAGACTGATTTGCATATGGCCATGTCTGAACTGGGGTGGTGTGGTGAGCAAAATAACGATGGATTAAACCCAGATCTGTGACTGGGGGTGAGTGTTTGCCATTGTGCAACATTCCGTCCATCATCTTGTGTGTTTTGCTGTTCACCCTATGTGGGAAGGGTATGCCCAGACGTGGGTCCCATGCTCACTACGCCACTGGAGTCAAGCTATCCTGGCTGATGACGGCTGATAGCCAGAAACCGGTCCTAGGATGCTTGATTCCGGTCCAGGGAAGACATGGCTTGGCAGTTCGGGCTGGACTGTTCCCATGAGGCACAGGGTCAAGACTGATTTGCATATTGCCATGTCTGAACTGGGGTGGTGTGGTGAGCAAAATAACGATGGATTAAACCCAGATCTGTGACTGGGGGTGAGTGTTTTGCCATTGTGCAACATTCCGTCCATCTCGTGTGTTTTTCAGGATTGATAAGGCCTGCCATAGGAGTGACTGATAGGAATCCATGTGTCCATTTTAGGGTTAGGTATAGGAATACTACACCTACAGCAACGAAAAGTTTCTTACCTGTCGGTGTAGTTTTGCAGCTTGAAGATCTTTCTGGATTCACTATGCTGTGCATTATTCCGCGATCTTGTGGTTGGGTCCGGATTCGTAGTCTTTCCTTTGTTTTTTTTTTTTTTTGTAGCCCAGGTGGGCGTCGACGTCCACCATTTGGTGCACCTCCCGTGACGTCGTCGTGCTTCCTGCGGAAGTCCCACCTCTGGGGCGCCATCTTCGGGTTCTTTTTTCCCTGTTTTTTCCTTTTTTTTTTTTTTTTTTTACCCTAGGTGATTGATTAATCCTTTTGTCCATATTTCTGTACGTTTCCACTTCTTTGATCCTATCCATTTCACCCCCTCTTCCTCCAGCCTCATCTTCCTGGCGGAGGTGGGTGGGTTCGCTAGTGAATCCAGAAAGATCTTCAAGCTGCAAAACTACACCGACAGGTAAGAAACTTTTCGTTTTGCAGCGTGAATCTTTCTGGATTCACTATGCTGTGCATAGATTTTGTAGCGGTTTTCCTATTTCTGTGGTGGCTGGGTGGAAGATGATCGCTGGTCGTTGAAAATGTGTTGTAGCACCTTCTGTCCGACCTGTGCTTCCTTATTCATTTGAATGTCCACGCAGTAGTGCTTCGTGAACGTGTGCACGGATGCCCAAGTTGCTGCGAGACAAATGTCTTGGATGGGCGTGTTTGCTAGGAAGGCAACTGTGGCCCCCTTCTTCCTTGTGGAGTGGGCTTGGGCCCCCTCCGTTAGCTCCTGTCCAGCCTGTTTGTGACAGAATTGAATAGTGAGGGCAATCCACCTAGCGATGGTGCCCTTGGTCACTGGTCTACCCATGAAGCTGGTAGCAAAGGACACAAACAGCTGCTTCGACTTCCTGAGTTCCTTGGTTCTTTCAATGTAGTGCATCACCGCTCTTCTGGCGTCGAGGGTGTGCAGGGCCTTCTCTGCGTTTGTAGTCGGGTTCTGGAAGAAACTCGGTATCTGGATAGTCTGGTTCATGTGGAACGCCGACACTACCTTGGGCATGAAGTGGGGGTCCGTCCTGAGGACCACCCTGTCTTTGTGAATTTGAATGTAGGGCTCCTGTAGCGTTAGTGCTTGAAGCTCGCTCACCCTGCGTAGTGAGGTAATGGCCACTAGAAAGGCAGTTTTCATCGTCAACATTTGTAGAGTGGCTTTGTGAATGGGTTCAAACGGCGCCTTCATGAGCTCCGTCAGAACCACGTTTAAATTCCATGCCGGCGGCGGCAACCTTTTCGGGGGTGCCATTCTTTTGGCTCCCTCCATGAATCTCTTCGCCACCTGCGAGGTGAAGAAACTTCCACCTTTCTCACCTCTGGTGTAGGCAACGATCGCTGCTAGGTGTACCCTTAGGGAGCTCGAGCAGAGGTTACTCTTTAGAAGGTGTGTGAGGTACCTCAGCACAGTTGAGTCTCTTGTCATCCTGTTTTGCAGTCCCTTTTTCCTGCACCACACCGTGAATCTCTTCCACTTTGCGCTGTAGCACTTTCTTGTAGTAGGTTTCCTTGCCTCCCGTAGCACTCGCATGGTGCTCTGAGGCAACTTTAGGTGTGCGAACTCTAGGTCTTCAGGAGCCATGCTGCCAGGTTGAGGCTCTCTGGCTCTGGGTGCAGTACCTCTCCGTTTTGCATTGAGAGCAGGTCCTTTTTCCTCTCGAACCTGTACGGATTGCCTTGCGCCATTTCTTGAATCTGTGAGAACCATGTCTGCCTCGCCCACTGTGGGGCCACCAGGATCAGAGTCATGTTGCTGGTTCTGCACTTCTCTAGCACTCTGTGCAACAGGGGTATCGGTGGAAAGGCGTAGGCAAATGTCTTCCACCAGCTTATCCATAGGGCATTTCCCCTGGATTGCTGATCTGGTTGCCTGGACGCGAAGCTTCGGCATTTTGCATTGTGGCGTGTTGCAAACAGGTCTATTGTGGGAGTCCCCCATTTCTGGAAGATTTTCTCCGTTTCCTGGCCATTGAGCTCCCACTCGTGCGATGCTGAGGTCTGCCTGCTTAGCCAGTCTGCCTCCACATTGTCCTTTCCTGGCAGGTGAATTGCCAGTAGATCTATCTTGAGAGGTATGGCCCATCTCCAAATCTCCTGAGCTAGGGATGAGAGGGGGAACGACTGTGTCCCCCCTTGTTTGTTGATGTAGAACATCGCCGTGGTGTTGTCTGTCTGTATCAACACTCTCTGGCCGAACAGGTGTTTCTGGAATGCCTTCAGGGCTAGCAGTATCGTTTTCAACTCGAGGTAGTTGATGTGGCGGACCGCGTCCGCTGGAGCCCATAGACCCCTCACCCTGAGGTTGTCCATGTGCGCTCCCCATCCCTTCTGTGATGCGTCCGTGGTAATGGTCACTGTTGGGCTTGGTGGTGTCAGGCTTCTCCCCGTTGTTATGTTGTCTCTGTTCCACCAAGTTATCTCCTCCTGCACTGCGTGCGTAACAACCACTAGATCCTCCCAACTTCCGTTTGCTTGTGACCATTGCTGTTGCAGCCATTCCTGGAATGGTCTCATGTGCAGGCGTACATTCGGCACCAGCTGGATAGAGGACGCCATCATTCCCATCATCTTGCTCACCGTCCTCACTGTCAGAGCTCGCCCCTTCTGGTAGAGCTGCGTCTCCTTCAGTAGAGCATCTGTCCTCCTGTCGCTGGGCACTACCGTATTGTGTAGGGAGTTGATCTTTGCCCCCAGGAAAATCTTTACCTGCTCCGGTTCCAGCGACGATTTTCCCCAGTGGATGGAAAACCCCAGATTTGTGAGGGTGTCTGTTACGCGTTTTGCGTGCCTCTCGCACTTCTCGCGTGAGTTTGCCTTGACCAGCCAGTCGTCCAAGTAGGGGTATACGTGTATTCCCTGCTTTCGTAGGTGTGCCGCTACCGCCGACAGGCATTTTGTAAAGACCCTTGGTGCTGATTTTAATCCGAAGGCCAGGGTTGTGAACTGGTAGTGTTCCTGTTCGATGTTGAATCTTAGAAGGCCCTTGTGCCTTCTGTTTATTGGGATGTGAAGGTAGGCATCTTTGAGGTCCACGGTGACCATGAAGTCCCCTTCTCTTATCTGTGGCAGTACCTCCTGCAGTGAAGTCATTTTGAACCTTTGTGTTTTGACGAACTTGTTTAGGTACCGGAGGTCCAGTATGGGTCTGAGGTCTCCGTCTACCTTCGGAACCACGAAGTAGTTTGAGTAGACCCCTTTGTTGCGTTCCCTGAACGGCACTGTCTCTATGGCTCCCTTTTGCAGGAGTTTCCGTGTTTCTTCTCTGAGTATTGCCAGTTCTTGGGCCGATCTCTGTCTTCCCTTCGGCTTTCTGTTTGGAGGTCTTTTCTCCAAGTCTACGCAGTATCCGTACTGCACGATGTTCCGTATCCACTTGTCTGTGGTTATGCGCCGCCACTCCTGAAGGTAGAACCTCAGCCTTCCGCCTACCGGTGACGTATGCTCGTAGGCTCTTGAATCTTCTCTTCCCCCTGATGACACCTTTTTGCGCCTCACCCTTGGGGGCCTGACGAGGGTGGGCGTCTTCTTGCGTGCTGAGTCACTTCGAGGAGGGCTGATCGCCCCCTCTCCTCCTTTGGCCACGTCCGTTCCCTCTCCCTCGAAAGGACTGGCCCCGAGGTTGATATTGCCAGCTTTGCTTCTGCGGACTTTGTCCGTGACCTTCGCCCTGCTGACCTTGTTGGAACGCCTGATGCGACGTCCCCTGTTGGCTTCCACCCCTACCGTAGGGTCTCCTCGAGGGATTTCCTCGTCTCATTCCCCTCAGCTGCAGGGCCCCCATGGACCTCGCTGTCTCGTTCTCCTTCTTGAGCTGGGTGAGCTTCTCGTCCACCGTTGCTCCGAACAGTGTCTCTCCGTTGAAGGGGGTGCCAAGGATGTTGTTCTGCACTTCCGGTTTGAATCCAGAGATTCTTAGCCATGCATGCCTCCTTTCTGTGACCCCTATGGCCATGAGTCTTGCTGAAGTCTCTGCCCCATCCAACGCCGTCTTTATACAGGAGTTGGCGATGTTCTTGCCTTCATCTACCAGGTGAGAGGCTCTCTGGCGGTATTCTTCGGGGAGGTGCTTTACTAGCTCCCCCATTTCATCCCAGTGTTGGTACTGGTGTCTATTTAGGAGTGCATTTGAATTCGCCATGCGCCAGTGCATTGCGGCGTTCCTCTCGACCTTTCTGCCTGTGAGGTCGATTCTCCTGCTCTCTTTATCTGGAGGTGGGCCCGAGGTTGCTGGCACGTTGGCCCTTCTCCTGGCCGTGGAGGCAATGATGGAGTCTGCGGTGACGCTACCCTTGATGTAAGGTGGGTCCAGGGAGGAGTGTTTATACTTTTTCTCTGTCCTGGGCGTGATCGACCGACAGGTGGCAGGCTCCTTGAAGGCTTCTCTCCCCTGGTTCATCACGCTTTGTAGCATGGGGAGGAACTGGCTCCTAGTCTGGATGGGGAGCAGTGTTTCGACGAGAAAATCTGCTTTCGGCCTCTCCTCGTCGAGCTTGACGCCGAAGGCCATTGCTGCGCTCTTCACCACCATATTGTACACCCCGATGTCGTCGGGTGGCGAAGGCCTCGAGGGGTACGTGTCCACGGCCTCCTCCGGGTTTTCGGTGTCGAGATCTTGCCATTCGACGTCGTTGCCGGTAGATGTCGCCGATTCGAAGAACGATTGTTGGTCTTCTTCCTCGGCTTCTTCCTCATAATAGGGCTCCTCTTCCTCTTCGAGGTCCCTTGTCAGCCCTTCGGCGTCGAACTCATCCTCGACTTCGCCGACGTCCGCCGATGAAACCGTTGGAATCTTGAATTCCTTCATCCTGGCGTCGAACTCCTTCTTCCTTTGAAGGATGTTCTCCATTTCGGCCTCGAGCCGCCTCTTCTTTTTCTCCATTTCGGAGATGCTTTCGGCGTCGACCGCGGGTCTTTTCGATGAAACTTGCGTCGACGTCGAACGTTCTTTCTGCGTCGATCGGCCCGTTTCATGGGATGATTTCGACGACCCTTGCCTTTCGGCGTCTTTCTGCGCCAGGGAGTCCTTTTGTAAGGATCCGCTGGGCCTTTTGTCCGAAGTTCCCCCTTTGGCCGTCGAAGTTTTCGGCGCCGGGGCTCCCTTCGTGGACCTTGACTCAGTTTTTCTCGAGTCACCCTCGTGTTTTCGAGGTGTTTTTTGATTTGCGCTCGACGATTCTCTTACCTCGTCTTCTTTTTTCTTGTCGGTCTCTACGACCGTGAAGTTTTCGGCTGTCTCGGCGACGTTGTCCTCGTCGTCCGTGTCGAGGCCCAGCGCGTAGAGTGTCGGGGGTTTTCCTTGGCCCTCCATGTTGGCGTTGGCTCTCCTCTGCCTCTCTCTCACCCTGAGTGTCTTCGGCGCGAAGACTGAGCAGGCGTTGCAGTCGATACTCTGATGATCCACCGGTAGGCAGAGGTTGCAGACCGGATGCAGGTCTTTCTGCGCGAACTTGTGGTGGCAGTTTGGGCAGAACTTGAATGGCGTCTTGTCCATTTCGCTCAGGGTCTCTGAGCGTGCATTCTCCAAGGTCGTCGAAGAAAAAGGCTCGCTGGTCTTCTTTCTTCGCGTTCCTGTCGAAATCTGTTCTTTCCTGATGTCTTCTCTTGATTCTATCGATGAAACTCGCTTTTCTTCCTTCTTCCTCCGAGTGAACTTCTGGAGCTTCCCGATGACGATCCAGACCCAACGGCGGAAAAAAGAATCTGAAGATGGCGCCCCAGAGGTGGGACTTCCGCAGGAAGCACGACGACGTCACGGGAGGTGCACCAAATGGTGGACGTCGACGCCCACCTGGGCTACAAAAAAAAAAAAAAAAAAAAACAAAGGAAAGACTACGAATCCGGACCCAACCACAAGATCGCGGAATAATGCACAGCATAGTGAATCCAGAAAGATTCACGCTGCAAAACGGGTGATTACACCACCTTGCCCCAGCTGTCGTGCAGCCAGTTGTCAGATTTGGGTGGCCATCCAGGGGTGGCATAATACATGCTGCAGCCCCTGGTAGGCCCTGGGTACACCGATGCCCTGGATACCTGTGGTATGCTGATACAGGGACTGATAAGGCGGCCCAGTTCCAATTAGTGGATGCACCTAATGTACATGTGTGTTAATCTCGAGAGAGAACAGCTAGGCTGTGGGTCTGATTGGCAGGCCCACAGCCAGGGAAAGTCGTAAACCAATGAAGCAAAAGCAAAAAAATCGGGGTGATCATAGGATTGCAGACCCTACTCTCCTACAAGATGCTCCTTTTGTACCATAGTAAATACACATCACCAAAATGTATAATCATATATAAATACATCTGTGTTCAACATATGCAGAACTATTTCAAGATATAGAAACAGTATGGAATAAGCGTGTTATAGAAAAGAGCATAGTGGAGGAGGGAGAACAGAGGCTCACCTTATTTGAAAAGATTGCGGAGAACAGCTTGTCCCACTGATGCATCTGCATCGCTTGAGGCTTCCAAACAGTAGTGCTTGGTAAAAGTGTGTCTGTTGGACCAGGTTGCCGCTCTACAGATCTGAGGAAGAGGCACACCGGCCAAAAGAGCAAGAAACCAGAAAAAATTGTGAAGTACTGAGCAGAGCTCAGGGAGACTCCCTTCACACGACGTGCGGTAGAAAATCTGCGAGCCTAAGCCTCTGAGGAGAACATTCTGGTGGGTGCTGTCGCCTGATTGGCTGCAGTTTGGACTGTACATAATGACTTAGATAGTCATAAGTGTGGAAGGTTTTTCTTGTAGCTTAGGGCTACTTTACTTCCTGTTTTATGCTACCAAGGTTTTTTGGTTACTTTATGCATAATTATTGCTTTTTTATGTACCGTGGGACTCCCACTCCGACGACGGGGAATGATTCAGGCATGGGAATCTATGAAAGACACCCTAAATCCTGGAGAAACAAGGGAGATGAGGAAGTCAACCATACACATGAATTTGACAGAGTGTATCTTTCTGTGGGAGACATGCCAACGCAATTCCACTATTCAAACCAATATGTGATGAGTGGCTGGTGAAGTAGTGCCTCCAAGCACACCTTTGCCTTCAGTAGCCAGGTTTTTACCAACCAGGCATTTGGAAGAAGAAAGTTTCAGGAGGCAGTCGAAATGGAAGTTTATGATGCAGACTGGAAAGTTCCATGACACTCATACCAGATTAAGTCAGTGAGGATAATCCATCTAGAGTTTCCCCCCTAATTCCACAACCCTTCTTCTCCCCCCATTATAGTCTGTATTTTCACAGTCAGAGAAAAAGAGCATCTACAATGTTTGATGTGTATGTGAGGCAATAAGAGGCAGAGTAACTCTGATCTCAGGTCTAAACTTAATGAAGCTTCTAGAAGAATAATGCAGGCATCTGAAAAAACAATGGCCCATCCCCTTTACACACTGAATAGATTATTCAAGTCATTCTGTACCAACTGTATCAACTCACCAAAGTAGTGGTATAAACCCTAAGCAGTACATGGAGTGCCAGAGGACAATGCAATGCATTGGAAATATTTTTACAAATAATTTCTCTATAAGGCTGATGCTGTTCTGCTACTTACGTAGCAAGGGAAAATGACAAATTAACTGATTGTGGGACATTGAAGGAAAACATAAGAGGGAGCCTGCAATGTATTTTAGTATGATCAAGGGACTGTCAGAGAATTTTAATGCAAAATGAGACTGGGGAGGAGACCGATACCTATAAAATCTGATTATATTGTTCCTCAGTATTAACATGTTAGCAGCCACTACATGGTACAACACTGCTCTGACACCTCATATCGAAGGGTAGGAGTTCTTTCATCACATCTAACAAGGAGGTCTAGCTGCAGCTCATTCAGGGTCCGCACAGCATGAGGATCAAGTGCCTCTGCATGCTTCTGTACAGCATGAAGTAGAGTGGTGCTTGGCTGGCGGCTTAAACCATCCTACCATCTGGCACTGTTTGAGCCTGGTGCTCGTTGTCTCCTCCAATAAGAGTTCAACGACATTATGGCAGCCATCATAGGGTGGGTTCAAGCCCATTAAAAAATACTGGGGTGAAAGATCTCAAATTCTGCACAATGTAATTTAAAGCAAGCCTGACACACTCTCCTCCCACAAGAGTATGTAGAATGATAGTGGACATTTTAGTTTAGCCTTAAGCCCACATAATAATTATAATATGGTACCAAAGGTATATAATAGCGACCAGAGGGTTGAGACAGTAACAGTCTGCACCTGTCAATCCAGTGTATGGGAAGAGAATAATGGTGCAGGAAACCAAGGAGTACACCCCTCTCTACTCCAAATAAACATAAAACACAAAATGGTTCCGCACTCAACAATATAATGTATAGAGTTCAAATAGAGTACATTCTTTACATGCACATCGCAGAACTTCCAATTCAATGTTGTTTCTTTTTTCAAAACGTTCATTATTGGACTTTATTTCTTATAAAGACAAGTCGGTCAGATAAAATCCAGTAGCCGACGCGCAAGTGCTCTTCTGAGAAGACTGGGTACTGGAAAAGCATGACAGTTTGATAACAGGGTACCATGCCACTCTAATATGGTACCAGGGATAACCCCTCAACCTTGGAGCAGACCCTACTTAACTAGAATGCCACATAACAGGCCTGATGTATCAAACGGTTTTACTCATTCTTTGTGGAAATGTGTTGTTACATAAGGATCAAAGTTCAGTTGCTGATGCTTAAAAAGACATCAAGAGAAACTAAGGCAGCATCTGCTCACATTAACCAAAATAATCTGCAATAAACATTAATAAATAAAAAGGTACCTCTTCATTTGGAGGTGGGAACTCAATCTTTCGATCAATTCGCCCTGGCCGCAGCAACGCTGAATCCAAAATATCAATTCTGTTAGTGGCCATGATCACCTGCAAGCCAAAAAACAGATTAACATGGAATTCTAGCAACAATATAATGTGAATGTAGAATGTATCTTACTGCATTTCTCTAGTAAGCTAATACTGACAATTTATCAAAACCGACCTTTAATGCATGCCTAATGGTCTTTCCAATAGTTAAGTATTTTTATCTTTCTTTAAACTGATAACGGTAAGTTAGAACTGGAGCATGGTAAGCATGTTTCTCTTAGAAATATAATCATAATGATTCTGACACTACACCGTAACAGACAAAAGTGGTATATGGCCATGGCTCAATTAGTTTCACTTGTGCCCTCTCTATGGTACAGACAAACATTTCGAGAGTAAAAGAAACATTAGGGGGTGGGGGCAAAGAAAAGATAAATGGCAACACTACTTTATCAATAATGTAACTTTGCTAGATTAACCTTTCTTTATATATTACTAGTATATTTCTGTGAACAATTATTTTAAAAAACACTTCATGTAAATGTTGGGAACATTTCAAGTTGCACCAAATTCTAACAAATCTGATATTTACTTTTATGTTCAAAACAAAGACCTGCAATACGTCATCTCGATTTGTCTCTTACACTCCCAGAACTTAAAGATTACTCCACTGTTGCACCACCTTCAGCTTGACCTTTTTTTTACTTTCACATGATGCTGAATCGAGAGAGCAGAGTCAAAGATAAACGTATTTGCAAACTGCCTCAAAATGCAGTCAATATTTACGTACCATCTAAATGTATATGACAGGACAAACATAATGGCTCACCCGATGTAACACAACAAGTCAGATAAAGAACTGAAATTTAACAAGCTAAATGTCAATCCAGTACTAAACAAATCAATGTGGCTTAATTAGAAGAGACAAGCTACATTCATAAATAACGTTTCAATTGAACACCAATTCATCGGTTTCTTGAACAGTCAAGCTGGATAAAATTTTGCATAATTTTTAGTTAATGTATAGACTAGACTACACATGGACTGTAAAAATGTGAACAAAGAGGGACCTTGAGGAGGGATGATGGTTATAAAGCATATTCTTTTGGAACACATGTAACCAGTAGATGTTTCAAGTTTACCATTTACAGTAAATAAATGTATGGAAGGAATAATTAAAACAGCAAGCATTGGCAAAGACAATAGGTCTGGAGCTGGAAAGCATGCCATGTTAATTATTTTGCTAACATGTAATACACAAAACATTGCCAATAGTATAAAAAAATATGAAGAACTGCCCCAGAAGCTCAGGCACACCAGTCATTTGCAGGAGGCTGTGCATATGTGACTAGTGCAAGACAAATAGTGGATGAAGTGTGCCGTCTCATACTGTACGATGTGGTTGGCCAAAGCAAAATGTGAATGATACTTGGATGAAGAAGGCTGCCCAAAAGGCCTGTATGTTTGTTTCAAATATGTTTTTGGAAAACATGAAGCTAGCACGACAACTAAAGTGGTCTAGAGGCCAAATCTGAAAGTGTGCAATATGCACATCCCCCAGCCACTGCCCTTGAAAGTACGTCTACATTGGTTTCAGGAAATGACTGAAGGTTGAATTAATTAAACATGGCCTATCATACCATTCTCAAAATAATCTGCAAGAGAAATGCCCCTTGTTTCTCATTTGTATGCGATATCAAAATGCACACCCTCTTAAAGCTCTACAGAGTTACATATTAAAACATACCTGGCCTTCCTCCGGTCCTCACCAAATCTTAAAAGCAGACAAATCAATGTGACGTGTGACAAGTAACAAAACACAAATGCAATTTTGTCATTATTAGGAAAGAAAAAAGTTCTACCAACATTCAGTAGTCGAGTGAAACAGTGCACTCCATGATTCAGTAAAGGGTGGTACCCCCTTTATCAGAAACAACATTTCTTGTAAATGTTTCAGTCTCACACTTGTGAGAAAGTGCCATCTTTCTTGCATGGTATGCCCCCACTTTTTGCTAAATTGCTGAATGTACTTTAATTGAGTGTACCCTGGGTTCCTGCCAATCAGGTGCCCAGGGCCTATGTTCCTTCCTTAAACCACACAAACTCCAAATTGGCAAACCCTAGCCACATGTCAGCCCCTAGTAAATGGTACCCTAGGTACCCAGGGTCTTGTGGCCAGGGAAGGCCTCTAAGGGCTGCAGCACTCATTGTGCCACCCTCAGAGGCCCTGTACCCTTACACACACACACTGCCCTTGCAGGCTGAGTGTCTGGGTGCAGGACAAAACAAAGAGTCGACATGGCACACATCACTGTGTACCATGCCCATCACCTACACTGCCAAGGCATATGTCAGCCACCCCTCTAGCTGGGTGCATTACGCCTATGGTGTGGGCGCAGGAGCCCTGTGCCCCTACAGTACCCGGGTCCATTCCTGGGCGCTGTAAGTGCAGTGCTGTCATTTAAGAGTACATGGTGCTGAGAGCTCGTCAAACACGAGCTCTACAGCACCATAATGGCAACACTGAAGCCTGGGAAGTTTGGTATCAAACTTCTCAGCACATTGAACCCACACTGATGCCAGTATGGGATTTAATGTACTAAGCACCCCAGAGGGCATCTTAGAGATGCCCCCTTACAGCTAACTTACAATCCACGTCTGCTCTGAGGCTGCCCAGGCTGCCACACAGCAGACACGTTGCTGGACCCCTGGGTGGGAGAGCTCCTGCTCTCCCGGGCCTGCAACAATGCACATCCTGGGTGAGGTGAGAAATCTCCTCCCCCAGGACGAGCAAAGGGAAGCTTCAAAGGCATGCCGCCATTTGGAGTTTCCCCAGGCCACTGCAACCCCCCACTCTGGCGGGAAGCTTGGCCGGAAACCCCATACAGGGGATGTGCCAGCCTGCCCACCCCACCCCTCAGGTGGGGGAGGCGAGGTGAAGCACATCTCCGGGCTCTTGCCATCTTGAAGATGGGAGGCCCTACCCTATCAGGATTAGGCTACTGCCCCCCTCCCACAGGAGAGAGGCAGGATAGGGGGTGTACCCACCCCAGGACAAGGACCCATTGGTCCCTGGCCTTCACCTACCTGTAACGCCCCTAAATCTAGTATTTAGGGGCACCCTGAACCTTCCTTCCTCAGATTCCAGATAAAAAACTACAAGAAGAGCAAGAAGAACAAGGACCTGCCCTGCAGCTGCTAAAAAGAGAAGAAGACACCAACTGCTTTGGCCCCAGCCCTACCGGCCTGTCGACTCTCGAACCTGCACCAGCGCGGCATCTCTCGTGGCCAGCAACCTCACCAACCCCGGAGGACCTGGCTACATTTTGGCTCTAAGCCCCTGGGACTCCCATGAGTAGAGGCTCTACTCAAGAAACCTATTTTTAACCCCTGGCAGCAGCCCGGAACCGCGGACCCAACACACTCTGCACCAGCCAAGCCTGGCCAGTGCCGGAGTGGACAAAGACCCTGAAGACGACCCCACGGCGACTGTGACCCCGAGTCCGGCACCCAAGGACCCCCCTCGACATTCCGGAAGAAGCCTGCAGCCTCAGAACAGAGTGCCACCCCAACCGCGATCAACCAGAGGCTAAGATTTCCGACATCAAAAGGCACCCCTGCACCCGGCGCCCTGCGGCCCCCTGTGCCCAATCCCGGGGTACCCACCTAACCTACAACTACCCAACTTACCTCTCGAAGTGGTGGTGGCACCTGAAGCATCCTCGTCCCCGAGCTTGCAGCCTTTTTCCAAACCGGAACATTCCCATTGATTTCCATTGAGCGCCCGAGGGCTCAAAAGCACCCTGCACCCAGCCGCCCGAGTGGCCCTGGCAGTGCACTCTCTACACTAACCTACGTCCCCACTTGCCCTGAGTAAGTGACCAGGAGCCCAGCTCCCACAGCCGCGTGGCTTGCCAGACAGCAGCCACCAACCAAGGCCCCCCTATCCCTCATAGGATAACATTGGGCCTAACTCTCTCTGCACCCGGCCGTCCTGAAACCGCTGAGGGTGAACCAACTGTACCTACCTGACACTGGGGGACTCCTGAGTCTATGCCCGGAATTTCAGCTCTGCCAGTCGAGTACTTACCCTTAAACCGCTAACTTCATTTTCCTCATAGGGTAACATTGACTGGCTTTTTCTTCAAAAATCTTCTAAGTGTGAACTTTTCAAAACTGCAAATATTCACCAAAAATCAGCCAAGTGACAAAAACGAATTTACTCACCTGCTCCTAGGTGAGCTCCCAGTGCTGGATCTTGGTGCCCAGCCCTGACTCTGAAAAGTGTCCACAACTATACTTACCTCTAACTCATTTTTCTCCCATAGGAAACCATTGTCTGCTTTTCTGTGAAATTTCTTCTAAGTGTCTATTTTTGCAAATTTGAAATATTCTTTTAAAATCGTACCATTTCTGCAAACGAAATTACTTACCTGTTTTTGATAAGGACCCCAGTCCTGGGTCTAGGTACCCAGTCCTGGATTACTAAAGTAACGATAAAGTACTCTACCTGAAATTTGAATTTCTTGCCATAGAGATCCACTGAATGTTTTCCTTGAAATATTTTCTAAGTGCTAACTTTTGAAATAGCTAAATATTATTTAAAAATCATTACAGTTATTAAGTCGACTTTCATCACTTGATTCTGAATACTGACCCAGGGCTGGATCTAGGAGCCAGACCTGGAATTCCAAAAGTAATCTGAAAAGTAATTTATGACAAATAACCTGAATTTACCATTGAGCTCAATGCATTGTTATGTTTAAGAAATAGGATTGTTTTATTGCAACCAACTGTGACTGTTTACAAAAATTTATTGCTCAAGACAAAAGTATTTATATTCAACCTCTCATTCTGAGAAAGTATATTTTTATCCCCTTTGTGGTTCTAAAAATAAAACAGGCATATATTTTATATATATAAACCATTGGCCTAGAGTTCAGTTATTGAGTGTGTGAAACCATTTGCTGACTGAGTGTGTACAATAAATGCTTTACACTGTCCTCTGGTACTGCCTTACTGCTCGACCAAGCTACCACTTTTGAGAGTAAGGTCATACCTAACTTTAACCTCTATCAGCCTCTGGGGGACTGTGGACTCTGTACACCCTGTACCTATTAGGGAACAGTATATACAGAGCCACTTTCTCACAACACTTCATAGAAGGAAGCCTGGCTCAGTACTCCTTATAACACTGGTTAAACCTGGTCATGTTTGAAGCATCAGTTTATGCACAGCTCTCCTAAGGTCCCCCTACAGACTTTTACTTGACTGTTCCAAAATCCCATTTTTCAGTGACAGATTTCTTGGTGCATTTTGGATCACAGTCCTGCTAAATTACCCACTTTCATCTAAGCTTTAGCTAGTGAGCAGATGTCCTTGCATTTACCCCTAGAAGGCACTTGTGTAGAGAGAACCTCATGGTGGACTCAATGGTTTGGGAGGTGTCCAGGTCTTGTGGCTGTTAACAAGTCCAAATCTTCAGCCCTCCTCCATAACCTATTGATGGCTGGTATGAGGTTCTTGAGGGGATATGCAAAGTTCGTTTCAGTAATCTTTGAATTAAGTTAGGTGCCATTTTCCAAACCTGAGTGGTGCAGCAGAGTCCTTTTTGGAGAGAAAGGGTTTCCTCTTGGCTACCCTTTCAGACATACATAGAGTATTTTCCTAACAGAATTATGAACTATCGTTGACAGAATTGGCAGAATTTTTGCACTCTTCAGGATCTCTCATATGGTCTGATCTTGTGGTAAATTCTCCAGGATGCAACCCCGGGCCCAAATCTTGATTATGGCAACCATGTTAAAATTTCCAAATTTGAAAATGATCTCTCATTGTGGAATGATGGACTCTGAATTGTTTAGAAATAACTTTATAACCCTTCTGATAAACAACAGCAATTCTTTCTCTGAAATCACAATTTTATTTGACCTAGGTATGATGAGTTACCACAAGCCTGAATGCTTAAGACCAAGATGATAAAAGTTTCAAATGTTATATATAGGTAGTATAACTTCCTGATGATCAATCATGTGCACTTCGTTAGCCGCAGCTGATTCAAATTATCTAATCTAATTTGGAAGGCAATAGGTTGTACCTTTTCACACAAAGCAGCTTAATGTACACTGATATTTAAGTTTAATACATAATGAAAGCAAATTTGGGTGTGCAAATTGTGACAGGATTCTAGATTTAACTGCTGTTAGGACCATTAGGGTAATAGATGAATGTCAAAAATATATTATAATATAAAATACTAGAATCTTATTAATCGTATTACTGTACTTCATCTCCAAATAGTCATTTACCCTCTACATCAGTTAATTAGAATTTTGTTACATCACCGAAAGATTAAGTCATAGTTGGTCAGTTTGAATTGAGATGACAAACAACAACTTCTCTTTCTTTGATTTATCAAAAAGGTCACCTCATTACAAACTGACCACATACCTTTATGATTCTGTAAATGTTAAATCTTCAGGGGAACTACGTGGAAGTAGGATTAACCATTTGTTCACAGCACCGCTGTTGAGTAAAAATAGTGACTTCTCAATCCAACTTTAATTCTATTCTTCAGGTTAAGAATCTTCAGTTTCCCACCTCCTCCCCAAACTAAACTATCCATGGATTTGGATGAATAGCTTCTTAACTCATGTACAAATGGAGTGATTCACTCTTCTAGAACGCGTCAGTCTTCCGTGATTGTCCTAATTACAATAGAAAATCTTGCACGTATGAACTTCATTGGGTGACTTTTATTCACTGGAAGGTCTTTAAGAGTTAAATTAAAGCATGAAGGTACCTCTTATCAGAGACTGATGGGACACTAGCTCCTAACACAAACTGGAGACTGTAATACACATCTATCTGCTCCTAGTTTGATAGTACTCCAATGCAACCAAGAACCCACTGCACAAGTCATAAAAATACTGTGACATTAACATTCATCCATAATACAACACACCTTGATATTTTTAGTAGCTTCAAATCCATCTAGCTGGTTAAGCAGCTCAAGCATTGTCCTTTGTACTTCACTGTCCCCACCAGATCCGCCTTCCAGTCGAGAAGAGCCTATGGAGTCAATTTCATCCATGAAAATAATCGAAGGAGCATGCTCTCTGGCCATCACAAACAGTTCACGAACCATACGTGCCCCTAGGAATAAGAACACATTGTTAAAAAAATAAATATATATATATATATATATATATATATATATATATATATATATATATATATATATATATATTCACTGAAAAAACCATAGGTTTCACACGTTATAGTTAGCGGAAATTTTACTGATAAAAAACCAGTGAAATTGCCCCGTTATAGTTAGTGCTGGCAACTATAACTCACGCGACCGCAATCCTCTGCTGATGCTAATACTGTATTTAGACACTTATTTGCCCATGTCTTCTTCCATACATTTTTAGCTATACATATATTACAAATATTTTTTTTTCATAAAGACACATATGTCATCAGCAGAAGATTGCCGTCGCGTGAGTTATAGTTGCCAGCACTAACTATAACGGGGCAATTTCACTGGTTTTTTATCAGTAAAATTTCCGCTAACTATAACATGTGTGAAACCTATGGTTTTTTCAGTGAATTTGCAAGGTTTTTTAAATGCTAATTCCTAACTATAACGTGTGTGAAACCTATGGTTTTTTCAGTGAATTTGTACGGTTTTTTAAATGCTAAGTTACTTTACGCCATTCGAGGCGTGCGCGCCCACTTAACGCAGTTCGTTCCGTGCACGGTTTTTATCAACTTTAATAAGCCCTGTACATTTGGTGGCCTTCGGCCACCAAAAGCACAGGGGGTGGGGTCAATGTGGATAGTGTTTTTTTTATTTCGATTTTATAATTTCATGTTGCCAAAATTTAGTTTTTTTTACCTATTAATAAGCCCTGTACATTTGGTGGCCTCCGGCAGTGTGGATAGTGTTTTTTTTATTTTTTTTTTTTTACCGTACGCTTACGGTAAGCGTACGGTAAGCGTACTCGGCGAAATTGCCGAAAAAAAAATAAAACCGTTTTTGCTCTTGGGGGATGTTTGGGGACTCCCTCAACATGACTGTGTGGGAGGGAGTTGTCAAAAATGCCCCGTAACATGTTTTTGGGCATCAAGTTTGAGAAATAACTCTCAATGCGAGAGACAAAATGGCGGACGCCGCTTCCTGGTTTTGGCCGATTCGAATGTTTACTAAGACCTAAGAGCCAATCAGAATCGCGCTCGCGCACGCCACCGTACGCTTACGGTAAGCGTACCGTAAGCGTACCGTAAGCGGGCTCAGATATATATATTGATTTAAAGGCTATTTTCTCAGAATCTACTTAACAGATTTACACCAAACCTACAAAAGGCACTTCCTTGACCTAGGGACTACCTCTCTGCCAAATTTCTAGTAATTCTGTTCAGCCGTTCGGGCTGTAGCTCGTTCTAAAGGTCCTATGGAAAAATGCATGGGAAAAACGCGTTTTGGGACCCCCCTTTTATCTCAGCCCCCGCTTGACGAATCCCCCCGAGACTTTCAGGGTAGGAGCGGAGCGTAACGCCCCACCTATTTTGAGAAATTCGCGAGGATTCATCGACCGGCGCCAAAGTTATTCAAAATAGAATGTGGAGGTTTTCCTATGGAAAAGGGGTCCTAACTATAACTACCTACTGGCGACCGCCAGTAGGTTATATATATATATATATATATATATATATATATATATATTTATTATCTACACAGACCGAGAAATGAGACTAAAAACTACAAGCCTTCAATACATACATTGAAATTAAGGGGCAGAGCAAACCAGGTTTAAGCATAACGGTTACAAAATGCGTATGAGAATTATGCAACACTCACACACTTTAAAACAAAGAACACAAACAGCTTAAACAAGACAAACCTATTGGATGTGTCACTGATCATTTGCTATCTAAAGGAAGCGAGAAAAAAGACGAAAACGGAAGGAAATGAGGAAAATATATCATGTTCTAAACACCAGTAAGCAAGGAAAACGGGTGCCTTACAGCGGAGATTTCAATTTCATCAAAAACAATAAGAAGTAGTTTCTTACCTGTAACTCCAGTTCTGTAGTAGGGGTATCTCTGTTATAGTCATAATCTATGAATAGTCCCGCCCATGTGCGGGGACCCTGGAGCAATCAAAATATCTCTTAAGCTGTCCTGCATTTGCAAACCTGCAAAGACACTTAAGAGACAGACAAAATAATACAGCCTAAAAACAATATGGCTGCACTGGCCAGCACTTCATCTGAAGTGAACACAAAAGCCAAAATAAAGTTTAAATGTCATTTTTATTCACATCTGACATGTTCCTTTATTGTATCACACTCCCTTCACCAAAATCCCTTTAAACAATAGAGAGGAAGGGGTGGACAGACAAGCCCTATAGGCTGTCACTATGTGTCTGCTAAAAGGATACCGTGCCTTTAAGGAACTCTCCAGAGACCCCCGGTATCCCAGGATGCACAGCCAAAGCAAGTTACTTTCAGTTCTTTTTGAAGGTGTATAACAACAGGCCTGATACTGTCAGTGTACTCCACCGGGGAGGAGGGAGGGTCGCTTATGACTATAACAGAGATACCCCTACTACAGAACTGGAGTTACAGGTAAGAAACTACTCCTTCTGTAGTAGGGGATCTCTGTGTATAGTCATAATCTATGAATAGAATGGCAAGCCCATCCCAACCAACAAACAGCGGTGGAGTAACAAACAAAACACCAACAAATTACTGTGCAAACAAATTCTTCAGCGAAGCCTGTCCAACCTGCGCATCTGCCCTAGCATCAGAATCCAGGCAGTAATGCTTTGTAAACGTATGGACCGACTTCCAGGTGGCAGCCTTACAAATGTCAGCAATTGGAACATTCCTAAGCAAAGCTGTAGTAGCTGCTTTGCCCCTAGTCGAATGCGCTGTAGGCTTACCCCCTAACGTCTTATTAGCTTTCTGATAACAAAGCTGAATACAGGACACAATCCATCTGGAGATGGACTGTTTTGAGGTAGCTAGACCAGTTATTACTGAACCGTAATTTACAAACAGTTGATCTGACCTGCGGATGTCTTTTGTCTTATCTAGATAGAATTTCAACACCCTACGCACATCTAGTGAATGCAGAGACCTCTCCGCCGGAGAGGAGGGATGCTGAAAAAATGTAGGCAAAGTTATCATTTGATACACATGAAAATCAGATATCACTTTAGGCAAAAATTTAGGATGAGTACGCATCACTACTTTAGAAGCATGGAACACAGTATACGGCTCTTGACAACACAGAGCCTGAATCTCACTCACCCTCCTGGCCGATGTAATGGCCACAAGGAAGGCAGCCTTCCAGGACAAATGCTGCAAAGAAGCCTTATGAATAGGCTCAAAAGGCTCCCTCATTAATCTGGACAACACCACGTTCAATTCCCATGGTGGAGAAGGTCGTCTAACAGGGGGAAACTTACGCAAACCCTCCAAAAAATCTTTAATCACAGGGAGTTGAAAAAATGAGGTTTGGGAAGGGCCCTTTCTATACGCAGTCAAAGCTGCGAGATGAACTTTAATAGACTGAAAATTAAGCCCAGATTGAGCTAACTGCAGCAGATAAGGCAAAATAACATCTTTACAGGATGTAGGGTCAATGTCCTTTGCCTTGCACCATAAGCAGAATCTCTTCCACTTATAGGCGTAAGAAGTCCTCGTAGACGGTCTCTTCGCCTCTTTCAAGATCTCCATACAGTCCTGAGGTAGGTTCAAGTGTCCATACTGTAGTAGCTCAGGAGCCATGCTGCCAAACTCAAGGACGAGAGATTGGGGTGAACCATCTGTCCTCCGAACTTCGTGAGAAGGTCCGGCCGACACGGCAGAACAGACCGGTGAAGAAGGTCGGTGAACCACCATTGCCTCGGCCACTCCGGAGCAATCAGGATCATCCTGGCTCTGGATTGCGACAGCTTGATCAGCACCGCAGGAATCAGGGGAATGGGTGGAAAGGCGTAGAGAAAGCTGTTGGACCAGCTGATCCATAGGGCATTCACCAGTGTCCCTGGTTGGTAGTACCTGGACGCGAAGTCGCGGCATTTGCTGTTTTCTGCCGTAGCGAACAGATCGATATCCGGAGTGCACCACTCTGCGAAGGCGCCTCTTAGCACGTCGTCGTTTAGCACCCACTCGTGATTTTCTTGCACTAGCCTGCTGAGTGCATCGGCTTGGGCATTCTGCACTCCCGGCAGATGGGTTGCCGTGATCGTTAGGTTCCTGGCCACCAGCCAATTCCAGATCGTCTGTGCCTCCCGAGACAGCGTGCGTGAACGGGAGCCCCCCTGCTTGTTGAGGTAATACATGGTAGTAGTATTGTCCGTCTGAACTAGCAGGGAGGTCGTCTTGAAGGAGGGATGGAACGCCTTCAGGGCCAAGTGTACTGCTCTGAGTTCCAAAAAGTTGATGTGGTAAGTCATCTCCGTCTTTCAGGGCTTCGACCCGGCCGGGCCCTTGTTCCCCGACGAGGATGGATGCTGGCCTCTGCCCCTCTGGCGCTTGTGAAAGGACTGCCTCGGGAACTGCTGTTGTTGCTGGTGCTGGTGCTGGTGTTGTTGTTGACCAGACTGACGCCCCTGGCCGCGTTGTTTAGAATAACGCCTGCCATAGGAACGGAATGACCTCTTCTGTTCCTTGGGTTTTTCCAACCCCACAGCCTTCAGGGTTTCTGCTTCGGCCTTCATGCGGGCCATTTCGTCATCCGCATGAGACCCGAACAACGTCGTGCCAGAGAAAGGCAAGTTAGCAATCTTTTGCTGCGCCTCGGGCTTTAGAGAGGTAAGCCTCAGCCAGGAATGTCTCCTCATGTGTACACCATGACAGTACCCATGGGACGCCAGCAACATTACATCCCCCGCTGCACTACTGATGATCTGGTTGGAGACCATCATGCCCTCATTCAACACCTCCTGGAAGTCCTCCCGTTTATCCCTAGGCAGGGAGGCAGCAAACTGTTGCAGGGAGTCCCAAAGCGATCGGTCATAGCGACCCAGCAGAGCGGAGGCGCTAGCAGCCTTCATAGTCGTGGCCGACGTAGAGCACATTCTCCTCCCCAAGGAGTCCATCTTGCGACTCTCCTTATCCGGAGGAGCCGTGGAAGAGGGCGTCGTGGAGTGTTGTTTCCGAGCCGCAACCACAATGACAGAGTCCGGGGGAGGGACCACCCTGAGGAACGCCGGGTCCGAATCAGGGGCCCTGTACTTTTTCTGCAACCGTGAGGGAGCAGACTTCACCACGGCTGGTGTCAAGACGACCTCCATGGCTGGTTCCTCCAAACCCGGAACCAAAGGCAGGAGGGGGCGTGACAGGTGAGCCTTGTGCAAAGTCTCAAAGATCACAGAGGTAGTGGGAACCGGTACTGTTACTGAGATTCCCAATTTTGCCGCCCCCCTCATCAGCACCTCCTGGAAAGTGGCAATATCATCCACCGGCGATATTCTAGTAGGCGGCGTTTCCGACAACGAGGGGGAAAGCCGTCCATTGCCCGAAGAGTCCGTATACCTCGTGCCTCTGGAACGAGATCTATATCTCCGTCGTCCATGCCTGGTGTAAGTGGACGATCTGTGTCTGCTCCGTGACCTCCGGCGAGATCGAGAGCGTGATCTCAGTCTGCGTGGGGTCTTAGGAATCACCGGCAGCCGAGGAGACGGCGGGAGCTGAGGCACCGGCGGTGGCGGAGGCGGCGTAGGTCGCTTAGGAGGAGGAGGAGGAGGCGTAGGAGGCTTCTGAGGCAGCGGCTGATGGAGAGGCTGTGGAGTCCCATCACTCCTTGCAGTAGAACCCGGACTAGCCCTGTCCGGACTCCCGTCCACCCTTCTCTTCTTGGCAGGCCTATCCCGTCCTGAAGTAAACGAGGGGGAGCGTCGTCTTCTCCTAGATCCACGACTGGAGATGGTAATCACCGAAGACGTGTTACCCGATGTCCTGGACGTCGAGCTGAGCGTCGACCTCGTACGGCTTCTCCTCGCCGTCGTCCACAAACGGCGTCCCCTCGACGTCGAACGGTGGCCCCTCGACGGCGATCTCCTTCACCTCGACGGCGATCTGTGCCTCGACGGCGATCTCCTTCGCCTCGACGGCAGCCGCCGGTGTCTCGATGTCGATCCAAGAGCTGACGGCGAAGGAGACGAGCGGTTGCGCCTCGACGGCGAGCTGCGCTGTCTGTGGGGCTCTGTACGACTTCGATGGTGTGTCGACGTCGACTGCGAAATCCTCGACGGCGACCTAGTCCTAGGTCTCGCCGGCCCCTCTCTCGACGTCGAACGTCGAGAACGCCGAGATCCAGAGCCCAGGATCGACGGCGAACACACCGGTGCTTTACCTCTCGCCGTCGACGTCGTCGCCTACGACGTCGAACGCGATCTACCAGCCGGTAGGTGTCGTTTCTGCTCCTTTTTCTGCCCGGAGGTCCCTCCAGTGGCTGAAACATGGGCAGAGGAAGGGGAATGAGATCCTCCATGCCCCGAAGTCCCACCTGTTTTCTGCTTCTCCTGTCCCTGAAGGCGAATCTTCTCTCTATCTCTCAGGGTCCTCTTGGAGAAGGTCTTGCAGAGGTCACACGTAGCAGGGACATGTGAAGATGAGAGGCAGAGAATACAGACATCATGTGGGTCCGTCTTGGCCATTTTCCTCCCACACTCAGGGCATTTATCAAATAAAGCCATGCTAAGAGTGGGTCAAACTGCACCAAATTGCAGGATGCAGCAGAGAAAGGCTCTAGACGTCGAATGAATAAACTTCTTTATCAAAAAAACCAATTTTTATCCAAATATCCACCCAAAAGGGTAGAGCTCAAGCTCCAGGGTCCTGCTAGCAGGAGCCGGAAAAAAAGAACTGAAAGTAACTTGCTTTGGCTGTGCATCCTGGGATACCGGGGGTCTCTGGAGAGTTCCTTAAAGGCACGGTATCCTTTTAGCAGACACATAATGACAGCCTATAGGGCTTGTCTGTCCACCCCTTCCTCTCTATTGTTTAAAGGGATTTTGGTGAAGGGAGTGTGATACAATAAAGGAACATGTCAGATGTGAATAAAAATGACATTTAAACTTTATTTTGGCTTTTGTGTTCACTTCAGATGAAGTGCTGGCCAGTGCAGCCATATTGTTGTTAGGCTGTATTATTTTGTCTGTCTCTAAAGTGTCTTTGCAGGTTTGCAAATGCAGGACAGCTTAAGAGATATTTTCATTGCTCCGGGGTCCCCGCACATGGGCGGGACTATTCATAGATTATGACTATACACAGAGATCCCCTACTACAGAAATATAGGATTATTCAACTCGCAAGAAGAGATATTGAAATACTTTTTTTCTAAAGTTGTAGAGATCATGACCTGAACATTGAAACTCTTTAATTCTTAGACCTTAAGGATTTTGCCCTTTACCACAACGTAGGAAATGAATAGAGTTTAGGAATTAGGTGTATATGTGCCCAAAACTGTTGGACTTATCTTTATGATTTTCACACCTTTTAAAATAAAATTAAAATTTTGTAGAACTTCAAATTATATAAGAATTGTGTGGAAAAAAACCCTACATAATGCTCACTTTTAGCTGGAGATATTTTTTCACACTGGGGACTTAGCTAACAGGTGAAGATGAATGCTGGCTAATTCTGCTGACTTACTTAATAGTAGGAACTGGCAAACAATGACACTCAGAGGCGTGTTTATTCAATAATAATGCCCTAACAGCATTCTAAAACTATGCTTTTTTGGTCCCGGACATTTCTTTCAAAGCCTACCTTCACCAATGAATTTCTGCACCAGTTCTGACCCAGAAACTCTGATAAAGGTGCAGTCCGTGTGATGAGCCACTGCTCGTGCAAGAAGAGTTTTTCCTGTTCCGGGGGGTCCATACAATAAAACACCCTGAAATCGTAATAGTTACATTTATATTGTTAAACTGGACAAAACTGCTTAAAGTGAAGTTAAATAGTGTTCTTATTTAGCTAGCTCATTGCACAATTTTGTTTTTTCCAAAAATAATTGCATCACTAATAATCATATTACCAGCAACTCCTTCACAAACTTACAAGCTTCAGTATAAACATGTAGCATTCTAAGCACCAAACAGTTTCAGAACTTAACATTTCCTTTAACAGTAACCTTGATGGGCAAGCATTTCTCCAGGACAATAATGACACTGCAAAGGGCCAAATTAATAATAAATAGAGTCTTTAAATGTAATATTTACTTTGCGTCAAGCAAATCGATGAGACTTTCAGGTCTCTGAACATTAGCTGCCAAATCAAGCAAACAAACAAAAAGAGCTGTACAATCGAGCTATGCAATCAGGCGACACTTTTAGATACTGCGCATATCACAATTATGGCTCCAAATCTCTACCAAGAGTGTCAAGTGCATACTTGATTTTTGCATGAGCAGAAGCTCTATGAAAGGGGATGGTACACTCTGAGGTAAAATTAAACTGCATGAGCTCTATGCCAATACCTGTGTTAGCAATATGGAACTGATGCAAAAAATCTGGTCTTTTGGCTTTATTCACCAATTAGTCTCTTAATTAGTTAGTCCCATGATCATTTATATACTTGCCACAATCACCCTCAATCTTGCTAATCAGTTGTTCGGTCAGTCTTAAGCATGGATTGGTTCCATCTGTTGTTGCTCTCTCTTTTTTGAGACACGCCTGGGTGTCTCAGCTGTAAACTACACTCACACCCTGCATCCACTCAGACTCACAAGCATGATTCCCTCACTTGGCCTTTCTGCTGCTTTTCTAGGTCTGAAGACTCCACTAGCACTTAGTAATGTGCTTGGCTTTCTCTAAATTCAACACACTGAGCATGTGCAAAGGATTGATGGTTGTATCACTGTAAAGCTTCAGCTTATTTCTGGGGCTCTTCTCACTCGCTGACATGAAATAATTAGAAGGAAAGCCTTCTTGGGTATAACAGAACCTCCACTACATTTTACATTTGCGATGCAACCGAGCTCGTCATGGACAGCTTTGCGATGTCTGTTATTGGGACTCTTAAATCTTGTTAAATTCTCAGGATTGCTATTCAGCTCAAATATTTGCTCCTTTACCACCCAATAGTGCCCCTTTTCCCACCACAGAACTACACCAGTCTCAATCAGAATGAGTGTGATTTTCCATACCAGAGACATAACTAAAAAGTGCATCATGCAGAATGCCAATAGTGAAGCCAATAATTTCTACTTTCAGGAACACCATACTCTAACAGAACTCAACCAAACATGATCATTGCCCAAATGTGAAACCAACCACCTATCATGACTGCTAATTTATGCGAGATCCCTAAGCAAAAACAGAAGCCATATCTATGACCCAATGGCAGATTTCAAACCTCTCCATAATTAAAACCTGGCTTGGCAAACATGAGCAATGAAGAAATACCTGGCTGATACCTAACCCTCTTCAAAAAGGAAAAGAAAAAAAAACGGAAAAAAAACGGTTATGTGGGCTAGCAATGGTCCGCAAAAAAGACCATGCCTGTATGTGAAACCAAGTGGTCGTCTTGGAATGCAAATCAATGCTCGTAGAGGGCTCCCTATCGACAACTTTCTCAGCTTGGAAGGTTGGTGGTAAGGTCCAGGCAACCATGTTGGATAAGTCCGATAACCCATTTGTTGGTTGTTATCGATTGCCAAATGGGAAGAAACTGTTGTAGTCTTCCCCCGACAGGTGTAAGTAATCGGGGGGGGGGGGGGTAGTGAAAGGGTTGTTACCTTTATCCCTACCTTTGGAGTCGTTTCCTCTACACCACCCTCCATAGAAACCTTTAAAGGTAGAGGATTGGGTGTTGCCTTTGATGGAGACTGGAGTGCTCCCATGGGCTTTGCCACTTCATTGTCCTTTTTCATTTTTTCAAGAGCCTTATCGACCTCAGGACCAAAACAAGCATTTACAATGCAATGGTCTCGGCATTGGTAAAGTTAGAGCTATTGGCATTGCTCATGACATTATTTTTGTTTAGGTCTTTGTTTTTAAAACATTTAAAGAAACGGCATTGTTATTTACAATGTCAATAGCTTAATCACTCTCAAATGCGAGACCTATTGCATTTGCACCCACACACAGATTAAGCTATTAACATTGTAAATAACAGTGCTGTTTCTTTAAATGTTTTAAAAACTAAAACAAACAAAAATAATGTCATGAGCAATGCCAATAGCTCTAACTTTACCAATGCCGAGACCATTGCATTGTAACTGCTTGTTCTTAATGAATGGTTGTCAACTAAGGCCCTAACGACGTTGCTCGGTCTCAAATTGTTTGGCTTGCACCTAATCGCCATGTTGGAATTTCCATATTATCCAACGTTCACTGGATGTCAAAAGTGAAACACACTTTGCCTTGATTCAATTTGAATGAAAGAAAGTGCTGTTTTATTTCCTTAAAGAACACAGCACTTCCTATTAAAATGTGTTAGTTTTAGCAATATCGTAACATATCTCAAAGCAATTACAATTAAGAGCATCGCAGAGACCTTGTTTAAAGGGCAAAGGGCCTGTGCACAAACCCAACTGTATTATAAAGAATATAATGATCAATACATAAATACAAGTGAATGTTTACCGATTTTGGAAATGTCGCTTTCTTAGGGTTTACTAACGCTAGCTGCTCATTTTCCAGCCAGGCTAAGGACAAAGGGGAGCATGTATGCATGACTGATTAAAAAAAGAAAAAAAAAAAAAGAGACACAGTGAGCTGTATATACTCTGACAACGGAGAGAGAGTCACAGGGAAATCTTAGGAATTTATACTTCTATCAAGAATTAACTGAAGCCACATTACACAGATACAGCTAATGCCAGTTGCAGATTAAGAGCGGTCGATTTGCCAGGTTGCATAAGCAGTGCTGAATACTTAAGCAGATTAAATAGACTTTTTGAAGTATGCACAATAGCTTTGAATACAGGTCTGTATATGCTATTTGCGGAATTGGATGAACTAACAATTGATTCCTCTCACCTCTCAAACTGTATGCTCAAAGTTGCATAGCACTATATTTAGATGCACAGTTCAAAAAAACCTTTATTGTTACCAGGCCTTCATGGATACTGTTTGCGAGGAGGGCTAACATTAGAGGATCTCACCAGTGCTGGCACCGCAGGGTGAGACTGATGGAGACCTTGTAGATTTGGGCAAGACAAGTTAGGGACAAATGTAGTGGCAAATGGAACTTATAATCGCTCCTTAGGCCTGTTGATGCTGGGTAAACATTTGTAGAACAGATACACCACTTTAGTGAGGGGTTTGGAGTGGAGGTTTTGGCAAATAGAACACTTCGATAAGAGGCAAGTAACATTGGTCACATTTTCGTAAAATGTGAAGACCACTCTACAGAAGGGACAAAAAAAAATACCTTCAGCCTTTTGCCACTGAAGTAATTTTTAAAATGCTCCTGCTTTAGCCAGTCAACTGGTCTAACCGTGGTAACTAGAAGTGGAGGCCATTTTAAAGCTTTCAATACTATACGCAGCAGTGTTACCACTGAGACCACTTTCTCTCTTTAGCTAATCCTCATCCTGAGTGATTACATGAATTGTCTTCATCGGGATATACACTTCCAGCAGCTGGGGCTTCCTTTTCTTTTTTATTATATTTTGGGACTATAGGTTAAAACTATGATATTAGAACAAAACAACCAAAACAAGCAATGGCAAAGCCAATAGGACTCGCGTATGTGAGATTTATCGGCTCCGTCAATGTTTAGCCATGTTGTCTGGCAGCACAGTTGCTGTGCAGCATGGTTGACAAGACATTTTTTTTAAATTGCTATGGTGTGGTGAATGCAGTGCGTGGCAATTTTTTTTTTTTTTTTTAAACTTTCAACCATGTTGCACGGCAGCCGCAAGACCTAATGGCTTTGCCAATGTTTTTTTTTAATTTACTGCTGACCAGGTAATACACCAGGATGACGCTGAGGAGCAGGGCACAAAAGAGCGTGAGCCGGTGGCACGCCTTCTGAAAAGAGGTGCCCGACAGCAGAAGGAAGATCGGATGTTCCTTCATGCCAGAGGCAGACGCAGAGATTATGGGGCAGTGGCTGTACCAAAAAAAGAAAAGGAAGCAGGCAGAGTTCATTAGCGCGGCGCGGCCAACTCCATCCTCCGTCTTGGGACACCCATGAAGAGCAAAAGCCGCATATCTGGGGAGGTTGCTTTGGAGTGGAGAAGGAGAGAGGGAGGATAAGCTCGGGTGTAAGCAGAGTGTGTGGAGAGACCAGTGGCACCAGACGCGTGTTGTATGTTTCTTTATTGGCCTGAGAAAGGACTATATTTCAGGGCGTTAAGAGGTACAACCAGGCAGTAGGGATGCAAGAGGACATTGGGGAAGAGCGGGTGTAAGCAACAATATGGGAGCAGGGCGGTAGGGCAGGTTGCAAGCAACGACACAGGCAGGGGAGGACAAGGTGCAAGCAACAACGTGGAAGGAGTGGAGTAGGCATTCAACTTAACTGACATTCCGGGAGGGGATTGTGCGAGGGAGCAGCAACACAATGGAAAGCAGGAGGGGGTCGAGCAGCATGAGGGACCGTGGGAGTGTCAAGCAAGATGACTGACAGCGGGAGGAGGATGGTAGTTGTCAGGAAGATGAAAGATAGCAGGAAAAGGGCAGAGGGGGAATGGGTAAGCAACGAAGTGAAGTAGGGGAGATGGACAGTAAAAATACAAACATATGGATTGTAACATCTAAAGTAAGAAAAACAAGTAAACTAAAAGTGACAGTAGAAGCACACTTGACAAGGAAGAGGTAATTGGTCCATGCTCTAGTGAAAGCACAAACAAACGAAGAGAAAATACAACTTTCATGCGCTGACCAATAAGAAGCAAAGAAATGAGGGTGACGATGAAGCCAACCTATGGTAAGCATTCGGCGGGCTTAGAGCCCTTTCCAAGTTTTATTTTAGTTAACAAACGATCTTGCAGGCAACAGCACATGCGCCGCCTCAGGTGAGACATACAAACAACCAAATATCATTGATTATGTTTTTTCATTTGGTCATTGCTGACTCAATAATCAACATAATTCAGCAGCAAGAACACGGAATGGCAGTGATCATAGGGAGTTGCTTAAGAACAATAGAGGCAATCTGGAAAAGAAGACGGTCAAAAACAGAAGGCAAAAATAATTGAGAAGGGGGTGAAAATATTTACTTTTAGGGATTGTTTTAGGCGCAGCCAAGTGAAGCGCAGAGTAAACATTACATTTTCGTATTCAGGGCCCGGCCACCCATCCCTTTACACTGCTGCTGCCGGTCAAGCTGGGATGCGGGTAATTAAACTTTAAGTGGTTGGCGTCTTGTCCCATGCCTGCAGCGCTGATGCAGTTAAAAGCAGTGGGAGGGAATGCTGATAAGGTGTCTGTGTACTCACCAGGCCTCGCTACCGGGCTCCGCCGCGCTCCGGGAGTGCTGGCCGTGCGTGCGCAACATCGGAAGAAGTGTTCCAGAACGCACAGAAAGAGAACGTAGCGTAGCGTGCTTGTCACTGATGATGTGTCTGGGCTTTTGGCCAATCAAAAGCCACGTTTTAATATTTGTAATTGATTCTACGTCCCCGGATTCTACTACTTCCCCGGTATACTTTTACATTATTTCCTCTGCAAACCTTACTACGTTTTAAAATATTTATGTTACTTTTAGGGTAGTTGTAGAATTATTGAACACTTTTTTCTAGGTGCATAGTTGCCTTCCAAATATACGACGCGTTAACAGCTCGCCCTCTGAAGAAATAACACAGCTTCGCATTTCGAATAGTTTGCCACAGAACTGTCTTTTTCACAGGGTGGGGGTCTGGTTATCCTTGTTTACGCATCTGTGGTCCGCGCCGAACCAGGTTAGTTCCCACTTCTAAGCAGTAGAAAACTGATGACAGGAGTGAGGGAAATTAGGGACACCATCCGCTGTAGAGAACTCCGCTGACTGTACGATGTGGCGTGGCAGAAGCATAAGGGGATCGTAGAATAGGAAGTGACTTGTATTATATTCTTAGCTCTCGAAAGGAGGGAATGGAAGAAAACGTGTAAAGGGGAGAGAAAGCAGGGCACCACCGCCTTTCTCCGAGGCAGAGCAGAAATGCCTCGGAGAAACGCAGCGTCCATTTCGGATTCGGGGGCGTGTTTTGCTGTTCTCTCCTCCAGCCATTGGCTGGAGGAGAGAATGAGACTTCTTGCAAAAAACACGCCCCCCGATCCGAAAAGGACGGGGCATGATCGGAGTGACGGGACCTCTTCTCCAATGGCTGGCCAGCATTGAAGAGGCCAGCCAATGGAGAACAGGGGAGAAGAGGGGCGGGCCCCTCTTCTCCAAAACCTTAAATCTCTCGACTTCCGGTTCTGCCTTTGGCAGACCGGATGGTCCCGAGACCTAAAGATGTTCCTTGTCAAAGGGGGTATTTAGGATAAACTGTTGGACTTCGGATTTAAACCTGGAAATCCGAAGCCATGCATGCCCTGATATTAACTTCCCTAGCTGTTGTGTCAGCAGTGTCTAAAGCACACCTAATTGAAGAGTTTGAAATTAGCTTGCCCTCTTGAAACAATTCTTGAGCTTTGGCCTTGGGTTCATCTGGGAGATATTGGAGCAGTTGCTCCATTTCATCCCAGTGTGCCCTGTCGTACCTAGCTAGTACGCACTGTGTATTGCGATCTGCCAGTGATTTGCAGCTTGAGCAGCTATACGTTTTCCTGGGTTATTTATGAGCTTTGATTCTTTGTCTGGTGGTGGTGCATTACCAGAAGTTTGAGAATTCGCTCTTTTGCGAGCATTGGACAGTACCAAGGAGTCAAGTGGCAGCTGACCTTTGATAAACACAGGGTCAGACGGCGAAGGTTTACATTTGTCATCTACTCTAGGCATCAAAATCTGTGCTCACACAGGGTCTCTGAAGATGTAATTTGCGTGCCTCATCATGCCCTTTTGCATAGGGAGTGTCTGGGTTGACCTGTGAATGGACCCAAGTGTTTCGAATAAAAAGTCCTCTTCTAATGACTCTTTATGTAATGCTACCCCATGGTACTCTTCTGCTCTAGCAATGAGTGATTGATAAGTGATATCATCAGGTGGGGTGGCTTTGCAGGGTAAAGTGTCTAATGGAGGATCAATGGTGTAATCGTTCCAGGGGTCTACAGGTAATTGAGCATCTTCCTCATCAATATCATCCCCCCCGAGGCAGTGAAAGTGGAGATCCGGAGGTGTAATGTGTAAGGGATCTAAATGTGGAGAAGAGGGTAGAGTTGGAGGGGATGATGGGGCAGGATAAGCAGGGCTGGGAGCATGTCCTCCTTTTTCTTCAAAGGAATCTTATAATGAGAGTCTTTAGAAGGAAGCTGGTGTTTAAGTGGAGATCTAGCATGAATATGTCCTGTATCAGGGTTGATATAAATGTTCTTCTGTTTAGGATTCAAGTTGGGATGATCAACGACTAATTTTGGGTCAGAAGGCTCGGATAGGCTGTCTTTTGATTTCAGCATCGAAGACATCTGGGGGCCGAGATGGGTTTGCTCTTGTGAGTGGCAGATTTCGGCTCCGAAGCATGCTTCTGTTTCGGCGTGGAAGGTTTTGGCTACGAACTGGATTTGGTCTTGGAACCAGAAGGTTTCATATCCCAAGAGGATGTTGGCCAACTCTGTGCCGAACCGGAAGGCTTGACTATCTGTTTCGGTGCCGAGCCAAGAGGCGGGGCGTCGGAAACATCGTCTCAGTGCCGACCTTGGCCCGAAGGCAAAGGTGGCGCCGAAGCCTTATGTTTTTTAGGCATGTGTTTAGGGGGCAGGGGGTCTTCGGTACTCACTGCACCTTGTCCCGGAGGCACGTCTTCGGACTCGAACGCCGAATCTGAGTCTGGAATGGAGAAGGCCTCTTTTTCTTCTGCCATTGATGCCTCAACCTCTTCATGTTCCAACTCCTCACCAAAGACATCCGGAGCGTGTTCTATATCTTGGTGCTGCATTTCACGAGGCAGAGCCCGACGATCGGAAAGAGTCTTTTTGGATCGGAACGATTTGCAAGCGTTGCACTCTTTTCTGTGGTCTCCGGAGACAAGCACAAGATACACACTTATTGTGAGTCGGTGCGAGGATACTTAGCATGGCACCAAGGACAGAATTAAAGCAGAATCTGTTCCATTGGCAGAAGGCTGGACCGACACGGTAAGGCCCGAAAGCCGCCCACAAAGTTTTCGATGGAAAGTAAAGGATTTGTTGACCAAAACAAGACGCAGAGAAGTGCGGAAACATGTACAAAACAGTACTGTCGAGGGTAGAGTGTATTGCGCACTGATGGGAACCCGAAGAACTGTTTCGAACCGGAGCACAAATATACATGTCCGAACCCGATGGCGGAAAAAAAACTAACAATGGAGTCGATGCTCATGTGCACTGTCACGGAAAGAAGGAGTCACCTTACATCGTGACTGGAAAGACTTCTTCGGGAAAAAAACTTGCAAACATCCGGACTCAACACTAGATGGCAGGAGTATGCAAAGCATGTGTATCTACAGCATATATGCCTTGAACAGTAGTTACCTTTTCCTTTGAAACTTTGAAACTTTTGCTCAACTATATATAATGGATTACATCGAACCAGTGAAGACTAATTAGCATTTTCAAGATACCACCTAGATTTAGTACAACACCAGATTTAGATCGTTCCCTCCAATATGGATTTTAAGTAAAACAATGATAAATATGGTAATTTAGCATAAGAGTACCTTTGGTTGAGCAATTCCCAGTGCTTCAAATAGTTCAGGGTGCTTGACAGGAAGTTCGATTACTTCCTTGATTTCTTTTATTTGCTTGTCTAGACCACCAATCATTTCATAAGTTGAGTCTGGAACCTTTTCAACCATCATCAAGGACACCAGAGGATCCACTTTATTTGGAAGAATTTTGTGAAGTGTGTAACTGTCATTCCTCAGGGCAACGCGGCAGTTTGGGGTTACCTATTTAAAAAAAAAAAGAAAACTGTTAGCATTTCACAGCACTAAAATATGTATGTAAAAAATAAAATACACATCCTCAGATCAATGCCGGCAAATTGTGTAGGCTGGCATGGGGGAGGTAACGTAGTGATTCATTAAAAAAAAAAGAAATTGGTTGTTTCACCTTGGGCAGTGAACAAACTAATATCCCCCCAGAGTTTCTACCCCTAAATATTCAATCAAATTATAAGTTATCAAATCAAGCTAATGCTTATATATAAACCTGAGGGATTAAGGGGTAGTTTCATAGCTTCTATTCAAGAAGCCACGGCTATGGCACATTTTAAGACTAGCAACGTCAATTTGCTGGAAGACTTTAATTTGCACACTGAAGTCGATTCAAATAAGGCTGCCTCAGAGGTACGCAAATTTTGTAATTTTGAATATGCCCCTGCATATCTTACCGCTCCACTTTGTCAGCGCCATGGTATAAGGCTGAACTGACTGTGGCCAAGAGGAAATGCAAGCAACTAGAGAGGCTATCGCGATACAATTATGGTAACACAAAGAAGCAGACTTATTAACAGGCACTCAAACATTATAAAGTAGTTATTAAAGAGGTGCAGACAAATTACTACCAGCAAACTATCCTTAAAGCGAAACTCCCTACAAAGGAGGTGTTTTTTACTCTATAAAACATTGGTTGACCCAAAAACCATCTCCACAGTGGGTACGGCATCTCAAACATTCTGCTTTGAATGAGCAGATTTTTTTATGAGAAGCTTGAGCGTCTTATCGCATCCGTCTCTTCCAATAAGAATGAGACTATCACTTCATCCTCTGCCCCTCCATAGACCTCTTGCTTCCACTTTAGCACCTTGATCTAAAGTTAGTATGTCAGCTACTCAGCACTATGAGGTCAGGCCAAGTTGCAGACTTCTGTAAATCTGCAGTTGTTATGCCTCTATAAAAGAAGCTTACCATAGATCTTAAAACCTTGGCCAATTATTGCCTGATCCCTCTTTGCCTGCTATGGCAAAATGTATGGTGTCATGTTATTACACTTCTATCGCGACACATTGAAGAGAGCGTGGTGCTCAATAGATTTCAGTCTGGCTTTTGCCCTGGTGTTAGTACAGAGACTGTGACGATGACCACATTTAGGGACATCAGAATGCTCTTGAATAATGGGGGGTCAGTGGCCCTATTCCTCCTTAATGCATCAGCAGCCTTTGAAATGGCCGCACATAATATCCTCCTTCAAAGACTAGGTGAGGTGGGCATTCTTTGGAAGGTGCTGGGTTGGTCAGAAGCTTTTGTTTTCAAAGAGGGCACAAGCATTTAATCTTCATCCTTTCCAATCTATTCCTTGTTACCCGAGTTGTGGCATTCCACAGGGCTCATTATTAAGCCCATCTTTGTTCAACAAGTATGTGATGACTAGCTAACCTCTCCTCTTAATTTGGGATTCAATTCTATTCAAACGCCAATGACACCCATATTATCTGTGGCTGGACAGCAATCATTTGTCCATCCAAGACGAATTTAAATGCTGCGTCACATCGGTTGCCCACTGGATGAATGTTAATTCCTAGAGGCTAAACACAGATGTGACAGAGGTCCTGGTATATGAAAATCCATCTATTTGGTCACCTTCTTGGTGGCCTCAATGGCTGGGATGCCAGAAGGCCGTGAACATGACTTGGGTGTCCCCTTTGATGTGAATTTAAGCTTTGGGCCTCACATTAAGAAACTTTTGCCTACAGTTTTGTGTTCCTTTTTGAGCACTTATTACTATAGGCTTGGATTACTGGAATACCCTTATTTCTGGGCCTTCCTGTCGATTTGCTACAGCATCTTCAATTGATACAGAACACGGCAGCCAGGCTTACCTTGGGTCTGCCAAAATCAGTTAGGATAACCCAGCATCTTTTTGACCAACACTGGCTCCCTGTGTCCAAACGGTGCACAATTAAAGCTCTCTGCTACTGACGCCAAGCAATCCACAAGGCAAGTCCATCAAACTATCTAACAGATTTATTTATCAAACATCTGCTGATCACATATCTTTGTTCATCAGAGGGGCTGTTGGTCAGCGTTCCGAAATGCCACAGAAAACTAACTCGAGCCAGAGAATTTGTAATTGTCTATGGTCAACGTGGGAATTCTCTCCCTTTTTAGGTCTCGCCTAGCCTATCGCGTAAGCGATCGCTATGCGAGACTATAGTAAGGGGCTCCCAAAAGTGCTCCCAAAAGCGGATTGCATGGCGAGCACGCGCACAATCACGTGCATCGTGCCGCCATGCAATCCGTTTGGCATCCTACTTCAAAGGGTCCGCTCCGCGCGTGCCACGCTCCGCCGGGCTTGTCTTGTTCGTCTTTTTAAACATTCACGTTATCATGTGCTTACAAAAGCCTGCATGTTCGAAATGGGTTTCTTTATTTTCAGAGCGAAGGGCTTTACGATGTACGTCTTTAACATTATTTAATGCCAACAGAGCGCGGTCTTTTTACATTTTTGTTTGTTTTTATGTTGCCATGAGCACATAACTGCGCTGCACGCTAAGCTTTATATTAATTGCAGCGCACATACTTTTTGTAGTACAAGTTAGTACTTTGCTTTGTTTACTTTGCTATTATTCCAGCGGACATAATACAACTGAGCACACTGTCTGATGTCTGATGCCTGATGCTTGCGGATGTCTGATGTCTGATGCCTGCGGATGTCTGATGCCTGATGCCTGCGGATGTCTGATGTCGGATGCCTGCGGATGTCTGATGTCTGATGCCTGATGCTTGCGGATGTCTGATGTCGGATGCCTGCGGATGTCTGATGTCTGATGCCTGATGCTTGCGGATGTCTGATGTCTGATGCCTGCGGATGTCTGATGTCTGATGCCTGCGGATGTCTGATGTCTGATGCCTGCGGATGTCTGATGCCTGCGGAGGTCTGATGCCTGCGGAGGTCTGATGCCTGCGGAGGTCTGATGCCTGCGGAGGTCTGATGCCTGCGGATGTCTGATGCCTGATGCTTGTGGATGTCTGGTGCCTGATGTCTCATGACTGATGTCTGATGCTTGTGGATGTGTGTTGCCTGATGCATGATGTCTGATGCTTGTGGATGTGTGTTGCCTGATGCATGATGTCTGATGCTTGTGGATGTGTGTTGCCTGATGCATGATGTCTGATGCTTGTGGATGCCTGATGCTTGTGGATGTCTGATGCTTGTGGATGCCTGATGTCTGATGCTTGTGGATGTCTGATGCTTGTGGATGCCTGATGTCTGATGCTTGTGGATCTCTGATGCATGATGTCTGATGCCTGATGTTTGTGGAGGTCTGATGCCTGATGTCTGATGCCTGATGTCTGATGCCTGCGGATGTCTGATGCCTGCGGATGTCTGATGCCTGCGGATGTCTGATGTCTGATGCTTGCGGATATCTGATGTCTGATGCCTGCGGATGTCTGATGCTTGCGGATGTCTGATGCCTGATGCTTGTGGATGTCTGATGCCTGATGTCTCATGACTGATGTCTGATGCTTGTGGCTGTGTGTTGCCTGATGCATGATGTCTGATGCTTGTGGATGTGTGTTGCCTGATGCCTGATGTCTGATGCTTGTGGATGTGTGTTGCCTGATGCATGATGTCTGATGCTTGTGGATGTCTGATGCTTGTGGATGTCTGATGCTTGTGGATGCCTGATGTCTGATGCTTGTGGATGTCTGATGCTTGTGGATGCCTGATGTCTGATGCTTGTGGATGTCGATGCTTGTGGATGCCTGATGTCTGATGCTTGTGGATCTCTGATGCATGATGTCTGATGCCTGAAGTTTGTGGATTTCTGATGCCTGATGTTTGTGGATGTCTGATGCCTGATGCCTGATGCCGAATGCCTAATGTCTAATGCCTAATGCCTAATGCTTGTAGATGTCTGATGCATGATGTTTCATGACTGATGTCTGATGCTTGTGGATGTCTTATGCCTGATGCTTGTGGATGTCTTATGCCTGATGCTTGTGGATGTCTGATGCTTGTGAATAAATTAAAGGCATTGTCATTTACAATACCAATTACAATACCAATAGCTCCAAAACTCGCAGTTGCGAGACCTATTGCATTGCAAATGCTTGTTCTATTTGTGGAGAGTCTAGTCAATTGAATTTCTGCAAAACCATTTATTACAGCTATAAATCCCCGTCTCTCCGCTGCTTTTTTATAGTATAGTGCTAGGAACCCACAGGTAACTGCACGCTTTATAAAATTGAAATTTCGAAGGTGCTCGATACAAGAAATTCAAAAAATAAAAGTTTCGATATCTGGGGCAGCGGTGGGTTCGTTCACCCTCCCGACCACGCCATAGCGGCCTTCCTGCATGCGGTGGGGGCAACTGACTGCACACATGTACTATTTGTGCCCCCTGCCTACACTGCACCCAATCACCGCAACAGAACCAACACGCATTCCAACAATGTGCAGGCAAAACTGGACCACCGGGACCTATACACTAATGCCGTCGCAAACTTCTCAGGCAGTGTGCATGATGCTTACATCTTTTGCAAGCATACTAGCCGTGGTCCCCAGACCAGTCCGCCGCCCAGCGATGACTGCCCGACCTTACGCACCCAGACCTCACTGCTCACCTGCCGCCACCGGCGTGTCTCCAAGAGGGCCCACCACGTGCTGGAGCATCCTCCTCAGCAGTCACTGGATTCCGCAGCACAGGCCCCCAGGGCATCCTGCTGCACAGCGCAAAGGAGTCATGTCTGTACAGCCAGCTGCCTTTGGCGTACACGCGGTCCAGCCGAGCTCACAATTCAAATTGAGTCTGGATTGCCTGGATAGCGTATCGAGGCCACGCAGGCTGCACACCCGCTCAACTCTGGTGGCACTAACTCAGTGCAGCTCAAGTCATCGCCACGTGGCGAGAGGCCCGTGTCGGACAAAATGCCTCGGCTGCCACCAACTCTGTGCACCTCAAGTCATCTTCGCGTGACAGGAGGCCAGTGTCCGGCAAATTGCTTCGGCTACCACCATCTCTGTGCACCTCAACTCATCGCGACGTTGTGGGAGGCCCGTGTCGGCCAAAGTGCCTCGGCTGTCACCAACATAATAAGCACACGGATATACCCAGATTGAGAGTGGAAAAGGCTTCTAGCACGTGCGCCCGGCCCTTTTTATTGGCAGGGTCCCATGTCCTGTGACGCCTGTGCTGCATGGGTTTGATGTGGGTGTAAAGCAGCCGTGAGGGAGTGGTTGTCGCATGCTGACAACTAGACCTGTGATCAGCAGATCACTACAGGGAAGACCTGAGATATGTAGCGTTGTAGTTCCCTCCCTGTAAGCGCAAGCGGTTTGGGCTGGCTGAAACGCGCATCCTTCACGACGTTACCAAAATGGCGGTTTGAATCCGCACACCCAACGAGATAGGTACATGATGGGTGCGATATATATATATATATATATATATTATATATTATATATATATATATATATATATATATATATATATATATTTTTTTTTTATATATATAGTTAGGACCACGTTTCCATAGGAAATCCGCAACATTCTATTTTGAATAACTTTGGCGCCGGTCGACGAATCCTCGCGAATTTTTCAAAATAGGTGGGGCACTACGCTCCGCTCCTACCCTGAAAGTCTCGGGGGGATTCGTCAAGCGGGGGCTGAGATAAAAGGGGGGTCCCAAAACACGTTTTTCCCATGCATTTTTCCATAGGACCTTTAGACAGGGCTACAGCCCGAACGGCTGAACAGAATTACTAGAAATTTGGCAGAGAGGTAGTCCTCAGGTCAAGGAAGTGCCTTTTGTAGGTTTGGTGTAAATCTGTTCAGTAGATTCTGAGAAAATAGCCTTTAAATCAATATATATATCTGAGCCAGCTTACGGTGCGCTTACGGTACGCTTACCGTACGCGTACGGTGGCGTGCGCGAGCGCGATTCTGATTGGCTCTTAGATCTAAGTAAACATTCGAATCGGCCGAAACCAGGAAGCGGCGGCCGCCATTTTCTCTCTCGCACTGAGAGTGATTTTTAAAATATAAAGCCCAAAAACATGTAAAGGGGCTGTTTAGACAGCTCCCAAACACATAGCCATGTTGAGGGAGTCCCCAAAGATCCCCCAAGGCCAAAAACGGAATTTTTATTTTTTCGGTAATTTCGCCGATTACGCTTACCGTACGCGTACGGTAAAAAATGTAAAAAAAAAAAAAAAATTATCCACACTCTCTCCACCCCGTGTGCAATTGATCCCCGAAGGGCACCAATTGTGCATGGCTTATTACACCTGAGATAAACTAAAATATTTTTTAAAAAAAATAATAAAAAAAAATTATCCACACTCTCTCCACCCCGTGAGCAAATGGTGCCCGAAGGGCACCATTTGTGCATGGCTTATAAAATATACGAAAAATTAAAATATTACCTTTCAAAACGAAGTGCATCATATGTCCTCCATGTGCGCACGGTGCGCGAAGCGCATCGTGCGTACATGGCCCATCTAGCGTAACGTGGGCACCGTGCGTGCACGGCACTAACTGCGCAAAGTGGGCGCGCGGAGCGCAAAGCACACCGCGTGCTCACTGTGCGCGCACGGTGCGCGAAGCGCACCGTGCGCGCACGGAACGAACTGCGTTAAGTGGGCGCGCACGCCACGAATGGCGTAAAGTAACTTAGCATTTAAAAAAACGTACAAATTCACTGAAAAAAACATAGGTTTCACACACGTTATAGTTAGGAATTAGCATTTAAAAAACCTTGCAAATTCACTGAAAAAACCATAGGTTTCACACATGTTATAGTTAGCGGAAATTTTACTGATAAAAAACCAATGAAATTCCCCCGTTATAGTTAGTGCAGGCAACTATAACTCACGCGACCGCAATCTTCTGCTGATGACATATGTGTCTTTATGAAAAAAAAATATTTGTAATATATGTATAGCTAAAAATGTATGGAAGAAGACATGGGCAAATAAGTGTCTAAATACAGTATTAGCATCAGCAGAGGATTGCGGTCGCGTGAGTTATAGTTGCCTGCACTAACTATAACGGGGGAATTTCATTGGTTTTTATCAGTAAAATTTCCGCTAACTATAACATGTGTGAAACCTATGGTTTTTTCAGTGAATATATATATATTTATATTAATATTTAAGAAAACAGAAGACATTATTTTAATAAACCAAAAAAATACAAAAACTATTTTTGGGATATTAAAGTTACAAAATATCACTAAAAAAACAAAAATTACTGAAAAAACCATAGCTTTAATGAACATAATTCTAAATTAGCATTTAAAAAACCTTTGAAATTCTCTGACAAAAACCATAGGTTTCAGGTACGTTATAGTTAGTTGGACATTTCACTCGTACAAAACCAGAGGAATTCCCCCGTTATAGTTAGTTCAGCTAACTATAACTCGCGCCCCCGCAATGCACTGCTGATGAAGTCACAAATTACATCATTCATGACATGGTCAGTGACATCACTGATGACATCATCCATGTGAAAATCTGATCCACCTCCTCACACTCTAATATAACCTTTAATACACCCACTCTAAAATACAGACTACCATTTTCGAAACCATCGAGATACCAGTTAATACATACGCACTCACTGACTCCTAGGTCTCCAAACATATCCACTCATTCACCCATACAATCACTCATACATGCAGTCACTCATCAATAGAACACTATCATATGCACTCATAAACCTATCCAGACGCTCACACACCACCACTCACACAGAGTTACTCTCACACCTAGTCAGTCATGCAATTAATCAATCACACTTCCATTTACTGATCTATGCAGTTATACACACACCACATCACTTATTCAAACAGAAACACATGCATACTTACTCTCTCCTGCAATCACTTATACAAGTACACACTCATCCATACAGCCACTCTCACAATCACCGACTCTCACGTATAGTCATTTATATACTTAAACTTTCACATACACTGCCAATTACATATGTAGTTACTTGGACATGTACCATTGAGACATCCATTCACTCACAAACAAACCCATACACACACTTACCCACCCATACAGCTGTTTCAACATGCACTCTTGCACCCATACACACAGTGAATCAACCACTCAAACATCTATGCACAGACTCACACACCTCCCACCCAGGCACCCATACAAATACTCAGGCAACCAATAGATAACCCATATAGACACTCATGCAGCTACTGACCAACCCATGCAGTAGCTTATACAACAGACAGACTGATACAGACATTCACGCAGTTTAGTCACTAACCCATGCATTTGGTAAGACACGTTTAATCACTCACTTAAACAGTCAGTCACGCATCTACTAAATCCTCCATTTCAGCCACTTATACACCCACTCATTCTTCAATACACCTTGGCATATATATAATACATATTTAAACTTTAAAGAAAAACAGTCACTGGATGATGTCATCAGTGATGTCACTGACCATGTCATGAATGATGTAATATGTGACGTCATCAGCAGTGCATTGCGGGGGCGCGAGTTATAGTTAGCTGAACTAACTATAACGGGGGAACTGCTCTGGTTTTGTACGAGTGAAATGTCCAACTAACTATAATGTCTCTGAAACCTGTGTTTTTTTCAGTGAAAACACTCACTCACTGTCTCTTTACTTTGGGATGGATAAGTCTGGTACATGGATCCCTAATGCAGATTTATTTTCCTCGTCATAGGCGAACACAGATCATGCGTGTGAGCCATGGCATAGGCCGGTCTCATGGATTGCGGTCTTGTTGGACCGTGAGGGGCACTTAAAGTGCTACCCTCATGGTGGTAGAGGGCTACATAAGGAGTTAAACAGCACAAGTGACATGGTCCTTTCTCCCCCCCCCCCCCACCCCCCCCCCCCCAAGTCATTGGAGTGAGGCCTACAGGCTCACTCATCTACCTCTTTAAAGGTTCTACTGCAATGTGTTTCGCTCACCCTTGGCCTACATAAGGAAGTGTGTGCGTAGTGAAAACATGTGCGTAGTGTATGCGAGTATGCCAAGACGTACATTACAGAGAGGGTGCAGTGTGTAACAGTTTGCACATGGTAAATGTGCAGTTTGTTGGCAGAGGCAGTTTAAAGTGACACTCTTATGCAGTACAGAGAGACTGTAGTATTGAACAGTGTGCTGCATGTGGAAATGCTGGTGGTATCATGGTACATGGCCACAAAAATACTAGACAGTGGAGTGTTTTGTGGATGTTAACTGAGTGCAGAAATGCCTGTACAGGTACATTGAAAGGAGTACCTTGGGTAACATTTTGGGAAGTCCAGGCCTGGCTGGAAAAAACACGAGGAGTAGGGAAATCTCCTCCAGACAGAATTGTATATTGCTGCATTCCTTGAGCTGCGTGGGTCAAGCACTGGGTGGGGGCTCTTGATTCAGTAACAGATCACAAGGAAAGGGCCTGGAAACCTCTCAGGAAGATGGAGATGAGGCTGATAAGGGAATCAGAAAAGGTAGGGCTGATGGCCTGAGATTAACCTTTGATGTACAGATACCTGTGGCTGACATCCAGGTGTGAACTCTGGTCACTTCCATGAATCTTGTTGTGGGTTAATCAGCTTCAGAGTCCTGCCTGCTGTGACAGGCATCTTTCAGAAGGAAGGATAAAAGGGAGAGAGGTCCATATCAAAGAAGCAGAATCCCAAATTAAAACTTCAAAGGACCAGACCATAAATCACATTTTGTGTCTGGAAAACAGCTATAAATAGGGAAGTCTGAGACCCCATAGATTGTCATCTACTGAACAGCCAGCCTATTTGCATGAAGAGGGATAGCTCTGCAAGACTTCTGCCTGTACTAGGACTAGGGACCTAGCCTGCTAGTGTCCCTGGTTGGTGAGGGAACATCACCCAGAGAACCCAAGATCACCTGTCTGGAGCACCAGTACCTGCCTATTCGCCAAGACCGGTGTGCCTTTGAGGGAGAGGAGTGTGTTGGACGATGCGAGATCCAGAGGGGAGCCCAGAAGTGTGGAGCTCCTGTGAGCAGTGTGTGCCACACCGATCAGGCCATTGCCCGTGTTCTGCGTTGTTACGTTTGGCGACACCATATGCCAGGAGGCCCACCGGACACCAAGAAATGTGCTGCACCAATCGGGCCGATGCCCATGAGCCGCATTGTAAAGATTGGTGACCCTGTATGCCAGGAGGGGTCACTGTGCACCTAGGACATTGCCACATTGATCGGCCTTTTGTCCATGTACAGCTTTGTGGAGGTTGGTGACCCCGTATGTCAAGAGGGGCTGCCTGTTGCTAAGAAACTGTGTCGCATCGATCGGGCTGTCGCCTGTGGGTGTGAAGTTGCTGAGACCCTGTGTGTCAGGAGGAGCCGCGGAGGAGACAACATGCTGCTACAACCAAAACAAGGGTGGCTTTCTATCTGAGGAGGCCCGAGAACAGAGGAGACGCTGTCTGAGCCCCGCCGGAACAAGGAGAATGGCCCCCATCGCCGAACACAGAAGAAGATTGTTAGACCTAGAGTCCTACGGTAGCTTGGCTCAGGTGGAAAGGCCTTGCTCCAGAGTAACATGTCGTGCTTGCGTCACATTCACCTCAGCACTCCAGCGTACCACCACTAAAAACGACGCTACACCAGGAAATTAGAATAGTTAGAAAAGCTTTATCTTTCCTTATATCTTGTTTTTTTTTCTAGTTACATACAGTTCAATGATTTACTACTATAGATGTTGCCCACAGATTGCCGGCATTAAAACATTGCATTCAACGATTTCTCGAATAAACGCATAAGTGAACTTTGCTTTGTCACATCAATTTACGTTTACTAGTACCTTACCGGCAAATCAATTTACATTCATTAGTATATTACCAGCCTATCAATTTACATTGATTAGTACATTACCAGCATGGGCTGCTAACTGGCAGAAAATAAGTTTAGTCAACCGCTCTGCAGCACCGATATTTCTGGGGAGGAGGTGACAGCTGAAGCATAGAATATCGACAGTTGGTCTCTCAAATAAACATTTAAGCTTCGGCTTTACGTTATTTTCACTTAAATAGGGCAGAATAGTACCCCCAATTCAATCAGGTGTTGCCTTCACAAATTAACCTCCTTACTTGTTGCAGTTCTGGGTTTTCTTTTTCTACTTAAATGACTGGTGATTTCCTTGTTTTCTTTTTCTTGAGCCTGTAATCCTGCCAACCTCCTCCCACTACTGACAGCAGCAGTCTCTTAAACTTCAGTTCCCTCAGTTACGGTGCTCTCATTTGCAGGGGAACCTCACAACCCTCAGTTCCTGGTCCCCCCCTTCCCCGATCAACCTTTCATGATTTGGGCCCAGACTGAACGGAGTTTTACCCCCACAATGTGCCATTAACCGCCGTGTCACTCTCCACCAACACACCTTCTACCCCCCTCGCTTACTTGGTTCCTACGGCGATCGTTGGGGGTGTGTAGCAGAGCCTTTCCTCTACTGGCTCCCTCACAGTGCCGGCGTCCAAGTGTAGTGAGAACCGGCCCACAGGGAGTTCCACCTCACAGGGGCGTGCGTCAGCCTCAACCTCCGCAGCTGACTCTGCGCCTTAGCCCACTCACGCTCCTCACAAGGCCCAGCTCCTCCCGTGCTCTCTTGGCAGCCCTCCTAGAAACCGAAGGCTTTGGAGTCGGCCCTCCACGTCAGCTCCTCCCTGGGGGTTGGACCGGCCTTCCTCGATCCCGCCCCACTCCTTCCTGGATTCCTCCTGACAGCGGAGGGGCGGAAAGATCCTCAGGCGTCCACTGCCCGGCAACTTCCCCTCTACGCCGCGCAGAGCTCGCCGGACTTCCCCCACACTTCCTACAGCGGGGAAGCCGGCGTTTCCTCAGCGATCCAGATTATTCTAGGGCTCCGGGCAACAGCGGGGATGTAGAGTATAAGGTCAAAAGTCAGGTTCTCTACCGGAGATGGTAACTCTCTCCCCCGGATCACTTCAGGGGTCCTGGCTAGACGGGGAGCACAAAAGGTTGACGTGATTCCAGGGTCAGAGGCTGAAGGCCGGGCTAGGTAACTAGGTAGAGGGTAGTGTCAACAGGGGGGGGGGGGGAGAGGGGGGGGGGGGGAAAACAGGCCCTAAGAACAGTCAGTTCCCCCCTCAGCGCACCTACCTCCCTACCCAGATGTCTCGCTCCTGACTACCTCACTTCACACAAAATGGCCGTCGCACCTCACCTCTATATATAGCCTGGGCCTTGACTGTCTAGAGTGGCCCAGAAGGTTCTGGAACCCCTCATGCCAGCCTATGGCCAAGGGTTGACAGTTTAGGCCACCATTTTGTGAAGGAGCTCTCACTCTCCCTCCATTTTAGGGAAGCACTTTGCGCCACACTATCAATTAGTGATAATGGGGCGCCCAGAGCCTCTAAGTCAACACCAAAAAAAACTAGGGGACAGAAAAATTAGAGGGCAAAGGAAGAACAATGAGGAGGGGACAGCCAAAGGGCTGGCAGGTCTAACACGCGTCCCCCCAGCTGAAAGTGGGGAGAGCTACCCAATCCCTTGGGAGTTCTCTTCACTAAGGCGAAAAAACCTGGAGAGACCGTCAGCATTGGCGTGGTCCACTCCTGGGCGATGTTCCACCCTAAAGTCCATTCCCTGTAGGGAGATGGACCACCTCAACAACTTAGGATTCTCGCCCCTCATTTGCATCAGCCACCTGAGGGGCCGGTGGTCGGTCTGAACAAGGAAGTGCGAGCCAAACAGGTATGGCCGCAACTTCTTCAGAGCCCACACCACCGCAAAAGCCTCCCGCTCAATCGCACTCCACCTCTGTTCCCGGGGGAGTAGTCTCCTAGATAGGAAAACCACAGGTTGGTCCAGACCCTCTTCATTGAGCTGCGACAGCACCGCCCCGATGCCATGCTCCGACGCATCTGTTTGGACGATGAACTCTGTGGAGAAGTCAGGGGCCCTGAGGACAGGCGCCGCACACATTGCTTGTTTCAAGGTGTCAAAGGCTTGTTGACACACCTCGGTCCAGATTACCAGTCGAGTGTGCTTCTTTGATGTAAGCTCAGTCAAGGGAGCCACGATAGTACCATACCCCTTGACGAAGCGTCGGTAGTAACCGGTGAGGCCCAGAAAGGCTCGGACCTCCGTCTGAGTCTTGGGGGGCTCCCAGGCCATGATGGTTTCAATCTTGGCCTGGAGGGGTTGCACCTTGCCCCGACCCACCAAGTGACCGAGGTACACTACCGACCCCTGCCCGATCTGGCACTTGCTGGCCTTGATCGTCAGACCCGCCTGCTGCAGGGCCTGAATGTGACACAAATGGTCCTCCCAGCTGCTGCTGAAGACAGCGATGTCATCCAGGTAAGCAGCCGAGAAAGCCTCCATCCCAGAGAGGACCTGGTTCACCAGCCGCTGAAAAGTGGCAGGGGCGTTCTTGAGCCCAAAGGGCATCACGCAGAACTGGTAGTGACCCTCAGGTGTGGAGAAGGCTTACCTTTCCTTTGCTCCATCTGTCAGGGAGATCTGCCAGTACCCGGATGTAAGGTCAAAGGTACTCAGATATTGGGCAGCTCCCAACCGGTCAATGAGCTCATCCGCCCTCGGGATAGGATGAGCATCGGTCTTCGTCACAGAGTTCAGTCCCCTGTAATCCACACAGAACCTGAGTTCTGGGGTGATGCCTGACGGGGCAGCTTTAGGTACCAGTACCACTGGACTGGACCAGGGACTGCTTGACGGTTCAATTACTCCCAGCTCCAGCATCTTAGTGACTTCACCATGGATGCTAGCCTTCACCTTATCCGACAAGCGGTAGGACTTGGACTTCACAGGTGGGCTGTCTCCTGTGTCCACATCATGGGTACACAGTTGAGTCCTTCCCGGGATAAGTGAGAACAGTGAAGCGTACTGCTCCAGAACCTGGCGGCAGTCTCTCCACTGTTCGGGAGTTAGAGATGGTGAGAGGATCACTCCCTCTACCGACCCATCCTTTTCTTGGGACGCGAAAAGATCAGGGAGAGGTTCACTTTCCTCTTCGTCTGACCCATCAGTCACCATCATCAAAGTGACCTCTGATCTCTCTTGGTGGGGCTTGAGGCGGTTGACATGGAGCACCCGATGGGGCTGCCTGGGGGTCTTAAGATCCACCACATAGGTGACCTTGCCCTTCTTCTCAATCACCCCAAAGGGGCCTGACCAGCGATCCTGGAGGGCGCTAAGCTCTCCAGGCTCCATGACCCACACCTTCTGGCCAGGCTCCAGCTCCACCGGGTGAGCATTTTGGTCATACCACTCCTTCATGACCGTCTGGCTGGCTTCTAGGCTTTCGGAAGCTTGCTTCCACAACCTAGCCATTTGGCTACGAAAGGCCAGCATGTAGCTCACCACATCCGGGGGAAGTTTTCTGGGAGTCTTTTCCCATCCATCCATCCATCCTTCACCAGGCTGAGGGGTCCATGAACAGGGTGCCCATACAACAGCTCGAAGGGGCTAAAGCCCACTCCCTTCTGCGGTACCTCCCTGTAGGAGAACAGCAAACCAGGCAGGAGGACGTCCCATTTCCTCCGCAGGCTCTTGGGCAGACTCCTGATCATGCCCTTCAAGGTTTTATTAAACCTCTCCACCAGACCATTGGTCTGAGGGTGATAAGGGGTGGAGAACCGGTAGGTGACTCCACACTCCTTCCACATAGCCCGAATGTATGCCGACATGAAGTTGGCACCTCTGTCGGACACAACTTCCTTGGGGATACTCATCCGGGTGAAAATCCCCATCAGGGCCCGTGCCACCGCAGGTGCAGTAATGGTCCTCAGAGGAATAGCCTCTGGGTACCGGGTGGCACGATCCACCAGAACCAGGATAAACCTGTGACTGGCAGAAGTTGGTGGATCCAATGGCCCAACAATGTCGATGCCCACCCTTTCAAAGGGGGTGCCAACGACAGGCAGTGGTTCCAGGGGAGCCTTCAGCTTCACCCGTTTTCCCACTAGCTTGGCAGGTGACACACGTCCTACAAAAAGTGTCGGACGTAATCCTCATCTGAGGCCAGTAGAAGTGAGGGACAAGCCGAGCAAAGGTCTAGTCCTGTCCCAAGTGTCCTGACAAGGGTATCTCATGAGCCAATTCCAAAAGGAAGGCTCGGTAACGCTGGGGAACCACCAAGGCCCGGGATGATCCATGCACCGGAGCCTTGGGTTCGCTATAGAGGAGACCATCTTCCCAGTATATATGGAAGTTCCCCGAGACGTTACCCGCTGCCTGGGCTTCGGCCTGCCGCCGTAAGCCCTCAAGGGTAGGGCACTCCTTCTGGGCCCGACAAAACTCCTCCCTGGTAGGTCCTCCCTCCACCTGCCATTCTGCAGGGGTAGGTAAGCCCTCCAGGGAAGTCACATCCCCCTCTGTGGACTCCGGGACCACCTCAGTTGCCCCATCCATCTTACGAGGTGCAGATGCCGGGGCAGGCTTCCCCTGTCCCCGTTTACCCTTTTTGGCAGCTGGTTGGGCCTTTGTCCCAGGCTCCAACCTCTGTGAACTCCCCCTCTGGGCAGTCACGGACCGCGTGTTGGCACAAGTCCACTCAGGCGACCCCAACATCTCCATATGAGCGAGTAACTCGACCTCCTTCCAGGCCGTATGTTCAAGGTCATTTCCCAACAGACAGTCGACCAGCATGGCAGGGCTTACTGCAACTCGAAGTGGACCCGCAACCCCTCCCCACTCAAAGGGAATCTGAGCCACCGGATAGTGACCCTCTCGGTTGTCAGCCATCACACCCAGGTGGACTACGTTGGGAACCACCTGCTCTGGGGACACCAGCTGACTCCTTACCATAGTCATGCTGGCTCCTGTGTCCCTCAGAGCCTCCACCCTCTCGGCATTGATGGTGACCCATTGCCTATACTTGGTAGTATTCGAAGGCACATGGGTCTTAGGAACCATCTCACAGTCTCCCAGGGACACTAATGTTAGCCCTGCCCACTCACCTCCCTTATCTAGGGGCAACTCCTCCCCGAGCACTGCACTCGCCACCCCAGGGGTCTTTCCTCCAGTGGGAGGGTGTGGTCTCTTGGGACACTTGGTATCCCCCTTGTAGTGCCCAATCTCACCACACTCATAGCAACGGACAACCCTAGGCTGCTGACCACGGTCAGGATAAGGGGGTTTGTGGGGGCCAACCTTAGGAGGGAATCCTGATCCCTTTCCCTGCGAACTCTTTTGGGGGCCTTTAGGGAACTCCTTCTTTTTGTCTCCCCCCTCTTTCTTCTGGGGAGCGCCCTGTCCAGTCCTTTGGGAATCCCCCCCAGTTCCTTTTGAAGACACCCGGGTACTGGCCCAGATGTCCGCCTCCTCCGCAAGCTTCCTAGGATTAGTCAGCTTGCTGTCCACCAGGTGTTGACGCAGCTCCGGAAAACTTTTCTCGAAGAGGTGCTCCCTCAAAAATAGGTTATACAACCCCTCGTAGTCTTTCACCTCACTGCCCTGCACCCAGCCCTCTAAAGCCTTATTGGCGTAGTCCAGGAAGTCCACCCAGTTCTGGGTGGCCAGCTTTTGGCTATCCTGGAATCTCTGCCTGTACTTCTCAGGGGTCAGCCCAAACTTCCTAATCAAGGCAACCCTCATGGTGGGGTAGTTGGTCTGCTCCCGTTGTTCTAGGGCTAAAAGGGAATCCCTCCCCACCGGAGGCATGTACCTGTACAGACCACCCCCCCACTGAGCTTCCAGGATCCCATGGGCTCGCAAGGAGACCTCATAGGCAGCCGACCACTTGGCGATGTCGTCCCCAACACTGTAGCTGGCAACTACGTCCTTTGGTAAGTAGGGTCTAGGCTCCCTGTTGATTTCTTTCTGTACGCTGCCACCAACAGGACTACTGGGGGTCCCTAACTGAAGGGCCTTGAGATCCAATTCTTTCAAATGGAGCTCATGAAGGAACCTCGACTCTTCCCTCTCCTTCTCCAAGCGGGCTAATTCCATCCTGAATTGCCTCTCTTCCCTCCTGTCGGCTAAGTCAGCCGAAGACAGGCTTCCCCCTGCAGCGCTACTACCGGCCCTTGAAGGCGCCCTGGGTCCTGCAACTATATTGCTGCTCCCAGGGGGGAAAGTGATTCTGCCCCTTCCGTGGTGTCCGGTTCCGGTCCCTCCTCCTCCCGTTCCCCACTAGGGTGGGCCATCACCCAGGCTCTCATGCTAGTCTGGATCTCCACTCTTTGCTCCCCGCTTGAAAAATACCACCCTCTCCTGTTAGAATTCCTTTAGCTGGGTTACAGTGTACTCTTCTAGACTACCCAGCTCAAACTCCATCCTGCCACGTGGGGCCCTAAACAATGCGGAAAAGGACTCACAAGGTAAGAACCTTCTTTAAACAGAAAACCACACCACAGGACAAGAATAATTTTGGAAAATCCCCCCCCCCCAAAAAAATAAAAAATTAAATCAGGGAGACAAACTGGAGAAAACTCCAATAAAGAAAAAGACCAAAAATCAGGTGTAGGGTGCGTGGCGCACACTGAATTGCTGATGAGTGGACGCAAGTACAAGCTCAGAATCCCACCGCTGAACACCAACTTGTTAGACCTAGAGTCCTACGGTAGCTTGGCTCAGGTGGAAAGGCCTTGCTCCAGAGTAACACGTCGTGCTTGCGTCACATTCACCTCAGCACTCCAGCGTACCACCACTAAAAACGACGCTACACCAGGAAATTAGAAAAAAGTTAGAAAAGCTTTATCTTTCCTTATATCTTGTTTTTTTTCTAGTTACATACAGTTTAAGGATTCACTACTATAGATGTTGCCCACAGATTGCCGGCATTAAAACATTGCATTCAACGATTTCTCGAATAAACGCATAAGTGAACTTTGCTTTGTCACATCAATTTACATTTACTAGTACCTTACCGACATATCAATTTACATTCATTAGTACATTACCAGCATGGGCTCCCTGCTCTAGGCTAACTGGCAGAAAATAAGTTTAGTCAACCGCTCTGCAGCACCGATATTTCTGGGGAGGAGGTGACAACTGAGGCATAGAATATCGACAGTTGGTCTCTCAAATAAACATTTAAGCATCGGCTTTACGTTATTTTCACTTAAATAGGGCAGAATAGTACCCTCAATTCAATCAGGTATTGCCTTCACAAATTAACCTCCTTACTTGTTGCAGTTCTGGGTTTTCTTTTTCTACTTAGATGACTGGTGATTTCCTCGTTTTCTTTTTCTGGAGCCTGTAATCGTGCCAACCTCCTCCCACTACTGACAGCAGCAGTCTCCTAAACTTCAGTTCCCTCAGTTACGGTGCTCTCATTTGCAGGGGAACCTCACAACCCTCAGTTCCTGGTCCCCCCTTCCCCGATCAACCTTTCACGATTTGGGCCCAGACTGAATGGAGTTTTACCCCCACAATGTGCCATTAACCGCCGTGTCACTCTCCACCAACACAGCTTCTTCCCCGCTCGCTTACTTGGTTCCTACGGCGATCGTTGGGGGTGTGTAGCAGAACCTTTCCTCTACTGGCTCCCTCACAGTGCCGGCGTCCAAGCGTAGTGAGAACCGGCCCACAGGGAGTTCCACCTCACAGGGGCGTGCGTCAGCCTCAACCTCCGCATCTGACTGCGCCTTAGCCCACTCACGCTCCTCACAAGGCCCAGCTCCTCCCGTGCTCTCTTGGCAGCCCTTCTAGAAACCGAAGGCTTTGGAGTCAGCCCTCCACGTCGGCTCCTCCCTGGGGGTTGGACCGGCCTTCCTCGATCCCGCCCCACTCCTTCCTGGATTCCTCCTGACAGCGGAGGGGCGGAAAGATCCTCAGGCGTCCACTGTCCAGCAACTTCCCCTCTACGCCACGCTTGCACAGAGCTCGATGGACTTCCCCCACACTTCCTTCAGCGGGGAAGCCGGCGTTTCCTCAGTGATCCGGATTATTCTAGGGCTCCGGGCAACAGCGGGGATGTAGAGTATAAGGTCAAAAGTCAGGTTCTCTACCGGAGATGGTAACTCTCTCCCCCGGATCACTTCAGGGGTCCTGTCTAGACGGGGAGCACAAAAGGTTGACGTGATCCCAGGGTCAGAGGCTGAAGGCAGGGCTAGGTCACTAGGTAGAGGGTAGTGTCAACAGAGGGGTGGGGGGGGGGGGGGGGGGGGGGAACAGGCCCTAAGAACAGTCAGTTCCCCCCTCAGCACACCTACTTCCCTACCCAGATGCCTCGCTCCGGACTACCTCACTTCACACAAAATGGCCGTCGCATCTCACCTCTATATATAGCCTGGGCCTTGACTGTCTAGAGTGGCCCAGAAGGTTCTGGAACCCCTCATGCCAGCCTATGGCCCAGGCTCTGAGTTGACAGTTTAGGCCACCATTTTGTGGAGGAGCTCTCACTCTCCCTCCATTTTAGGGAAGCACCTTGCACCACACTATCAATTAGTGATAATGGGGCGCCCAGAGTCAACCCCCAAAAAAACTAGTGGACAGCAAAATTAGAGGGCAAAGGAAGAAAAATGAGGAGGGGATAGCCAAAGGGCTGGCAGGTCTAACAAAGATGACTTGCCACTTGTGGCTGGAGCCAGGGCAACTCCGATCATGCTGGTGAGTGCAGCTCAGGAGAGAGAGAGCCTGTGCCTGCCAGGAGCTGCATGTGTGAACGTGTGCAGCCTGACTGACGATCCGGGCCACAACCACACTGCACTGCTGGAAAGGGTGGTACTGCCAGAGCAGCTACTCTGAGAACTTGGCCTACCAGGCCCCGGGGGATATGCTTACTTTTATTTTCACAGCCCTACTTGAAGTCTAAGTGACTCCACCTTATTGACTGAGGTCAAAATGGGGAAAACCCTCGGCAACATGGTCTAGTAGTGTGCATTCTCTTAATGGGGGGGGAAATAACACTCCTGTTACATGGGAACTTTGGAGACGGGGGCAGAGCGGGGGGGACCTACTAGAGTGCCTACCGCAAGGGGGACTGTGTTATTGCTTATTGAATGCTGTTTACCTTTGCATGTGTAGTATCAGAATTAAAATACTATTTGACTGCACATGGATTTATTGTGTGCGCTGCATGCATGCCGAGTTATGAGTAGCATTCACTTATCTGTAGCTACACTTCCCTTCGAGGGAGCCTCGACTGCTCGTGCTACGTTACTGAGAGTCAGGTGCAGCAGAAGGCGCTTGACTCACCTGAGTGGGATCTATGTTAGCGCAGGCCCTGTGACAACTGGAGTAAATGGCCTCAACCACCTGGGTTGGCTGCAGTAATTCCCCTGCATGCCTAGTGGCCCTCTGAAAAGGGTTCCGATATATATATATATATATATATATATATATATATATATATATATATATAAAACCTCAGAAATTCACTGAAATAACCATAGGTTTCAGGGGTGTTATAGTTAGCTGGACTTTTCACTTGTACAAAACCATTGAAATTCCCCCGTTATAGTTAGTTCAGCTAACTATAACTCGCGCGCCCGCAATGCACTGCTGATGACGTCACATATTACATCACTCATGACATGGTCAGTGACATCACTCATGACATCACTGATGACATCTCAAATGACATCACTGATGACATCACTGATGACATCATCCAGTGAATGTGTGTTTTTCTGAAAATTAAATATGTTTTATATATGTATATCTCAAGGTCGATGGAAGAATAAATGGGTATACAAGTGATCTAAATGGATGATTTGTTTTTGAAAAATTGATTGTGTAACTGACTGATTAAGTGTATCATAGTGAATACATGGCTTAGTGAGTAATGTTTAAATATGTAAATATCTGTATCAGTCTCTCACTTTGTGTATAAGTGGCTGCAAGGGTTGGTGAGTAGCTACATGGGTGTCTATATAGGTTATTAGTTGGTTTTTTGAGTATCAGTCCGAGTGTCTGCATGGTTCGGTGGGGGGTATTATGTAGTGCATAGGTGCATGAATGAGTGACTCACTGTTTGTATGTGTTGAACACAGCATGTGTGCAGGACTGTATGGGTGGATGAGTGTGTGTATGGGTGTGTTAGTGAGTGAATGACTGTCTCAATAGTGTCTTTATGAGTAACTACATATGTTTTAAACTAGTATATGTGACTATTGGTGTATATATGTGAGTATAAGTGAGAGTGAGAGATTGAAAGAGTTCCTGTATGAATAAGTATGTGTTTCTATAAGTGATTGTTTAAAAGACTAAGTATGTGTACGTTTCCGTAGAAGTAAGTGTGGTGGTGTGTGTATAACTGTATATGCAAGTAAATGTATGTTTGATTCTTTATTAGCATGAGTGACTATGTGTGTGAGTAACTCTATGGATGAGTGGTGTTGTGTAACAGGATGTATAGGTGTATGAGTACATATGATGAGTGAGTACATGTATGAGTGACTGTATAGGACTGTTGGTGAATGAGTGGATGTGTATGTGGATCTTAGAATTACTGAAGAGGTTGTTGTAACTGGTATTGGTATGTCCATTGTTTTGAAAATTTTAGTCTCTATTTTTGAGAGTGTGTATCAAAGGTTATATTAGGGTGAGAGGAGGTCTGCCACTCTATCACAAGGCTGATGTCATCAGTGATGTCATCAGTGATGTCATTTGAGATGTCATCAGTGATGTCATGAGTGATGTCACTGACCATGTCATGAGTGATGTAATAGGTGACGTCATCAGCAGTGCATTGCGGGCGCGCGAGTTATAGTTGGCTGAACTAACTATAACGGGGGAATTTCAATGGTTTTGTACAAGTGAAAAGTCCAGCTAACTATAACACCCCTGAAACCTATGGTTTTTTCAGTGAATATATTATATATATATATATATATATATATATATATTTATTATTATCTACTGGTGGTCGCCAGTAGATAGTTAGGACCTATTTTCCATAGGACATCCGCAACATTCTATTGGGAATATCTTTGGCGCCGGTTGACGAATCCTCGCGAAATTCTCCAAACTTTTGGCCAGCTCCGCTGCGGTCCTACCCTGAAAGTTTCGTGGTGATCCGTCAAGCGGGGGCCGAGAAAAAAGGGGGGGTCCCAAAACGCGTTTTCCCCATGCAATTTCCCATAGGATCTGTTGTCGCAGCTACAGCCCGAACCGCTGAACGGAATGGCACCAAATTTGGCAAAGAGGTAGTCCTCAGTTCGGACTCGTGCCTTTTGCATATTTGGTGTGAATCTGTTCAGTAGTTCCTGAGAAAATTAGGGTAAAAAAGTTAGTGATATCTATGGCCGCGGAGGATCCGCGGACCCTACCTGCACCGTACGCGAACCCTCCCCGAAAGGAGCGCGCACCCTCCCGATCGCGCGCTGAATGCTAATTGGCTGTCGAGCGTCTCTCTACATTCGAAACCAGGAACTGTTGGCGGCCATTTTCTGCCTCGGTAGAAGCTAGGCTGAAGAAGCAAGGGGAATAAGTGCGTAAAACATATAAAGGGGGCAGAGTGGAAATACTCTGACCCTCTAGAGGTGCTTAGGGGGTCCCAGAAGGACCCCCTGGGGCCCCCCTTTTTTAAAAAAAAAAAAACGGCGAAATGCGCGCACGGTGCGCGCATCCTATCGCGTTGGATGCACGGATCCTCTCGCGGTGGGTTCGCGGATCCAAGGGAAAAAAAATGAAATTGTTGGGAGATAAAGATTAAGCTTAAGTGTTTTGTTCTTGAGTGGCTCTAAAAAGAGCCGTTGTGTTCATTGAGAGTTTTTGGTACTTATAAGTAAGTACCTATACAGAGTCTAAAGTTGTTGAGGAAGCCTCTGTTTCCTTCATCAGTAAAGTGTACTCCATCTCTCCTATACATCTCTTGCATATGAAAGCGCAGATTGTTATTGTAAATGGACCCCATTCTGTAGTCTCGGAGAAAAGCAGAAACAGATTTACTCGCATGTTTCCTAGCTTTCTCAATCTGTGGACAAAAATGATCGGACCAGTTCCATTTCTGCCTTTGGCATATGTTAGAATACACAAAGGCAGTTTTAGGGAAAAGTGAAATCAGTTGTGCAAAGGTGTCCTTCATAAGCATTTCCAGACCTACCCCAGTCAAAGTGCCTAGGTCATTGCCACCACAGTGCACTATTATGAGGTCAGGGTGTTTTGCATGAAGGATTTCACCAATGGCATCAATTGGTGCCACTTTAACCCTCTCTGTCCAATCCATTTAATGTCTACATTTGGCAAACCTAGGTCTTTGTGAATGCCTTTGTTTTCTGCATACCTTTGGCTCCAGAAAATGTAGCTGTGTCCCACAATCCACACTGTAAGCATCTTGTAAGGAGGTCTGGATGCACTCAGATGGTCTCTGTAAATGAAATGGCAGTTTGGAAAGTAAGATGTTTCTAAAATGGTGGCTAAGATGCAATTTTGAAAAAAGACAAGAAATCATTGGTTGTTTGACAACCTTCTACACTGAAAGGTAGGGAGCATATTTCTGTTTTTTAAACGCTTGATTCTTATTGGTTAACAAAAACAGATTGTAAGGAACATTATATATGATAAGCTGATATGTTGAGAAGTCAAGCACACTTGGTGTTTTGATTAGCAACATTGTGTGTGCTGAACTTGTGACCTGTGTGCTCAGTACAGTGTTCCATGACCTGTTTCTATGGTGACGGGCAGAAGGCAGATTGGGGGAAGGGTTGAAGTTTGTCATTTGGAAAGGGTTGAAATGTTTAACCAATAGAAATGTGTGTTTGCTTTTGAATTTATGTGGGAAGGAATGTGATTTGATGTTTACATGTATATGTGTGGAAAATGAGAGGGAAACTTTGCCGTTCTTTGGTTTTGCTGACAGGTGCACAGTGCAGAGATTCTGTATAAGAAAATCTGGTGTGTGACCGATATACTTCTTAATCTACAAAACATCTTGAAAGGTGAGTTATTTAATTGTGAGGGGATGTATGTAGACTATTTTTATTTTAATCAGACTAATGTATTTTTCTGCTGAAGTGTAGGGAGTATTTTTTTTCTCTACAATCTTATTGACAGTGTGTGTGCATGTAGAAACCATTTTGTGATAAGGATTTGTTTTTTTTCATGTGTTTGTAGACAGATAACTATGCAGTTCTTATATTTTGGTAGATTTAGAAACCACTGTGAGAAAGTGGCTCTGTATATACTGTTCCCAAATAGGTACAGGGTGTACAGAGTCCACAATCCCTAGGGGTTTGACAGAGGCTAAAGTTAGATATAACCTTACTCTCTAAAGTGGCAGCTTGGGCGAGCAGTAAGGCAGTATCAGAGGACAGTGTAAAGCATTTGTTGCACACACTCAGTCAGCAAATGGTCTCACACACTCAATAACTGAACTCTATGCCAATGGTTTATATATAAAAAAAATATATGCTTGTTTTATTTTAGAACCAACAATTGGAATTAAACTATACTTTCTCAGAATGAGATGCTTTATATAAATACTTTTGCAAGATGTAATTGACTTTTGTAAACAGTTACAGGTGGTTGCAATAGGCAACACTATTTTAAACACAATAATGCATTGAGTTCAATGGAAGTTTCATGTTATTTGCCACAGATTACTTTTAGGATTACTTTTGGAATTCCAGGACTGGATCCTAGATTCAGTCCTGGGTCAGTACTCAGAATCAAGTGATGAAAGTCGACTTAATTACTGTAATGATTTTTAAACAATATTTAGCTATTTTAAAAGTTGACACTTAGAAAATATTTCAAAGAAAACAGTCAATGATTCCCTATGGAAGAAAATTCAAGTTGCAGGTACAGTATGTTCTCGTTACTTTTGTAATCCAGTACTGGGTGCCTAGACTCAGTACTGGGACCTTTATCCAAAACAGGTAAGTAATTACGTTATCAGATATTATACGATTTTTGAAGAATATTTAAAGATTGCAGAAATCGACACAGAAGAAACTTCACAGAAAAACAGTCAATGATTTCCTATGGAAGAAAATTGGGTTACGGGTAAGTACAGTTGTAAGTATTTTTCAGAGTCAGTGCTGGGCACCAAGATCCAGCACTGGGAGCTCACCTAATAGCAGGTGAGTAATTTCGTTTCCGTTACTCGGCTGATTTTTGGTGAATATTTGAAGATTTGAAAAGTCCACACTAAGAAGAAATTTCAGGAAAAAGCCAGTCAATGTTACCCTATGAGGAAAATAGAGTTTGCGGTGTAAGGGAGAAGTACTCGACTGCCAGAGTTGAGGTTCTGGGCACAGACTCAGGGGTCTCCCAGGGTCAGGTAGGTACAGTTGGTTCACCCTCAGCGGCTCTAGGGCGGCCGGGTGCAGAGAGAGTTAGGCCCAATGTTATCCTATGAGGGATAGGGGGGCCTTGTTTGGTGGCTGCTGACTGGCAAGCCACGCGGCTGTGGGAGCTGGGCTCCTGGTCACTTACTCAGGGCAAGTGGGGAAGTAGGTAGGTGTAGAGTTTTCACTGCCAGGGCCACTCGGGCGGCTGGGTGCAGAGGGCTTTTGAGCCTTTGGGCGCTCAATGGATTTCAAGGGGAAATCCCCGGTTTAGAAAAAGACTGCAAGCTCAGGGACGAGGACTCTTCAGGTGCCACCACCACTTCGAGAGTTAAGTTGGGTAGTTGGATAGGTAGGTACCCCGGGATAGGGCACAGGGGGCAGTGGGGCGCCGCGTGCAGGGGTGCCTTTAGGTGTCGGGAAATCTTACCCTCTGTTGATCGCGGTTGGGGGGGCACCTTGTTCTGAGGCTGCAGGCTTCTTCAGGAGTGTCGAAGAAGGTCCTTGGGTGCTGGACTCGGGGTCACAGTCGCCGTGGGGTCGTCCTCAGGGTCTTTGTTCGCTCCGGCACTGGCCAGGCTCGGCTGGTGCAGAGTATGCTGGGTTCGCGGTTCCAGGCTGCTGCCAGGGGTTAGAGATAGGTTTCGAGTAGAGCCTCTACTCATGGGAGTCCCAGGGGCTTAGAGCCAAGAGGTAGCCAGGTCCTCCGGGGTTTGTGATGTTGCTGGCCACAAGAGATGCCAGGTTGGAGCAGGAGCAGGTTCGAGGATCGACAGGCCGGTAGGTCTGGGGCCAAAGCAGTTGGTGTCTTCCTCTTTTTAGCAGGTTTAGGGCAGGTCTTCTTTCTTCTTGCTCTTCTTTGTAGTTTGGAATCTGGAATCTGGGGAAGGAAGGTTCAGGGTGACCCTAAATACTAGATTTAGGGGCGTTACAGGTAGGTGAAGGGCAAGGGCCAATGGGTCCCTGTCCTGGGGTGGGTACACCCCCTATCCTGCCTCTCTCCTGTGGGAGGGGGGGAAGGAGCCTAGTCCTGATTGGGCAGGGCTTCCCATCTTCAAGATGGCGAGAGCCCGGAGATGTGCTTCACCTTGCCCCCCCCCCCCCTGAGGGGTGGGGTTGGCAGGCTGGCACATCCCCTGTCCTTATTTGGGTTGCAGTGGCCTGGGGAAGCTCACAGAGGCAGAATGCCTTTGAAGCTTCCCCCTGCCCATCCTGGGGGAGGAGATTTAGCACCTCGCCCAGGATGTGCATTGTTGCAGACCCAGGAGAGCAGGGGCTCTCCTACCCAGGGGTCCAGCAACATGTCTGCTGTGTGGCAGCCTAGGCAGCCTCAGAACAGATGTGGATTGTAGGTTTAGGTTTCAGGGGCCCTCTCTAAGATGCCCTCTGTGGTGCTTTGTACATTAAATCACACACTGGCATCAGTGTGGATTTAATGTGCTGAGCAGTTTAATACCAAACTTCTCAGTCTTCAGTGCTGCCATTATGGTGCTGTGGAGTTTGTGTTTGACAAGCTCCCAGCACCATATACTCTTAGTTGGCAGCACTGCACTTACAGGACCCAGGAATGGACCTGGGTACTGTAGGGGCACAGGGCTCCTGCCTCTGTGTCCACACCACTGGCATAGGGCACCCAGCTAGAGGGGTGGCTGATGTATGCCAGGGCAGTGTAGGTTGTGGGCATGTCACACAGGGATGTGTGCCATGTCGACTCTGTTTTGTCTTGTATCCAGACACTCAGCCTGCAAGAGCAGTGTGTGTGTGTGTTAGGGCACAGGGCCTCTAAGGGTGGCACAATGAGTGCTGCAGCCCTTAGAGGCCTTCCCTGGTCACAAGGTCCTGGGTACCTAGGGTACCATTTACCAGGGGCTGACATGTGGCCAGGGTTTGCCAATTTGGGTTTAGGCAGTTTTTAGGGAAGGAACACAGGCCCTGGGCACCTGATTGGCAGGAGCCCAGGGCACAACAAGGAAAAGTGCATCAGCTATTAGGCAAAAAAGTGGAGGGTTACTGCAACAGAAACCCACTTTCTTACAACCACTTATTGTTTATGAATTTGTGAAATGAGTTATGTTTCTGCAGTAAAATGTAGTACTCCTTGTAGATGAAGAAATGTGTTTTGGTATAGTGTAAGGGATAGTGTTGTTTGTCTAGAATCACACAGAGAGCCTGTGTGCATTTGGGAACCACTGTGGAGAAGCGTTTGGTAACATCGAGCATTTGCTGACAGATAACTGTTTTGAAACCTGTCATGTTGTCAAGTTTTAGTAGCATTAGAAGCCAGTCTTTGCTTATGTGTTGATTAAATGAGTGAGGCATTGACACTAAAGAGCAGTCGTGAAATATGTAGATTGTGTGCAGTTCTCTTATCCCTTCCAGTGTAGTGAATGAGTTTTGGTAAACTCCTAGGAATACTTGTGCTTGTCTAGAATCACACTGAGTCTTTGTGCATTTGGGAACCACTGTGAAAGAAGCGTTTGGTAACATCGTGTATATGCTGACAGAAAACGGTTTTAAAACCGGTCATGTTCTCAAGTTTTATTAGCATTAGAATCCAGTCTTTGCTTATGCGTTGATTAAATGAGTCATGCTTTGACACTGATGTGGTGTACTTAAATATGTAGATTGTGTGCAGTACCATTAACTCTTCCAGAGTAGTGAATGAGTTTTGGTAAACTCTTAGGATAGTGTTGCTTGTCTAAAATCACACTGAGTCTGTGTGCATTTGGGTAAGGATTGTGAGAGAAGCATTTGGTAACATCGTTTATTTACTGACAGATAACGGTTTTAAAACCTGTCATGTTGTCAAGTTTTAGTAGCATTAGAAGCCAGTCTTTGCTTATGTGTTGATTAAACGAGTCAGGCATTGACACTAAAGTGTAGTCGTGAAATATGTAGATTGTGTGCAGTTCCTTTACCAGTTCCAGTGTAGTGAATGAGTTTTGGTAAACTCCTAGGGATAGTGGTGCTTGTCTAGAATCACACTGTGAGTCTGTGTGCATTTGGGAACCACTGTCAGAGAAGCGTTTGGTAACATTGTGCATTTGCTAACAGAAAACTGTTTTGAAACCTGTCATGTTGTCAAGTTTTAGTAGCATTAGAAGTCAGTCTTTGCTTATGCGTTGATAAAATGAGTCATGCTTTGACACTAAAGTACAGTACCATGTAGTATTGTCTTTACTGCCCCAGAACTGAAAATTTAATATTTTTACCCAGGCACTGTCCTAGAAGTAGTCTGATGATTTAGTCAGTTTCTAAGTACTTATGTTGTGAACCATTCATTACCAAATAGACTGCTTCAAATGTCCATGCAGTATGCATGTAGTTCTCTAACCACCTACACAGTTGTTTCACACCTTCAATTCTCTAGACAGTTTCCATACACTTCCAGGAAACACCCTATCACTCTCTTTGTAGTCTTCTAGTGACCCATTCAGCACCATGTAGTAATTCATTCACTGTGCCAAAACCCAAACATTTATAAATTCACCAAGACACTCTCTTTCCAGTACTCTAATGATTCAGTTACTGTCTAAGTATTCATGCACTGAGCCAGGACTTAGCACATGGACTGCTTCAAACCCCTATGCACTATGCATGCAGTCTTTTAACCACCTAGAGATTTGTCTTTTATACTTTCAATTCCCTAGTCAATATCCATATAGTCCAGCAAACATCTTGTCACTCCCTTTGCAGTCTTTTAGTGACCTTTTTAGTACCAAGTACTAATTCATTCCCTGTGCGAAAAGTCTACCAGTTATAAATTCATCCAGGCAGTCTCCTTGCTGTAGTCCAATCATTCAGTCAGTACCCAAGTACTCATGCAGTGAGCCGGGCCTTAGCACATGGACTGCTTTAAATGCCTATCCAGTATGCATTCAGTTCTCTAATGAGCTACACAGTTGTCTTTCGCAGCTTCAATTCCCTAGTTAGTATTCATACACTTCTAGCAAACACCCTGTTACTCACCCAGTGTGTCTCTTTTTAGTACTGTAATCATTCAGTTAGTTGGCATGAAGTCTTTTAGTGAGGTAGGCTTTAGGGCATGAACTGTTTCAAAGTGGTATGCATTATGTATGTAGTGTTTTAATCATCGTCACACTTGTGGTTCAGGGCTATAGTTTTTTAGTCTGTTTTTATATAAAATGTGTTTGTACAGTAATGGAATATTGTAAATTTGAAAGTTATTAATATACATTTATTTGTGATTCTTTTTTACAGATACTGTTTTTCAACGTTAAAATCGAGAAAGTATGCCAGAAAAAAAAGAAAAAGAAAAAGAACAGAGACAGCAGGATTATTTGAAGAAACATCAACCACAAGTATTGAATGAAAAAGATAATGTGGCTAAAAGGAAAAAAATCTTCTGGTAAGATCACGAAGCAATTTATTAAAAATGTTTGTAGGAGCAAACAGAATGTAGAGAATGCTGCAACTTCAAATAATTTTTTAAGTAAGAAAAAAAAATCTAAATAAGAGGAAAAGTAAAAAAGCAAATGTTCAGTCAAAGGAGATAAAGTATGGTAAAAGAAGACAAAATCAGTATAAGGAATTACGCAAAAAAATATTTTACAAGAGAGTAGTGCATAATTTGCTGAAAGATGTAAAGAAATATAAAAAGAGCTTTATTTTATAAAAAGAAGAAGCATATTGAAAGCATTGTGGAAAAGGCTTTTGAAGTAAAAAGGAAACTGTTTATTTTATTGTTAAACAGAATTCGATCACTAGATAAATCAATATATGTAATGAAGGCCAAAAGTAGGAGGAAAAGAGTTATTAATATAAAAAATTGTGATTTTTTTTTGGGAGAAGGGAAACACAGTTCTAGTTCAGAGCCTTTTTTTAATGAAGAGAGTTATTCACCAAGTGAAAAATTATTGTATGCAGTTGACACCAGTGGTAGAGGTTATGAGGTTAGTGATGGTTGTCCAATGGAGAAAGAGAAAATGGTTGAAAGAAATGCAGAAGAAGTGATAGCTGATGAAGTTTTAGGGAGACGTGCTAAAAACCCTGTGTAAACTTGGGATTGCAGTAGTGTTTGTAGTGTACGACAGGAATCTATTGAAAAATTATGTAGTTTTTTTACGAGTCTATACTAAAAAAAAGAGTAAAACAAAAGATTAAGCTGTTGCAAGGACTAGACCCTTGCAGAGTGAGAAAACATACTGGTTTGCAAGGTCATTCTCTGGCTTGTCTTTCTAAGAAAGTTTGTGAAAGTGTTTTTCACCATTTCAGAATGCTGGCAGTACATCATACTCAAATGCGGAAGTTAGTGAGAAGGTTGTATTATGCAAAAAGTCCAGCACTAAAGTTAAGTGAGTTGAACAGTGCTCTTTTGCGTGGGTCAGTTTCAGATGTGAAGCAGGTCTGTGAGGAGATTGAGTTTTGTTACTTTGGGCCTCAGCAAGAGAGTGAAGAAACTGACACATTAGTAGAACAAAATGTTGAAGACAATGTAGAACCTGTAATTACAGAAAAATTTGAGGATGAAATCACAAAGTTTAAGGTAATTTCAGGTGAAAGACCAAATGTTTCTTGTATTTGTTGTCGGCGAAGTCACTATAAAAATCAGACTAGGGGTGTCAATCTGTATTTAAAAAGTGAAATAGAAGATAATAAGTGGATGGAATTTGCAACTTATTTGTTGGTAGAGGATTGTTTTGATTTGGGATGTGAGCAGCGTATTTGCAAAAATTGTTATAATAAATTAGATGAGAATAAAATGCCTGCTAGAGCTGTTCATAATAATCTAGAGTTGGTTGCTATTTCTCCAGAGCTGATAGATTTAAATACGTATGAGTCTATTCTGATACAATGTGTTCACCCATTTCCGGCTATTGTTCGCATGGAGCCCAAAACAAGTAAATTACCTCCATCAGAGTTGCAAAGAGGATTGAAAGGAAGAGTTGTGTATTTACCATTAGATTTATGGAAAAATGTTGAAACTATTGGTGTAGATCATGCAGAAAATGAGCCACTAGTCATTCTAGTTAATGGTGTTCCTACTAAGAATAAGAAAATCTGGCAAGAGTTAGTGGATGTTAGAAAAGTGCAAAAGGCATCATTGTATCTGATAAAAAATAATGAGTACTATAGAAATGTGTTTGTTGGAGAAGAAGAAATAGATTTAGCAGAAGATAGTGAAACATTAAGTGGACAAATTGAAAAAGTGGACATGTCCAGATGTGAAGAGATCTATGAACATTACAGTGTACATCCACTTCATTCCAAAGAGTTGATGGGGAATACAATGGAGTTGTTTTAAACGAAAAAAGCAACAGGAAGTCCCATGAGTGTATGGGAAGAGAGTTTGGAAGCTCGTTGTTTCCCGCAGTTGTTTCCAACAGGAAAAGGTGGATGATATGATGAACGTCCTGTCCTGTGCAGATTCCTGCATCTGAATATCGGACAACAAGATTATATGCAGAAGATCCAAGATTTCGACAATGTATCCCTTACATGTTTCATCTTCGGTTTGAAAGTGACTTGTCTGGACTTTCATATGCAGTAAATCACATTTTAAAAACTGGAATGCATCTGCAAAATGTAACTGCAAAGGATTTTATGGATAAAGTGCATCAGAGAGATGATCATTTAGAATCTCAGTTGATTAATCTGATGGCATGTCAGCGTGGGACTAATGAATATTGGTACCGTCGACATGGAGAACTGAAATGCATGCTACGGAACTTGGGAACTCCTACATGGTTTGTTACACTAAGCTGTGCTGAGTATGCTTGGGATGATTTACTTGAATTTCTTCGAGAGGCAAATTCCAATATAAATAATATTGAATACAAGACACCTGGAGAATTGTGCTCTTTGGATCCTGTCAATGTATGCAGATATTTCAATCATAGATTTGAAGCTATGATGTCTTTCATCTGCAATAAAAAGAATCCTCCTCTTGGAGAAGTTGTGGATTTCTTTTGGAGAAAGAAGTATCAAGCAAGAGGTGCTCCTCACATACATATGTTGTTATGGGTCAAGGATGCCCCCAAATGTGGAACAGATTCAGATGAAAGTGTTTTGTCTTTCATTGAAGATTATGCTACATGTGCTGTACCAAATAGCAGAGAAGACAAAAACTTAATAGAACAAGTCTTACGATTTCAAAGCCATAGGTGTGGAAAATACTGTCGACGAAAGTACAAGTCAAAGGATGAGTTCTATACCAAATGTCGTTTTGGATTTCCACGTCCTGTATTAGCCAAAGGAAGAGTGAACAGTTTCATGTCAGCTGTACGACATACCATCACAAGAAAGTCTCCGAAAAACACCTACAACTTATAAGAAGCGAAGAATCTAAATACATAACTGGCTACAACCCAGTTATTTTATCCATGTGGAACGCTAACATGGATATTCAGTATGTTGCGGACAATTCTATTGCTGTTGCTGGATATGTAACGTCTTACATTACTAAATCAGAAAAGACTGAATTGAAAGAAATGTGGTAAGAGATTTCTCATGAGAAGAGTCTAAGTAAGAAATTATAAAGTTTCAGTTTGAAAATGTTATCGCATCGTGAAATTGGAGCATATGAATGTTCAGATCGGTTATCATCAGCAAGTCTATATTCCAAAAGTAGAAGAATCATTTGGGTGAGTCTAGGTCTTGCAGGAATGCGAAATCGGGTACTGAAATCTGTTCAAGAAATTGAATATTTAGCAGAAAATGACCCTGAAAGTACAGATATTTTGAAAACCAATATGTTGGACACATACTATCCAAAGAGAAGTCACCATCTTGAGAACATGTGTCTCTATGAAGTGTTGCAAAACTACACTTTTAAACGGAATATTACAGAGAACATCAACGATGGAAAATATGGAGTGATTGGTTCTGAAGGATGTCTGGTGAAACAAAGGAAAGGAAATTTAATTAATCACAGAAAACTGAGTTGCGACACTGCTGACAAAAGGGAATTTTACTATTTAGCCCTTTTACAAATGTTCAAACCATGGCGTTCTGAACTGGAATTACTTGGAGATTTTCCCAGCTATGAAGATTCATTTAATGCTTGTAAAGATAGCTTAAAATGCAGTGCTTTCGCAAATTATGTGAAAATGTTGAATGATGAAATTGATCAAGAAGCTACAATTGCAGCGGAGATTGCTAAACAGAGTTCTCAAGACAGTCAAAGTTCTGCTGCTGTCAAGATCCACTTGGACAACCAATTGTTGAAAATGAAGCAGCGATTGCCATGAATGAGGTGGAAACAGCAATGTATCAAGCACAAGAAGATGCAATACAGTTAGGAAACTTGGAAGAGCAACTAAATGTTGAACAGAAACAAATATATCAGCAAGTGAAAGAGCAGATTGACCATGGATTACTTCATGAAAAGAAAGACTGCTCATGTACATCATTTCAACCTATCCGAATGTATGTGAGTGGTCAAGCTGGAACAGGAAAGAGTTTCTTAATTAAAGTAATTACAAGTTATCTGCAAAAAACAACTGAGTCGCATTTGTCTTGTGTTGTCACTGCTCCAACTGGGTTGGCAGCACATAACATTAAAGGAATTACTTTACATCGTTTACTAATGCTACCAGTAGAGCACGAGAACAAATTGGAATACCACAAGCTATCTGGAGAAGCTTGTTGTGAAGTTTCAAGAGTGCTGAAGAAAATGAAACTTCTCATTATTGAGGAGATGAGCATGGTTTCAAACTTGATGCTTGCCTTTGTGCATTTAAGAATGCAGCAAATTCTTAAAACAGAGTATGACGTGTTATTTGGAGGAAAACACGTCATAGTTTTTGGAGATCTACTGCATCTGACACCGGTAAAAGGACAACAGGTATTTAAAACACTTGCCCATGAAGATACTAGAAAGTCTCTTGGCAGTGTTGGTAATGTGAACATTTGGAATAATTTTGAATACAAAGAACTGACAACAAATATGCGACAGGCAAATGATGCTGAATATGGAAGTATTCTTCAAGATACAATAACTGGAATTCTTTCAAAAAAAGGGAAAGAAGCTTTGGAGAGTCAGGGAGATGATTACAGAATGTCCCCTGGGGGTGGGTGCGATGTCTATCAGCCCCAAGGTAGCCTCACGGGAGGGCAGTAGTGTGTCATCAAGAGGGTTATCAGAAACCGAGTTAGCCGACAGGAGAGAGGAAAGACAGTTAAGGTGGGAGTTGGCCGAGATGGAAGGGAGGAGGATGGAACATGAGTTCAAGTTACCAGAACTCGACCTCAAGACCATTAACAATACTCCGGGGGGTGTAGAGTCCAAGGAAATTGCCAGGGAGCCCAGGCCCCATTTACCAAAGGACGTAGTCGCCAGTTATTCCGCTGGGGACGACATAGCCAAGTGGCTGGCAGCCTATGAGGTCTCCTTAAGAGCCCATGGGATCCATGAGAAGCACTGGGGTGGTGGATTATACCGGTACATGCCTCCGACAAGAAGGGATGCCCTATTGGCCCTAGACCGGGAGGAACAGGTAGACTACCCCGCCATGAAGGTGGCGCTCATTAGGAAGTTTGGGTTGACCCCGGAGAAATACCGGCAAAGGTTTAGGGGTAGCCACAAGCTGAGCTCACAAAATTGGGTTAACTTCCTGGATTTTGCCAAGAAAGCCCTGGAAGGGTGGGTCCAAGGTAGTGAGGTGGAGGACTATCAAGGGTTGTATGACTTAATCCTCAAGGAGCATGTACTCGAGAAATGCCTTCCCGAGCTGAGGCAACACCTGGTAGACAGCAAACTTACATGCCCCCGTAAGCTTGCTGAGGAGGCGGACATTTGGGCAAGTACCCGAGTGTCCACGAAGGGGACTGGAGGAGATTCTCAGAAGTCCGGACAGGGCGCTCCCCTAAGGAAAGAGGGGGGAGATAACAAGAAACAGGAGTTCTCCAAAGGCCCCCAAAATAACTTTAAGGGGTAAAACACCTTTTCCAACTCTAAGGCTAACCCGCAGAAGAACCCTAACCCTGGCCAGAGTCAGCAGCCAAGGGTTGTCCATTGCTTTGAGTGCGGTGGTATTGGACATTACAAAGGAGACCCGAAATGCCCAAAGAGACCACCCCCTCCCGCTGGAGGAAAGGCCCCGGGAGTCGCTAGTGTAGCGCTCGGGGAGGAGATGCCCTTAAGTGAGGGAAGGGAGTGGGCGGGAGTCACCTTAGTGTCCCTGGGTGATCGGGAGATGGTTCCAAAGATCCAGGTGCCCTCGAATACTACCAAGTATGGGCAGTGGGTCACCATCAATGGCCATAGAGGGGAAGCTCTGAGAGATACAATGAGCCAGTATGACTATGGTAAGGAGTCAACTGGTGTCCTCGGAGCAGGTGGTTCCGGGCGTACTTCATCCAGCCGCACTGGCTGACGGCAGAATGGGCCACTATCCTGTGGCCGAGGTTCCCTTTGAGTGGGATGGGGTTGCAGGTCCACTTCGAGTCGCCGTAAGCCCCACCGTGTCAGTCGATTGTTTGCTGGGCAATGATATGGAGCACAATGCTTGTAAGGAGGTGGAATACCGGACCCATTCGGAGATGCTGGGTACACCTGATTGGGCCTGTGTGAGTACCAGGTCGGCAACTGCTCGGGAGGAGAAGTCGCAGGGGTCAGAGTCTGGAACAATGGCCCACCCCGTAGCTGCTGATGAGGGAGCATGCCGAGGACAGGAGGAGCCTGCCTCGACGTCCGTGCCCCGTGAGACGGATAGGCCACCTACGGAGGTGGACCCGGAGTCCACGGAGGAGGACATGGTTCCGTTGGAGAACTTACCTATCCCCGCTGATTGGCGAGTGGAGGGAGGTCCGTCCAGGGAGGAACTGAGCAGGGGACAAAGGGAATGTCCCACCCTCAAGGGTCTGAGGCAACAGGCTGAAGCCCAAGCAGCGGGTAACGAGTCTGGCAACTATTGTATTTACTGGGAGGATGGCCTCCTCTACAGTGAACCCAGGGCGCCAGTGCACGGATTGTCACGGGCCCTGGTAGTCCCACAGTGTTACCGAGCCTTCCTGTTAGAGTTGGCTCATGAGATTCCCTTGGCAGGACACTTGGGTCAGGACAAGACCTTTGCCAGGCTTGTCCCCCACTTTTATTGGCCTCGAATGAGGGTGGCGTCCGACGCATATTGTCGGTCGTGTGTGTCATGCCAAGCCAGTGGGAAAACAGGGACGAAGCTGAAGGCTCCCCTGGAACCACTTCCCGTCGTTGGCACCCCCTTTGAAAGGGTGGGCATCGACATTGCTGGGCCCTTGGATCCACCGACAACATCCGGTCACAGGTTTATCCTGGTACTGGTGGATCATGCCACAAGGTATCCAGAGGCAATTCCTCTGAGAACCATCACTGCACCGGTGGTGGCAAAGGCCCTGATGGGGATCTTTACCCGAGTGGGTTTCCCCAAGGAAGTTGTGTCTGATTGGGGGACCAACTTCATGTCAGCATACATGCGGGCAATGTGGAAGGAGTGTGGAGTGACCTACCGGTTCACCACTCCTTATCACCCACAGGCCAATGGCCTTGTGGAAAGGTTCAACAAGACGTTGAAGGGTATGATCAGAAGTCTACCCGAAAGCCTGCGGAGGAAATGGGACGTCCTCCTACCCTGCTTACTTTTTTCCTACAGGGAAGTGCCACAGAAGGGAGTGGGCTTTAGCCCCTTCGAGCTTCTGTATGGGCACCCTGTACGTGGACCTCTCAGCCTGGTGAGGGACTCATGGGAAAAGTCTCCCCGGAAAGTTCCCCAGGACGTGGTGAGCTATATGCTGGCCTTCCGGAGCCAAATGGCTAAGTTGTGGAAGCAAGCTTCTGACAACTTGGAAGCCAGCCAGGCAGTGATGAAAGCGTGGTATGACCACAACGCTCACCCAGTGGAGCTGGAGCCTGGACAGAAGGTGTGGGTGATGGAACCGGGAGAGCTAAGCACTCTTCAGGACCGTTGGACAGGCCCATATGAGGTATTGGAAAAGATGGGCAAGTCTACCTACCTGGTGGACGTCAAGACCCCACGGCATCCACGTCGGGTGCTGCATGCCAATCGCCTCAAGCCCCACTATGAGAGGCCCGAAGTCATGTTGATCCTGGTGACTGATGGATCGGAGGAAGAGGACACCGAGCCTCTCCCCGACCTGTTGGCGTCTCAAGAAAAGGATGGGTCATTGGAGGGAGTGAAACTCTCACCATCCCTAACTCCGGAGCAGCAGGAGGAATGCCGCCAGGTTCTGGGGTCATTCTCTCCTCTATTCTCCCTTGTCCCGGGTAAGACCCATCTGTGTGTTCATGACGTGGACACCGGCGACAGCCCACCTGTGAAGTCGAAGTCTTACCGGCTGTCGGAAAAGGTGAAGGCCAGCATCCGAAGTGAAGTAGCTAAGATGCTGGAGCTCGGAGTTATTGAACCTTCAAATAGCCCTTGGTCTAGCCCGGTGGTTTTAGTTACTAAAGCTGCACCACCTGGCACCACGCCAGAATTGCGATTCTGCGTGGACTATCGAGGACTTAATTCGGTCACGAAGACCGATGCTCATCCGATCCCTTGGGCGGATGAACTAATTGACCAGTTGGGAGCTGCCCAATATCTGAGTACCATTGACCTCACAGCAGGGTACTGGCAGATTCCTATGACTGGTGGAGCGAGGGAAAGGTCAGCCTTCTCCACACCTGATGGACACTACCAGTTCTGTGTGATGCCCTTTGGGCTCAAGAACGCTCCTGCAACCTTCCACCGGCTGGTGAACATGATCCTCACTGGGAAGGAATCCTTCTCTGCTGCTTACCTTGACGACATTGCTGTCTTCAGTAGCAGCTGGGAGGATCACTTGCAGCACCTGCAAGACGTTCTCCAGGCCCTGGAACAAGCTGGTCTGACGATCAAGGCCAGCAAGTGTCAGATTGGGCAGGGGTCGGTGGTGTACTTAGGTCACTTGGTGGGCCGGGGAACGGTGCAACCCCTTCAGGCAAAGATTGAGGCAATCGTGGCCTGGGAACCCCCCCAAGACCCAGACTGAGGTCCGAGCCTTCCTGGGCCTCACAGGTTACTACAGACGGTTCGTGAAGGGGTATGGCACTATCGTGGCTCCCCTTACTGAACTCACGGCCAAGAAGCAACCCAGGAGAGTCATCTGGACCGAGGCTTGCCAACGAGCCTTCGACACTCTGAAACAGGCATTGTGCAACGCTCCAGTTTTGAAGGCTCCAGACTTCTCGAAGGAGTTCATTGTCCAGACAGATGCATCCGACATTGGCATTGGGGCGGTGCTATCGCAACTCAATGAAGAGGGTCTGGATCAGCCTGCGATCTTCCTGTCACGGAGACTACTTCCCCGGGAACAGAGATGGAGTACCTTTGAGCAGGAAGCCTTTGCGGTGGTCTGGGCACTGAAGAAGCTGCGACCATACCTGTTTGGTTCGCACTTCCTGGTTCAGACAGACCACCGACCCCTTCGTTGGCTCATGCAGATGAAGGGGGAAAACCCAAAACTGTTGAGGTGGTCTATCTCCCTACAGGGAATGGACTTTCGGGTGGAACATCGGCCCGGAGCTGACCACGCCAATGCAGACGGTCTCTCCAGGTATTTCCGCCTTAGTGTTGAGGACTCCCAAGGGGTTGGGTAGCTCTCCCCACTTTCAGCTGGGGGGGGGACGCGTGTTAGACCTGTCTGCTTCTGAGAGTCCCCTCACACCATGATTTATTTTGTTCCCCCGTGCCTCCTAAAATTTGTCGCTTTTTATTTGTCTACCAGGACCTTTTTGTGTGTTGTCCCATGGGGCTAGATGCTCCTTGACGCTCAGTTGCTCACCAAGTTCCTGGCACCTATGTACAAGGCGCCTGACGGAACCGGTGGCATTACACACTGAGGTTGTCAACCCTAAAATGGTGGACACCATTGTCCCCTATGAGAGTGACTCCCATTGGAGTCCTTCTGACCTCTGACCCTTTGGAGGTTTTGGCGCAATCTGTGTAACCTGCAAACCTGACAGGAATCCCCTCAGAAGTTACAAGTACACAAAATGGCTGCCTTAGGAAGCCCAGTATGGTGGCTCTGAATGACCAAAAAGACACCTTGGAAGGGCCATGTCATTGACACAGCCAGGGAAGGTTCTAGAACCTTCTGGCTCGTGCTGGCACCCCAGGGCACTGGCTATAAAAGGCCCAGTCCCTGGCGGCCATGAGGAGAAAAAGTGGAGAAGAGAAGAAACATAGAAGAGGACTTGACACCAGATTGACACCTGCCCTGTTCCCCCCCCCCCCGAGGCAGCTGATAGCGCAGGCAGAAGTACAGCCGAGGTTGTTGGCGTGGACCCTGACTGGCGTTCCAGTCAAAAGCGCGAGCAGTGACCTCTCGCCTTCAGCGCCTGGCCAGCGAGTGCCCAATTGCCCCTCAGAGACTTTGGCCATAGTTAGAGCCTCCCCGCCTCCCCCAGTGGTGAGATCGCGACTGCGACCCTTGACAGGGCCCCTTCAACTTAAGTGCCTCCTGGCGGGCGTTCGGACGTCTCCGAACCCACCGCCGTCGAAGCGCTGATCGTGGACAGAAGGTGAGGTGCTGCGCTGGGGCGGGGAAAGGCTGGCCTTCATTTGGGCGAGAGTACCGTCTCTGCCCTGCCCGAGTGACTTGGGGACTGTTGTTGTGGGCGGGAGCCCCCCCCGTGAGTGAGATCCGAGGGAGGATCGCGGAGCCCCTGGAACCCCCCTTCGCCCTTGGGAGAAGGGCCATACTGACTGGAGCGCTTACTGGCGCAGCTAAAGTGAGGTGGGACCGTCTCTTCCCCTGAAGTTGCCGCATTGTTCCGGGACTGAGGTGCGGCTCCAATTTTGAACTGTGCGCACAGGTAGTCTGACCCCTCCGGCAGCCCGTTCGACGGTCTGAGGACTCGTGAACTGAAGCCGCCTTCGGATACCCCGCCTGCGATGACAGAAGCGCACAGACTCCTCCGGCCGCAGTAGTATTTAACCGGCTGGCCGCGGAGTGTAATTGCCGTAGTCATTGTATGTCTTTATCTTCCAGATACACGCGCAATATGCTTTAAGTGCAACTAAAGGATTATCACGAGTATCTTGTGCCCAGAGAGCCCGAACCCGTGAACACTTCAAAAACTGTAAGAGCGCGCATTCCGCATTAAATGGCAATCTAAATGCGTTTACCCTGAAAGTGATTAATTGGTGGCAGCGATACCAGTATGACCCTGAGATATTTATGTGAAACGATCGGTATCTAACTTGCTATGCAACTGTGATGTTTTGCTGATATTTATTCCAGTCATTGCTGATATTTATTCCAAATGTATTGAATCCTGATATTTATCCAGTATATTTATTAGAGTCCAACCATTTATTCCTACGCAACCAGTACACAGTTAATCAAACCCATGTAAGAAAGGTGAATGTGATTAACTAATTGAACTTCTTCCAACCCAGAGAACTTTTACATAAACGAAACGTATTTTTCTATAACAGTGGTGTGGTGTCCTTCTTTATGTGGTGTGCAGGGAGTTATTATTTGGTCATAGCCGGCTTAACACAACAGCCTTCTACCGCCTTGTCACTCGAGCCAAGCTACCCCCCTTTGTGCTGGGCTTGCCCATCGCAGGTCCAACAAATAGAAAATATTTTTGGCCTTTCTTACAAATGGGAACATCATTGTGAAAATTGCACGTATACATGTAGCACCAATGCAGACACTGAGAGATTTCTGTATTTAACATTACCAGACTGTAAATCAGTGGCTTTCAATAAATTAGTGAAAGGTGCAATTCAAAACATGGTGTAGCCAATGTAAATCAGAAATGTTATCCACATTATTGTTAACAAAATATGGAAAAAACATAATTTTAATGATGCAAGGTTGTACAGCTGATGGAAGAAAATTGAATACTTTAATAAAACAATTTGTAGCAGCACAAATATCAATATCAGGAAGGACTTTTGTAGCAATTGCAATAATTTTCGATGATGGTCCTTCCACCACATCTGGACATTACACTGCCTATCTAAAATGTGACAAGGCTGGACACTTTGTAATGATGCCCAGTTGGTTTTCAAACAACGTTTGCCTAGGGCTGTGGTTCCCAAACTGTGCGCCGTGGCGCCCTGGTGAGCCGTTACAAGTAGGCAGGGGCGCCGAGCACCATGTGGGAAAGATACCATGTGGCCGTGTGCTGAGGGAGCTTGGAATCGTGCTGTTGTGAGAATGTGGGCTCGTAAAAAAGTGTGCATCTTTTGTCACCCTACCTTTCAGCCTGAAGGCTGCAAGTGAAGCTTAATCCAGCCGCAGCAAAAAAACAGGGGGGAGTTACAAATGCCTCCTTCATAATGGTTTGGTCCAGGAGCGCACTGCCCCCTACGGGCGTATGTGCTTTCACGTAGCCTCCGCTTTCGCAGCCATGATTGACAAGCGTTATTGCTGTCTGTGTTCTGCTAGCGCCTCTGGGGACCCTCTTCACTACAAGTGGGTAAGAGGGCGGACACTGCTCTCTCATTGACTCGTTTAACAATGTGCAGTGGTCTGCAGTCTCGTCGGAGAACAGGACAGCATTCTTAATAAGCACGGCGGCTAATGACGTAAACCGGTGCATCTGTATGACATTTCTGGTGCAGTAAAGCGAGAGTTATGTGGGGGAATAAACACAGACTCGTGACATTTTCAATCAAGAGAAAGATTTCAAATATTGATACAGATACAACTTCACACAGCACGTTAGTTATTTATACTGGCTGTTGTTCCCGCACTTTGTTCGTGTGAAGAAACTAGCCATAAATTCCAGTGGGCAAACTCGCTGTGGAAATAGGCCGCATTGCAGCCAGGATTAATTGCCCGGCCCCAGTTTGCCCCTCTGCCAAGGCCAGACAGGAAGCATGTAATAAAACTGAAAGAACCAGTTTCCTTTTCAGCCTCAGTGAATACCGTTTCTCATTCTTCCCTCCATATATTTCTCCATGTTAGTGACAGAGACTGTCACCAGCTCCAAAACGAGACGGCTCCTCTGTGCAAATCTTCAGTCAAAGTAAATTATTTTCAAATCCCTCTTCATTGCTTAAGGGGGGCTCAACTTCAAAGCTCTATTTTATATCTCAAAACTGTTTGAAGCTGTTTCCTTTGATTAGCTGTGTTGTTCAATAAATTATTCAGAGAGATTGTGCTGCTCATGTCAGTATGTACTTATTGATCTTTCTTGTTTGCCATGCAGTATGAAAGATGAACATATTGCATTCACGTTCATTTATATTAAAATAGTTGCAAAAAGTAGCATTTCTATTATGACAGTCTTATACCGCAACACTTTCTTGGTGCAGGTATAAGTGGCCTCCCAAATTAAATGAGTATCAGTACCTTATCTGGAACTGGTACTACCCTATTGCTTGCACTAGCTAGCGCTTCCTTACTACCTTGGACGAGACATCGCAGCGCTGATATAAGTTCAGCTCAGACTGCAGCAAACTGGGCATCGGAGAGGCTGTTAAATCACCCCAGACTGGGCCACTTGTGTTTTATTTCTGGGAAGAGGAGTGCAGCAGAGGGATGAGAAATACAGGAAACTAAAAGTGACACCAAGACTTTCAGTCTGAGAAAACAAGGGCAAGCAGCAGCTGGAAGAAGGAATACACGGGGGTAAAACAAAGTGTGAAAGAATCAAAGGAGAAGAGAAGGAAAACAGGACATAAAGGCAGAGAGAGGGGGGAGCAAAATAATTTCTGAAGAGGAAAGGCAGCAACAAGAGGTGGAGAAACGAAAAGGATGAGGGAATCAATAGAAGATGTTTTTAGCAGGCTTTTTTATAATTGAAAGTTTCACAAAGCGTCATTAACTGACCATAAAACAGATAGAGCAGAGGTTGCAGCAATGCAAGCTTCCTATCATGCACAGAACAGGCACGCATATAGCTGCTCTTGGACTCTTTTTTTAGCTTTTAATAGTGCATTCTTGGCCTTGTAGTTTGTCGTTTTTACATTCCTTCATCTGCTTCATTCCAATTATTTCAGGGAGAAAACTGGAAAGTACTCCTGAGGTCGGGCTTATATCCCCCCCCGCCGGTAAAAAAATGGTGGGGAGTCGCGGCAAACTGCCAGTTAGGTCAAGGGAGCCACAGGTCAAAAAAGTTTGGGAACCACTGGCCTAGGGAATTACAAAATTCCTACCTAATATTTTTGAAGCCATAGTTTTAGGGAGCCAATTCACTCTGAGGAATTTATTATTATTATAATTTAATAGAACTACCATTGGACAGTTTACATAAAGAAGAAGTGAAAAAATACCATTTGGCCTCAAGGAAAGGTATATTTTTGAATTATGGACTTTTTGGTGGTCATTTATTCGGTGATTATTTTAATGTGGCAACATTTACAGTTTTTATAAGTTAAAGTTACAAAATTTTGTAATCTGTAAGCATTTCATATATGTATGATTTGTATTTTCTGGTATTGTACTGAGAAGAGTATGTTGGGTTTTTTTTAACAAGCTTTCTGATTGGTTTTTTTTTTGCCCGCTGTTAAGTGATCAGTACCATTGAAATCACTATTTCGAGTGAAATTCAATATATTCGGAGAACAGCAAAAAAGGCAAAAAAATTACTTTGTGGAAATTATGTTGTGTTGTAAAAAATGTATTATATGTTATAATTTTTATTTTATTTTCTTTCACAGATCCAAATTTTAAAATGAGCAATTTTTAAGAATTTATATTTTAATGAAAAATAGGCAAAAATGAATAACATTTATTATTCCTATTACTGTGAAGGTAAGTTTAACTAAGTCTCAATATGCAGAATGAAGAGGCCTGCAAGAATCTACAAAGTTGAAACACGTTTCTTAAAACACTTTATGTAGTTTTGAAATCTGACCATAATCAGATATCAAGTGACTTGCAAAAAAAGAGATTTGAGGGGTTCATAATATTTCATCTTTTTAGCTGTTGAAGGACCGCAATCATTTCAATCCTTCTTCTTTGAACATCTTTGCAGTCAAAATTCTGTGCTTACCTTCTATCATTCGCAAGGAAATTTAAAAACGGAAATATGTCACTTTTTGTAACATAGTTATTGTGTAAGATACTCTTTCATATTTTCAAAGAGAGGAAAAGGCACTCTGTGCACTTTTTATAATCCATGAAAATATAACCTCATCATGCAGACCACTTTCGGTTGAAAGGGTGTTCTATAAGTGTTGTTGTGCATGATTGCACTTAATACTCATAGAACAAGACACATGTCTAGATTTACTAGAAATTGTAAATCTCGATGTGTGTGAATGGTGCACCATTCTACAATTGGTGTAGGAAAGCACAACAAAGAGTTGTTTTAATTTCTACACATTTTTATATCTTCAATGCATGCTGAAATGTTCAGCATACATTGAAGGAGAAAAATGTATTTTCTCATTGTTTTTGTACAGGAAGGTGTGTCTTCCTGTAGAAAAACAAACAGCACATGACACAGATATCCTTGCACTATTGTGCAAGGGTGCCTGTGTCACCACATGGCTGCAGTTTAAGCAGCCGTGCAGAGAGAAGCATAGATTTGCAACATATTTATGTACATATGTTGCATTCCTGTGCTTCAGAAGTACTACAGCACACTACAATTAAAGAGGTTACTGTGTGATGCTGCAGCACTTCCTTATAGTTCTGCACTTATACATTCACCATACGCTACTAATGCATTCATTCAGTCAATTACGTACTACACATACATTCATCTAAAGAGTATTTCTTGGTAGGATCCCCTCGCGATAACTCTTTTGCAAATCTTACATGTGACCAAGGTGGCATTGGTCTTATTCTGTCCTTCGGGAAAAGTAAATAATTACAACACCACTGAAGCAAAACGTTTGTGTGGTTCCTCCGGCAAAAAATCATCCTCAGAGGTTTGAGGTGATGCCTGCTGCCCTGAAGCCATTTTTGGTTGCAAAAAGTTAGAACTAAGTGTATACTTAGTCTAAAAAAAATCTTCTTCTCTCCAAAGAGATGGTTCTCCAAAGAAGCTCAAAGAAGAATGATTGAAATGGGTGGGGTCTTTCAGTAAATAGAACAGGAAGTGTAATGAACCAATCAAATCTCTTTTTTTGCATGTCACATGGGATCCGCGCACCGTGCGCTTACGCAGCACGCACCCAGCGCGCATCCGCGAAATTGAATTAAAAAAAATTATAGGATTAGATGTAAAAATATATTACTTTTAAGACTAGTTTAGAGTTTGTCTTCAATTAATATTCACATGAAATACATAAATATGTTTTTTTAAATGTTAAATACTTCGCGGGATCCGCGCACCTACCGCGTCACGGACGCATATGACGCATCGCGGAAGCCCGTAGACGCCGCGTTACATACATCGAACGTATCGCGTATAGGCTGGGAGTCGCGTACCGGTCGCATAGCGATCGCGCACTTAACACGTACCCAACGCATACCATGCGCGGATGCTATCGCGTACGGATCGTGAACTGAGCGCTTAGGGTGCGCGGATTCAAAAACATTGAAAAAAATATCTAAAATAAAGTTTTGCACTTATAGTTAAAATAATATTGAGAAAAATATAAAAAAATATGTTTGAAAAACCCATTAAGTTCAAATAATATTTAATTTTTAAAAGAATTAATTGAAAAAATAAATTTAAAAAATGGTGATAAAAAAGTATTAAAAATAATTAATGAAATTGACACACTGAATTTGAAAAATATAGAAATCCAATCAAAATCATTAAACATGATATCTTTAGAGATAAGTTATAGATAGGAATTAGCATTTAAAAAATCTTTGAAATTCACTGAAAAAACCATAGGTTTCATGCACGTTATAGTTAGGAATTGGCATTTAAAAAACCTTTGAAATTCACTGAAAAAACCAAAGGTTTTAGGGGCGTTATAGTTAGGAATTGGCATTTAAAAAAACCTTTGAAATTCACTGAAAAAACCATAGGTTTCATGCATGTTATAGTTAGGAATTGGCATTTAAAAAACCTTAGAAATTCACTGAAAAACCATAGGTTTCAGGGGCGTTATAGTTAGCTGGACATTTCCCTCTTACAAAATCCTAGAAATTCCCCTGTTATAGTTAGTTCAGCTAACTATAACTCGCGCCCCCGCAATGCACTGCTGATGACGTCACATATTACATCACTAATTACATGGTCAGTGACATCACTGATGACATCATCTATGTGATAAATTAGTACACCTTTTCACACCCTAATATAACTTTTGATACACCAACTCAAAATTTCAGACGGCCATTTTGAAGACCATAGATACTCCAATACCAATAACTACATACCCACTCATTGACTCTTAGATCTACATGCATCTCCACTCACTCACCTGTACAGTCACTCATACTTATAGTCACTCTGTGCATTTATACACCTATATAGACACTCACACACCGCCAATCATCCATTGAGGTACTGACACATCTAGTCAGTCATGCAAATAATTAATCACAGTAAAATGTACTCACCTATACAGTTAAAAACACTCAAGTTCACTTACTCATAAAAATACTGTGTCTTCCTGCAGAAAAACAAACAGCACATGACACAGATATCCTTGCACTATGGCGCATACAGCCACTCCCAAAATCACACACTCTCACATATAGATAGTTATATACTCTTACACACATATACACTGCGTTTCACATATGTAGTTACTGACACATGTACAACTGAGATATACATTCAGTCACACACACCCTACCCACACAAACACTCAGGCACCCATACAGATACTCAGACAACCAATCAATAACCCATATAGACACTCATAGGTTTTCACAAAACCATGCAGCCACTTATACACCAACACACAGACACATACAGACATTCACACAGTTTAGTTACTAGTCTGCAGTAAGATACATTTAATGACTCACTTATAGAGTCAGTTACACACCTAGAAAACCATCCATTCACACACTTGTACAACCAATTATTTTTCAACAGGCCTTTCCCTATATATATTAAACATATTAAAACTGTTCAGAAACACATACTCAATGGAGGATATCAGTGATGTCATCAGTGATGTCATTTGAGAGGTCATCGGTGAGGTCATCAGTGATGTCACTGACCATGTCATGAGTGATGTAATATGTGACGTCATCAGCAGTGCATTGCGGGGGCACGAGTTATAGTTAGCTGAACTAACTAGAACAGGGGAATTTCTAGGGTTTTGTACGAGGGAAATGTCCAGCTAACTAGAACGCCCCTGAAACCTATGGTTTTTTCAGTGAATATATATATCCATACATACATTCTGTGGGTAAATTTTAAAGAGTAAGAAGTTTTGCAAAACAAAGGTTACCTAAAAGTAGATGTTCATATCTTGGAAAGCCTTGGATTGCCCTAAGCTATTTCACATTGACAAACAGAGAACCAGGGGTATCTATTTGCCAATGAGTTCTCAGCATTAAAACGTTAATTTGAATTGTCTCCCTTATAACTGGATACCAACAGTGAGAGGAAAACTATACGGTCCTTGTTTTATCACTACAAATCTCCTATTTTTCAGGGGTGTTTTATTCTCACATCATATTACGTACAAACAGGAAGAAAGGTTGTTCTAAAAAATAACCAATGAAGATAAATCAAGCAATTCATTTTCCATTGCTTTAACATAAGCAAAAATTATAACTTCTTAAATAAATCACTACTCTGATCAACATCTGTTCAAAATTCGAGATTGCATAAACTCTACAAAAAATTGTCAACAAATAGCCATTCAACAGTAAGTGCAGAACTAAACTTGTTACACAGCAACAGCTCTCCAATTGAAATAGATACTCATTCTGTGAAGGCTTGTAACAGGACAGATGATGACATAAAATGCATGGAAAAGGGGAAAAGTAAAACAGAAAAATAAAATTATAAGCAGCATAACACTGAAAAGACTTATGTCACACAATTTTCAGTTCTTAAATACAGCTTCAATTTTACAGTCAGGAGAATGCCAACTACTTAGTCATTTAGGTGTACGAACTGATGTTACTTAAAACTTTCACATAATCAAACATCTCTTTACAATAAAATGCATTCCTATACTGCTGCCCTGGTTGTCAAGCATAATTTTCAGTTTTTTTACTAACATGGAGTGGAAGGAAGATCGCTTGATCCATAAATTAAATAAAACCCATCTAGTGGTCTCCTGCCAGTACTTCTACACATTGAACTTTCTAGCAAACTAGCCGCTTCCACATCCGAAACACCAAGATATCCTGCACCACTCAGCACTATGTACAATGTCATCCCCAAGAAGCAGATCTACCAGTTTTACTCTGCCTTTCTTCCTCCTAAGACTATGTTAAACGAACCAGAAATGGGTAAACACATGGTAGCATACAAAATTGCAAGCACACCACATACCACTCTGGAGTTATTGAAGTAAACTGCTGGAGATTGTCTTTAAGCTAGTCTGAGGACTGCAATATTACATTTCTGAAGCATGGAGCACGTGTTGGCTGGATCCTTACTTGCAGGCATTACCACCTAGCTACACAAACAAGATCTAGTCAGCAAAGGGAACCCTGGAACCAACTATGTGGAAAGTTGCTAAACTGCTGAAAGCGCTACAAAGACATACCAAAGGAGGAATGTGCCTAAGCAATAACACTGAAATCACAGCACAGCAACCCGCACCCCCAGACCCCACCCCTCAAAAAATAAATAAAAAACAGGGGATAATAATGAACTTAAATGAAAGCTGTTCTTGGGTATAAAGGGAGAGGATTCAAAAACATGGTAAACTTTTATTGTTATTACCACTGACATACCACTTCATTATAACAGTCCTAAATATGTACTGGGGAACCCAGTTTGCAAGTAATGGGCACTACATATGCACTGAAAGTAGCAACAAGGGCAATACAGATGGACCATTAGACACAATATCTAGATGTTATTATGTGAATGGTACTTATTTTGGATTGAAAGAATGTTTTCTGGAATATGGACATGAATATTTGTAGTAATTGAATGGCATAGGTACTGCGATCAATTTAACTTGATTAAAGTTACAAATAATATTATAATGAATGGAATGAAAGTGGTAATACCATGATAAAGTTATCACTTTTCTAAATCATATTAATGTATCTACAAGAATAGTTTTCCTTCTAAGTTGGTAACCTAACACTGTTTTATCCATTCATTAGCTACACCACTGTCACTTACATGCCAAAATTCAGAACCAAAAATAAACAACATTGCCCATTTGCTGCCATGACGATACCATCTACAGAATATACAAAAGTGAACTATTAAACAAATCAGAATGTGGAGGAGTAACTTTACTTACATCATTGATGTCAATGTTTTTGTCAACATCCACCACAAACTTTCCCTCAGGGTGAACCTAGAGGAGGAATCATTTAATGTTATAATAGACTGTATTTGAGGCCAACGAAAACCATTCATATTTGAACAAATGTAGCTAAAACATTTTAACTTAGAAGTCTGGCGACATCTTATAACTGATCTGTATGTCAACTGACTGTACCTTCCAAATGATTAGCATCCGACTCCACCTCGGTATCCTTTTAGCTGGGCAACCTTCCCCTCCTGGCATTTGTTTCATTGGTACTCATTTGCCCCCTAACTGATTCTGGCGCCGTAGCTCTCCCTACCCAGTTTGCTCTTCTGCATACCGATACCTGCACAGCTACCCTTTACCTCAAGCATTTTATGCGCTGCTCCACGTTCCCCTCCCATTACCAAGTTGCCTCTTTCTGTGGGACCCCTCCTCGAGACATATACACCGATTTATCAGGTATGGTCTTCTAGCGACTACCCACTGCTGTGAAACTTCCTCCTTCAATCTGCGCCCCTGTTCGGTTTCCCACTTGTGCCTCCTCTGTGCCCCATCCACCCATTTTACTCCCAGTAAAGTTTAGATATGACAACATTCCTTGTGAGCACCTTAAACTCCAGCCACTGTTAATTGATAAAGTATTAACTTTACATACTGATTTTTACGCATTGCAAATTGAACTCCAAATCAGACTTTAAGCCACCGCCAGTTGAATATAGAAAACAAGGATTTGAATGGAAATACTCAGCAAATTTAATACAGCACCATCCAAATGGCTCAATAAGGACGAACCACCTACATTTCCAAGCATTTGTATAATTTTTTCTTTACTCCTAAAAAAATAAATGAATCAAATTAAGCTTTTTAACTGGAAACACCAATATTTAAGCCATTCTCATACATACAAGAGCAGCGCTTGCTTCCGAACCAGTAAGGAGCGTTCCCAGCCACCAGACTGGAGTCATGCTCGAGAGATAGTGCATCTCCAGGACGGCCAGTGCGGCAACCAGATTGGAGCCAAGTTCTCTGAAGTGACCAGTCATGAATGAACATGGTATAGATCTGACAGCCAGCTATCATGGATACAGAGACCTCCAGCTCAAGAGAATCAATGTCTATTACAATGAAGTCTCTGATAACAAGGAAGTCCCTCTGAGCAGTCCTGGTCGATCTGGAGCCTGGCACAAAAGATTCCGTCAAATCGGGACCATTTGGCTAGATTTTTTAACACAACAATTGTCTTTGGTCAGAGGAGTGCTAGAAATAAGGTCAATATACAGAAGGTACTGAACTAGTGGACTGTGTTGGATATGGTAAGAAAAGAATCAGAAAGCTGTGACTGCCTACATGGTTTCAGGTTGACCCATTCTCTTGGTGATGGTACTGGTTCAGGCACGGGAACCCTTCTTACCAGCAAAATCATGGAGGAATACCCAGACAATATCATAAATACTTTCAGAGTGTTGTCTTCTCCTAAATTATTTGACACTGTAGAGGAACAATACAACGCCACACTGTCTGTCCACTAGTTGGTTGAGAACACTGATAAGAACTATTGAAACAAAGAGGCATTGCATGACATGCTTTCACACACTGAAGCACACAACCTCTACCTATGGAGACCTCAATCATTTGGCCTCAGCTACTATGAGGGGAGTAAAAACTTGCCTTTGTTTCCCAGGTCAGCTGAACGCTGATCTGAGAAAGTTTGCAAATAACATGGCGCTTTTCCCTTGTCTGCAATTTTTCATGCCAGGGTTTGCCCGCTCATCAGTCGTGGCAGTTAACAGTATTGTGCCCTTTCTGTACTTGAATCGGCACAGCAAATGTTTGATGTCAAAAACATAATGGCTGTCTGTGATCCACGCCCTGGCCTCTACCTCACAGTGGCAGCAAAATTCCATGGGAGGATGTCAAAGAAGGAGGTTGATGAGCAACACAAAAATAGAAGCTGAATGGATCCCAAATAATGTGAAAACAGCAGTCTGCTATTCCTCCACGATACAGACCAAGGAACAATATAGTATTTGATCACCATAAAAAAAAAACAGCAATGTTTAGCCAATTATGTTGTTCCTCGTAGCAATACATGAGCAACAATACATCAAGAAGCAGTAAGCTACATACAGCAATGCTTCCAACACCATTGCTTGATACCTGATGTCACATATGCTCTTCAAAATTAAATAACAGGTCTGAAATCTTTTGCTCACATTCTTTACTACTAAACTCAAAATGAGAAAGGTATACTTCAAAAACTAGGCTTGAAACTCTCACATTAAGCCAAACCTTAAAGCTCATCAAGTCGCCACTGTGACATTATTAACAACAAGCATTGACACCGCTAACTGAGCTTGCCTTTTGCCAATGCAAAGCAATTGGACTTTGCTGTTCAGCATCAGCAAAAAGACAAAATAATATGAATACTTTCAATGCCGAGATCAGCAAAACCAAAAATTAATTTAAATGTGATGATGTATACGTGTGCATACATAATCAAGAATGCCTATATCCCTCACCATGCTAAAGCCATGTGATGATGTATGAATGAGTCACCATGTATGTGCATGCATATGTCTTACGGGGCAGCCAGTTCTTTCTTTTAGTTTACCATTTCAACATGATGGACGCCCTTGGATCGGTGAAAGAAAAAATAAAAACTAGAAGGAGTGCAAAAGTAAGTTTTTACAAATGAGTATCCCATCAGCAAGCTGTTTGGACCAACTAAACTGGTAATAAAAAGTACAATAAAAAACTGGAGGACGAGATGACCAGTAAAAATGGGAAGAGGGTTTCTTAAATAAATAAAAATGAAGAGCTGTGTGGGGAAGCAAGGAACTGAAGAGCTGCGGATGGAAGAACAACAAGGGGAAAGGAGCAGTAGGTGTGTGAAGGAGGAAGCAGGTTACTGAGAATTCAGAGAGTGCAACAACACATACACTACCATGGAGTGCTAAAAGCAAAAGAGTAGTAATCTGAATCTAAGTAGCGGAAGGCCACAAGTCATTCAATCAAAACGTGTTAAAGAAAACTTGCTCCAGAAGCGGGACAAACAAGTAATAGAGAGGAAAGCTACTGTAAAAAAAGCTGGGAAATGAGAGACAGTCTCCCAATCAAGAGCAAAGAGCCGACTCAATACATATTGTAAACAATAGGTCTGCAACAATAGACTGACCAATCAAATGCATGTGAGCCACTGTCCAACTGAAAATAGTGTCTGCACTCCTACATACCTTCACCAGAACTTTCTTCTTGTCCATAGCTCGCACCACTTCACCAACATAGGATCCCTGCTCCTGAAGAAGTTGAAGCTCCTCTCGCAACAGGCGCACTATAGGAGAAAACACACAAGTCTAAGACCATAGGCAACACTCCGAATGGTTTAGAGCTTTGCTGGAAATGCATTTGTTGAAGATTTAATTCTAACTAATGGCTGCATTGCAAGTTTCAGGAAAAAAGTCCAAATTAATGCCGCCTTCTTGGCGAAGTACCTCCAAAGTGCAAGCCCATACTTAAGGAGAGTGGGAACCTACATTTAGGATCGAGGTCAGGTAACAAGCGAGATTATGGCAAGAGTATAACTTACCAGAAACGATAGGTGGTATTGGGGGTGCGGGAAGGGTAGGAGTGGGGGGGGGGGCACAAGTTTTAGGTTTGAACCACAGGTAAATCAAAGGAATAGGACAATTGTTTGGCAGTGCAAAATGTTTGCCCTAATTACATCCTGACAACCAGTTCAATCGTCAAGGTATGTATTTTTAATTTTGACTGGAAATTAAATACGGAATTGGTTACAACCCAGCCAAACAATCTCATGTGCACATAACACCTAATTCAACAGAATAAACGAAAACTGTTAAGAGTTTTAAAATAACCACAAAATGTGTAAACAATTGTTTCTAAGTCAAGGTGAATCCAAGCTTTTCAAATACTTGATATTAGCACTTTTCCTTTTTTTTTTTTTTTAAAGTGTTACCTAAACTAAAATGCTCTTAAACCTTTTGAATCTTGCCCAGTAAATTAAATATTATTAGCCAGACAAAAGATGTAAACTACATAAATGTATTTGAACATGGAACTTTAAAAGCTATGGGCCACATGTACGAAACCATTTTCACATAGGCACAGAATGGGTAAAACGCCTTTGATACATATGGCCCTAAGATTTTTAAAACAAATCAAATATCACTGTACCTTTGGCATTAAGTTCATTTCGTTGAGCTTGTAATCGGCGAAGATTTTGACTCTTATCATTCACAACAAGCTGTTAGGAGGTAAGGCATCAAAAAATTATCAATAAGAGAATTCAGAAACAGAATCTCAACATCTTAACAGCAAACTAAGATGAACAGTCTAATTTATTAAACACTTGCTTAAAGGTTTAACTATGATGTTGTGGAACTCTCTTCCATCATCATTGGGACAGATAGATTCCTTGATCATTTTCTGGAAAACAAAACTGAAAATATTGGTTTAGTTGGATTTTCTAGATTATTATGTTTAACTCTGACCTTTGTCTACTAATATATCTTTCAACTAAGTCTGTAGCACCAGGACACTCCTCAGATTAGCTGTGCGCTTTATAAATCCACTTATTAATTTATTGTGTATTGAGATGCTTTTAATGTACACACAGTATCTATTTCTAGTTTAGGTCTGTTTGATTTTAACTGTAGTTGCCCTGTACTGTTTTTATTTTATTATGCAGTGCCACAACTGAGTAGGGTGTAGATGGCACTTAAGACGTTAAATAAAAAAATGTTTAACAAAGCAAGTTCTTAAATTAAATTCAAACAATAATTACCAGTTGGGATACTGGATAAAACACCATTAGAGTTAAATAACTTTCCCTTAACATCAGTAGCTTCAGTGTTGCGATCTCCGCTACGATTCCTAGTTCGTCCATACACCCAATGAGGTGTCCTGTCCCTATTCTAGAAAGCTATTATAATGTGGATGGTGATTTATACAAAATATAGACATAGATGTAGTTCAATAGGGATTACCCCATAGGATAATTTGTAAATCAGTACACAGGCAATGGAGCAGTGTGACAGGCCTGCTTGGCAGGCACCGATCATCCGCAGTTGCAGCCGTCTAGCTGATTTCAGATGGGTGCTCATCTTCGGTAGTTGTGGTCTCAGAGCCGAAAAGATGTGGCGTAGGAGCCGAAAACAGCGCTTCCACATCGACAACAACAGAGGCTCCCTTCATGAGGTACATAAATGGAAGGCCTTAGGGCACACTACAGATCTGTCAGACAGCATGAGGTTTCTTACTACAAGAACTACAACAGGAGAAACTTCTAAACAAGGATCAGCTAAGGCTTCACTCTCAATAGCAGTCAGCTGCTTTTGGTACCTCATCCAGCCGCAGACGTGCTGGGCTTCTCCTCCTGCACGATCAGACACTTTTCATTCTTCTCCGAGCAGGCAGACAAACCTTTAGGTTCCAGAAAGACTAAGCTTACCTACCAAGTTGTGCAGACTTCAGATGATGTCACCTGATCTCTGGGAGACTGGATGTCATGCAGACCCTGATTACACAGCAGCACTTCAAGTACTCTGTGAATCACTTCCTTGGTCAAGAAACATTAGGAACTGGAACAGACTGGGAACGTTCGGGTCCCCCTTAATGCACATTTTCCAGATAAGGGACAAGGATCCACTGCCTAAGGTTTTGGAACTGATTTTTTGTGGTTCCTTTTCAAATGTTGTTACTGCAGATCTCTGTATCTGGCTTTCCTGAAGCTGAAATCAGGGAAAGACAAAAGGGCATGCTTTACCTTCACCTTTAAGAACACAAACCTCAGATCCACCTCTTAACCCTACCAGCCACCATATGACAGTGCTCAAGAAGAACTAAGTAGCATCCCCTTCTTAAAGGACCTCCCTTACTACAGTGTCTGGATCTTCACCTTCTAGCAATAGGAATGCAGTTCATACCCTTCTACTATCTGGGGGAAGCTGTATCCACCCTCAATCTATTGCCATGCTAAACCAAGGGCCATCCAAAATGGATACCATTGGTTCCAGCACTCTGACTCATCATACACAAATTCTGGTTATCATACATGTGCTATACATTTACCCTACAGATACACACACTTGAAAGACACTCAGAATATCAGCACAACAGTCTGTGGGTCACAATTAACCCCTTCGATGCTCATGACGGAACGGTTCCGTCATGAGCATCGGTTGAGCTGTGCTCATGACGGAACCGCTCCGTCATGAGCACAGCCCCTGGGGGGAAGCGCTGGCGCTCCCCCCCTGGGGCACCGATCGTGCCCCCACAGATGGGGATGGCAGCGGAAGAGTTTCCGCTGCCACCCCCGAGCCCCCCCACGCTTCCTGGTGACGTCAGCGCGCACAGCGCGCGCTGGCGTCATCAGGAAGCGTTGGACGCGCTGGAATTCATTTCTTCCAGCGCGTCCAACGAGGAAGGTAGGTGTTTTGCTGCAGTGTGGCGGGGGGGCGGAATTCCAGGGCCTTGAGGCATTGGGGGAGAGGAAAGAGTATTTCCTCTCCCCTGATGTCTCAATGCTGGGCATTCCTGTTCCACGATCGCGCACAGCGTCGCGATCGTGGGACAGGAATGCCCCCACTAGACCCCAGGGATGTTGTATTCGGCCATTTGGGAAGCGACCCCTTGGGCAAGGGTCGCTTCCCTGGGGGACAATACTGTAACAGACTTTTCTGCCCCCCCTGGGGCAGATCGGTCCACTTTCGTTCCGTTTCTGCCCCCAGGGGGGGCAGAAAAGCCCACTAGACACCAGGGATGTCGTAATGGTGAATTTGGAAGCGACCCCTTGGGCAAGGGTCGCTTCCCTGGGGGTTAAATTTTGGCAAAGACTTTTCTGCCCCCCCTGGGGGCAGATCGGTCCACTTCCGGTCCGTTTCTGCCCCCAGGGGGGGCAAAAAAGCCCACTAGACACCAGGGAATTTCGCAATTTTGTTATGGGAAGCGACCCCTTGGGCAAGGGTCGCTTCCCTTGGGGAATCATTTTTGCACAGACTTTTCTGCCCCCCCTGGGGGCAGATCGCTCCACTTTCGCTCCGTGTCTGGCCCCAGGGGGGGGGGGGGGCAGAAAAGTCCACTGGACACCAGGGAAGTAGTATAAATAAAAATGGAAGTGACCCCTTTGGCAAGTGTCGCTTCCAGGGGGCAATTTTTATAATATGTATTTGGCCCACCCGCCCCGGGACAGAGTAGCCTTTTTTTTCCTGCTGTTTTCTGCCCCACCTGGAACATAACGATTGACCATTTGGGTAGTAACATAGAATGTTGTTATGTTTATTTTTTTTTTGTCAATTGCAATAGTAATGTTTTTTTTTTTTACTTTTTTGTTCCAGGTGAAGGCTTTTGCTCTTTTGAGTTTGCCGTGTTTCTGGCGGTTCTGCTGTTTGTGTAGTTTGGTAAGAGACTCTTTTTTGTACAATGTAAATGTGTTTGATTTCTCTGCATGAATTTTTTTTGCAAATGGTGTAATAATAGCAGTATGTTTGTTTTTTGAGTGTCAAAAACTTTTTGCATTGGTGCTCGATGTGTATTTTGTTGTCTTGTGAGTAATGTGTTTTTTTTTTCTTCTTTCTAGTTTGATATCGTTGGTTTTTGCTGTGTTACTGCAGAGTTAGTTTCTGGTGAGTGCAGCTGTCTCTTGTAATTGGATTGTATAGTTTTTGAGTACATTGATCTTTGTGATAAAGGTACACATTTCTTTACTTACTTGGTTTGCACATTGTTGGTTGTTGTTGACTTGTTTGTGCAGTCTTCTATCTTAGTAAGTAAAATGGCTAGCCGCAGGATGACTGCTCAGCAGGTTGTTGGTTTGCTGTTTGAGTCTTCCTCTGATTTGGTTCAGAGACTGACTCTGCATCTGAGGGAGAGGAGGCAGGGGACGATTCTGGCAGTGAGTTGTCTCTCCGTATGGAGTAATCGGATGATGAAGATACTCTTAGTGCGGATGAAGTGCCTGTGTTAGAGGAGGAGACTGATGTGCCGCTAGTGCGGCAAGAGGCATCTGGGTTGCAGGCTGGGGCTGCAAGGCTTCCCGTTGGTGTAGTGCGGCAAGAGACATCTGGGCTGCAGGCTGAGGCTGCAAGGCTTCCCGTTGGTGTAGTGCGGCAAGAGGCATCTGGGCTGCAGGCTGGGGCTGCAAGGCTTCCCGTTGAAAGTGAGGACCTCTGGGTTGCCCCTGGCATGGTGCAGCCGGCATTGCTAGAGTTTACTGGTGTTCCAGGGTCTAGAGTGAATACTGAAAACTTTTTGCCGGTCAATTTTTTTCAGTTGTTTATGGATGATGTGTTTTTTGCAGAGATTGTTGAGCAGACTAATTTGTATGCCGAACAGTTTTTGAGGGACAACTGTGCCAGTCTTAAGCCACACTCTAGAGCTACCCGGTGGACTCCCACAAATGTTGAAGAGATGAAGAAGTTCTTGGGTTTAACTTTTTTGATGGGCTTGCTAAGGAAGCCATCAATGGCTTCATATTGGTCTAGCAGTCCCTTGATGGCAACGTCTATTTTTCCGGCATTCATGACTCGTGACAGGTATTTGCTTCTGCTTCGGATGATGCACTTTGTTGATAATGGTTTAGCGTTGCCACGAGATCACCCTGATTGTGACCGTCTTTTTAAGATTAGGCCTGTCCTTGATCACTTTGTTGATCGATTTTCTGAGATTTATGCCCCTGGTAGAGAAATTGCAGTGGATGAGTCTTTGGTGTTGTTCAAGGGCCGCTTGGTTTTTAGGCAATACATTCCTAGTAAGAGGGCACGCTATGGAATAAAGCTGTATATGCTGTGTGACAGTAGGACTGGATATGTCTCTAATTTCAGGGTGTACACCGGTAAGGAATCTAGGTTTAATCTCCCTGGTTGTCCGTCCACTTTTGGAGTGACTGAGAAAATTGTTTGGGAACTTGGAAGAGGATTTTTTAACAAAGGCCACCATTTATATGTAGACAACTTCTACACTGGTGTGCGGTTGTTCAGGGAATTGGCCAAGTGGCACAATCCGCTCTAACCGTAAAGGTTTCCCGAAAGAACTTGTGTGTCAAAAGCTTGTGCGGGGACAGTGCAGTGCGTTGCGTTGCCAGGAGCTTCTTGCTGTGAAGTTTACTGACAGGAGAGATGTCTACATGCTGACTACCATCCATGATGAAAGCACTGCACCTGTGACTGTTTGGGGTCAGGTCGCTGAAGCGCGCAAACCTGTGTGCATTTTAGACTATAATAGGCACATGGGTGGTGTTGACAGAGTAGATCAGAGGTTGGAACCTTACACTGCTCTTCGTAAGGCTTACATTTGGTACAAGAAGTTGGCTATCCATCTTTTCCACATGGCAATGTTTAATGCTTTTGTTGTGTTCTAGGATTCTTGCCCTGAGTCAAAGATGACTTTTGCTAAGTTTCAGGAGTCTGTAATAGGCAGCCTTGTTGTAGTGGAACAGGCAAGTGTTCCTAGAGTTGGACTGGTGGAGGATGTTGCTAGATTGAAAGAACGCCACTTTCCAGATCACATTCCTCCCACACCCGCAAAAGATTTTCCCAGTAGGAGATGTAGAGTCTGTTGGCGAAAAGGTTTGCGGAAGGAGAGTCGTATGTACTGCCCCGACTGTCCTTCTCATCCTGCACTGTGTCTCTCTGCTTGTTTTAGAGCGTACCACACCCGAAAAAAAATTTGGGAGGATTCTTGAGTGGTAAAGTGAACTGCCTGGTCTGTATTCTTTGGATAATTTGATTCTGTTTCAAGGTTGGTGTTAGTGCAATGTATTTAGTTGCTGATTTTCTGTTAGAAGATTTGTATCTATTTGCAATTTGTTTGTGTTTTTTTTAAAAAAAATCCTAAATGTGATGGCGGTGTTTGTTGGCTTGCGCTTGGCTGTTGGTGTGTGTGGACTGGCACTTGGTTGGTGGTGTGCATGAAATGGTGCTTGGCTGGCGGTGTGCATGGACTGGCGGTGTGCGTGGACTGGTGCGTGGCTGGTGGTGTGCGTGGAATGGTGCTTTGCAGGCGGTGTGCGTGGACTGGTACTTGGCTGGCGGTGTGCGTGGACTGGTGGTGTGTGCGGACTGGTGCTTGGCTGGTGGTGTGCGTGGACTGGAGCTTGGCTGGCAGTGTGCGTGGAATGGTGCTTGGCATGCGGTGTGCGTGGACTGGTACTTGGCTGGCGGTGTGCGTGGACTGGTGGTGTGTGCGGACTGGTGCTTGGCTGGTGGTGTCTGTGGACTGGCGCTTGGCTAGCGGTGTGCGTGGACTGGTGTTTGGCTAGCGGTGTGTGTGGACTGGTGCTCTGCTGGCTGTGTGTGAGTATTGACTTTCTGCTGGTCACTACACACACTGCTAGCTGAGTGCCACTCCACGCAATCCATCAGCCTGTGTAGTTGCTGTGTCTGGATTGTGGGCGTGTGAAAGTGATGGGCCCTTGAATGGCGCTGTGTGCTGGTGTGAGTTTTGTTATGTGATGGGCCCGCGGCTGGCGTTGTGAATGGTTTTGTATGTCTCACACGTATGAAAGGTGTGTGAATGGCCTGTAAAGAGGTTGGTGCCTTGTCGTGGCTTTACAGCTCACGAGCTGTGAGTCAATGGTTCAGTTTCTCGCCCTTTCAATTATTACCAGTGCATTTCATTTCTGTGAAATCACTTGCTAATACAATTGTATCTACTGAACCATCACTCACCCTCGTGCCAAATCCAACCAGTATGTGTGTGTGCTTGCGGATTAGATGGCTGTGCAGTAATATTTGTCTTTCTGAAGCAGGGTGTACCTTCTCCCTTTTTGGTGAATTTTGTAATGTGTTGCTTTTGTGCCTGGTGGTGCGAATGGTCTTGTTTGTATCACGTATGAAAGGTGTGTGAATGGCCTGTAAAGTGGTTGGTGCCTTGACGTGGCTTTACAGCTCACGAGCTGCGAGTCATTGGTTTGGTTTTTTGAGAATTTAATTATTGACAGTGCATTTCATTTTTGTGAAATCTCTTGTTAATAAAATTTAATACACTGAACCATGAATCGCCCTCGTGCCAAATCCAACCAGTATGTGTGTGTGTTTGAGGAATAGATGGTTGTGCAGGAATCTTGGTCTTTAGTTTCTCTGGCAAGGTACACTTTCCATGCAAGAATAACCCACCAACTGTAGATATTGTCGAAAACCCTTGGGAGTTCATGGTGATGTCTCTCTAGTGAATTGAAAAATATTTTTTATCCCCATTGTCCTGTAAACCTCAAACTGTCTGCCACATTTTCTTTGCAGTATTATTCCAAAATGCTCACGCTGTAGTAACAATAGTTAATCTGGTTTTGCAAGGAGGGTTACTTTGGTTTTTTGCCCGGTGCTCGGCGGCCATCTAGGGAAACCTACCAAACCCACGCATTTCTGAAAACTAGACACCCGACGGCTTCCAGGGAGGTATGGCTTGCGTGGATCCCCCAACGTTTCCTTACCCAGAATCCCCTGCAAACCTCAATTTTTGCTCAAAAAATCACTTTTTTCACACATTTTGGGATGGGAAAGTAGTGGCATCACCGGGCTCACACAAATTTACCACCACCCAGCGTTCCCCCAGGTCTCCCGGTAAAAATGGTGCCTCACTTGTGTGGGAGGCCCAAGTACCCGCGGCAGGCAAGGGCCCAAAACGTAGTGAGGCGACATCAAAATGGCCTATCGCCTCACTACGTTTTGGGCCCTTGCCTGCCGCGGGTACTTGGGCCTCCCACACAAGTGAGGCATCATTTTTACCGGGAGACCTGGGGGAACGCTGGGTGGTGGTAAATTTGTGTGAGCCCGGTGATGCCACTACTTTCCCACCCCAAAATGTGTGAAAAAAGTGATTTTTTGAGCAAAAACTGAGGTTTGCAGGGGATTCTGGGTAAGGAAACGTTGGGGGATACACGCAAGCCATACCTCCCTGGAAGCCGCCGGGTGTCTAGTTTTCAGAAATGCGTGGGTTTGGTAGGTTTCCCTAGATGGCCGCCGAGCACCGGGCCAAAAACCAAAGTGACCCCCCTTGCAAAACCAGGTGGTTTTGCGATAGGCCATTTTGATGTCGCCTCACTACGTTTTGGGCCCTTGCCTGCCGCGGGTACTTGGGCCTCCTACACAAGTGAGGCACCATTTTTACCGGGAGACCTGGGGGAACGCTGGGTGGTGGTAAATTTGTGTGAGCCCGGTGATGCCACTACTTTCCCACCCCAAAATGTGTGAAAAAAGTGATTTTTTGAGCAAAAACCGAGGTTTGCAGGGGATTCTGGGTAAGGAAACGTTGGGGGATCCACGCAAGCCATACCTCCCTGGAAGCCGCCGGGTGTCTAGTTTTCAGAAATGCGTGGGTTTGGTAGGTTTCCCTAGATGGCCGCCGAGCACCGGGCCAAAAACCAAAGTGACCCCCCTTGCAAAACCAGGTGGTTTTGCGATAGGCCATTTTGATGTCACCTCACTACGTTTTGGGCCCTTGCCTGCCGCGGGTACTTGGGCCTCCCACACAAGTGAGGCATCATTTTTACCGGGAGACCTGGGGGAACGCTGGGTGGTGGTAAATTTGTGTGACCCCGGTGATGCCACTACTTTCCCACCCCAAAATGTGTGAAAAAAGTGATTTTTTGAGCAAAAACTGAGGTTTGCAGGGGATTCTGGGTAAGGAAACGTTGGGGGATCCACGCAAGCCATACCTCCCTGAAAGCCGCCGGGTGTCTAGTTTTCAGAAATGCGTGGGTTTGGTAGGTTTCCCTAGGTGCCGGCAGGGCTAGGGTTCAAAATCTACAGCTAGTCACTTTGCCAAAAAAAGGGCCATTTTTTGCTGCAAAACCACGTTGCGTTTTGTGCCGTTTCCGGTCGCGGGCACTAGGCCGACCCGCACAAGTGAGGTACCATTTTTCTCGTAGGACTTTGGGGAACGCGGGGTGGGTGGAAATTTGTGGATCCACGCAGATTCCAGAACTTTCCATCACAGAAATGTGGGGAAAATGTGTTTTTTTTGTCAATTTTTTACGTTTGCAAGGGATTCTGGGTAACAGACCATGGTGGGAGGCAGTCAAGTCACCCCATCCTGGATTCCCCTGGGTGTCTAGTTTTCAAAAATGTATAGGTTTGCTAGGTTTCCCTAGGTGCCGGCAGGGCTAGGGTTCAAAATCTACAGCTAGTCACTTTGCCAAAAAAAGGGTCATTTTTCGCTGCAAAACCACGTTGCGTTTTGCGCCGTTTCCTGTCGCGGGCACTAGGCCGACCCGCACAAGTGAGGTACCATTTTTCTCGTAGGACTTTGGGGAACGCGGGGTGGGTGGAAATTTGTGGATCCACGCAGATTCCAGAACTTTCCATCACAGAAATGTGGGGAAAATGTGTTTTTTTGTCAATTTTTTACGTTTGCAAGGGATTCTGGGTAACAGACCATGGTGGGAGGCAGTCAAGTCACCCCATCCTGGATTCCCCTGGGTGTCTAGTTTTCAAAAATGTATAGGTTTGCTAGGTTTCCCTAGGTGCCGGCAGGGCTAGGGTTCAAAAACTACAGCTAGACTCTTCGCAAATAAAGTGTAAATTTTCAGTGTGAAAATGTGGTGCGTTCACCTTAGGTTTTGAGCCACTTCCTGTCGTGGGCACTATGCCTACCCACACAAGTGAGGTACCATTTTTATCGGGAGACTTAGGGTAGTTCAAATTTGTAAAGCAACTGTTATTACCTATTGATTTTTGATGCATTTCTCCCTTCCAAATGAAAGACATTGTGTAAAAAAAAATCATTTTGAAAAATGACCAATAATTGTCATGCAAATATGAGTATTCCCAATTTCGAAAATGTGCAAATATGCACTGTTTCTAAACTCTGTAATTTGTTCCCATTTCAGAAATACATAGGTGACTTTCATACCGATTTTTCCATGTATACATTTTCCCACAATAATTGCTATGTACCCGGACCAAAAAAAAAAAACATTACTAAATGATGCTCAGTTTTCTACTCTGGGTTCGTTGGGCTCTTGGTGAACCTACAAGTCCTATATGTCCCCACAACCAGGAAGGTCTAACGGATGTAACGGTACATTGCTTTCAAAGAGATGTCATAATTCGAAGAAGTTACAGGTGAAAACGTTGACTCAAAAGGCTGCTTTTTTCAACAAATTTTTAATTTTTCCTATATTTACCTGTTAGTTTCTATAAAGAAACCTTGCTGGATCTACACAAATGACCCCTTACCTGAATTCAGAATTTTGTCTACTTTTCTAAAATGTATAGCTTTCCAGGATCCATTATTGCTTCCACACCCATTTCTACCAAATAACTGGAAGGAGGTTGAAAGCACAAAAAAATAGCAAAAATAGGGTATGTCCCAGAAAAATGCCAAAACTGTGTAAAAAATGTTGGTTTTCTAACAAAATTCTGTCATTCCCTAAAAGCTGGAGAAATGGTGATTTCAGCCCAACAAACCCTTTTTTGATACCATTTGCAGAGAAAAACCCAGAAGCTTTCATTTGCAGCCCGTTTCTCCCATTTTTCACACAAAAAAAAAGCAATTTGCTGTATTTTGACTAATTTCTGGGAACCCTCTAGGAGAATCCACAAACCCTGGGTACCTTTAGAATCCCCAAGATGTTGGAAGAAAAGGACGCAAATTTGGCGTGGATACCTAATGTGGTCAAAAAGTTACAGAGGCCTAAGCGCGCACTACCCCAAATAGCCCAAAAAAGGCTTAGCACAGGAGGGGAAAAGGCCTAGCAGCGAAGGGGTTAAGAGCCAAACTTTTCACTAGACAGCACTCTTCTCTGAAACAAGAAAAAGGTCTAGTCAGGTAATTCACAACACTCCATATGCTACCACCACTGCTTTATGTTGCGCCCCTTCTGGTCATAGAGCAGTTTCTGGACCCTAGGATTAATTACCATGGCTAGGCCTTTACCACAGCACAAACACTATTAATAAGGATTTTTTTGCGTGCCGACTAAAGTTATTCAACCAATTTCACATGCACTTGGATCCCTCCAAGCAGGGGTAAAAGGCTGGATGCCAAGCAAGTGACATTTCGGTCCCAATAGGTGTGTTTAAAAAAATATATATATATTTATAATGAGGGGGTTTCGTTCTGCTGTGTTACACTTGTGAGTTTTCTGAGTTGTTGTGTTGAAGTTGTGTTGTTCTGTGGTTATATTGATGTATTGGACTGCCAATGTGATGGTTATTGTGTTACTATAATATTGGACACTTACTACCCAAATACTGATGGTCAGTCGTGGACATGAAATTGTATCAGAAACAAAGCATAAAACATTTGCAAACCTATGTAATAAACCTGCATCATTCCTTGCAACAACGTTTTGTGGCAAATTTGAGGTCTAACAATAACCTTAGAATAATCTGATATTTTAGGTGATGCTTGGCAAGGCGGATAAGGCATGTCAACTACCACTTAAAAGACCTTTGCGTCGGATGTTGTAGTGCCCTAAAAACCAATGAAACAGCATCACCACACAAAAATAGAAACTAACACCCCTACAGAGAAATAAAAAGTGTTTTAAGGATGTGGTCCCTAAGAGGTTATGATATAACTGAGCTGCTATGTTACCGTGTGTATATGGGAGGACATGCTATCTCATAAGGACAGACAGACTGAAGAATCTGAAGATTCGGGAAGCCTGAGCCAGTGAGGGCATAGTGCAAACCTCTTATCCTAGTCCTCCACAGGCTCACCGCAGTTACAGGCAGCAATGTCAGCAGATGAGACTGCTACAAACCCCTGTACAGAAGATTCCAGCCAGTGCATCTGAAAAGTATATATGTTGGAAAATAGCTCTCTCTGAAGGGTCAACCAAAACTTTTTGCCTTCCTCCTCCCCTTTTGCTGCATCTTTTTGTTGGCCATAGAGTATTTTACCATTGCCTACCAGTGCTAAAGTGCATGTGCTTCTCCCCTAAACATGGTGAATTTGATGTACACGTTTGGCATATTTAGTTGACTTTATAAGTCTCTTGTAAAGTGATATACCATATACCATGGGCCTGTAATCTAAATGCTACAAGTGGGCCTGCAGCACTGGTTGTGCCACCCAAGCAAACGTTCAAACCCGTCTTAGGCCTGGAATTGCAAGGCCTGTGTGTGCAGTTTACTGCCACATCAACTTAGCATTTAAAACCACTTGTCAAGCCTTAAAATTCCCTTTTATTACACATAAGTCAAACCTAAGTGCAGGGTGCTGCGTAACTAAAAAGGTAGGACATGTACTTTTAAGTCTTACATGTCCTGGAAGTGACAAACAGCTAAATTCGTTTTTCACTACTGTGAGGGCTACTCCTCTCAGACTAGCAGTGGGAATTCCTTGAAATACTTTTAAGCTTTAATTCCTGATTAGAAAGAAGCAGCTGTATCACGTTTCAAATCTTTGGAAGGGAATGGTAATGATAAATCCTCTTAACTGGCATAAATGGGAGTTATGATTACCGTTTTAAAAATGCCTCTTTTAGAAAGTATATATTTCTCTGCACTTACTACTCTGTGTGCCTTGCAGCCCGTCTCTAATGTACATCTGGGATAGGTGAGATTTTGCACATGCCCTCTGGAAAAAAACCACAAACACAAGACTCGTGGGTATGGCAAGAATCATCTACATTCCGATAGCTCTTCCTAGGCAGGAAGGGCAAGCTGACAATTACACCTGAATAGGTAGTGTCCTGTGTCCCACACAAAGGGCTTCTTACCCCCTCACAGATAGCCTGACAGACAGGGCTGGGATGAAGGGGGACCTGTGCACTTCAAGGGCCTGCTCTGAAGTCACCCCCCACTTCAAAAGAACATTTGGGTACAAGTAATGGGGTTATGACCCTACCAAGGGAGCACACTACTGGACCTGTGAAGAACTCTGCTATGTGTAAGGACTGATGTGCTACAAAGATAGCCATTCTGCTTGCCTGACTGTTCCAAAGAACTGCTTCACTGTGGTGCTGAGCTGTCCCTGCTGCCTGCTGATTTTTGTCCTGCTGAAGACAAGGACTGGATCCATTTCACTTAGAGTGACTCCAAGCGCTTGCTGGCTTGCCTCCTCTTTTCTGAAGTGTTGGGGTCATAAAATACTTCTTGCTACTCTGCTGGTCTGAGAAGTGGGTTCTGCAGCTGTTTTGCTACAAAACCAACTAATTGTCACCACTGCGCTGATCGGAACCAACACAGCGCCCTTCAATGCTGTGCTAATCCAAAGACATTGTAGCGCGGCTGGATGATGATGCCGCAGCGCTGACTCAAAGTCCCGACTGCGAGACTCGACTTTGGGGCATTGACCTGACTGAATCAGAACGGATTCATTGTACCCTGGACAACAGCGCTCTGCTCCATCCAAGGTACTTTGTCATCGGGACCCGTTTGAGTCCTATAGCCAGCCTCCCCTCCATCACAGTCGGTCTGAACTTTGGATTTACCCCAGTCTAGCACAACCTCATTTAACATTTTAGCTCTATTGACTTCTTAGCACTATTTTTGGTTTATTCTTGAAAAATTCATAACTCTGGTTATACTGATTGGATTTTTGTCATTTTGGTCTTGCTTTACTCAGATAAATATTCTCTATTTTTCTAAACCTGTGTGGAGTCTTTTGTGGCGTTATCATTAGGCTACTATGTGCGAGTCCGAGTGTGTGTGCTGCACAAATACTTTACACATTGCCTCTTTAAATAAGCCTGATTGCTCTGTGCCAAGGTACCAGATGGTGAGCACAGGTTATCTTTTAGTGTGTATCTACCTTACTATGACTAGGATTGTGGTCCCTACTTGGACAGGGTGCATTCCTCTGCTAACTAGAGACCCAATTTCTAACAGCATTCATGTCTTAAAGCTAGCAAAGTGGCAAAGCGCTCAAAAACGTCTGTGCAGAGATAGGTATTTGTGATCTCATGTGAACCAACTAATTTTACAGCTGTCATCCTGCTGGCCACATTACATGTGTGCACCACCAACAAACCAACTTTTAAAGCATGAAGACTACATGCACCGGGTAGGATGTGCACTGGATGGTGATTTTACCATAATAAACAGTGCCCATACAAAAGAAACAAAACCCAGTACCCATAAAAATTTTTATATCACACAAAATTGTAAACCGCAGAATAGTCACCATATTGGCCCAACTTACAGTACTGTGCGAGTACAATACAGCAAAGATTGTCTCCCTCCCAAACGAATATGGGTGGCAACTTGATATACAAGACCCTATGTATGTCAACGCACCCCGTCTGAAACCAGACTTCCTTATACTTGAGCCATGCCTAATACTCAAGGAGAAAAAAAATAATTAATCAATGGCCATTAGTAAGGGCAAAGCAAACACAAGGAGTTGATGGACGGATCGCTAAAACTTTTCAGACACTCACCCCCAGTCACAGATCTGGGTTGAATCCATCATCATTCTTTAGCTCACTTTGCCACCCCAGTTGAGACACAGCTATATGCAAATCAGTCTTGACCCTGTGCCTCATGGGAACAGCCCAGCCCGAACTGCCAGGCCATGTCTTCCCTGGACCGGAATCAAGCATCCTTGGACCGGTTTCGGGCTAACAGCCCTCATCAGCCAGGCTAGCTTGAACCCAGTGGAAAAGTGAGCAAGGGACCCAAGGGTGCAGGGTCAAGACTGATTTGCACATGGCTAGGTCTAAACTGGAATGGCATGGTGAGCAAAAAAACAATGGATTAAGGCCCAGATCTCTGTACTGGTTGAATGTATGACATTGTTCTGCATTCTGTCCATCAATTGTTCTTTTTGCATTTGTCACGCCGAGTGGACGGGTATGCCCAGACGTGGGTCCCGTGCTCTCCATGCCACTGGAGTCAAGCTATCCAGGCTGATGAGGGCTGAAAGCCCGAAACCAGTCGTAGGATGCTGGTTTCCAGTCCAGGGAGGACCTGGCCTGGCAGTTCGGGCTTGTTTGACCTGGCTCTTTTTGCAGGGTCATCCCTGAACTTTTTGCCTTACTCCTGTATTTTTTCTGACCTTTTGGTGGCTGTTTTATGAGTCTGGGCACTTCACCACTGCTGATCAGTGCTAAAGTGAATATGCTCTCCCTATTGTAAATTGATGTACGGATTAGTGACTCCATGATTGGCTGGTTTGGTTTACGTGTCAGACCCTAGTACAGTGCACTGAGTGTGCCCAGGGCTTGTAAACCAAATGCTGCTGGTGGGCTGGCAGCACTTGTTGTGCCACCCACAGGAGCAGCCTGTAAACGTGTGTCTCAGGTCTCCCATTGCAGAGCCTGTGTGCAGTCTGGTACTGCCATGCTGACTGGGCAAGTGCACCCACTTGCCAGTCCCTAAACCTTCCCTTTTCTTCATATCAGACACCCCTATGGTAGGCCCAAGGGCAGGGTGCACTGTAAGTATAAGGTAGAACATGCCCTGGTGTGTGTGGCATGTCCTAATAGTGAATTACAGCCATTTTCGTTTTTCACTATTGCAAGGCTACCTGTTCCCCATAGGCCAGAATGGGCAGTTTGATTATTACATCTTATAATCCTAACTGACTCAGGGAACTAGGTAGAAATTCTAGTTTAGTATGCCTAAACTCAGAATGATAAAATGCATCTTTTAGTGAAGTTGGTTTTAACATTCTGTATTTGAAAATACCACATTCAGAAAGTAGGTATTTTCTTGTCTAACCATTCAAGCCTGCCTCTACTAGGTTGTGTATTGCTTGTCTGGAGTTTGAGTGACAGGGGCTGGGGGATTCCAGGAGACAGGGTGAGTGAAACTGGGGCCTGAATAGGGCTGTGCCTTCCCTCCACAATGCTGGCTCCACCTCCTGTGGTGCCTCTGATGTCCCTGCCCTGTGAAAGGAAAGAAGGAATCATGTAAACAGAGTGCTCCAGGACTGACCAGAACTGGTTTGGACTAGGCAAAGGCCTCTTTGCCTTCAGAGAACAAAGAGAAACTGTGAATAAAAGGGAGACCCAGACCCCAGAACTTTAGATTATTTTGGGAAACAAGAAGAAACCTTTGCTGAGGAGAGGAACCAGAGACACTGAGGAGTGACTATCCCTAAGCTGAAGTGCTGCTTGGGGACTGGCCTGCAGTGGTTGCCTAAACTTCCAAAGAAAGGAGATAGGAACTTTGTGTGTACTTTCATCAACTTGTTAAGGATCTCCAAGGGCTTGAGAGAGCGCTTGCCTCCTGCTGAAGTCTTAGGAACAACAGACTTCACCCACCAGCTCCCCAAGAGTTCTTCTGGAAGTGCCTGCTGCTGTGCGAGGCTTTCTGAAAGACTGCGTGTCGCAAGGAGCTGGAAGCGCGACTCACGAAGAAAAAGCATGTCGCCGCCGCAGTCGTCGAAGAGGACCGACGTCGCATCAGACGCCGCCGCATCAACGGAGAAGAGTGTCGCCACCGCAGCAGTTGACGCATCGTTGCCAAAGCGATTCACATCGCCGGAGAAGAGGATTGACGTCGCATCAGAACATCTAAAGAGAACTAAGCTAATTCTACCATTTTAAGTACAGTATTGTGGATTTTTGTCGTGTTAAAACTATATAAGGAATACTTATTTTTATACCACAGCTTATGTGGGGTCAATCTGTAGTGTTGTCACTGGGTTACTGTATGTGTTCACAAATGCTTTACACACTGCCTCTGAGATAAGCCTGTCTGCTCATGCCAAGCTACCAAGGGGGTGAACAGGGGTTATTTTGGGAGTGTACCGCCTTACCCTGACTAGACGCAAGTGCCCCTATTTGGTCAAAGGTACCTAGCTCTGCCAACTAGAGACCCTCAAATCTAACAGGGCTGGACTGTTCCCATTGGGTGCAGGGTCAAGCCTGATTTGCATATGGCTGGGTCCAAACTGGAATGGCATGGTGAGCACAAATACGATGGATTTAGGCCCAGATCTCTGTACTAGGGTGAATGTATGACATTGTTCTACATTCTGTCCATCAATTGTTCTTTTTGCATTAGTAAGAGCAAACACATTTAAATGGAGAGCGAGAATGAACCCTGAACATTGCTTAACATGTGCTGGCACCAAAGCCTATTTAGAAACTGTTTGACTCGAATATAAACATAAATTAATGTATTTTTCCCCCAACTGAAATTAAAACTAATTTCCAAGAAGCAAATACATGCATATGCGTTCACAACACTTTTAAAAATAAACTAGCTAAAAGCATGCAAATCACTTTACAAAACACAGTTTGTCATTTCAGTATGGCAAGCCATCTTGCTGAGTGAGGCCATCTTCAAACAAGTCCATGATACAGGAGCATGACCGGGGTCAGAGGAAAAAATACTGGAAAGACACCTTTCCACAATAGACACCTTTCCACAATACGAACAACAGAAGCCGTATAAAAATAAAATACTTACTTAACCCCTCCCCTGCTCATGACGGAACCACTCCGTCATGAGCCACGGTCGCCGTGTGCTCATGACGGAGTGGCTCCGTCATGCCGCGGCCGTTGGCGGCCGCTCCGCCCACGCGGCGCTAATTCCCCGCCTGTGCGGGCGATTAGCGCAGTGGGCGGAATCATGACGGAACCACTCCGCCATGAGCACAGCTCAACCGTGGCTCATGACGGAGTGGCTCCGTCATGAGCACAGCGCCACCGCGCTGCCCCCAAACCCCCCCCCCAGCGCTGCGGCGGAATTTCCGCCGCAGCGAAGGGGTTAAACTATCCTCCAAATCAGTATACAAAGAAACTAGAATCATTTTCGGAAAACATTTGACCCTACTGAAAAATAAATCCAAAAATATAGTGTATTTATGTAGCTGCTGATGCCATTCTTCAAGTAAGTTTATCACACAGGAGGCATTGCTTTTGTTTGCGGAAAGCCTTATATTGCAGATTAATTTGGCATTCAACAATGGTATCTGCCTGTGCTGCTATTCTTGAATGCACCACATGCACTGCAATAGAAGTACTGCCCAGTAAGTGGATAATATATAGTGATTCTGTAACAGAAGGACAGTGAAAGAGTACTCCAACAGGGCTACCCCAAAGCCCAATTTCACCTGGCTGAAGTCTGATTTTAACCCAGTAGTCAACCAACATTAAGGTAATTCCTGAAGTTGGCCACCCAAATCATTTACAAAGAAAAATTAACTTGTGGTAGGAGTTTTAAGGCTTTTGATTTGAGCTCCAATTGTTTCCACAATCTAAATGAGAAAGCGGCTATGACAGGGATTAAGAAAAGTGCTGAGAGGCTGCTAATTTAATTCAATAATTTTTCACACTAAAGCAGACCTACATAGAATGGAGAAGCGATCCTGTTAAATATTTTCATTTGAAATGAAGAGCACATGTTTGTACTCTGTAGAAACTGTCACTCAAAGTAAATAAACAAGCATAAATGTATTACACCTTATTATACATAGTAGCAATATTCATACAACAGAATTACCTGGAGATCTTCAATTTTAGATAGATAATATTGGCGGAGGCCAGTTCCACCTTTTGTTTCATCCATATCCATCTAAAAAAGTGAATAAAGAATTGTGAGGATTTGACAGAGAAAACGCATTTTATTTGAAATGCCTTATACTCAATGAAATACTATATTACACTTGTGTAATAAAGAACATACATTTTAGAAAATATGCATTTATAATCATTTTTACATGTTTCCAGCGCTTTGGGCTTTCATCCTTTGCATTTTGGGTCAATAAATAATAGATGTGGAGGTAGCAGCTTCCTCTAGAACACAGCACTGTGAAATTCTGAAACACAATAATTCTCAAGGGCTTCTATTGTATTGCAATTGCATTTGTATAGCGCTTACTACCCCTCATGAGGCGCCGAAGCACTTTTTTCAGCGAGTAGCGCTACTCCGGGACCCATAGCGGATTAGTGTTGAATTAGTATCGTGAAACATGCACGTAAATTTGAAGTGGTGGATAGATTACTCAGTTATTTGGAAGGATAGCAGAAAGGATAGAAGGTTTGTATTTATATAGCGCTTGTTACCCCTGATGGGGTGTTGAAGCACGCTACTCTGGAAACCCATAAACGATTAGTGGTGAATTAGTAACCTAACATAACAGGTGTATTTGTAACGCGCATGTTCACCCCAGCAAAGGTGTATCTTGGCGCTGAAATAACAGATGTATATTGTTACCCAACTCAATGGTACTCATTTTATCGACCTCAAATGGATGAAAGGCTGAGTGGACCCGCCAGGATTCGAACCTGTGACCATGAGGTCGAACACAGGCCCCTGCAGTGGATGTATTAGTCCACTGAGCCACCAGACCCGGTATGGTGAAATATGAAAGTAATTTGAGTGGTGGATATGTTATTCAGTTATTTGGATAGAGAAGGGTAGGTGGCGGGATAGACGAGGAAAAGAGGTTTGTATTTATATAGCGCTTGCTCCCCCTGATAGGGTTTTGAAGTGTTTTTTGGCGAGTAGCACGCTACTCTGGAACCCATAAGGATTAGTGTTGAATTAGTATGGTGAAACATGAAATTAATTTGAGTGGTGGATATGTTGGTCAGTTATTTGGATTGAGAAGGGTTGGGGAGGGGTAGAAAAGGGGAAAAAAAAGGTTTGCGTTTATATAGCACTTGTAACCCTGATGGGGTGTTGAAACGCTTTATTGGCGAATAGCACGCTACTCTGGAACCCATAAAGGATTAGTGGCGTTAGTATAGTGGAATATGGAATTTGAGAAGTGAACGTTAGTCTGTTATTTTGATTGAAAAGGATAGTGGAGGGATAGAAGAGTGAAGGACTTTTTTGTTTTTATTTTTTAGGTCATAGCAGAAGGAGGAGGCTTTTGGAGGAGTAAAAAGGGATTTTCGAGGGGAAGAGTCAGAGGGAAGAGTTTAGAGAGGTCTGTTTTGGGAGATTGGTATAGTAAAAGAGGTGTCAGAATATGCAAGGAGGGGTAGAGTAGGAGCTAGTCTAGAAAGGGTTATTTTGGGGATCATAGTAGTGGTACGGGGTTTGGGATAAATGAGAGAGTGGATGTAGAGGATATATTGATAGATGTTTAGGGTAAGAGATAGGGTAGTGCATTGGAAAGACTAGTAGAATGTAGTTTGAGATGAGTCAGAAAGTTGGGCTAGAAGATCTACTGAGAGAAGTATAGGCTGAGAAATAGGGTAGTGCATTGGAAATGCCAAATTAGAAGTGATAAATATATAGATCCATAAGTACATTGAAAGTATATAGATGCATAAAGGAGGTAAGTATATGTAGATTAAAGATATTGATACAGGTACAGGATGAGAAATAGGGTAGTGCATTGGATAATCTTTTTTAGGAGAAAAGTAACAGACACAGATCCAAGTACATGGAGGTACATAGATGCACAACGGAAGCAAGTACATGTAGACCAAAGATGATTATTTAACAACATAATTATTCTACATGTTTATACAAAGCAATACACAAAAATAGATACATATCTATAGTGAAAATACATTGTGGGTGGGTATTACTGAAAGGGAAAAATGGGCAGCATTTCTGGCCCTGGTCCCGACCAGGCTCAAACAGGCAACTGCCCTTGTCCTTTCCACCCTTAGCCTCGACGCCCCAAGCCTGGCCTTTTATAGCCCTAGTAATCAGGTGAGCCCTCCAGCCAATGGGAACCCTAGCCCTAACACTATCCAATCACAACACTACCCTAAAATCTGGAACCAGAAGGAGACCAGGACCTTATAGCCAATCTTAGCCCTAGTCCAAGCAACCAATCAGTATAAAAAACCCTGATCTCTACGTCCAATAGAGGCCCTAGCCCTACCAGTAGTCCCAACCCAGGTCCAAGCAACCAATGAAACAGGAAGCCCTAGTCCCTACTTCCAATAGAAAGCCTGACCCTACTCTTAGTCCTACACCTAGTCCAGCAACCAATCACACCAGAAGCTCTAATCGCTACTTTCAATTAAAGGCCTAACCCTAGCCCTAGTCCCCACCAACTAATAACACAGGAAGCCCTAGTTCCTACTTCCAATAGAAATCCTGACCCTAGCCATAGTCACAACCATACATTGATTGAATCACAGACCCAGAAACCAATCAGAACACTCAAATACCCAACCAATGAGGATACTAACCCTAATCCAATAGAAACACCAGAAACAACCACCAATCATTGTACACATGTACCAAACAATAGCAGACTATATAAGGTCCCAGCTACCTCAGACAAGGTTTGCTGGCCAGGGAGTTGTAAGCTGCTGCCCCATTCAGAAATCTCCTAGGAGACAGACAGGCTCAATCCACACTTTGGACTTCGGCAGGTAAGGGCCTAACAAACTTGTCCTTTAACAATACTGTTTGAATAAAACTTTACTGCCTCTCCTGGCCATTAAACGAAGTACACAGTATCCATTAAATACAGTTTAAACAGCACACAGTAGACTACTGCTGTTTCAGAGCACCCTCTGATGTAGAAGATCACTGTTGCTGGGGGAAGGGGTGGCTGGTTTCACTAACTTGTGAACACAAAATGGTGGCTGGGGGTGCACTGCTTAACATACAGGTCTTAGAGCACACAGAGCAAAGGAGAAATTTGGAGGGAAAAACTGGTAGTCACGGGGAATGAGAGGGAAAAGCTACAGAGTTTGGACTGCAAATCCCACAATTCAACAGGTTAAATGGAAGCAGTCACGGGCGGGAAAAACCACAAGTTTAAACACAAAACAGGTGATAAATTGTGCAATCACGGGCAGGTTAAAACTACAATTTTAAACTGTAACAACCACAGGCAAAGACAGTTATAGAAATTTAAAAAAGAAAAGGATGATGCAATCACAGTTAGGGAAAATAGTTTTTTTAGGGAAGAAACAGCACTAGTTTGCCTCCTTACCACTTCCTGGACTCTGCTCACTGCAATCTGGAGCACATGTAGGCTGCAGCTCACAAGATGGAGGAGAATGATTTGGGGGATGCACCCAGCAAAGACTTAAGGGGCCTGGCCAGGTGTGAGAGGAGGACTCAGATTTCCTTGGAGCTGGGGAAAACCAATCGGCAGTCCTAGGTCTGCTGGCGGCTCTGGGACTGGGGAGCTGCTCTATTCAGAAATCTCCTAGGAGACAGCCAGGCTCAATCCACACTTTGGACTTCAGCAGGTAAGGGCCTAACAAACTTGTCCTTTAACAATACTGTTTGAATAAAACTTTACTCCCTCTCCTGGCCAAAAACCGAAGTGCACAGTCCCTATTAAATACAGTTTACACAGCAGATCACTGCTGACTCAGAGCACCCTCTGATGTAGAATATCCCTGTTGCTGTATTAATTCTATTAGGTTTTCCTTGGGGTTTTGACATGGTATTTATCTTGCCACCCTTTAACTCTATTTTGAATAAGGTTCCCTTTAAACCATACTTTAATAACTAATCTCAGATCTTCTGGCACTTAAGCAGTCAGGTAGGAAGTGGGATGGAAACTTTGTTTGCAAATGGTGTGAGTAACATCAGAGCCATCCTTAACGGTGGGGATAAGAGAAGTCATTCTACAGGACCTTTCTGCCGTTTTTGCCACAGTATGGTGTCAGTTAGTCGAAATACTGACACTATGTTGAAATCACTACATTCATTCTTTGGATGTAAGATGATGTTGTACACCACCAATATTCAGCTTATCATCCTTCTTGAAAGGAAGACTATCCTTCCACTCTGGAATTTAAAAAGTGGTTATCAGCCACCCAACAGAGTAGAGACAATTACTTTCTAATCAAAGCCTGATGGGACTCTGCTCTTGTACGGGCTGCTTCCTGTTCCGTAGAAGAAAGTGAAATAATTGGGGGCCCCCCTGGATCAAGATTTTTCCATGACGACCCAGATCAATGCTGTTTCCAGTTCATGTCCTCCACATCACCAGAAATGTCTTGCCCCAATTTTCTGTAATGTTTGTTCTTCGGCACAGTTATCTTTTGAGGGTTCACAGCCTATTTAAATGTTCCAACACACCTAGCTAAGAGTAATCAATAAAAAGTAACCATATAACATGTTGCGTCTTTAAACAGGAAGCCAAATCTATTAACAGGGACTGAATCAATGTACGTGTTTTGGGGTTAAAAAAAAAAAAAACACACACAATCAGTTGCAAATAAAAACAGTTACAATATAATTTACAAAGAGCATAGATTAAAAGTTTAAATATTCACACAGTAAAAAGAAAGATTAAGTACAAACTCCAACCCATTGCCTGTTACAAGAGTGCCTTACAGAGTATCATATCATCCTACATATCAAGCTTCAGTTGCTTCCCTGCCATTTAACAATCTTATTCCAATATGGTCTACTAAACATGTTGCCACCTACTTCAGGGCACTAACTTTTCCAACTGATTTTTGTCAGGTCTACGGCCTGCTGAGTGGACCCCTGGGACTGCTTGCCTGAGACGATTCTGCGCCACCAGGCCTGATACCCGGCTTCTCCAGACCCTCCACGATGCATCCGAGGTGAGGGGATCTAGGCCTCGTGCACCTGCTAATCGCTTGAACGCGGAGGATGCAGCAACATCCCGGTCACCTCTCGCAATGGGCGCCCCCTTGCAGCCTGCACCTTACAGCTTGGTATGGTGGCCCCTGCGACTCATTCTTCGAACGCGGGCTGCTCTACAGGAGTTTGCTGAGCTGGACGACTTTCTAGTTCCACACAGGGGGAATCTGACTGCGTGCACCCAGTTATCGCTTGCCCCCCTCAGACCGCCACGGCGTACAGGTCCCGATTCCTTCCTCTGGACTATCGGTGGACCTATTCCTTGGCCCTAACTAAGCGCTTCCGGAACGCGAACGTCAATTGTGCCAGACCGCCTTGCTCACCTGCTACAGACCAGGATATATGGACTCACTCTTTCCTGGTACACGATCAGCACTATGGGCAGGGTAGACAAAACTCAGACTAAGCTTCCGTTCGACGCCAAGCGCACCAAAACTAAAGAAACGAAGAGGGCGCGCTCCGCAGACACTCATGCGGACAACTCGGAGGAAGAAACGGGAGAGGTCAAACAAATGTTTGCAACCATGCAGAAAAGTCGAACGACGATGGATGGGAAGATCGACTCCCTGGTATATCGCATGGACAGGATGTTGGAACGAATAGATGTGACGTAGGGTCACAGAGATCGAAGAGGCCCTGTCCGAGACAGATTTGGCACAGAGACAATTAGCTAAAGCCCTCACCTCCCTGCAAGATAAAGCAGAAGATTTAGAAGCCCGCTCCTGTCGAAGTAATATTCGTATCACAGGCCTTCCGGAGTCCACCCCAATGGGCAACGCGGAACAATTTATAGAAAAGTTACTTATCACCTTGCTGGGTCGCGAGACTTTCTCAGACATATTTGTGATCGAAAGAGACCATCGCTCACTGGGGCCGCGTCAATCTCTGGGTGCCCAACCGCGCCAAGTGATAGCCAAACTGCTTAACTATCGGGATAGAGACTCGGCCCTGCGACGTGCCAGAGACCTGGGAGAATGCCGATACGAGGATTCAGCAATCTTGCTTTACCCGGGCTTTACAGCAAGAGTACAAGAAACAACACCAATTTTTCCCCCTCAAACGGCAACTTAGAGATCACAATATCACCTACGCCATGCTGTACCCAGCCAAATTGAGGGCGACTCTAGACGGCTCCTCACGCATTTTCACAGACCCGAAAACGCTGCAGAAGGCACTCAAAGATCTACTCAAGAAGTCGAAACGAGATGCAGCGGAGGAGAATTCCGCTGTGGCGACAGGCGCATTGCTCCCTTGAGGACAATGACAGTCATCTACACTGTGAAAGGCCCTTTTTGGAATCTGATCCACAGTTACTCTTCACAGTCAGGCTTGCCCTAATTGTCCCCGAGTCGACAGGACTGCTCACTCTAAGTGCCTTCAGGAACTTGCGTGGGGAAGCAGCCGCTTGGTCTTTCTGCAAGTATTTGGGGATTCAATGCTCTGGGGGGGGGGGGGGGTGTAACGCCTTATTACATGACAAATTTGGTCTTTGTTATATTTTAGGGTTCAAACCTGTGGAGTTGATTTATATTATTTGAACATAGACAGTTGCACTGATCTCCTACAATGCTCAATGATTTAGATGGACGTTTTCAGGGTTTGATTGCCTAGTTATGTTTATTATAATGTGGATTTATGCTGACGGTTACTCGTAGTGCCTGGGTAACATCTGCCCCTTCGTGTTACATGGCTTGTTACCACACTTTCTTAAGGGAAAGGGGGGGAGGGGGGGAGATTTGACTGTGCTCAAATGGTGTGGGTGGGGGGCGGAGGGGATTGCTGTGTTCGGTTTAGTTTTTTTGCTTTTGTCTTTTTGGATCACTAGGTTACATTGGTACGAGACACACAAACTAGGGGACACACGAAGACAGCACCCTGTAACCGATATGATCACCGGAGGGCGGGTGGACACTATGGCTGCACCGTTCACATTTCTCTACTACATGACATAGAGGATGGGCTGAGGCCTCAATGATCAGCACAAATTTAGGAAAGTCATGTTGTATCTCAATAGACATCATATTGACATAGCGCTATTGCAAGAAACGCACCTCCCCGTCGCAAGTATCCCGCAGACCCGAGGCAGGATCCGCGGCGCATTCCATGCTGCGGGCTTCACTACACACGCTCGTGGGGGTCCTCACCTGGATTAATCCCACAGCCCGACCCACCCTAGAAGAGTTACATACAGATGCCAATGGCAGATATGTGGTATCAAGGTGCAGACCACATAATTATTAATGTATATGGCCCCAATCACGGCTGTCCGCAGTTTTTCCACGACCTGTTGACCTTGGCACGACAGTTGCCTGACATACCACAGATATGGGGGGGCAACTTTAATTGTGTACTAAATCCCGACTTAGATCGCTCCGGTGTACCGCCACGACTCTGCTCCCTGACTGCCGAGGCAATATTGGACGCCCTGACAGAGCTGATAAGGTAGATATCTGGCGCTCCCGCTCGACTGCGGCGGGTGGTAACACGCATTATTCTGCACCCTATAATCTTCATACCAGAATTGACTACTGGTTTCTGACGGGATCGCTTAGATGTAATATCCGAGACTGTGAGGTCTTTCCCCGTACTTACACCGACCATTCCCCCCTGCTACTAATATTAGCTACTCCTGCCAAGCGTCCCCACTCCCTTCACCTGGCGCTTTCCCCCTTACGCATTATTAGATGAGGCTTTTAGGGCGGAAATGTTGGAGGCCATGGAAACCTTTTTCACTACCAACTGGGGTTGGTCTCGCTCTTCACCACAGTTTGGGAGAACTTTAAGGTATATGTCCGAGGCATTGCAATCTCTAAACATTCGGGGGTACTGAAATCTATTAGGGGTAGACTGTCTCTCTTAGAACAAACCCTGGCTAGGCTGGAAAGGGAAGCGCAAGAAACGAACGACCCCTCACTGCTGGAAACCCTTAAGTCTACACTGGAGGAATATCACTGAGGCGGATAGGGAGGTTAAGCTACAAGGTTAATAAGCAGTAGCAAGGACATACGGTGAGGGGGGAGCGGCCTGGCACAGCCCTGGCGAATCTCATGAAAGGTCGACGTAATGCTTTCCACCCCATAGCATTAACTGCAGACGCGGGTGAAGCGATTGCTGATAAAGTGGCAGAGTGCTTTTGGTTATACTAGGCTGACCTCTACAAAGCTAAGTTCCACAACGCACTGTCTGACATGTTAGATTATCTGGAATATATTACGCTGCCCTGGCTATTGGACGAACACAGGGCTTACCTGATGCGTCCACTTGATGGGTGGGAAATACATGACGCACTGGCTACAATGAGCTCCGGTGGAGCGCCAGGGCAAGATGGACTTACGGTGGGGTTCTACAAAGATTTTAAAGAACCCCTTACCCCTCACTTACTAACACTCTTTGAGGAGAAGCGGAGGGAGGCTCCATGCCCCCTACGATGCGAGAGGCTCTCCTGGTTGTCATTTTGAAGCCCGGGAAACCCCCGCAGCATTGCTCCTCCTACCGAACACTTTCGTTATTGAACATAGACACTAAAGTTTTTGCTAAAGTATTGGCGAATCATCCGGCCCCCTTGATGCCAACACTTGTGGGACCGGAACAGGCTGGCTTTATACCAGGACGCACGCTTGCGCACAATTTGCGTACAGTGTTTGGAGCAATCCAACACACTAAACCAGACACCAAGGTTGCCGCAATTTTTTGGGATGCTGAAAAAGCATTTGACTCGATGGAGTGGAATTTCATGTTGTTAACCCTGGAACGAATGGGGCTGGGAAGCGTTTTGCTACACCTAGTCAACACTTCATACATGAGCCCCGTAGCCCGAGTGCGGGTGGGTAACATGGCCACCGCTCCCCTGGCGATATCCAGAGGTACCAGACAGGGCTGCCCGTTCTCCCCGCTCCTCTACGCCCTGGTGGTGGAGCCACTAGCCTGCGCATCGCAAGAATACCACAGCTATAGGGGAATCCGATTCCTTGAGGAACAACCTCATAATTTCACCTTATGCGGACGATACCCTCCTATACGTTTGTGACCCAGCCCAAGATGAGTCCCCAGTCTTACGCGAAATAGTGCGATTTGGAGAGTTTTCAGGTTTGAAAATTAACTGTTATATTTCCTCTCACCCCAGCAACGCTTCCTTAAGATTTAGACTTTCCCTTAAGGTGGTCTACTGACCCAATACGCTATCTGGGAATTCAAATACACACAGACTCTGACCTAGTGTTCAGGGAAAATTATGACCGCGCCATTACTAAATTAGAAGAAGATATTGCGAGATGGATTAGTCTTACCCACTCCCTCTTAGGCAGAATTTTCATAATGAAAATGGTGGTCCTTCCCAGATTTCTTTTCCTGTTCCTTAATATCTCAATGGTCCTACCAGCCCACTTCTTCAAACATCTTAGAACGCTACAAATTAAACTGGCCTGGGCCGATAAACAGCCATGTGCGAGTTGGGAGCTCCTCGTCCTCCCATACTCCATGTGGGGGCTTGGAGCCCCAGACCTTGACCTCTACTACCAGGCTGCCCAAGCCTCACACGCATACTACTGGCTCAGGGGTGTGGAATTTAATAAATGTCTACTTGTCCATGGGGCGGGTTGCTTCATAAATCTACTTGTCATGTAACAAAATCCACTTGTCCCTTTTGTGCCATGTAATGCGGCGACAAATTACTGCAGCAATCTCATTATATAAGAGTTCTGATATAGCCTCGCTAATTATGCCAGGGCTCGTACCATAGTAGGGTTGAATACTAGCAATTCCCTTATGTTGCTACGTTTTTGCAGGTCTACATACAGGGGCTGAAGGTAGTGGTAAGCAATAGTTCAAGGGTTGGAATGCCCTTTTGAGTCTGTGCAAACCTACTAACTTGCGTGTTTTAAAGGTTTGCACCAACTCTTTTCTAATCTTTTCCCGTACTGAAAAAGGTTGGAAATGTACTCCTGACAGGGGCAGATGTAAAACATCTTCCAGAGTTGGGAAAAAAAGTGGTTGGAGGAAAAGTGAACTTAAAACATTCAGATTTTTACACAAGCAAATCTACACATGCACATTTGCTCATGCTAAAATGCAGTTCACAAATATTTTCTAGGAGTACTATTTCTTGGCCTACTTCTGTAAATTATTGTGAATTCACGGAAACTGTATATATGCACTTAATGCAAGCATATATACCATGGATGTACTTTTGAGACTTTCTTTAATAATTGGGCCTCTAATTAGGCCTGACGCCAACCATGACCTTTTGTGCTTAATAAAATTCTGTCTCTCTCGATCTGCTAGCTTCACTGTAAGTGACCGTATTCGGCTCTTTTACAAGGAGCATATTGGCACTCAAAGTAATTTGGTTCAGTGCCCTGAACTGCTGTGGCAATGTGTGCTTTTTGAGACCAAAAACAATTTTTGCTTTTGCCAATGCTTGTTAGAATGGTGAGGGCCCAGCAGCTCCCACACCGATAGGGTTTTACAAAAACTATGCCTAAACAAGTCACGCATTGACAAAACCAAAAGGCTGACCACCAATTTCAGACCTACTGGCTTTGCCAATGCTTGTTAATTTTTGTTTCCCACAATCATATTTAAACTGGTTACACTGCTTTTCCATTATGAATATTTTTGGGAAATACAAGCATACATCAACATGTTACTAAATGATGCAGCAAAGACATGGTATCTAAAATCTTACAGTAGTCAAAAGGTATTTTTTCCTACTTGCGTTTTTTTGTAAACATTTTATTTTGAAAGCAAAGAATAATCACTCTTGCTTTCAAGCTTCTGCAAATATTTGCATATAATCAGAGAGCATTCTGGGAACATTATACATAGCCTCATATTACTAAACTTTGAAAACGTGTGTACACATTTATACTGGAACCACCGTCAGTAGTGCAGGCCGAGCTTACAACATTTACTTTTAGTGCTCACCCTATTAACCCCTTCAGCGCTGCGCGGATTCCTCCGCGGTGCTGAAGGGTTCGAGTGCGGGCGGGGCCATGACGGAACGGTTCCGTCATGAGCACAGCTCAACCGATGCTCATGACGGAACCGTTCCGTCATGAGCATGGAAGGGGTTAATAAAGGCTTTGCATTAATGAACCATAAATACAAGCTTGAACAGCATTTAACACATGGACACAAATATTACCTTAACTGCAGACATTGCCCTTTCCTGATCCAGAATGTGCTACAGTAAACTGGCAGCCAAAGGGTTTGTGCTGTAGGGGGTTGGGCCTACTTGTCCCAAGGACAAAATACACATGAAAACTTGTTGCCCTTGAACCCAAACAATATGTCCCGGGCGTCGGGCTATAGGAATTCCACATCCCTGCTGGCTACATCAACAGACCACCCCCCTCCTCATCTACACATAGAACGACTTACGACAGCTCCTGCTCCTTTAGTGACTGCACTGTTCCATACGCCGCGTCGAATCACTGGGATCCTTGATTCGATTAATGCCACCACACAAGCCAGGCATAAACTCCTTAACCGGCAAACCCTCTCCATATTATACTCTCCCCTTACTCCCATTGCATGGTGTGCGTGGCTCCTACTCCTCACCTCGCCAGAAATTATAGCGGCTCTACACTCCCTGGGAATGGACACCATAGGCTCCTTCTTTAGTGATGGGGCAGGTAAAGACTGGACCGACCTGTTGACTGACCCGCCACCATCCCCCCTAACCACATTCCACTATTTTAGACCTAGAAGCGCACTGCGGGATTTACTAGGTGATGAGTTACTGGAACCCCCGGAGGTACTTTCTTTCTCCACCCTGGTTCGCATAGATTCCCCGAGGAGATTGGTTTCACAAATATACTCAAGGACACAGGAACTACGCTACTAGTGGCGGCTGGTGTGAGGGCAGAGTTGAAGCCCGGGGACGATGAGACACTGACAGAAAGAAAAAAAATAAGAAATTACCTGCACCAGCTACATTGCACTCATCAGGCTCCCAGATTCCTGTGCCGCCAATCCGGATGCTGCTTTCATGCAGCACGAAAGCAGAGTCAGAATTGGCCTGAACGCCCTTAATTTGCGCTCCCAGTGAGACTGGGGCCTGTGCCTGCTGTCTCCAACCCGGCAACGCATATCGGGTTGGAGACCGCTTCAGTGCGTATGTCAGTTTGGCCGTCCTGAGACAACCGGCCAAACCCACATGTACACAGAAGGCAGTGCATACAAATCCTCGTTGGAGCGGGGGGGGAGAGAGCAGGGAGGGGTTGCCATAGTAGAGGAGCCACCGCTGCTATTTTCATGTGCAAATTAGGCTTATACGGGCAAGAGGATTCTGTCTCCTGTATGTATTTATGTTTCACGTCATTCATGTCTTTTTATTACAGAACTCACTTCCGCATGTTTGCAGGTAAGCGACTCGGTTAAGCAATGCAAATCATTGCACGGCTCACTGCATGTGTGTCAAAAATAACTTATCAAGATGATATCCTTTTATTTTAGCTGATGTCTATTTTTTAATTAATTTGACTTATAACATTTTTTTTAAAAATCAAAAAGTTGATCGATCGTTTGTTAATTCCAATGTGCGCATGAGCCACAAATCTTTACATTGTGACAATGTAACATCTTACTTCTCTTCTCCTCTCCCCACGCTACCAATGTTGTGGCTGTTCCTACCCACTCTGTGGAATTCTTCCTCAGCCTCCATCCGATTTAATCTCACAGGGTGCCCCAGCAGAAGTCGCAGATGGCTGGGTATGCCACCGCCTGCAGCATTCCTGCCTCTCTGTGGAAAGCTTTGATGAGCACTGGGCCTCTGCTAACCCTCTTTTGTTCACAGATTGCTTAGACAGAAGTAAGATGGGCAGTGCCCACTCAGAATATTACTCAAAGGATGCTCAGAACTTTCTTAATTTTAAGAGACTGTGTTTGGGCGTTAATTGTCGGTTAAAATCAACTTGTTTTGCAGCCGGCTATTCTTAGCGCACCTACCTAAAACATTATTTTGCAATTTGAAATGTCAGTAGGTGCGATAACACAACAGAAACCATTTAAATAATCTGCAATAAACAACACATTCAACAGCTCGTGTCACAGCCACCTAAGAGCAACACCCACACAGCACACCATATTGCCTCCTGCTGGTGGGCATGAGAGGTATTGTCCCACCTGGAGTGATGTTTGAAATCCGGTGTATATTTTATTTCCGGAACTGACCCTTGCCTTTAGTGGTATAGTCTAAACACAGTGCCCGTTGATAGCCCCTCCCAGGCACTTGAGAGAGACACAAATATGGGTAGAGGAAGCATAGAAGGAAGGCAGCTGTAATCACACGCACTCTCCTGGAGTGCTTCCCAAAAAAGATAAATTGAGTTCCTGAAAAGGGAGCACTGGTAGAAGAATAGCAAGAGCCATTCAGAGAGGTGGTAAATGGGATACAATTCATTGGAAGGACAAAAACGAGCTGGAAGAGCTAAATCAAATGAAGCCAGTGAATAGAAGGCAAACAAATGTGAGTGACAAAACACAAAGCCAATGGTAAGCAACAGGCGGACTGCATTTCTAGGTCAGATTTCAAAATGTCCCCAATTTGTCTTTGCAACCATACAGTTGCAATGTTTGGTAGGCTTCTACCTAAAAAGACCTGAAAAAGTCAAAGCAGAGAACCAAGAGAGTCTGGTCTCCAAAGGAAATGACAGGTTAACACACAATCCATGTGGAAACGCATAGCTCAAGTATGTTGAATAAATGCAGCATTAAGTATGTTCTCTCATCTCATATTATACCGCAACCTACTAAGTTACATTTTGTTACCAAGTTATCTCTCAGCACATAAGCCTGTAAACACTAGCTATGAGAGTCCTCTACCTGAAATCCCAGTGTAAAATGGTGCAAAACCTGAACCATGACACTTCAAATGCTAATAGAAAAAAAAAATTATAATAAAAAAATTAAAAATCACAGGAGAGGCAAAAAGAATGCAAATTCTACTCAAAGATTTGTTGTTCTAACGCCAAAATACAGCTGTGGTTCATAGAATCAACCAATAGTGTGTTGTTCTAGAAGATAGTCCAAATAACAACCATATCCCCATATGAAAGTGATGAGAAGTCTGGTAATAATGTGTTGAAATTCATTAAAATGTACACTGGGAATTAAAAAACTGCCCGGATGTAGAAATTGAAGAATCTGATAGCCAGAATGTGTACAATTAATAATATTCAGAACCATCAAGAAGGCGTATCATCAGCAAATGTAATCAAGCTTTTACTTGTGATGTAGGATTATACTGTCAGTCATGTCACACCGAATCATTCAGTAAACGTAACTTACTAAAACATGAAAATAAGCCCGATGATGTTAAAGCATAAGACTTCTGTATTTATGTATTTTTATTTGGTGTTTAATGTTAAAAATGAAGCTGTAATAGGTATATTTCCACGTTATTTAACCAACGAATATCTTATGTTTAAAAGATCAATAAATCTTAGCTATTTACAGTACAATACAGTCATCTGAAAGAATTTGCATTATAGAACAGCTTTACTGCTGCAGTTATTTAAACACCATTAGGGAAATATTTCTTTTTTTTTTCAACTCCCCTACCCGTTAGCCTGCACAGCTACCGACAGTAGTGAGACTTGTCTATAAGAAAATTCTATTCCTGCATTTTTCCATATTTAAAAATAAATAGACAGGAAAATATATATTTTTCTGTCTGTAACCATCTGTTAAAATCAGTAAAAACAGAAAACTGGGAGACTTAATTATTTATAATCTTACTAAAATTAAAAAGGTTGCAGCCGCCACCATAATTGCTATTCTACATAGAAAACGCATATAAAGTACTAATCATTTTTAGTCTCGGAAACAAATATTCAAAGAGATCCTATAAAAGCCTTTGCACTAATAATGATCTTAAAGTATTTATCAAACCTCCAAGATCTTCTTAGACATACACCCTACTTGTCGATCACTTTATAAGAAGCAATGTCCTAAAGTCTCTCGTGGGCTACGAAACCCACAACAATGTAGATCAGAACCAGGGTTAAATTAGTAGCAGCAACAACTTAATAAAAACATGTAAATCCTGAAATGCAAAAGAACAAGCGCAAGTGTTGTGGGCAGCCGCATTATCCCGGAAAGACTGCAGAATTAGGAGACAAACAATATCACAGAATGATATTGAATCAACATCGAGTGCCTTTGTACTTTACTAGGTATTTTTTCCAATCGAACAATATTAAAATTGTAATATTTCTGGCACCTCTTGATTTGCCAAGAGTATTTATGCAGTCTCAATATAACTGTGGCAGCTTGATTACTACGTTCGCAATTGTTGCTGTATTAACAAACTTAATTCCCACTTATCACAGGCATGTACATCGCGGCCGAGATGGTCTCCAATCTTTTATTTAAAACTCAACATTCTGTAATCACTGTTCAAGACAGATATACACAAATAAGAAGCCGTGAGTGACTTGGCACCTCGGATACCCAGATCCATCACAGAGTGCTGTCTCATCGTTCCCACGGCCTAATAGCTAAGCAAGGCCCGGCCTAAGCATCGTGGGCTCGTACTCACTCGGGGTTCGGGACGGGTTAGAATCTCGAAGAGGACAAAGCTGTGAATACTTTCACACTATCGCGTCGGATAAATGTCCTCCTCACCTGCTCTGGCCCCTCCATCGTCATCTTGTACTCCCCGGGAGGAGCCATCTTGAACACAGAACAGCAGATTTCCGGCAGAATCATAGAACATGCGTTAGGATATTGTAGAGCGTCTCTTTGGATTTGAGATGACTTCCGGTGAGAGGTGACAGCGCCGTATACATTTGGAAGGCAACATAAATCGCACAAACCACGCATGCCCAGTTCAGCTCAAACACAATGGTAAATGATGAACACAAAAGAAAGCCCAAAGTTACAAACGCCTGCCTAAGGTACGTAACAGTGGAGGCCATCTTTGAAGTGGGAGCATTTTTTTTATATCGCATTGAAATCAGTATCACTCACGCGTCGTGTGAGACGTGAAGTATGTGTAATTTAGTATTTGATGAAATATAAGGACAGCGAATTTTTTGTTTTAAGGTGTTTAAACTTATCATCATTTGATGAAATATGTTAAGAGACATTTTTGTGCTCCATTGATATTATGCATTAATGTTGATTGGGTTAATCCGCAATGTGTGGCTGTAATTTAAACCTGATGTGGATTTGGATGCTTTCATAGAATAAAAAATGGCAGCATTCCAATTTCCAAGAAAAATGCATGATGTACTAACAAGACGGCAGAGTGAAACATTTGCTAGCATTCGCACCAAGAATTTTCAATTCTGTTAACATAGCTGCCAAGCTAATGTGAGACATTTCTATATTTCAGTGCATAGCTGTCAATGTTTCAGACTGCTTATGTGTGCCATTTTCATAATTTAGGTTTAATTATGAATGACATTCAATGACTATGAGTGACACTTTCTTGCGAACAGTATAATGTCACCCACACTTAGTAGTAGCATGACACAGCCCACACCCTAGGTCAGACAACTGTTGCAGAGAAACAATAAATTAAACAGATTTCCTGCCTTAGCCAGCCTGTGCCTCTCTTGCTGGCAATCAATCAAATTAATGGCATGATCAGATCATGATCATTTGATAGAGTCTGTCTCACCTCTCTGCAACAGGGAACTGGCGGTGGACTACAGGATGTGAGAGGGGCCCCAGCTGGGATCTTCTACATGTATAGATCTCCAATTAGGCCCCCCTTTTACTGCTGTTTAGACTGACCAAGTTTTTGGCATGTAATTAGAAGCTTCTGCAACTGGACATCCACATCTTGTTTGATACTATGGTTTGAGCAGAGGGTGCTTTTTTACATTAATTAGGCAAGTGTGTGGTTTTGTATTTTGGTCTTCAAATCTATGAAGTTCGTATGGCTTAGATATGAGTTTCTGTGGTAGCAGGATATTTCCACATCATAACATATTGAGAACCCTATACCACGCATTGTATACCACGCCATCCTGTGGCCTTTAAAATACAGTATTTGTCGAGAAACTGGAATTTCACAGTTTTATTGCACTTCAGGGCACGGTTATTTGACGTAACAATCTCAGGCATTGCAAATTACCAGAAATGCATTATTCAAAGGTGAAATACTTGGCAGGGCTGTCAGTGTGCTTATGTGTGACATATTAATGCCTTTTGTGTGACAATGTGACAGGGTATTGAAAGCAGAGCTAACTAGATATGACAACCTCCTTCTTTACAAACTGTCAGCCCATCAGGACTTTCAGAACCGAGGACCTATACTTCTTCTTTGCCGGTTCTATAGTGCCTCGCCCGCAGCAAAACCCGTCCAACAGGAAACGTAACCACAAACATGTAGTGCAAATCGTCCTAAACCTCTGGCATGGACGCCCTCCCTCTTGCATCTGGTCTTATCCTATAATATAAACAGATACATTGTAATACCTTTAATCCCCCTTATTAAAACATATGGGTGCATGTACACTAACATCAATTTTCTCAAAACAATATACATTTCAGAATATTGTGATAACTCAACATGTAAACATTAATTGCAAATACAAGTTAATCCTATAGCTTATCCAAAATAGGGAAGGATAATCCTCATCTCCTAAATTAACAATTGTCCCTTCGGATCAACCTTTAATAACATGGTACAGTCATCATACACTTTGAAGCACTTGACAATGCACAACTTATTAAAAAGAAAAGTTAGATAATCAATATTCCTAGTAAACTACTAAGACCTTCTAGTAATGGAAAACGAGACTCCCTCTGGAGTAAATGCTCTACGTGCTAGGTCCAGAGCTTTGAAAATAGGTGCTGAGCACATGCCTCTTTCAGGGTTTAAAAGCCTTTTGAGAACTAACGGTACAGTTTACTTTGTTTGGCATCTTCTTGGAGGTAAGTTCAGTGAAGGGATCACAATGGATCCATACCTCTTCACAAACCTCCTGTAATACCCATTCAAGCCAATAAATGCCCTGACTTGGGTCTGGGCTGTTGGAGCTTCCCAGTCCAGAGTTGTCTGGATCTTGGGTTATAAAGGTTGCACCTGGCCTCCGCCTATAAGGTGACCCAAGTATATATCAGTCCTCTGCCCTATATGGCAATTGGATCCCTTGCTAGTTAGGCCTGCAGATTGCATGGCCTGTAAAACCATCCCCAGATAGACCAGGTGATCCTGCCAGGAGGAGTTAAAGACAACAATACCATCAAGATATGCTGTACTAAAAGTCTCCAAGCCAGCAAGGACTTGATTTACCAACCATTGGGAGGTGGCAGAGGCATTCTTTAAACAAAAGGGCTTAACAGTAAACTGATAATGCCCATCAGGTATGGAGAATGCTGTTTTCTCTTTGGTTCCTGGGGCCATGCCAATCTGCCAGTACCCTGCAGTCAAGTCAAAAGTGCTGAGAAATTGGGCTGCCCCTAATCTGTCTATTATCTCATCAGCCCTGGATATGGGGTGAGCATCTGTCTTGGTGACAGCATTGAGACCTATATAGTCCACACAGAACCTCACCTCTCTTTTTCCACCCTGGTGGTGAGGTTTGGTGACTAAAACCACTGGGCTGATCCAGGGACTTTCAGAGGACTCAATAGCCCCTTACTCCAGCATATTGCTTACTTCAGCTTTGAAGCTCTCCTTAACTTGGTCAGTTTGCCAATAGATCTATGCTTTGACCGGCAAGCTGTCTCCCGTGTCCACATCATGGATACACTAGTGTGTCTGTCCAGGGGTTAAGGAGAAGAGCTTAGCATCCTGTTGCAGGGCATTCCTACAGTCTGCCTGCTGTTGGGAAGTAAGGGTTTCTGAATACATAACTCCCTCAACTGACCCATCTTTTGGACTGTAAGAGAGGAGGTCAAGGAGAGGTTCACTCTCTGTATCCTGATCCTCATCAGTGACCAACAGCATGGACACATCAGCCCTGTCACAGAAATGTTTTGGGTGGTTTACATGGATCACCCTCTTGGGGTGCCTGCTAGTGCCCAGGTCTACCAAATAGGTGACCTCACTTTTTTCTCAAGGATAGGATAAAGGCACCTCCACTTGTCCTGGAGGGCCCTTGGTGCTATAGGCCCCAAACTCCACACCTACTGCCCTGGTTGGAACTCCAGCAGTGCCGCGTTTTGGTCATACCACAGCTTCTAGTGATGTTGGCTGGCCTCAAGGTTTTTGAATGCATTTCCATTGTACTCTGCCATCCTGGAAAGTAGGCTTGGGTCATAGTTCACAACATCTTATTTAGGTTCATGGAGATGCCGCTCCCAACCTTCTTTTACAGGAGAAAGGGGTCCCCTCACAGGATGCCCAAACAGAAGTTCAAAGAGGGGAAACCCTACTCCCTTCTGTGGCATTTCTCTGTAAGCGGAAAGCAGGCTTGACAAGAGGACATCCCAACTCCTTTTGAGTTTTTGAGGGAGTCCCATGATCATGCCTTTCAATGTCTTGTTGAATCTTTCAATAAGTCCATTGGTTTGTGGGTAGTAAGTTGTAGTGAATTTGTAGTTCACTCCACACTCATCCCACGTGTTACAGGTATGTAGACATGAAGTTGGTATCTCCGTCCGACACCACCTCCTTAGGAAACCCTACCCTGGTAAAGATACCAATGAGGGCTTTGGCTACTGCAGGGACTGTAGTAGTTCTAAAAGGAATTGCCTCAGGATACCTGGTAGCATGACCCCCTACTACCAGTACACATTTGTTTCCTGATGTAGTGAGTGGCTCAAGTGGACCCACAATGTCCATACCAACCCTTTCAAAGGGAACTCCAACCACTGGTAGTAGAATTAAGGGGGGCTTTGGGTGTATACCTGTTTTGCCTCTGACTTGACAGGTGACACAGGAGCTGACAAACTCTTTTACTTTCAGGGACACCTGGGGCCAGTAGAAATGGTTGGCACAGAGCCGGCCGGGTGAAGAGTGCAAAGGAGGTATTCGGGCCACCAAATAGCGTGGAGACTGTACCACCAGAGGCACAGAGCCAGCCGGGTGAATAGTGCAAAGGAGGCATTGGGGCCCTGTTGAAACCAATGGACATCCTTGATTGAAGAAAACGGCTGCAGGCTCTATTCGGGAGGATGGTCGAAGGAATACCACGACTGGAGAGGTAAGTTGGATAGTGAGGGGATGCCGGGACACCATTGGTTAGTCACTCCTAGGCCTGGGGGCTGCGGGTGAAGGGGTGTCTTTGGGCATCAGGTTTCTTTTCACCAGATCCAATCGCTGTCATGGGAACCCTTTAGGCTGCAGGCATTGAGGGGGAGGTCAGGGAGGTCGTCCAACGCTGGATCCCAGGTCAGGATCACCGGGGACACTTCACTGAATCGGTGGGCTACCTGGACTTGGCCCGTGGGCGTTTGGTGCAGAGTGGTGCAAGTGTTGCGGATCTGCCTAGATCAGGAGTCCTTGAGTTGGTTTCTTGCTGGACAAATTCGGTGTCCGCGGGAGACAAGAGTCTTTGTTGAAGACAGCACAGGTCCTCTGGAGTTCTTAGAGGTTGTTGGCTGCGGGCCATACCCGTTCCATGGAGCTAGATTGCTGAAGGAGGAGATAGGCCAGTAGCGCTGGGGCCAAGTCAGTCATTGTCTTCTTCTCCACTGCTGCATGACTCTTCGGTCCTTCTTTTTTGTAGGCCGAAGGGGGACCAAGGTTCAGGGGAGCCCTGAAATTGTAAATTTAAGGGCATTTCTGAGGTCGGGGCAGTAGCCAATGGCTACTCCCCCCTAGGGTGACTACATCCTTTGGGTGCCCCCTCCCTTTGGGTAGAGGGTACATCCCTGTTCCTATTTGTCCTAATTCTCCAAAGCAAGATGGAGAATTTTCAATAGAGGGGTTCACCTCAGCTCCTGGCGATCCTAGGGCTGTACCACGGAGAGATAGACACTCCTACTCTGTTTACTAATAGTCCCACCTGTCCTGCAGCCAAAAATTGGGGTAAGGACAGGGGGGCAGGCATCTCCACTAGTTGGAGCTGCCCAAATCAGCATAACACAAGATGAGAGCTGTAGGAGAGTAGGATCTGCTTCACATGGGTACCCCCACTTTTTGCTGGGGTTTCACTTAGTCTGGCTGTGGCCCTGCTATTCAGGACCCCAGCCTAGCTGCTTCCTCTCTAAAATGGTTTCCATGTACATTAGGTACATCTCTAATTGGATTCTGGAGTGCCTTATAAGTCCCTAGTATATGGTATACTATGTACCCAGGGCATAGGTACCTCAGAGGCCTACCAGGGGCTTCAGCATGTATTATGCCACCCCTGGGAAGCACTCCAAAATGACACCACAGGTCTGCTACTGCAGCCTGGGTAAGGTGGTGCATGCACCCCTTACTGTAGTATAGGCTACCTATATCACTACCATTGCACACACATATAAAACCTATAAGTCACTCCTATGGCAGGCCTTAACAATCCTGAAGGCAGAGTGCTTGGTTTTTATGTGAGAGAGTACCCCTTCATGAGCAGAGCCCCTCTGCAGCGTTCGGAGTACCTCCTCTGATGCGGTTTGTGGTGCAGCCTGACCATATACTCTTAAATGCATTATAACCTTGTGGTAAATGCTAACTTTGGACTGGCTGCACGGAAGCATGTCGTGTTTGGTGTCAAACACTTTGGAATACTACCCCCCTCCCCGCCAGTTCTGGCGGCGGGGGTAGCATTCCACCCTTCTAGAGGGAGAGACATGTTCACACTGGTCTACCCGGTAAAGACTTTCTAGAGCCCTGGCATCACAAAAGGGATACCACTGCCACAGACACAGGTCTGGCCTCCTGCTGCTGACCGAAACTCCGGCAGGGGAGGCCTGGACAATAGGTTTCCTGTCACAGGGAGGTGTAACCACCTCCCCAGACAGGCAGATGTGTATTGGAGCTGGGCGGGAGCACTCTCTGGTGCTTTGAAGTCCTGCACTGGGGGTACACTTGGTGTCCCTGTGCATAGTCCAGTTCAAACCGGTTGCAGGGGCTACCTGCCCCTGCTCTGGCGCAAAACTGGACAAAGGAAATGGGTGTAACCACTCCTCTTTCCAAACCCTCCCATAGGTGGGTCCCCAGAGTATGTCCAACCCCCTATCTTAGTATAAGTATAGGAACCCAGTCCTTGAGACTTTGGATTACCCTGGACGAAACTCTGTAACATATATCCTGGACCTTCGACATTTTTTTCGACTAGAAGACTGAAGAAATCTCCCTTGGGGTCAAGGAGTGACTCCCCTGCTTGGCAGGCACCAAAGAAGCAACTGTCCGGTCTGCAACTCTGAAGGTCCCGCCGGATGCCGAAGTCTTTGCATCACCAGAGGTGGATTTCCAGACTTCTCCGAGGCTACCCTGAGTCCACAGCAAAGCTGAGGCCCGTGGCTATCGTGGGTGACGTGGAACTGTGACCCCTGGACACCGTGAACTTTTGCCGGTACATCATCTTCCTGGTCTTCGTCGAAGCTGTGCTTTGGGCTCCGAGTAGCCCCAGCCTTGGGCACCTACAGCACCGAAGATCTCTGGCCTCCACTCCATGAGAGACCCGTGGGCCAGTTTCCAGTGCGACTGCTCGAGGCTCCTTCGCGATCGCTAGCCCGTTGGCTAGTGGGTCCCCACTAAGGCAACTCCTTTTCTGCTTGGGCTTTCCTGGTTGCTCCAGACGTGCCCTGACTTACCCTCGCTGGGTGAGTCCCTCAGACCTTGCTGGTCTGCACCGACGTCCTTCTATTTCCACTTGACTTGCTGTTTCCAAGGCTTGTTGGGTCCATTCTGTGCGCCGACACCGCAGCACTCGACAGACTTCGTGGGACAGCTCTAATCGTCGACACCTCCTGGACCTCGTGGCTGAAGAGTCAAGACAGCCATCAACTCACCTGAAGCACCCAACATCTGTGGGCATTGGACTATCGTGCCCCTGGTCACTGGTAAGTGACCCAGACTCTGTCACCTCTGCTTTCAGGTTCCTTCCATCCTCGATCCAGGCTTGGATCTCTTCAGAATCTTCTCCTCTTAATGGCAGCAGCACTTCTTTGCCAGCTTCCATTGAAAACGACGCTGCGACCCGACACCAAAAGACACCTATGCACCCGGCTTCCCTGGGTGAGGTAACACGAGTACTCCGGTGCTCCCGTGCGTGTTGGCCCTAGACACCTCTAAGTCCAAAAGGTTTTGTTTGTAGCTGTCCTCTAAGTGTCCTTAACTTATAATTTTTCAACCGCGACTTTCCCCATAGAAGTTAATGGCGATTCGCGCCGGTGTTCTAACACTGCACGCGTCCCCCGTGGGTCCTCTACGTCACTACCTTGGGTGGTTCCTTGGGGCCCAAGCGCTTCTAAAGGCTCTAGGCCTTGTGTCTAGTTCAGTCGTGGTTCTTATACCACTTTATTGGTATATGGTTTGGTACGCCCCTAGGGCCCAAACGTGTATTTGTGCTTTTACTGTTGAATACTGACTTGTAACTTAAGTACTTCGAACTCCAGCCTCATAAAGAGACTAGAGGGGTGTGTTTTGTCTTAAATACATATATTTTGAATATATACCTGGTGTGGTTGTCCTTTCATTTGGTCATTCAAGAGATTATAGACTGGTAAAACAAGCTGCTTTACATTCCTTCAAGACTTAGCCTGAAGGGGGCGTGGCTTGAACGCCGAGGGAAGATGGCGGACCCTGCCTGAGCTCCGCTTCGTCGCGGGTCTCGGATCCGGCTAATTCCGTCGTTTTGGCAGCGGTGCTGTTATGAGGGACTGTATAGCAATGGGGACATCGCGGTGAGTCTTTTGACCGCTTTTGCTTCAAGTTTCCTCACAACTGGTGGATTTTACTCGCATCGGCGTTTTCTCTCCCTCAGCGATGCGAGCGGCCGCCATTTTGTTTCGTTTTTTTGCGGCGCTCGCTTCTCCCTCTTCAATCTTCATCATCTGCTGAGTTGAGGCTGTGTTCCCTCCAACCAATTTCTTTGTGATGCCTGAGACCCACCTCTGGTTTTATTATTGTTATTTTTAGCAGCTTCCTGATTCTGAGGTGCACTGGCCCGTTTCCTCCTTCAAATATGCTGTGCTTCTCCTCACATGGGCTGTACTTCATGAGGTACCTTTGCGGTTAGTGTTTTTTCTCCAATTTCTGCTGCTTTTACCAGGTGCTTTCTGATTATTATTGATGGACTATTTTTATTCAAGGCTTGGGTCCACTGTTTTTTTATTACTTTCATCAATGCATTGTCCTTGGGGTACCTCGGCCCTGCTCAACTCCAAGCTCTAGTCCATTTTCAATCGCCAATCCTTGAACTGTTTCAGTGCTCCTGCGTGAGTGGCGTACTTACCTCCTTACGTTGCAGTTTCGTCAATAATTTTGCTGCTTTGGATTTACTTTCTCGTTTGACTTCCTGGTTTGTCTTTCCTGTTGTTTTTGAGGATGGCTAGCGACCCCCACTTGTCCAGACCATCGGTCTCTGGCACAAAGCCGAAAAGACACAAAAATGATCCACCTTCACCAATTTTATCATCGCAAAATCCAATTCTGGATACCATTTTGGATGAGGTTAGAAGCCTTCAGCCCTTCATGACTGCCACCAATGACAAGCTTAAGCAAATTGAGGAAAGATGGATTGTTATGGAAAGTAAAGTTCTTGATCTTGAGCAACGAGTTAGTGACATTCAAGATATCTCTACAAAGATTCCTCTTCTTGAACAAGAAATTTCGAAACTAAAAATCCACACTGAGGATCTTGAAAATCGCAATCGTAGAAACAACTTACGCCTTTTTGGCCTGCCGGAAAATGTTGAAGGGTCTGACTTGGTCTCATTTCTACAGAAAATTTCTTCCAGAGCTTTTGGACCTTCAGTCACTGTCTAATCCTCTCAAAATACAAAGAGCGCACCGCTTGGGTCGACTTCAGCCATCTGCTAATAAACCTCGTGGTATTATAATGTTGTTCTTGGAATTCACTGAACTCATGCAAGTTTTGAAGGCTGTCAGATTTAAACGTCGCCTTAGTTGGTCTGGTCATAACATTTTCATTTCTCAAGATATATCTAATGCTACTAACGCCAGACGCAAAGAATTCCTCGCTCTTCGGCCTCAACTGCGACAACTCAACATTCAATATGGAATCCTTCATCCCTGCCTCTGCAAAATCACTCATGAGGGTCGCTCTCGCTCCTTTGAGGATCCGGATAAACTCAAACTATTTCTTCATAACTTTTCGTCGCATGGCATGGATACTGGCTCTTGATTTCATTTACATTATTTGATTGTTCCTGCGTTAATTGTTTTATTGACTTACCTGTTTTCTAATGCTGACTTTCTGTCCTTCTTTATTATTATGAGGCTTATAGCCCATTTCTTATTTTCTCCTCTGCCCTTGTTTTTTTTTTATTGTGGTCCGCGTCCTTCGGTGTCACTACGCTTCCCTGCTCTTAGATCTTCTTTCTTTTTTTCAGATCTGGATGTTCGTCCATGGTCTGTTTACTTTTCTCTTCTTCTCTCTCTCCCACCTCTTTCCTCTTCATCTTCCTTCTTTCTACTTTTCTCTTCTTCGTTCTTCCTCATTTTTATTCTTGTTAGCTAAGTCTGGCTTATTTCATAAGACTTAACTTTCTGTTTCTCTTCTGGTAACATGTCTTTCCTTTTTTCTCCTTGTCAATCCCGCAGTTTTATGGTCCTAGGTTCGTACGTTCCCCTGTTCCTGGAAGTATGGTTAATGTCGTGTCGTGGAATGTTCGTGGTCTGGGCCACCCCGTCAAGCGTCAAAAGGTATTGTCTCATCTAGCTAAACTTAACACCCAGGTTGCTTTTTTACAGGAAACTCATTGCAATGATAAAGAATCACTTAAACTTAAACGTCAATGGGTCAATCAGATTGTTTTTTCCCCTGCCAATGACCGACACGGTGGTGTCGCTATTTTATTTCATAAATCCATTAATGCTCAAATCCTATCATCTGAATGTGATCCGAATGGTCGATGGGTATTGGCTGAGGTTATCATTAACAAACGACAACTGTCTTTTTTCAATATTTATGGGCCGGTTAAACCAGACATTGATTTTTGGAATTCGATAAAATTGAAATTATTATCAATCCCCAAAGCTAATATTGTGATTGGTGGTGATTTTAATAATTGGTTGGACCCGTTCACTGATAGGCAATCCAAATGCAAGTTCAAACCTGACAAATCCCACAAATCCTTTCAGACAGCCATTTCCTCTCGTCCGCTATTCGATACTTGGAAAATGTGTAACCCTGATACCTCAGAATTTACTTTCTTTTCACCTGTACACCACACTAGATCTCATATTGATTATATTCTTATTTCCAAATCACTACTACCTTGTCTCCAGTCATCTGAGATTGGATCTATTTTTATTTCTGACCATGCTCCTGTCTCCACCCATATTGACTTATCTCTCACCACCTGCAAACAAGGTAGATGGCGTTTTAATAACTTTCTTCTAGCAGATCGCACTTTTATTTCAGAAGCGACCTCTTTTATTAAGGAATTGTTTTCTTTTAATAAATCTTTAGATACCTCCCTACACAACAATTGGGATGCTTTTAACGCGTCTTTCAGAGCTTTTACTATTGCATATTCCTCAAAGAAGAAAAAATTGCTGCATGCTAAATATAAAGAAACTTTATCCCACATAAAAGAGTTAGAGCATAAGTATTATTCTTCCAAATCCTCCTTATCACTACAAGAGTTAATCAAAGCTAAATCCACCCTGAATAAGATTGCTACTACGGATGCCTGTAATATTCTCCTCAAGGTTAAGTCGAAATATCACGGAGGCCAAAATAAAGCCGGGAAAATGTTGGCCAACTATTTAAGAATTAAAACAGAACGAAAAGCTATTGGCCCAATTCATTCAGAAGTTGACGACTCTCTCCTCTCATCTGACTCAGACATTATTGACACATTTCAATCGTATTACAAGCTCTTATACACAGAAACCACCAACCCCTCTGAAGATGATTTTACTACTTTTTTCAGGGATATCCCTAAGCCTCAAATTTCCCAAGATAATTTTCAACCCCTTGAAGATGAAGTGTCCTTACAAGAATTATCTGATGCACTTAAATCTATGAAGAAAGCAAAAGCGCCTGGCCCAGATGGTTTTTCAATTGAATTACTTTCTGCTTTCTCCTCAATTTTCGCACCCAAATTATTAGAACTTTTTAATTCTTTTATTTCTAATTCCCAAGCCCATGGTTCTTTTTTGGAAGCTCTTATCATTGTAATCCCCAAACCAGACAAAGATCCCTCCTATTGTAAAATTTTTCGTCCTATTTCATTAATTAATTATGATTGTAAAATCTTTGCAAAAATATTGGCTTCTCGTTTAGAGAAAATTATTCCCCTTCTCATTAATCCTGACCAAGTTGGTTTTGTTAAAGGTCGCTTGGCCTCTGATAATGCCAGAATGTTTTCTAATATCCTTGCTCTTAGTACAAAATATCCCTCCCCATTAGCGGCTTTATCCCTGGACGCTGAAAAAGCCTTTGACCGTGTTAATTGGGAATTTTTACTTCACACCTTACGATGGTTTGGCTTTGGTCCAAAGTTTATTTCTTATGTTAAGTTGTTATACACCAACCCCAAAGCTTGTATTTTTGTTAATGGTCTCTTTTCCCCTTTTTTTTCCCTTCAAAGAGGTACACGCCAGGGCTGCCCTCTTTCTCCATTACTTTTCCTGTTATGTCTAGAACCATTTCTGCAATGTATCAGAAGTAACCCTCTCATTACTGGTTTTAATCTTAAATCTCAACAAATTAAACTGTCCGCATATGCTGATGATGTTCTTATTTATATGTCAAATCCTGTATCCTCCCTTCCCCCCTTTTTGAAGGAAATTGCATCATTTGCTAAGGTTTCAGGTTACAAATTGAACTTCTCTAAAACTGAGATTTTACCTTTAAATTCTTCATGCTACAGATATATGTTTGAATTGTCTAATTTTACATGGTGTCCCCAGAAAATAAAATACCTTGGTACATGGTTTACCCCCACCATTCGTGATACACTTGCTCAGAATTTTGCTGCCTTAAAACTTAAAATTACTAATTTGTTAAATCTCTGGTCTCCGTTGTTCCTCTCTTGGTGGGGCAGACTTGATACAATTAAAATGATGATTGTTCCTCAGATTTTGTTTATATCGTCTATGCTACCCTTCAAAATTCCTAAATACTATTTCTCCCAGATTAACTCGCTATGCACAAAGTTTCTATGGAATAACAAACATGCACGCATTGCTCTGGCTAAATTGATTCGTCCTAAAAATGAAGGAGGTGGAAGATTCCCTGATTTTAATTTGTATCATAATGCATTCTTGATTCGTCAATTTTTTGCTTTGTCTAGGGACTATAAAGATTCTCCTAAACCCGCTTGGGTTAATGTTGAATGTTCTCTGCTTAATGAATTTTCAATACGAGATGTTGTACACATGACGAACTGTACTTTTATTTCCAAATATCCTATTTTAAAACACTCTCAAATGTTGCTACACACACTTTTCTTTAAGAACCTGAATAATTATGAATCTTTTCTAGCATCATCACTTTGGTTTAACAAGTACATTAGATTTCGCCACAAGTCATTTTACTACAAACAATGGAAAGAAAAGGGCCTTCTCTTTGTACATCAACTAATTGTCAACAATGTAATTCTTTCCTTCCATCAGTTACAAGTTTCCTTCAATCTCCCTGATTCATGTATTCTACAATATGATACACTGCCCCAATTCTACAGGAATGTCTACAGAAATTCTCTTCTCCTTCATCTCCTCCTTCCTCTCTTTCTGACTCTTCACTATTTCACACTCCTTCTGATATTACTCCTAGTGCCTCTTATATCTATAAATCTCTATCTACTCCTATCTGTACACGGGTTAAATCTAAGGTGGAACTAGAGTGGGAACTTGATCTTTCCTTGACTCTGTCAATAGCACAATGGGATAAGTTCTGGCAGAAACTATTCAAGACCTCCAAAGCTGCAAATCTCACACAATCCCTCTTTTTTATTTTTAATAGAGTCATCATTACTCCTCTTTTGTTACATAAATTCAATCACTCTGTCACATCTTCTTGTTGGTCTTGCCATAATGCTGAAGGCTCCTTAATACATTTATTATTTTATTGTCCCAAAGTTTATGCCTTTTGGAAGGAGATATGGTCTAAATGTACACAGATTTTTCCTAACAATGTACAACTTAATATTCAAAACGTATTTTTGGGCACTGTTTCACCAGATTTTAATCTGGCTACTCCTGCCTCCCCGCTGTTAGACTTATTCCTTGCTGTGGCCTTTAAAGTTATACTCACTTGCTGGAAAGACAACTCTAAATTATCCTTTCTTCATTGGTGGAACTATATTTGTGACGAACATAGAATTGCATCTATCCCTCAATCCTCCATTCACGTACAAATTAAATCAGACCTACTATGGCTACCCTTTACAGCCTTCTTATCATCAACATCATAATCCCTATCTACTCTTAACATCTTATTCTTCTTTCTTTTCTCTCTGTCCTCTTCCTTTCCTTTACTTCTCTTTTCTCTCTCCGTCTATCCTTTTTCTTCTATCTCTTTCCTTCTCTCCTTTTTGGATAAAAATTATTTTCCCTCTTCTATTTAAATAGTTTTTTCACATTACTACCTTTTTTAGGAGTTTTATATTTCTTTGTGGTTTACTATGATCTGCTTTTTATTGCCTGTTCTTAGCAAAATTTTTAAGTTTTACTATTTAGCCCCAACTGCACCATTAAGGGCTACCTTATCTATCGTCCTCCGGGTGTGGCGACTGCGTTCATTGAAAGCCTCCTGGAAGCTCTAACGCAATCTGCTTTACGCCATAATAAGTTTATGATTGTAGGAGACCTCAACGTGCATTTGGATGATGTCAACTGCAGAGAGGCTGTTTCCCTAATTAATGAACTTAGAGCTCTCATGTTTGTTTTAGCTGACAACAGAGCCACCCATCAAGCAGGACATCTGCTGGACCCAATTTTTACAAACTGGGAAGATATAAGTGTCTCTGTTCCGATTAAGATCCTGTGGTCAGATCATTATTTGATCCCTTTTAAACTCAGAAGACTGCCCAACAGGGGGCCTTTACAGAAACCTCCCGTTATTAGGCGCAGGGACTGGAGGAAATTCAGTCACGACGCCTTCAGTCAAGCCCTAGGACAGGAACACCCAAAGCTCAGCGACAATTTGGTTGAGGCGTACAGGATGTATGAAGAATGGGTTCAAGGTGCGCTGGATAATGTAGCCCCTTGGACTCATAAAGCCATGGCACGGAGCACGAAATCCGCTCCGTGGTTCACCGCTGAGCTGCGCGCCGCTAAAACCAAATGTAAAACCTTGGAGCGTAGATGGAGAGTGGAATATGCCCCCTCACTACGTGAAGTCTATAAGAGTAAACTAAGGTCCTACCACAGCCAGATCAGGAAATCTAAAAGAGAGTACTATAATAAAAGGATTGACTGTGCAGAGAACGCATCTAAAGAGCTCTTTATGATTCTGAAGGAACTCTCCGCCCCTCTAGCGAGTTCAGGGGAAGCCCCCCCCTCAACTGAGTCATGCAATGAGATCGCAGACTTCTTTATAGGGAAGGTAGAAAAGATCTATGCATCGTTTCAGACTAACTCTGAAGTTACAAATCTGCCCGACCCCAACTGCGGAAATAAGGTCAGGGAAGAACTTAGGAAATTTGTGGTTCCCCAAGCAGAGGAGCTTATCAACATCCTATTGGACATTCACTCGGGCTCTCCCTTAGATGCGGTACCAGCGAGGATTCTTCGCAGTCATCTTCCCCAGGTAGCGAAGCATATAGGTGACATGGCCTCGCTTTCCTTCCAGGAATGTCTAGTTCCGGATAGCTGGAAATTGGCCCAAGTCGTCCCAATAAAAAAGAAAGCCCACATAAGCATAACGCAATTAGACAACCTGAGACCAATCTCCCTCCTTCCCTACTGTGCGAAGGTAGTAGAAAAGTTGGTTAACCGACAGCTGGTGAGCTTTGTGGAGGAAAACAAGCTCCTCCACACGTCTCAGTCGGGATTCAGAGCCAAACACTCGACAGAGACCGCCCTCCTCCTATCGACAGAACTGCTGCGGGGTAAGGCGGATGAGGGTCACACGGCCGCACTGGTCCTACTGGACTTAAGTGCGGCGTTTGACACCGTATCACACCCCGTATTACTGGACCGCCTGAATGAAAAGGGAATAACCGGACCTGCACATGAGTGGTTGGTTTCCTTCCTTAAGAACAGGAGATTTCAAGTGCATTGTCCACCATGTAAATCCAGTGTAAGATGTCTCAGGCAAGGGGTTCCACAGGGCTCGATTTTGAGCCCCACATTATTTAACCTGTACATGGAACCCCTTGCCAAATTGGTGGAGTCATATGGTGTTGCAATAGTCTCCTATGCAGACGATACACAACTGGTGATCAATCTGTCCCGTGATCCAGTTGTGGATGCTGAGAATTTCTCGGCCTGCTTGGTGGCACTTGACGGCTGGATGAAACAGAACTATCTCCGCCTTAATGGTAATAAGACGGAAGTTCTTATCGTAGGTCCCTGTCCTTCCATCTGGACTTCTGCCTGGTGGCCCATTGAACTGGGCCCTGTCCCGGCCCCGGTAGACACAGTTAAAAACCTTGGCTTTCTTCTGGACTCTAATCTAGCCTTTACCAATCATGTTGGTAAGGTTGCCGGAAAATGCTATGGCCTCTTGAAGGTCCTGAGGAAAATCCTGGACCTATTGCCCCCCAGCTCCAGAAAAACTATGGTACATGCCTTGGTCACCTCCCATTTAGACTATGGGAACTCCCTCCTATGTGGACTCAGCAAAAAAGGCCTAACACAGCTTCAACGCGTCCAGAACGCAGCTGCCAGGCTGGTCCTTAACCTCCCTAGGAGAGCCTCTGGGAAACATGCATTACGTTCCCTGCACTGGCTCCCAATAAAGGAACGAATCAAATTTAAAACTATGTGCATCACCCACCGTATAGCTCACAAAAAAGCACCTCCATATCTCCAGGACTTGCTTCCAGTCTATCGCCCCTCACGCCCTCTGAGGTCGATGGGCAGCATGCTATTATTGGTGCCACGGATACACAGAGCAAGGATGGGAGGACGTTCCTTTAGACACCATGCCAGCAAAGACTGGAATGACCTACCCATCGAATTGAGGATGGAGCCGTCTGAAACCAGGTTCAGACAGAGGCTGAAAACCCATCTTTTCCCCAAGACAAATTCAGCATAGTATGTCCCTGGCCCTAGTGCTCACCCTCTGTGAGCTAAGCTGAAGAGATGTTGGTAGGATTGTCAGCGCGGGGACGCACTGTTCTCTGTGCAACCAAGCGCTTAACAAATGTCATTAACTAACTAACTAACTAACTATACTGTTCAAATTATGTTTCCTCCTTCCATAGTATTAGCTTAGTACTTAGTCGCTATCTATATTTACTGCCATGTTTTACAATTTACATACTCCTACTGGCTAAAATTGTATTTGTTATCTTGTGTGCTTTTATCTTCAATAAAAATTACTTAACTAATAAAAAAAAAAAGACTTAGCCTGAAGGCTGCTCTTCATAGCTTCCACTAGGATAGCTTTCAATAAAGGTTGTCTTTAACCTATCACCATAAGGGGTTGTTTGGACTGGTACAAGGTGCCCACTTTAATTAGTGGACAGCATATACCAGGCCAACTTCTCACATTGGAGTGCAGCGTGTGGGATTCCAGCTTGCTATTGTTTTACCAGATAATCTCAATTGAATTGATCAACTGAAAACTACTAAAGTTACCTTAGGTACATATAATATCAAGCTTAGTATACAGTAAGTTCTACTGAACTTAGAGTTGTGTGTCAAGGGCTTAGCACACCCTTTCTACAACTCAAGAGAGTTTAGTAGGCCACACTAGTGTAGGTAGTGCAATACACCACACCACACTAGTAATGTATAATCAGCCAGGAACCAGTGGGTCCCTGCCAGAAGCCAGTGGGCTTCTCCCCTATAAGTATGAGGATCTCACCTTTGCTCAGCTTAGGGCCTTATGTTCTATTAGGAAGCTGAAGACAGGCAAAAGCCCAACCACTCAGCATCTCTTGGAGATACTCAGGCTGGATGATCTCTCAGGGCCTAGTGGGTATGAAGGGGTAGGCAGAGTGGGTGGGGCAGCAGTTGAGGGTGGACCTAGGGGTGGAACTCCCCCTGGCTTAGGCCAGGCCGCAAAAAATAACAGTTCATATGTAAATGCAATAGTTGCTGTCCATTTTGTCAAAAAGGCTATGCTAAATCGAAGAACAAGCATTGGCAAAGTTGCCAGGCGCGCCAAAGGCAAGCCCGTCTGCGCCCGTCCGCGCCTGGCCCGAGCCTAGGGCCAGGACCCCTGCAGTAGAGGGTGGAAAACTAAGGTGTCTAACGTACACAAGTGAGGAGCTATATAAGCTAGATAAGCTAGCGACCAATCACCACTGCCAACATCTGGACTTGCAGAATGAGATCAAGCAATGTGAGCATTGCAAACTGTCTTTCAGTTTTTTAAGAATAAATAAGCTAGAATCCCAGAGCTGCCCCATCAATAATAACAAGGGGGTAGTGGCCTTTGGGCGGTCCTAATAAATTCAAGATCCTTAGTTAAACATAATACGGAGACTGCGGAATTGGTAGAAGCACATAAACTTGATGTGGCTTTTATTACAGAGACATGGGCAGATGGGACATCTGACCCGGACATTGCCCTAGCACTACCGGCAGGATATACTGCTACTAGAGCTGATAGAACAGGGAAGCGGGGCGGGGGGGGGGGGCTTGCGATTTTATGTAGAGAAGAGTTGCAAGTCTGCAGCTCGGTCGTGGGTAGTTCCTCTGACTGCGAATTGTTACGATTTCAGATTGCACTTACAAAGAACTATACACTAAGAGGTCTTCTGCTGTACAGGCCCCCTAGGGCAAGAACCCCTCTGCTACCAATCCTAAGCCCTATCTTAGAATCAAGTTTGCTGGGATCAGACTTTACGATTTTAGGGGATTTTAACTATAATCTAGAGAAATCAACAGACAATAACACCGCCGAACTGATCGATGCTATGACTGGGTTTTCCCTGGACCAGATTGTTAAACAGGGTACCCATGAGGCCGGACACACGCTGGATGGGATTTTCTCCTCGAACCCTAACCTCGAAATCATAGAGATTATGCCTGTTCCATGGTCAGACCATAAAGCCATCTTATTTTCGATTACTGTGAGTCAAGAGCAGCCAGGTATTTTTAAGAGTCAGAAGCCAGTCATCTACCAAGACTTGTCTAAAATTAATGCCCCGATGTTACAGGAAATACTTCTCGGGACTAAACCTGAACCTGCATCTGACAGTAATCAGGCTGTTGAGAGGATATCTTCCTGGATAAAGACAGCGGTAAATATGGTAGTACCTACTAAATGTTTTGTTCCTAAACGAAAAAAGACATCAGAACCTTGGTTTACAGAAAAACTCAGGGCACAAAAACAAGTATGCAGAAGGGCTGAGAGAAAATGGAGATCCAATTACGACCAAAACTTAAAAAGTGATTATGCCCGAACTTTATCAGATTATAAAAAATTGGTTATAGTGGAAAAGAGCAATTACTTTACTAGAAAAATCAAAGAGGCTAAGAACTCTTGAAAGGAGCTCTTCTTGACAGTTAAAAAACTAGGAGATCTCCCTATCAGGAATCAGCTGGACAGTAGCTTTGAACTATGTAACAACTTAGGACAGTTTTTTGTGGACAAAGTCTCTAAGGTGTATGAACTATTTAAGATTAACCATAACACCAAGATTTCATCTAATTATCCTAATCCGGATCTAGGTACACTAAACCCTAAAACGGGATTCTGTTTTATGGTTCCTTCAGTAGAACAGATTTGTCAGGTAGTAAAAACCATTAGATCCGGAAATCCAACTGACCCATGCCCGCCTAAAATATTGCACCTGTTCCCAGAGATACTTAGCGAACAGCTATATGGCTTGTTCTCTGAGATAATCCAGTCAGGGATTTTCCCAGATGCCTGGAAAATTGCATCAGTCATCCCACTTAAAAAAAAAAAGTAATTTGGACTCCAAGGAACCCAGCAGCTACCGGCCAATTTCCAGAATACCCTTCCCAGCTAAAGTACTGGAGAAGCTGATCAACAAACAACTGAAGGATTTAATAGCATCTAGAAATCACCTGGATCAATCACAATACAGGTTTAGGGAGCAGCACGGAACTGAGACAGCTTTGGTCATGGCAGCTGAGGGTCTCAGGAGCATTCTGGACGCAGGAGGGAAGGCCGCCCTGATCCTATTAGATCTATCGGCGGCCTTCGACACTGTGAACCATGAGATCTTCCTGGCCCGTCTGGATGAATTGGGGGTCAATCAATCAATCAATCAATCAAGACATTTGTAAAGCGCGCTACTCACCCGGAGGGTCTCAAGGCGCTAGGGGGAGGGGGGTCCGCTACTGCTCGAACAGCCAGGTCTTGAGTTGCTTCCTGAAGGAGAGGTGGTCTTGGGTCAGGCGGAGGTGGATGGGGAGGGAGTTCCAAGTCTTGGCTGCCAGGTAGGAGAAGGATCTTCCTCCCATGGTGGCTCTTCGGATGCGTGGAACGGTGGCGAGGGCGTGGCTGGTCGATCGTAGTTGGCGTGTGGGAGTGTAGAAGGTCAGGCGGTTGTTGAGGTATCTGGGGCCCAGGTCGTGGAGGGCTTTGGGTGCGTGGGTGAGGAGTCGGAACGTGATACTCTTGCTGACGGGGAGCCAGTGCAGGTCTCTCAGGTGACCGGAGATATGGCTGTGTCGGGGGATGTCAAGGATGAGTCGCGCGGAGGCGTTCTTTTCTGTAGTTTGGCTGTGGTTCCGGTGTAGAGGGTGTTTCCGTAGTCCAGTCGGCTGGTGACGAGAGCCTGGGTGACCGTCTTTCTGGTTTCGGTGGGGATCCATCGGAAGATCTTTCGGAGCATGCGTAGGATGTTGAAACATGATGATGAGACGGCGTTGACTTGTCTGGTCATCGAGAGGGAGGAGTCCAGGATGAAGCCTAGGTTGCGTGCGTGGTCCGTAGGTTTGGGTGCGCTGCCCAGGGCGGGGGGCCACCAGGAGTCGTCCCAGGCGGAGGGTGATGATCCCAGGATGAGGACTTCCGTCTTGTCTGAGTTCAGTTTCAGGCGGCTGTTCATCATCCACTCGGCTACGTCTTTCATCCCTTCGTGTAGGTTGGTTCTGGCGGTGGCTGGGACGTTGGTGAGGGAGAGGATCAGCTGAGTGTCGTCGGCGTAGGAGATGATGTTGAGGTTGTGTTGGCGTGCGATGGCTACGAGGGGGCTCATGTAGACGTTGAAGAGGGTGGGGCTGAGTGATGATCCTTGCGGGACGCCGCAGATGACTTCGGTGGCCTCGGATCTGAACGGGGGGAGGCGGACTCTCTGGGTTCTTCTGGCGAGGAACGAGATGATCCAATCTAGAGCCCTCTCTTGGATTCCGATGTTGCTGAGGCGCTGTACTAGGGTGCGGTGGCAGACAGTGTCGAACGCTGCGGAGAGGTCCAGGAGGATGAGGGCCGCTGTTTCCCCGTTGTCGAGCAGGGCTCGGATGTCGTCAGTGGCTGCGATGAGGGCGGTCTCGGTGCTGTGGTTGGCTCGGAAGCCGGACTGCGAGTGGTCGAGGGATCCGTTTGTCTCGAGGAAGGCGGCAAGCTGTCTGTTGAAAGACCTGCACTGGCTGCCAGTGGACAAAAGGATAACATTCAAGACTCTGTTCGTATGCTGATGTCTTCCTTTTTAAGGGATAGAACCTTTTCAGTTCTTCTGGGAGAATTCGCTTCTAATCCCTTTAAGGCACCATGTGGCGTGCCTCAGGGCTCGGCCTTGAGCCCCACTCTTTTCAACGTTTACGTTGCTCCCCTGGCCTCGATCATCAGAAAGTGTGGGTTCTTACCGGTCTCGTACGCTGACGACACCCAAATAGTGGTGTCAGTATCTGGCAACATAGATGAAACGGCAGACCGCTTCAGGGACTGCATGATGCAAGTAAATCAATGGATGCAGTGTAACTGTTTAAAGCTGAACGGCGATAAAACAGAGGTCATGCTTCTGGGCACTAATGCAGATTTCTGGTCCCCCAAATGGTGGCCTGACAATCTGGGCGATTGCCCAATTCCAGTAGGTAAAGTTAAAAATCTCGGATTTATATTCTATGACAAACTGACCTTTAACGCCCAGACCAGTAATCTGTCTTCTTCCATCTGGTACATATTAAAAATGATCAGAAGAATATGCTCGTTTATCCCCTTTGACTCACGGAAAACAGTGGTCACGGTGCTCGCCCTGTCTAGATTGGACTATGGCAACGCTTTATATACAGGGATTCAAACCCAATATTTAACCAAACTGCAACGTCTCCAGAACGCAGCAGCAAGACTAGTGCTAAACATTCCCAGATCCGAATCCGTCTCCCATAGACTGAAAGACCTGCACTGGCTGCCAGTGGACAAAAGGATAACATTCAAGTCCCTGTGCCTGGCAGATAAGGCACTCCATGGCTCAGGACCACAATTCCTGAGAACTCACTTCAAATGGTATGTCCCAGCTAGAAGCCTGAGATCCACTAACACAAAACTCGTCCAAGTACCCAAGTTCAAACAGGCTAGGTGGGGAGGAAGAATCTTCCTGCTGAGGACAACCAAGCTATGGAACCTTCTACCTATCAATATAAAAAGTAGCCCGTCGCTTCCGGCCTTCAGAAAGGCAGTCAAAACATGGTTGTACCCCTGTTAAGCTAGTATTGCATCCCTGCAGTAACCTGAAGCGTATCTAACAGTAGCGCCAAGACGGCTTCGGTCATTCGCGCGCTTTACAAGCTTATAAATCAAATCAATCAAATCAAATCAACCTCTCTGCTGCTGACCAGACTGATGACAATTGTTGGACTTGGCCCTTTTTGGCAGGTTCACCCCTGAACTTTTTGCCTCAAGCTCTGACATGGTGGTAGTCATTTTAGGTCTCTGCGCACTTTAGCACTGTGGCCCAGTGTAAAGTGATTGCGCTCTCTGAGTGCATGTGGTGAGATTGGCCTGCCCTCCCATAGGAATGCATGGGGGATATGTGTGTCCATGGTAATTCCTGGTATGAGAGGAGTGCAGGGTCGAGTTTAGTATGTGCGGACTTGTGAGAATAAATGCTGCGCAATGGTGTGCGCAGATTTATGGTGACTGGTGGAGAAGTGCCACTTTTAGAAGTTGGCATGTCTGTGTGCTATGTGTCTGCCTGTCTGATGTGGAGTGCATGTCTGGCTTGTGATTGACAGGAGCTGAGAGGGCTGGGGATTCCAGGAGCCAGGGTGAGTCTGCCCAGTGGTGAATAGAGAGATCTGCACGCAGATGGGAGGGAGGAGTTGCACCTGGGACCTGAATAGGGCTGTGCCTTCCCTCCACAATGCTGGCTCCGCCCCCTTTGGTGCGTCTGAGCACCTAGCCCCCACCTGACAAAGGAGAGAGGAGCTGAGCACAACAAAGTGCTCCAAAACTCCCCTAAACCAGTTATGACTGGTACCCCCCAAGCCCTGTGCTGTGACAAAGGAAAAGGGCATATAAATATAGGGGCTGTGATCCCATGAAAGTTGTTCAGTGTTCCTGCTCTGTTCCTGACGGAGAGGGGGGGTGGGGGGGGGGGGGCTTGCTGCTGCTGGGGCCCAGGAGGGACCGCCATGGGGGCTGCCTCCCTGCTGGAGGGCCCTGTGTGCTGGCCCTGGGCCCAGCTCTGCCTCTGAAACCTCTCCTGGACTTTTCCTGAAGGAGCTGTGGCTCCTAGCACCTGGTGAGAGCTTTATTTCTTTGTCTAAAGAGCAGAGCGCTTTATTTTTTCTGTGGAGGAGCGCTTCTGTTTTTCCATGGCAGCGCTGGGCTGCGATCATCCTCGAGGGAATCCCGACGTAGGGATTCCCCCGCTTTTGCTAATTTCATAGCGGGTGCCCACCCCGCGTCATGGGCGCCTTGGATTTGTTCTATTCAGCGGGTGCCCACCCAGCTCATTGGCCGTCACGGCGGGTGCCCACCGCGCCGGTATCTTTATACAGAGCGGAAGCCCACCCTGCGTTTCACCGCCGCGACCCGAGCGAATAATGGCCGCCGACCAGGAAGCCAGGCAAAGTTTGCCTGCTTCTGGGCGGGGCCGGTGGCAGGAGCGGAAGAAGTGCAGGTGGAAGAGAGGACGGGAGCCTACCCCGCCTCCCCCAGCATCGCGGCAAAATCCCGGGTCCCAGGAGGGGGCCTGGGTGAAGAGAGACAGCGGCCGAGGCCGCCGATGGCAGCGCGGGGCTCCCAGGAGTGAAGGGAAGCCCCGCGCCGCGAGAGAAGTGCTGCCGGTCCCAGCGAAGCCAAGAGGAGACCGGAGCAGCACAGCATGGAGAGCCCGGTGAGTAGGGGCTCCTCCGTTTCGGATGCCGATCGAGGCACCAGCTAGAGGGTTAGTTCCTGAGCGGCCCGCTTGGCAGAGGGCCGCTCCAACGTTGGCCATGTGTGTTTTTCGAGCCCATGGGGCTCCAACATGAGGGCACAGAGGTGCCCAGGCCCCATAGCCCCATTTCTCCCAGCTGCCCCTCTCGCAGAGGGCAGCTGCACCTCGAGGGCATGCTTTGTTTAAAGCGCCAGTGCACTTCCAACGAGGGGGAAATTTTTGCCATTTTCCCTACAATGGGGGCCAATTTAATTTAAAAGTCCCAGTGGGGCCCTGAGGGCACAGGGGTGCCAGGGCCCCTTTTCCTGCTTCACAGTTGCGCCGCACCAGCGCGGGCAGCTGCTACGATGGGGCATGTTATGTAAGGAGTCCCTGAGAGGGACAGAAGTGGCACAGAGGTACCAGGCCTTCACAGCTGCCCAGCAAGTAGTGGGCAGCTGCTCCGTTTAGGCCCTCATTGGATATTCCCAGCTGCCCAGCAAGTAGTGGGCAGCTGCAACGTTTAGGTCTGCGCAGTTGCGCACCCTTGACTTCCGCTGCCTTGGCAGCGCGCCCTGACTCTTGGGACATAGGGCATTTGAGCCCCTTTGGGATGGCCAGTTGGCCAGGGGGACTGGGAGGTTTGTAGGGGGCCAGGCCCTAATGTGATTTATGCCTACTATGGTCTTTTGAGGAGAATATGCGCTAAATGTGATTTATGGTGCTAGGAAATGTGATTCATGTAGTATGATTTACGCACCCTGTTTTGGTTACCTCTAAATGTGGTTTTTATGATGGAGGTTGTTTTGCATAAAAAGGTTTATGCTAGTAAGATTATGTTCCACCCTGTGCTTTATGCCCCTAATGTGAGTTATGCTTAGGAGGTTAGGATCTAATGCGTTTTAGACTTATGAGAGAATTGCATAATGTGTTTATGCTGGTGAGGTTGGCGCAGAGTGTATTCGCGCCTAATGTGATACTGTGCATAATGTGGTTTATGTTACAGGCTGATGCTGAGGACAGTGGCTACCAGTAGTTACTGGTTGTGTTCTAGGTTTATGATATGTTCTGCATTTACTAAGTTCACTTTGTGATGGTTCTGACAGAGGCCCAGTTGGCCCTGTCAGGTGTAAATAATCCCTTGTAAATATGACCTAGTGCCAGGTGGCACCATGTATATTATGTGATTACTATTCTAATGTGTTATGAGAATACAAAGGCTATTTTTGATATAACCTTGTGTGGAGTTCCTTTTTTAGTGTGCCTAGCATGTTGTTGCTGTGTGCATGTGCAAATGCTTTACACATTGCCACCGGGATAAGCCTGACTGCTCGTGCCAAGCTACCAAGGGGGTGAGCAGGTGTTATCTTTGGCGTGTAACTCCCTTGCCCTGACTAGAGTGGTGGTCTCTGCCTTGCTTTGCCGCAAGCCTTAGCCAACCAGAGATCCCATTTCTAACAACAATGATCAGGATCTGGACAACCCAGCTTCACTAGATGAGGATGATGAGGATGAGCACAATGCTCCCCTCTTTGTCCCTCCAGGAAGAGTTGAGAGTAGGGTTAGAAGGGATAGATCTCGCTCAAGGGAGTCTGTCCAGTCTACCTCTTCTGTAGGGACCTCTATTTCTTCTCACAGAGGGAGGGAAACCTCCCAGGAGAGGAGAGAGAGCTGCTGAAGTATGAGCAAGCCCAGCTTCACCTCAGTAAACAGCAGATGGTCCTAGATAAAGAAGCCCTAGAGCTCTACAGAGCTAGAAAAAAGGAAGGACTAAAGTCCCTTGGTAGCAGCAACCTTCCTAGACATAGGGAGAGGTCTTATGACCATAGAAACCTAAGTAAGATTGTTCCTCCCTACCAGAGTGGGGATGACATCCACAAATGGATAACTGCCTTGGAGAGGGGCTGTAAAGTACAGAGGGTCCCCCAAGGACAGTGGGCAGCAATCTTATGGCTCTCCTTTGCAGACAAATGTAGAGATAAGCTCCTCACTGTAAGAGAAGAGGATGCTGATGATTACCAGGTCTTGAAAAGTGCACTGATAGATGGGTTTGGCCTAACCACTGAACAATACATGTTAAAGTTCAGGGATACCCAAAAGTCACAACATCAAGACTGGGTGGACTTTTTTGACTGTTCTGCTAAGGCTCTGGAAGGTTGGTTATTGGGCAGTAAGGTGTGTGACTTCACAGGATTGTACAATCTGATAATGAGGGAGGAGATTTGTAATAACTGTCAAAATCAGCTGTTGCACCAGTACCTTATAGACTCTGATCTGACCTCTCCCCAAGAATTAGGAAAGAAGGCAGACAAATGGGTCAGAACCAGGATGAGGCAGAAGGTACAGAACCAAGGTGGTGACCCTAAGAAGCAAGATTCTAAGAACTCTGACAGGGGTGGGGACAAGGGTAAAGACCAGAAGTCTTCACAAGGGCCCCAAAAATCTTCTTCAGGTGGGGATTCACAGTCTAACAAAGGGAAAGGCCAAAAGAAACCATGGTGCAAAGTCTGTAAGCAAAGGACACACTGGACCAGGGATTGCACCAAGTCCAAAGAGAATACTCCAGCCCCCACCAATGCCCCTAAGGCACCTGCTCCCCCTAGTGCAGTTACAATTGGTGGTGGGAGTACACAAGCCAAGGGTTTAGTAGGGTTGACCCAGGGTACTGAGTTGGGCTCTGGCCTAGTCCGAGAAACCACTCAGGCTGTTCTTCTCTGTGATGGGGGCATGGATATGACCCCCTCTGTGAGTCCCAGTAACTTGGGCAAGTACAGGCAACAGCCTTTAATCAATGGAGTACAGGCTTTGGATTCAGGGACACAGGAGCAAGTGCCACTATGGTGACAAAAGATCTTGTGGATCCTGGGCAGATTATACTTGGTGAAATGCACCAAGTGACCAATGTTAGCAATGTCAGAACAGACCATTCTCTGGCAGTTGTTAACTTCTCCTAGGGAGGGGTAACTGGTCTTAAGAAGGTTGTGGTGAGTGCAAACCTACCAGTCGAATGCTTGCTTGGCCATGATCAAGAGACTTTAGCTTGGGTAGAAGTAGAGTTCGGCACTCATGCAGAAATGCTGGGCATCCCTGCAGATGTGTTTGCTGTGACCAGGTCACAGGCCAAAATGTCTGAAACTGAACAGGCCTTGGATTCTGGAACAATGGACCAAGTGCCATCCAAGAGGAGGAGCAGAAGGGTTAAGGCAGAGCCTTCCCCCCTGTCTCAGAAGGAGGATCAGTCTCTTGAGGGAGATGATCACAATCCTGAAGAAGGAACTGTCCCAGAGGAGCTTGAGCCTGATCAGGTTGAGTTCTTGTGGACAGGGGGCCCTTCCAGGGCAGATCTGAGCCAGGAGCAGCAGAGCTGCCCCTCTCTTGAACCCCTCAGACAGCAAGCTGCTGCTGGGAATGCTAGTGGTCCCCATAAGGTGTATTGGGATGATGGACTCCTGTATTCAGAGTGTAGAGACCCCATGCCTGGTGCCACCAGGAGGTTGGTTATACCTCTGAGGTTCAGGGGCTTCCTATTGACCCTAGCCCATGATATCCCTTTAGCAGGGCACCTGGGCCAGAACAAGACTTGGGACAGACTTCTCCCTCACTCTCACTGGCCCCACATGTCTGAAGACACAAAGGAGTGTTGTTGCTCCTGTGTAACCTGCCAAGCCAGTGGCAAAGCAGGTGGCACTACAAAGGCCCCCCTGATACCACTACCTGTGGTGGGGGTGCCCTTTGAAAGGGTGGGGATTGACATTGTTGGTCTCATGGATCCCCAAACAGCATCTGGGCACAGATGTATGCTGGTGGTAGTGGATCATGCTACCAGGTACCCAGAAGCTATTCCCCTTAGGACCACTACAGCACCTGTGGTGGCAAGAGCCATCTTGGGAATTTTCTCAAGAATGGGCTTTCCGAAGGAGGTAGTATCAGACAGAGGTACCAACTTTATGTCTGGTTACTTAAGAGCAATGTGGAAGGAGTGTGGAGTGACTTACAAGTTCGCCACACCCTATCACCCACAATGCAATGGTTTGGTTGAAAGGTTCAACAAAACCTTAAAGGGCATGATTAAAGGGCTCCCAGAAAAGCTCAGGCGAAGATGGGACATTCTCTTGCCCTGCCTTTTGTTTGCATACAGGGAGCTGCCACAAAAGGGGGTTGGCTACAGCCCCTTTGAACTTTTGTTTGGTCACCCTGCCAGGGGTCCATTGTGTTTGGTGAAGGAAGGATGGGGGTTACCGCTCAAGCCCCCAAAGCAAGACATAGTGGACTATGTACTTGGTCTCCGCTCCAGGATGGCAGCGTACATGAAAAAGGCAACTAAAAACCTTGAGGCTAGCCAGGAACTGCAAAAAAGCCTGGCATGACCAAAAGGCTGTACTGACTGTTTACCAGCCAGGACAGAAAGTGTGGGTGTTGGAGCCTGTGGCCCCAGCAGCTCTCCAAGACAAATGGAGTAGACCCCACACTATTGTTGAACAGAATGGAGAGGTTACTTACTTAGTAGACCTAGGAACTCCCAGGAGTCCCCACAGGGTTCTCCATGTCAACAGGCTAAAGCCATATGTAGACAGGGCTGACATGGGCTTGCTCATGGCTACTGATGAGGGACAGGAGGAAGAGAGTGACCCACTCCCTGACCTCCTCTCACAGAACCCTGATGATGGGTCAGTTGATGGTGTGGCCTTGGCAGGCAGCCTCACTGCCCAGCAGCAAACTGATTGCAGACAGGTGCTCAATCAGTTCAGAAACATGTTTTCTCTGACTCCAAGTCAGACTACCTGGTGCACTCATGAAGTGGACACTGGGGACAGTCTGCCTGTTAAAAATAAGATTTATAGGCAACCTGACCATGTCAGGGACTGTATCAGGATAGAAGTCCAGAAAATGTTGGATTTTGGAGTTATTGAACCCTCAGATAGCCCTTGGGCTAGTCCAGTGGTCCTTGTGCCAAAACCTCACACCAGTGGTGGGAAAAGAGAGATGAGGTTTTGTGTGGACTACAGGGGTCTCAATTCAGTCACGAGGACTGATGCCCATCCAATTCCAAGGGCAGATGAGCTTATAGATACTTTGGCCTCGGCCAAGTACCTTAGCACATTTGACTTGACAGCTGGCTACTGGCAGATCAGACTAGCTGATGATGCAAAGCCAAAAACGGCATTTTCGACCCCAAGTGGGCATTACCAATTGGTGGTGATGCCCTTTGTTTTGAAGAATGCACCTGCCACTTTCCAAAGGTTGGTGAATACAGCTCTCACAGGTCTGGAAGCCTACAGTGCAGCTTATCTAGATGATATTGCTGTCTTTAGCTCCACCTGGGAGGATCACCTGGTCCACCTAAGGAATGTTTTGGGGGCCCTGCAAAGGGAAGGCCTCACTATCAAGGCCACCAAGTGCCAGATAGGGCAGAGTCAGGTTGTGTACCTGGGCCACCTTGTAGGTGGAGGCCAGGTTCAACCACTGCAGAGCAACATCCAGACCATCATGGACTGGGTTGCTCCAACCACCTAGACTCAGGTTAGAGCCTTCTTAGGCCTGACTGGGTACTATAGGAGATTTGTCAAGGGGTATGGATCAATAGTGACACCCCTGAATGACTTAACTTCTAAGAAAATGCCCAAAAAGGTTCAGTGGACAGCTAGCTGTCAAAAGGAATTTGATGACCTGAAGCAGGCCATGTGCACTGCTCCCATTCTGCAGAGTCCTGATTACTCCAAGAAGTTCATTGTCCAAACAGATGCATCTGAATTGGGGGTAGGGGCTGTACTGTCGCAATTGAATGATGAAGGTCAGGATCAGCCAGTAGCTTTCATAAGCAGAAGGCTGACCCCTAGAGAGAAACGTTGGTCAGCCATTGAGAGGCAGGCCTTTGCTGTGGTTTGGGCTCTGAAGAAGTAGAGGCCATACTTGTTTGGTACTCACTTCCTTGTTCAGACAGACCATAAACCCCTCTTATGGCTAAAACAAATGAAGGGTGAAAACCCCAAACTGCTTAGGTGGTCCATTTCCCTACAGGGGATGGACTTTACAGTGGAACATAGACCTGGGAGTAACCATGCCAATGCAGATGGACTCTCTAGGTATTTCCACTTAGAACATGAAGACTCAACTTGTCATGGTTAGTTTAATGTCCCTGCGTTGGGGGGGGGGGGGGGTAGGGTTGTGTAGGAGAGTCAGATCTGCTTCACATGGGTTCCCCCACTTTTTGCTGGTGTTTCCCTGTTTTTCGACCTTGGTCTGGCTGTGGCCCTGCTAATCAGGAGCACAGCCTAGCTGCTTCCTCTCAAAAATGGTATCCATGAACATTAGGTACATCTCTAATTGGGTTCTTGGAGTGCCTTATAAGTCCCTAGTATATGGTATACTATGTACCCAGGGCATAGGTACCTCAGAGGCCTACTAGGGGCTGCAGCATGTATTATGCCACCCCTGGGAAGCACTCCAAAGTGACACCACATGTCTGCTATTGCAGCCTGGGTAAGGTGGTGCATGCACCCCTTACTGTGGTATAGGCTACCTATATCACTACCATTGCACACACATATAAAACCTATAAGTCACTCCTATGGCAGGCCTTAACAATCCTGAAGGCAGAGTGCTTGGTGGCGGGGGTAGCATTCCACCCTTCTAGAGGGAGAGACATGTTCACACTGGTCTACCCGGTAAAGACTTTCTAGAGCCCTGGCATCACAAAATGGATGCCACTGCCACAGACACAGGTCTGGCCTCCTGCTGCTGATCAAAACTCCAGCAGGGGTGGCCTAGACAATAGGTTTCCTGTCACAGGGAGATATAATTACCTCCCCAGACAGGCAGATGTGTATTGGGAGTGGGCGGGAGCACTCTCTGGTGCTTTGAAGTACTGCACTGGGGGCACACTTGGTGTCCCTGGGCATAGTCCAGTTCAAACCGATTGCAGGGGCTACCTCCCCTGCTCTGGCGCGAAACTGGACAAAGGAAATGGGTGTAACCACCCCTCTTTCCAAACTCTCCCATAGGTGGGTCGCCAGAGTATGTCCAACCCCCTATCTTAGTATAAGTATAGTTACCCAGTCCTTGAGACTTTGGATTACCCTGGACGAAACTCTGTAACATATATCCTGGACCTTCGACGTTCTATTTCGACTACAAGACTGAAGAAATCTCCCTTTGGGTCAAGGAGTGATTCCCCTGCTTGGCAGGCACCAAAGAAGCAACTGTCCAGTCTACAACTGCTCGAGGTTCCTTCGCGATCGCTACCCCATTGGCTAGTGGGTCCCCACGAAGGCAACTCCTTTTCTGCTTGGGTTTTCCTGGTAGCTCCAGACGTGCCCTGATTTACCCTCGCTGGGTGAGTCCCTCAGACCTTGCTGGTCTGCACCGACGTCCTTCTTCTATTTCCACTTGACTTGCCGTTGCCAAGGCTTGTTGGGTCCATTCTGGTCGCCGACACCGCAGCACTCGACAGACTTCGTGGGACAGCTCGAATCCAGCTCCTGGTCATCGTCAACGCCTCCTGGACCTTGTGGCTGAAGAGTCAAGACACCCGTCAACTCACCTGAAGCTCCCGATATATGTGGGCATTGGACTATCGTGCCCTGGTCACTGGTAAGTGACCCAGACTCTGTCCCCTCTGCTTTCAGGTTCCTTCCATCCTCGATCCACGCTTGGATCTCTTCGGACACTTCTCCTTTTCACGGCAGCAGCACTTCTTTGCCAGCTTCCATTGAAAACGACGCCGCGACCCGACACCAAAAGACACCTATGCACCCAGCTTCCCTGGGTGAGGTAACACAAGTACTCCGGTGCTCCTGTGGGTGTTGGCCCTAGACATCTCTAAGTCCAAAAGGGTTTGCTTGTAGTCGTCCTCTAAGTGTCCTTAACTTGTAATTTTCCAACCGCGACTTTTCCCATAGAAGTTTACGACGAATCGCACCGGTGTTCTCACACTGCACGCATCCCCCGTGGGCCCCGTACGTCACTACCTTGGGTGGTTCCTTGGAGTCCAAGCGCTTCTAAAAGCTCTAGGCCTTGTGTCTAGTTCAGTCATGGTTCTTATACCACTTTATTGGTATATGGTTTGGTACGCCCCTAGGACCCAAACGTGTATTTGTGCTTTTACTGTTGAATACTGACTTGTAGCTTAAGTACTTCGAACTGTAGCCTCATAAAGAGACTAGAGGGTTGTGTTTTATCTTAAATACATATATTTTGAATATATACCTGGTGTGGTTGTCCTTTCATTTGGTCATTCAAGAGATTATAGATTGGTAAAACAAGTTGCTTTACATTCCTTCAAGACTTAGCCTGAAGGCTGCTCTCCATAGCTACCACTAGGATAGCTTTCAATAAAGGTTGTCTTTAACCTATCACCATAAGGGGTTGTTTGGACTGGTACACGGTGCCCACTTTAATTAGTGGACAGCATATACCAGGCCAACTTCTCACAAAAGCCTTTGAGGCTCACCGCCAAGTGTTGCTGTTCCTGCTAGGGGCAAGTGAGAAGCACCTCCACCCAGAGAAGACTTTGTTTATGACCTCCGAGAGCACAAAGCCTCTCACCCGCATGAGGTAAAAAACCTGTCTGGTGGTGGCTGACTGGCAGGGACCAGTCAACCAAAACACTAGAAGTCAGTTGTTTTTCAGGGGGCATCTCTAAGATGCCCTCTGAGTGCATTTTATAATAAATCTATCACTGGCATCGGTGTGAGTTTATTACATTGAGTAGTTTGAGACCATGTAAAGCCATTATGGAGTTGTGGAGTTCGTGTTGACACACTCCCAGCCCAAGCACTCAAAATGGCTTATCTGCACTTACAATGTCTTGAGAATGGCACAGACACTGTAGGGGCATATTGCTCATGCAGCTATGCTCTCACCCATGGTATGGTGCACCCTGCCTTAGGGCTGTGAGGCATGGTAGAGCGGTGACTTACCCATGCCACACAGCAGTGTTGGTGAGCATGGCACACAGGGATGTGTGCCATGTCGACTCCTCAGTTTGGTCTGCACCAAAACACGCAGTCTGCAATGGCAGTGTGTGGGTGTCAAGGTGAGGGGTCTCTGAAGGTGGCATAATACATGCTGCAGCCCTCAGAGGCCCAGTCTGGTCGCAGGGACCTTGGAACCAGGGGTACCTTTTACAAGGGACTTACATGTGGTCCAGAGGTTTTCCAATTGTGCAAACAAAGGTACAGTTTGGGAAAGAACACAGGTGCTGGGGCCTGGTAAGCAGGGTCCCAGCACACACTCACTCAAGTTAACACCAGGTCTCTGGCAACATGTTAGGGTGTAACCATGCAACAAGGGGCACTTTCCTATAGATACTCTCCATCTTGAAGTGCCTGTAGACAAGCCAATGATTGAAATCGCTCAAATTTAGGACTAACTTGTTTCCCCCATCCCTTTTTTTGCTCTAAGAATATGTTGCTGCAGAAGTTGTTAGGGTGGGGCTTGCAGCTAGCAGCAGCTCATTCCTGAAGCAGCTCCTCAATCTCTGAATCTATAATTACTGCATCATGATGGGAAAAAGACAGTTGAGCTGGGACCTTGTCCTGAAACAGGATTTGATAAGACTCTAATTTTGAAACCCTGGACTGTCTCCAAGACCCAAGCATCATGTGGCAATAGCATCCAATTGTGAATAAACAAGCTCACTCTGCCCACCAGACTGACCTGCGACATGTCGTCAAGCCTTATCTAGTTCTCAATCTAATGCGTACCTCCATATCAAAATTCTTTCTTAGTCTGGCTGGAGTGGGGGTATTCCGCAACTGCCAGGGCAAAGACCCAATCTGATGACCTGGGATGAATGATGTCCTCTGGATCAAAATAGAACGGATTCTCCAGTGGAGGGGGTGGGGACGGGAGGAACATCAAGCTGGAGAAGAGCAGGAGCGGATACTATGCTTGAGGAGCGGGGGCAGGCAGCAGTGAGGGGGGCTTTAGGGGTCGCGGGGGGAATACATTAGAAAAAAACTTACCTGCAACCGTTCCAATCGCGCTCTTCTGCTCCTCTTCAGGAAGGCACAGGCTCCCAGAATGCCCTGTAGCCAATCCTGAAGATGTTCTCGCACAGAGAGCATCTTCATGATTAGCCCTCAATTCACACTCCAGGACATACCGTGAGTCTGTGCCTGCTCTGTCCAACCCCGCTGCGTTGCTCGATTTTAGAGAGCTTTCACTGCGCATGATGGTTTGGTCGGCCTGAGACTGCCAGCCAAATCATCGTGCACAGTAATGGGAGTGCACTATCACTCCCCTTAGTGCCAGTCACGACTCAGCAGGAAAGGAAAAACAAGCATTAGGTCTTGCCTTTGGAATAAGTATTTAGCCATGCAGCACATTATCCTGGGTGCTACAACATCTACAGTTACTTCTTCTGCCACTGGTGATTGGCCATGTTGTAGCTAGGAGCAGTGCAGCCTGTGGGCCCTGAGCATGAAAGCAATGCCATTAATTTGTCCCTAAACATTCCGTTCAATGATAGCACTGGTCACATTTCATTACTGTTTCTGTTCTGGCTTCCTCTGAATAAGTCCAGCTGGTCGTATTAACAACAATGCACATGCATAACTTAAAGGAGGACGTCCTTTGTTGTCCCCAAATTCAAGCATTGCTCCCGCTGTTTAGGTGTTTTAAGACAAAGCTTAGGACAGTGTTGTAACCGAAAGGCAGAGTCCTTCCTGACTTTGTTATGCAAACAACCCTCACAAATGTATAACGATCATAGACACGTTTTGCCCTTTGGGGACATTTCGGGGTGATATTACTCTCCTTTTAACAGTAAATGTAATTATAGAGATGCCCTGTGTCAAATAATTAGTGCTTTAAGAAAAATTTCGAAAATATTGTCTGGCCGATAACGTGCTTGAAGTAAATGAAGCATTCCTACGATTGTTCACGTGCTTGAAATGAAGATGACCTCCGCTGACCTCGTCCACCCCCTCCCCTTTGTACTGCGATCCTTACCCCTCCCGCTCTTTACAGCGTTTCCCTCGGGGGGGCCCAGTCTACATCACAGGGGCTTTACTGTCCTGTAGAAAGGGGGCGGGGTTGCAGCAGTAACCTCGAGTCTTTCTTCACAACCTTGAGGCGTTATCTCATGTTCCACGTGTCCCCGGGGATGGGGCAGTGGGAGGCCAGGGGCAAATGCTGCCTGGTGCATGTTTGTTTTCAGCCCTCGGAAGCAGAACATTTTCTCAGCAGACCCAATAAAAAAACAAGCATTTGCAATGCAATTGGCCTCGCTCTTGGGACCTTATATGTATTTAGCTATGCAGCACATTAGCCTGGGTGCTGAAACATCTACTGTTCCTTAACATGGAAGGAAAGTAAGCACCAAACTGCGTGACACGCCAGGTATGGGAACACATGGAGAGAAATATTGCCTTTCAGCAGGAAATGGGATAGTCCAAAGCTCTGTTTTTAATATAAAATGAGGGCCTTCGGTGGTGATATCCCTGAACATACAAGATAAAAAAATATATATTGTTGTCTACGTGTGCACAGCACAGAGCAAGGAACAAGTATTTCAAGGGGGGGGGGGGCATAGCACGTGGGAGAGAGCAACCAAACATGTACTCTCTCATGGAGTGCGCAAACAGTGCTTGAAATGGAAAAATAGAAGTTGCTGGTTTCTGAGAAGTGTCGGTACTCTCCAATTAAAAGTATAAAATTTTTCTTGATAACTGCAGGTACTCTCCTGAAACATAAGTTTTTAATTGATTCCTGACATGTCTGCTTTTTTACCAAAATGTACACATAACATGCACCTACTTCACTGTGCTAAAATAATTTCAAAAAACCACAAAGATGTCTATTTAGTCAACCAATAAATCTCACGAGTACTGCACGAGCCAACATTCCGGACCTCTGAGCAAATTTCTTGCAGGCAGCGATGGATAAACATAGTAACAGAGCATAGCTTTTCGTAGAAAGATGACCACACTGGCATTTGAGATGTAAACAAGTGACAAACTTCACTCCCTCTATAGTAACCTAGTAGAGTTCTTTGCCGAAAGAGGACACCGTGAAATTTCAGATGTAAAGATGTGCAACACTACCATCACTGTATAGTAAGCAGGAAGAGCTGGCAACAGAAAGAAGGCCACTGCAGGATTTCAGATGTAAACCTGTGCAACACCACAATCTATGCATAGTTACAGGTTAGAGCTGTCAGCAGATATGACAACATCGGTATTTCAGATGTAAACATCTGCAAAACCACAATCCGTGCACACTAACCCATGAACTATACAGGTAGATCGCACTAACATTTCAGATAAAAATATGTGTATATGTGTAACACCACAGCCCGTGCATAGCAGCCGAGTACAGCTCTCTGCATAAAGATGACACCCTGATATTTCAGATGTAAACAAAGTATTGAAACGTTTTTTAGATGCAAGCATGTGCAACACCACAGCCTGTGCATAGTAAAAGAGTACAGCTATATGACACCCTTATAATTCAGATGCAAACACGTGCAACAACACAATCCCTGTATAGTAACATAAGAGTTGGCTGCAGACAGATGACCCCACCAGTGTTTCAGATGTAAATATGTGTAACACCACATCCCGTGTATAGTATACAGCTCACCGCAGAAAGATGACACCCTGATATATCAAATGTAAACACATGTAACACCACACTCCCTGTATAGCAACCTAGAGAAGCTGGCAGCAGAAAGATGACCACACCAGTATTTCAGATGTAAGCATGTGCAAAACCACGGACAGAGACTAAGGAGAAAAGCAGCATGAGGCAAAAGGAAGGAGACTGAGGTGAAGAGCAGCGCGAGGCACAAGGATGGAGACTGAGGAGAAGAGCAGCGCGAGTCACAAGGAAGGAGACTGAGGAGAAGAGCAGCGTGAGGCACAAGGAAGGAGACTGAGGAGAAGAGCAGCTTGAGGCACAAGGAAGGAGACTGAGGAGAAGAGCAGCGCGAGGCACAAGGACAGAGACTGAGGAGAAGAGCAGCGCGAGGCACAAGGACGGAGACTGAGGAGAACAGCAGCGCGAGGCACAAGGACAGAGACTGAGGAGAAGAGCAGTGCGAGGCACAAGGATGGAGACTGAGGAGAAGAGCAGCGTGAGGCACAAGGACGGAGACAGAGGAGAAGAGTAGCGTGAGGCACAAGGAAGGAGAGCGAGAAGAGCAGCGTGAGCTGCATTCTAAACATCTTAGAGGTCCATCGGGGGATTTATGTCACACTAGCTGTGAAAACCCAGGCAGACTAAGGAACACTATGTTGGTCGACTGTTTGCGACAGTAAGGGACCCATGGCTGTATAAAGAACAGTGTGCACTGGAAGGCCCTTTAAATAATGGTGTTGCCTACCTAATGTAAATCACTATCGTAGATACTGAAGACAAATTGTTTCTGTGAAGTAGTGCTATGCACAATGTTATTATAGCAGCATGCAGGGTAATTTGATCTAAAATGTTTTTTCAAAAGATGGCTACACTTACCAATTACTAATGTCCAGCATTTATTTTAAAAAAAGAGGAAAACTCACCTCTCATCCGCTAACCTTGTCTTTTTGGCCTCGCTGGTGCCCATTGGCTGCTCCTCTGAAGGCTCGGGGGCTTTAGGAGTGGCCACCTTAACTGTGTGTCAAGAGAAATAAATACTGTTAAAAAGGGGCTGCAACAGCTTAGACAATACAGTACTGGACCTTTTAGCACCTAGCACAGTAGAACAAAACTCAAAATACTGAATACTGTAGTTCAACAAATACCCACAATGGGTTTGTCACAAATATTTTGTATACATCTCAGAAGATTAATCTCAGCAATTATTACGATCCCATAATTTCAACAGTACAGAATACTTTAGGTTTTGTCTATGGACTTCAGAGTTTTATATAGATAGCAAGCAGTCATGCATTGATTTTTCCATTTTTTAGTGTTTTGATAGCGCAGCTAAGGAGAGGGATCAAGTGAAGGTGCAAATCAATGGTAATTCTGAGATTCCACAAAGCATACAATGGTCAATTATGCCCCAAGATGGCAGTAAGGCCAATGAAGAAAAGATTGATTTAAAAAGTTTCTTTTAAAGTAAAAGCTGGCAATGCAGGACTGTCACTGAACAGCTCACCAAGTGAGAAATGTTCGAACAACTTGGGGGGGGGGGGGGGGGGGGCGGGAGGTTAAATAAATACAGTACCATTTTTCAAATACGTTGTTTGTGCAATCCCTACATAGTGATAATTTATGAACGGGCTAAAAAACGTTTTCAATATAACGCTATATACATAAGGGAAGCTTAGCCCCTACACGCCAAGGGAGTTGGCATCCACTCAAGTAAGCGCCTTTAAAAAATAAACACACAAGCCCTATGCGTACCTATATCCATTACACTACTGGGGAAGAAGGGTCAGGGATTACTTTTACAACTTATATTTGCGGCTTTATCATTTGGGGCCCAGGCAAGAATGAAAGTGGCATAAGTGATACTATCAAAATCAGCTTAGCAGAAAACACTTTAGAATAGGGTAACGCTTAATGTGCGTTTCACTTTTGAATAACTACACGATTTGTACCGCTTGAAACGCAAATTAACACTTTCAAATTCGTAAAGGGGAACATATGTGCCACCAGAATGCTACACTGGTAACTTGGCTGAGTTCATGGTTTGTGTTTTTCTACACAAATTATGGTGGAGAAACACGAGCATGTTACCTGCTGGCAGCTCGTCTTCTGCATCACTGAAGTTGTAGACATATCTGCCAAGGTTCCAGATTGCTATGTGTGAGTCTTTCATAATTTCAGTCTAATTATGAGTGACATATCATCGTCTAGGAGTGACACTTTCTCGCAAGCAAAATCACGCAATAAAGACGAAGGAAACATATAAATACAAGAAATTACACCCATATGATTGAGGGGAAACGCTAAGAAGAACTTGAAACAGGTGCAAAACAACTGATGTTTGCAGTATGCATATTAACCCTATGCGCTAGTTTATGGAGAGTCAAAACTGCTACTAGACTAGTAACTCTCCAGCAGGAGCTTTAACCCTCATGTCTATGTCCATCACCCCGTCTCCCAGCTCAGCCGCAGGTGCGGCTGAATCACAAATAAGAAAAGGATCTCTGTGGCTAAAGCAATAACCCACTGAGCTGACTACGTAAAATACAGTTCCTGATGTCAAGGTACACGAGTCTCCAGAAGGAGCTTTTACACCCAAGCACACCACCACATCTCCCAGCTCAGCCGCAGATGTGGCTGGAAAACAACAAGTATGAAAAGGATTGCCATGGCCCATGGCTAAAGCAAAAACCCTCGGAGCTGCCTCCATAAAATACAGTTTGTGATGTTGTAATGTGAAGGTACACATTCTTTGGTGCAGTCATGTTATCTGTATGCACTATTATATGGTGAGAAACAATTCATACCTGCCACTCACAGCCGGCAGCCAAGGCGCGGAGGGGCAGATTTATGTTGCACTTGCGCCACTTTTGCGCCGCCGTTGCGTCACTTTTGTGACGCAGCAGCGGCGCAAATCCTGCGCCATGGTGCGGGGTATTTACAAAGTGACGCATCTGGGAGATGCGTCACGTTGTAAAGCCCTGCACCACATGTAGGCGTTCCAGGGCAGGTGGGGGCGTTCCGACGCAGGAACGCCTCCTAAAAGTGGCTGAGTGAAATCTACAAGATTTCACTCAGTCACTTTTAGGGCCATGCTGCATCAAAACCCTGCGCCTGCTTGAGGCAGGCGTAAGGATTGACGCAGCATTGTAAAGATAGGGCCCCCCAGAGCATTGCTGGAGCTGCGTCGCGCTTGCGACGCAACTCCAACAATGCGCCACTTTTACGGCACAGATGCGTCACGCATCTGTGCCGTTTTTGCCCCATGGTGCGCCGCATTATAAATGCGGCGCATCCATGGTGGCGCAGCTGTGGCGCATAATAACTGGCGCATCCCTGCTGATATGCAGGGATGCGCCAGTTATTATAAATCTGCCCCGAAGTGTTTAGCAAAAACGAGTCAACCTGAATTTTAAAATGAGCTCTAAGTGGTCCACCCGGGTCGGCGCACTGCTACCTGCAGCCCAGCTTCTCAGGCACGGGCTCAGATGAGCTGCGTAAGTAATGAGTTAATACACCAACTCATGCACTTGACAGCCACGGGCATTGATTGGGGGCAAGATAGGGATCGTGTTCACTATCCTTCTGCTCGCCAGCATCCTTTTCCTTGCTATCCTTGGAGCGGGTCTTCCGCCTGGAAAGGAGATAACGTTCAAATTCACCAAAAAAGCCCAGCTATCAGACTGTACAATCACCAAAAAGAGATGACAGCAGAGCTCCAGCAAGCTGTTAGATAATGGCCGGGCGCTGCGTGTGGCACAATTCTAAAAGTGAAAGCGCAATGAGCTCCAGCAAGCTCTTTAAACAAGCATTTGCAATGCAATAGGTCTCGCATTTACGAGAGTTTGAGCTATTGGCATTGTAAATGACTATGCCTTTTATTTATCTTTTTTCAGAACTACTCATAAATAAAAGGCATTGTCATTTACAATGCCAATAGCTTAAACTCTTGCAAATGCAAGTCCTATTGCATTACAAAACCGTTTGGGTTTAGGAGCGAGCGTGTCCTGCCTTTTCCTGCCTGCAGCAGGATGGACAAGGCTATTTGAGAAAATAGTGCTCGGAGGCTGTAATTAAAGCCTACCGAGTAACAACACACGTAACAGGGGATATCCTTATGGGAGGTTACAATCTGAGAAAAGGCGGTACTTAGGAAGGACTACTAAGCCTTTTAACCAATGAAAAGCCACAGTTTAAAATGGACAATGACACAAGTCAATTAAAAATATGGTCTGAGAGTGGGCGGAGCTTGACATCCATACCTAAACACAGCATGCCTCGCAGAGCAGGGCATGCGCTGCCTGGGCTTCACCTAAAAATGAATTCTAATTCTGCAAGGAAGTGAGCTTTTGTTAAAAATAAAATGTTTTTGTGTGTGTGTGTGCGTGTGTGTTGAGATATGTTTTAGCCCTTAGAACATTATAGATCAATATACAATTTGAAGATTGCTGAGGTAAGCCGTATTTGTATTGTAGCATAGGGTATTTGACCAGCGTATTGCTCTTTTCGAGAGGGAAGATGTTATCACTTTTTATCATTTGTTTTATGAAAGGTACTTGCAAGATGCCAGATTCTGCCAGATTCTGCAACACACAGGTTGGAATATGCATATGCCTCTAACATGGTGACAGAGTGCCGAATCTCAGTAGAAATTAACCTACAAAGGCTATTACTAGCTATGATTGTAGGTCATTGGCAGTGTGAAATTATACTTTTCTCCTTGGGGAAAGAACATTTGAGACAAAATCGATAGGAATAGGTCTACCGTTGCCCTCTAATTAAACAATGCAACCCTGAAGCCTAACACATATCCCACAGTGTATCTTTGCCTTTTTTTACTTCATATTTCCCTAACTGGAAATACTGATCATAGAGAAGGGAGGGGGCAGTTCACAGAACAGTCGGTTCTTCTGCAAACTGACTGTTTGCCCCGCATTTTTAAAAACCTCCTGTCTCAATCATATTAATGGCTGCAGCCACTGTGACGGTGGCCTGGGTGGGACAGTTGACTTCCATTGCTGTGTTTGCATTCCCTGAATGTCAACTTGTGTTTTTAAAAACCATCCTGCTTCTTTGAAAGGGACGTCCAGGAAAGACATTAGGGGATCTGGCAGAGAGCATGAAGTGGTCCTAGGAACACTGTCTGCTCCTTCAAAGACCACTGCCACTGTTTCTAAAGGAAAAGCTTCATTAGTACACCTTCCGAATGACATTCACAGAGTGAGAAGCAGCATCATTATTTAATGTCCCGCCACCTCCCATAAAAAATTTACTAAAACTGCTTAAATCACGTATTTATTAGTTTTCACATACTTTTGCTGAGAAAAGTACCAACTGTATTTCACTGTTGCAATTCAATTCAGTGTATTAAAAATATGTTCTTTGTAAACGCGAAGCAAAGTAATCATTTTTTATTTTACAACAAAAAATCAGCAATACATTTTACGGTTCACATGTATCGCTTGGGACTTCCCACCTTCCATTGTGAATTCTGATACTTCAAATACAGAGACAACATTTTGAGGAAGTTAGCCTACCTTGACGGTTGATCTTAATAGAGGGAAACCGAGAGGGGAGCTGAAAAGTTAAAACTAACCACTAAGAAGCAACATTTTTGAAATGTTAAAAGAGGGTCTGATCACTAGTTGGCAAGCTCTGATAATTCAAAAACCTTTGTCCATTTTGAAGAAGCTTGAATACTAAGATGAATGCTAGGATGGGGGGGAAGAATGAATGGATGGATAGATGGATTATTGATTGGATGGAAGGTTCGACAGATGAGAGGGTGAATGGTCAGATATAGACGAGTGAATAGATGAATGGGTTAAAGAATGAATGGACACATGAATATATTGATGGGTGGATGAAAGGATGGATGTATAGATGTTGATGAGTGGATGGAAAGGTGCAAGGATGGACAGAAAAATGCATATCTGTATGGATGCAAAAATAGATGATGGAAGGAGGATGAAAGGATGAAAGGAATTCTTGTGAGGGTGGTCGGGTTTGTTAGCTTTGCGTGCTCTTTGCGATTAGAGGAATATTTCAAGTGGGGAGTGTTTTCATTTTCTGACTTTTCCCTTGTTTCAGAAGTATCACTGTGAAATTAAATAGAATGCTTTGATTGCATAACTACGCATACAGGAACTGTCAATGCTTGGACATCTCTTTTATATTTCCCACGGGGCAGGCAATTCACTGATTTTGTCCTTCACTTCAAAACAGGGCTGAGATGAGATCGTCAATGCGATGTCAGAACCTTAGCTAATATGATGTTGGTAGATTCCCCCCCCCCCTCCATGATATCATGTCATCTGATATCATCATGGGCTAATGCCGTGTTAGGTGACTTTACATAGTAACAGTGGAGTAAAAGGTTACTTGGTGTCACATCCCATGATAAGGGGAAATCATGATAGAAATGAAAGGACATGCTATAGATCATGTATGCAATCCCTGCGATTACATGAAATTACCTAAATGCAGAAATCTATTTTTAAAAAACTATCCAGTAAACATCCAGTATGTAAAACGATAGAAACTGTACCTAGTCGCCTAATAAATCAGTTAGAAAACCGCTTCTGTGTTTAAAATTTTAAAAAGAAAACGTGTCAACAAAATCTGCCTCTCATTTGCAATTATGCTTTGCATTCCGGAAACTTCTAGGGGAAACGACTACGGGGCAGGTAATTCACTGATTTTGTCCTTCACTTCAAAACAGGGCTGAGATGAGATGGAAAAGACGGCAACGTAAAATCAAACGGTCTCTTCTACAACGAAATGGCAGATGAGACAAATTTCACCCATGAAGAGCAGGTTGCAAACAGAATGGCTGCGGGGCTGGTTCCGAAGTCCGTTCATCCGATATTGTCAATATATTTGGTTTGCCACCAGAAATCATAACGCAGCAGCCAGCCACAAAACAAGACGCCCGTCAGTGAAAGGTGATAAGCGCGCGCGAAGAGCCAGCACCCAAAGGTTGTGGTACTGTAAAAATCGGAACCGTGTAGGTGGCATGGTCCCACCATGCCAAGTTTGGTATCAGCGAACCGCACATGAGCAACACGGTATGTATGAGTGTTTTCGTCATGTTTCACTGATGAATTCACTGTGTATACGATACTACATATTGTATCCATGGGTTCCATTTTACAGTAGTAGCCATTTTGTGGTTGCCCTCACATAGGCTGCGCACTAAGGCCATGCCTACGTTTAAAGGACACGTACACCCTCTGTGACTTCTCTCTGACCTGTGCAAGCCGACTCCGCTGCCCGAGGACAATCCTGTCCGGCCGGTTCCTTTCTCGTGGCCTAACGTGATTAGCATCAGGGCTCGACCCATTATAAAGCCCCTGTTCGCACACGATCCCTGACTAAGCTGTTTTCACACCTGACCCTGTTTCCTACTTTATGGCTTGTTTTACGAGCAGGACGTGCCCGTTTTATTGGGGTCTGCTGTTATCTGATGAGGGTTCTGAGCCTTGCTGGGTGCAATAACTGCATGCTTAATGAACTGAAATGTGGGATTGTCATTATGGCTCTGCTGTTCCTTTGAAACTAAAATATGTGAATGACCATTTGTAAAACAGGGGCGGTGTTGCCCCCAAAGTGCTATTTTGTGTATATAAGTAAAGACTGTTTTTTGGGTCGGGAGCAGTCTCCTGAGAACATACATCGTGTTGTACTTCTCGGATATCTGTGATTGGTCTGCAGCCAATAAAGCCGTTCTTTGAATTCACCTAGAAGACTCTGTGTTTCTGTGGGTCTGAAACAGGAAGAATCCGAAGTCTTAGGGTGTGTTCCCCTGCACCGCTGGGTTCTAAAAACCCGGTACTTCTGTTGGCGCCCAACTCGGGGCGATTTCAGTGGTACCGGTCCAAGCCAGAGGTTCGTGGGGAGCTTCGTGTGGATATTCTGGAGGAAGGCCGCCACTTCATCGACCCCTGCATGTCGACGTGGTCCGAAAGTCTTTTCTGCGAGGTTCTCCGCGTCCCGACGGCTACGAAGGACTGCTGCCCTGATTAATCGCCCTGTTTTGGACCCTTGACGATGTGGTAGAGCGAAACAATTGAGAGAGTCTTCTGGTGAAGTCATCGATACCTCAGTTAAGTATAAGTGGAGCGTCTCCCAGTTTGTTTGGTATCCTTCGGGATTTTGGTATCCTTCGGGATCGCTTTGATTTGTGTCTTGCAAGTGCCAAAGCCAGAGGACTCGTGTATTCACGAGTCTATCGTATTCGATAATCCTTTGAAGTTTGAAACTAGACTAGTGAGCAAAGATGCCTGGTTCTAGTATATTTGGAAATTTGTTTTGTTTTGGTTGTAAAAGGGACTCCCGATTGGAGGATTCGTGTCCGGTTCCTCCAATTGGAACTCCAACTTATGAGCTTTATGTGAAACATGTCGTGGGCCCCATTACGTATAATGAAGTATGGGTCCGATACACCAGAAAGGATGGTGTTTTAAAATGGCCCCAAAATGGTAGTTTTGACACAGAGATCCTAGATAATTTAGAAGTTAAATTGTTCAAGAAGAAAGCCCGGCCGGCGATGTTTGATTCCTTCCGCCTATGGCGAAAGGAAGCCAAACAAAAAGAAATTAAATTAGCAAAGAAACATAAAAGAGAGAGAGGTATGTCGATCATGCAAGCAGCTTTGCAGTTCAAGGATAATGAAGAGGACCGAATGGATGAGCAGTTGCATAGGCAACGCAAACTAGTCATTGATAAATGTTACCCAGTTTTGCCACCCCTTCAACAAGATGAGTCAAAAGAGAAAGAGAAAGATTCTCTAATGTCCCATTTACTAAGTTCGCCACCCCCTTATGCGCAAAATGCTACAGCGCCTCCACAGCCCGTAAATGTGCAGCCTCCAGTTAATGCGCAGCAAGCTTTCCCGCAGCCGCCAGATCCTCCTCAGCCGGCTCCTGTCCTGGTAGCACAGCCTTCCCAAGGGCCGCCGATTTTGCAACCTACCACTTCTGCGCCCCTTGCGACTTTCCCTAGCACATCAGCTGCCTCTCTTGGTGCCCTACCTGCTGCTACCCCTGTATCTGTATCTGCACCCGTTTTCCTTCCCTCTGTTTTTCCCTCGGTTCTTACCTCGACTTCTCCTTCTGCACGACAGCGAATAGCTAGTGCAGTCACTAGTCTTATATCACCCCTCTTTGGGTCGTCTACTACGACCCCTGGTCCTCAGCGTAAGCAATTACGTAGTCAAATACCTGGTTCTAGAGAGAAAGAAGAACTGGACCGCATGGCAGGTAAATGGATTGTTTATCCTTCTAGATATGATGTAGAATCTGTTGTTAATGTTTTTCATCAGTGGGAAGCGCCACAACAGCGGTACGTTTTTGAGAAAATGTGTGAAATTCTATGTGAGGAATTGGAAGATAATGATGTAGACTCCAGTCCGCAAGAGTTGTGTCAAGTGCGATTTGAATTTGGAAATGGTACGATTGTGGGTTCTGATGTTGGGAAGGCAGTTGCGACACTGCTGTCTTTCAGGAATGGGGATTGTCAGCAATCATTGTTTGGACAGGAATTCCCTGAAGGGAAACAAGCAAAAGCACGACAATATCCGATGCGTGAGGTTCCTCCAGTTTGGAGACCTGGTGATGCGAATGCTAATCCACCTGTTCTGGCACATTTTCAGCGTGTTTGGGTACATGTTCCCTGGAAACGATCTGAAGTTTTAGCCCTTAAGCAGACATTGCCTGACCCCCGTAAGAATCCTGCAGGATATTATAAGGAGTTATCGCAGACTGCAGAATCATGTGTCATGAACCTGGCAGACATAGATATGCTGTTCGGGAATGTTGTTCCACAGCCTTTGTGGGGATTGATTCGCAATGCAGATCATGCTGCAGAGCTAGGTGACACATGGGCTAATATCATTAATGCGGACAATAGACAGGTTGGTGGTGCCAAGCCTGATCCCTTGGTAGCAGAACTCCCTGGTAGAATAATTAATTACATGAAAACTTTAATGCCCGCAATACGTGTAAATTGGGATAAATTATCCGCGTGCAAACAGAAGAAAGATGAAACAGTGTCCGATTTCTTCACTAGGTTTGAAGAAACATTTATCGACCACAGTGGTCAGGACATGAGTACAGAAGGTGGCCAACGGTTATTTGTTGATAAATTTGTGCATAATTTGCTTCCAGAGTTGTGTAAGAAATTAAAAGATTCGGAGAGTTCTTGGGCCGTTTCCTCTTCAGCACAAATACTGGCTACTGCACAGTATTATGAAAATAGGGATAAAGATGAGAAGGATAGAACAGACAAGAAAACGAAAGAGTTGAAAACGAAGGTTCTTTTACAACAGGCTTATCCGCCACGTGCAGGTCAGAATAATTATAGGCAAACCCAGGGTATCTATCAGCAACCCCAACAGTTTCAGAATAATCAGCAAATGTATGGGTATTATCAACCACGTGTCTCTATCGGTCCCAATCAATGTTCGTATTGCAAGGAGGAGGGTCACTTTAAAAATAATTGTCTCAGATTGTTGCAACGCACAAATAATGCTTATTGCGCAAGAGGTAGAGCTGGCCAGCAAGCCCCAAGAGGTAGAGGGCGTGGGAATGTTCCCCAGAACGCGCGTCCTCTTCCGCCTCAAAATACGATGAATAGTTTTGATCAGCAAGCCAATGCGACCGGCAAGACAGCGCAGTACTATAATAATGACTACTATACAGAAGATGATGATACGGAAGGGAATGATTACTAGGACAGCCGTAGACAGAGAGAGGGAGTTGTTTCAGTGCCAGTGGACCAGAGCGGGCCGTATGTTAAGGTGACTACAGCGGGTATAACAGAGCCCTTTCTGCTGGACACTGGGGCTGCAAAAAGTTCTATTATGCGCTCCAAACTCCCTGGCGCGCCTTTGTCTGGCGAAGTGAATGTTTCCGTAGGTTTTTCTGGCGCCCCGGTTAGGAACCCGATCTCAAGTCCTATGGCCCTTTCTGTTCGACCTTGTGAGCTGAAAGCACCCCTCATCCTAACGACAGGATGTAATGAAAACTTGTTAGGATTGGAGCTGCTGAAGAGATTACATGCAACAGTATATTGTTCTCCCTCAGGAGTACAACTTACGCTGGGTAAGGAAGTGATTTCTCCCATGTATTTGTCAAAGACTGAACTACCAGCTGAATTATCGTCTCTTCCTGATGCCCTTTGGGCCACTGGCCCTAATGATGTGGGCCTTTTGGAAATACCGCCTTATGTTGTCACTTTAAAAGCAAATGTTAAATTGCCCCGCATTCCCCAGTACAAGATCTCTAAGGAAGGTGAAAAAGAGTTGTTAACAATTATCTATGATTTAATTGAGAAGGATGTCATTGAAGAGACAAGAGGCAACGTTTGTAATAGTCCGGTTCTGCCTGTTTTGAAACGTAATGACCCTTCGCAGCCACCTGTTTACAGATTTGTGATCGATCTTAGAGAGGTCAATAAGGTTGTTGTGCCACAGTTTCCATTGGTCCCTGATATAACCGCCTTGTTGACCATGATCCCGGCTTCCGCTGCTTGGTTCTCAGTAATCGATTTAAAGAATGCTTTCTTTAGTATTCCGATTGCAGAGGAGAGCAGAGATATTTTTGGCTTTTGTTTAGGAGGTCGAAGCTTCCGTTTTAAACGTGCTCCACAGGGCTACTGTGAAAGCCCATCAATATACAGTCAGGCGTTAAAAGCACAGCTTGATGCCCTTGTTTTACCTAAAGGTGCTACCCTTATCCAGTAAGTTGACGATTTACTAATCGCCGCAGATACTGAGGAAATTTGTAAACGAGCTACATCATCATTGTTGCGTCATTTGTCTACCTTCCATCACAAAGTGTCTCTCTCTAAGCTGCAATATTGTCAACAAGAGGTGACCTATTTAGGTCATCTCTTCTCGAAGGAGGGAAGGAAGCTGACCCCAGAAAGAATCCAAGCCATTGCACAATAAAGCGTGCCAAAGACAAAGAGAGAAGTGCGTGCTTTCCTGGGCATCACTTCATATTGTAGGCACTGGATCCCGAGTTTTTCTTTATTGGCAAAACCATTGCTAGCATTAACATATAAAGATATACCAAATCCTGTCCCATGGTCTGAAGAGTGTCAGAAAAGTTTTGTGGAATTACGAGAGGCATTATGTTCAGCTCCTGTGTTGGGTACCCCCGACTATAGTAAGCCTTTTACCCTGTATGTTTATGAAAGGGACGGTTGTGCATTATCAGTACTGACACAGCCTTTTGGAGACAGACCGCGCCCATGCGCGTATTTTTCATCGACTTTGGACCCTGTAGCGAGGGCATTGCCAAGTTGTTTAAGAGCTACAGTGGCAGCAGCTGCGTCTATTCGACAGTCTGCTGGACTAGTGATGAATAACACATTGATTGTAATGGTTCCTCATGCAGTGGACACATTGTTAAATAGGACCAAGACACAGCATTTAACTAATGCTCGATTGTCAAGTTACGAGTTGGCGCTGCTAGCGAGTCATGTGCACATAAAGAGGTGCAATACGTTGAATCCAGCCACATTATTGCCAATCGCAGCAGACACAGATGAGGTTGAACAGCATGATTGTCTGTTCAGAACATAAGAAGAAACAAAAGGGAGAGTGGATCTTAAAGATACTCCCCTGGTTGAATGTGATGGTACCTTGTGGGTGGATGGTTCGTGCTTCAAGCTTCCGAATGGTGATACGACTGCTGCGTATGCTGTCACGACTCTGCACACGATTGTTGAAACTGCACGCATACCACATAATTCGGCTCAAGCAGCAGAATTAATTGCACTCACAAGAGCATGCGTGTTGTCGACAGCAATGAAAGTGAACATATATACTGACAGTCAGTACGCTTTTGGTGTCGCCCCTAGTTTTGGGCGTTTGTGGAAAGAACGTGGGTTCCTGACTTCGCATGGAGCCAAGATTCAGAATGGTGAGTTAGTGAATGATCTCCTTGAGTCACTGACCTTGCCATTACAAGTTGCGATTGTGAAATGCAGCGCACACAAGAAGGTTCCCGATGATGTTGGGCGTGGTAATGCATTTGCTGACGAGACCGCGAAAGAAACAGCAAAAGATGTGACAACCCGAATGTATGTTGCAGGCCCCGCAAGATGGGTTGGTGATGTTGGAATGTGTGAAGACACGATAGAGAGTGTGAAGTCTCTTCAAGCTGAAGCCACAGAGAAAGAATTAAGTATGTGGAAAGAGAGTAAGGGAAAAGTATATGAAAACGGTTGTTGGATTGATTTGTCAGAACACCGGCGTTGGTTGTTACCTGATGCGTATGTGCTTCCAGTGGTTACGATGGCGCATGGAATGGCACATATCAGTGTGAAAGGGATTTGTAAGTTGTTGGTTCCAGTATGGCAGAATGCTGGAATCTTTAAATGTGCAGAGAATGTAGTCAAAAATTGCATGGTATGTCTGAAATACAATCCTGGTAGGGGAACCCCAACTCCACCTGGTCATTTTGCGCCTCCATCATATCCTTTTGAAGTTCTACAACTAGACTTCATCCACATGGAAAGATGCAACAATTTGAAATATGTACTGGTTGTTGTTTGTGCCTTTTCAAAATGGATAGAAGCATATCCCCTAAAAGACAATACTGCCTTATCCACAGCTAAAGCCCTAGTTAAAGATTTTTTTTCCTAGGTTCGGAATGCCAAGGATGGTATGGAGTGATAACGGGAGTGAATTTGTAGGCCGAGTGATGAAGAATGTGTGTGAGGGACTAGGCATTAAGCAAAAGTTTCACGCTGCAAATCACCCCCAATCAGCTGGATTAGTAGAGTGCTACAATGGCACCTTGAAGCTTAAGTTGGCCAAAATTCAGGCGAGCTCCGGTCTTAAATGGCCTGACGCTCTGCCCTTAGCACTCCTGTCAACAAGAATGACTGTACATTCGCGAGTGGGACTTAGTCCATATGAGATAGTGTTTGGCCGTCCGGCCAATGTGTGGGGAGTGCCAAGGCCGACAAAGTTCAGTGAAATCGAATATCCAGTACTGCTTGATTACTTGTATGAATTGACGGCTAAATTGCGTGTCTTACACCAACAGGTTCACGATACTCTACCCCAGGCCTCTGAAGCTCCAGGACACCCTATTAATCCTGGAACGTGGGTCCTCGTTAAAAATTTTCAACGTGCAAAGAATGATGAGCCCCGTTGGATCGGCCCCTACCTAGTACTGCTGTCGACAAGATCAGCAGTTCGAGTGAAAGGGAAAAAGAATTGGATTCACGGCATACACTGTAAGAGGATCCCTTTACCCCTACCATATGACCGGTGGGCCCAGGAGGGGATCGCTGACTCCGAGGCTGAGACTGTGCCTCGTTTTGTGCCTTTTAGCGATGCACGTGTAAAGGGGACAAATACAGAACGAGAAAGTGACGACATTCTGCAGGAAGCTATATCGCCATCAATTCGATTGGATACCACAGAGCCTGAACTCTTGTTCCAAGACCAGACAGTGCCTGGCAGAAATAGGTATAATTTGAGGCCAAGAACTATGGACAAATAAAAATTCTTTTTCTTTGATATTTTCAAAAGTACAGCTCTCTCATCTGAAAAACTTTTTGACTTTTTGTTTTTCGAACCACCATCCGGGTTCAGCTGCAGGGTCGCGGTGCCAAGACTTTGGGGTACAAGCCGGAGACGTTAGGTCAACGGTTCTGGTTGGTTTAGGGCGTTCCCTGAACTGACAGGTGTACTCCTTAGCAGAAGATACTCATCCGCCGCGAGCAGCACGATTAGAGGATGGAGTTTTTCAGGATGAAGAAGCCCACCGAGGAAACTAATTTCAAGAGCAGAATATGTAAAATAATGAATAGCAGATGCTTTGTAGTATTATGTCTGCTTGTACTCTTTAGCATAATGTTTTCTGTAGGTTGCGTATTATTGTCTTTCCAAGTGTCATTTGCACCCACTGTACAGCCCACACCTCTTCCTACTGTTTCCCAACACTCTTTCCACCCTCTGCCAGAACACGAACAAGCTAGACGTGCTGAATTTGTAAACAATTCGTTCATTCAGCTCCTGCACCAGCACCAGCACCAACTAGTTATGAACACAACGAACTGCTGGGTGTGTGGTTTGATGCCGCACACCATTAATAAGGGCATCCCATATCTAGTACTGCCATTCAGCTATAATGGTTCATCATGGGCATTCCAGACCATGTTTCTTTTTGCGCTTGAAACCTACTCCCAGTGACCACCGCGCTCCATTAGACCTAACTCGAATAATACAGCCTTGATGAAAGGAGTTGCAGATATGAGTAGAGATATCGATGCATATACATCTATTCCCAAGGATGAGTTGCGAGCTTATGTAGGTTGGAACGCGACTGGGTATAGCATCAGTTTGGGTGAAAAACAGCGCAAAAGTTCATCTCTGATTTGGGTCGTACCCCACATAGGTCGGTTCTGTCTACAAGGTAATGGTCAGAATCCAAGAGCTCAACTAGGGAAAAGTAACTGTACTGAGACATACACTTTTCCATCACAGTTTTCCCCTGCGTTTTTGGCTGCCAAGGGTACATACTTTGTCTGCAATGATCGAGCATATACATGGTTGCCCCCTGATTTCTCGGGCACATGCTATGTTGCGAATTTGCTACCGCCAACATTTACTGCCGCCTCTGATTATCACAAGACAAGAGTTGTGAGAGGCGTCGTTAGTAAGGAAGATACTGCCGGTCAGGAAGCGGGAGACTTTTTCCTGGGTTTCCTGCCGTTTTGGGGACCAATGGTCAATAGTCGGAACCTGAGACAACTGACCCGTGTAGTTGAATCAACTGTTAATGTAACGGCCGGTGCCCTTGGTAACTTGACAGCTGAGCTTCAAGCGGATCGCCTGATGACGTTGCAGAACCGTATGGTTCTAGACGTCATACTTGCAGACCGTGGTGGGGTATGCAAGGTCATCCAATCAAGCTGTTGTATTTTCATACCGGATAACGCTCCAACAGTCTACCAGGCCATTTCCAAACTGCATAAGATTTCCGAATCCATTCACGTAGATAAAGGAGATTGGTCGCTGATGGGGTGGTTCTGGGGACTGATATCAGCTTGGGGATGGAAGATTTTAATAGTCATTGGAATGATCTTAGCCATTCTTTTCCTGTTCTGTTTATGTATACAGTGTGCCCCTGTAATGTGTAGCCACTGTGTTACATCATGTGTAAGGAAACCTGTATCGAAGGACGAGCTAAGCAATAGGATGATGCTACAGCAACATCTCCATGACTTCATGAATATAGACTTGGACTCAGATTAGTATAGTTCTTGCCTATGTAAGGGCAAAAGGAGGGTCTGTGGTACTGTAAAAATCGGAACCGTGTAGGTGGCATGGTCCCACCATGCCAAGTTTGGTATCAGCGAACCGCACATGAGCAACACGGTATGTATGAGTGTTTTTGTCATGTTTCACTGATGAATTTACTGTGTATACGATACTACATATTGTATCCATGGGTTCCATTTTACAGTAGTAGCCATTTTGTGGTTGCCCTCACATAGGCTGCGCACTAAGGCCATGCCTAGGTTTAAAGGACACGTACACCCTCTGTGACTTCTCTCTGACCTGTGCAAGCCGACTCCGCTGCCCGAGGACAATCCTGTCCGGCCGGTTCCTTTCTCGTGGCCTAACGTGATTAGCATCAGGGCTCGACCCATCATAAAGCCCCTGTTCGCACACGATCCCTGACTAAGCTGTTTTCACACCTGACCCTGTTTCCTACTTTATGGCTTGTTTTACGAGCAGGACGTGCCTGTTTTATTGGGGTCTGCTGTTATCTGATGAGGGTTCTGAGCCTTGCTGGGTGCAATAACTGCATGCTTAATTAACTGAAATGTGGGATTGTCATTATGGCTCTGCTGTTCCTTTGAAACTAAAATATGTGAATGACCATTTGTAAAACAGGGGCGGTGTTGCCCCCAAAGCGCAATTTTGTGTATATAAGTAAAGACTGGTTTTTGGTTCGGGAGCAGTCTCCTGAGAACATACATCGTGTTGTACTTCTCGGATATCTGTGATTGGTCTGCAGCCAATAAAGCCGTTCTTTGAATTCACCTAGAAGACTCTGTGTTTCTGTGGGTCTGAAACAGGAAGAATCCGAAGTCTTAGGGTGTGTTCCCCTGCACCGCTGGGTTCTAAAAACCCGGTACTTCAAGGTCACTGCGAAGAGCCCGCATGATCGAAACTAAAACGCATCCGGATTTGCGCGCTCTGGCTTGGAGATGACATACTAAATGAATCAGGCAAGCTGCAGGCGCCATGCGAGATATATCTTAATGCAGACAGGTCGGCGACACGGATGGTTTTTATCTTAATCTTGTTTAAAAGCGTCTTAGATTTCCCTGTAATCTTATTCACCTTCTGATATTCCCCTTTACGGGGTGTTTTTGCAAGAACTGCTACTGATTTGATAATAAATGCATTTCTGGTACTCAGAATGATAGGCTTTTAGTTTATTGTGAGGTGCAGATTTAGTTTTTGTATTAAATAGTTCTTGTTCGATAGGCCAGTATTAGAATACATTATCCGACTGCTTAGACAACAAGCACAGGCGTGCCATTAAAGAAAACAAACACTCACGCGCGACTCGCGCTAAAGAAGGAGGCAGCAGGGGGGGGGAAGACAGGAGGGGGCCTGCGCCTGTTTCCCTTCTGGGAACGAGCAGGGGCACCATATGTTTGCAAGTTAATTACAAACACATGGTGTCAAAGCTCGCTCCCGCAAGGAAATCGCCAGACGTCCACGCGTTGCCATTAAAAGCAATGCAATGCGTGCAAGTTTTTGGCTGAAAAGGCGCATCGATGGCTAAAGGTCTTTCTCCTAAGCAGCGCATGCGCTCTGCGTAGGCGAGACCTAAAAACGAGTGGCGGCGACAGCAGAAAGTAACCTTCCCTCATCCCCGTGTGTATAGGCTAAGGCTCCTGCTTGCCCTCCGTGAAGCGCACCGCAGAACGCGCATTAGTATTACAGCCACCCTGCTGCTACTGATGATATTTACCCTGTTACAGCCGCGCTTCTGCTTCTGGGTACGTTTGTATTGCGCATGTATGCTGGGCAGGTCAGGCAAAATAGAGTGCGCATTGAGTCAGCCAATCCAAGGAAAAAAAAGCATTTATAAATGCAATAGGACTTGTATTTACACGAGCCCTAGTGCATTTTAAACAAAAGTGCGGTATTCGAAAAAGGCACGAACGGGAGGGGCGGGGGGAGGGGTGCAGGGGGGTGAAAAGTGACGGACTGCAGGAGGGGGGAAGCACAAGGAAAAATAGCATTACAGTAACGGGGCTGATAGCTTCGGAAGGCTACAAATGACAACATGGCCGTGAAGAGGAGGGACTAAGAATGGGAAAACCAATGAGAACACTGCATTTATGATGTAACCCAATCAAAAAGATGGGTGGAGAGTGGGCGGAGCTTAAATGAAGCTTCCCCAGTATAGTTTATACAGCATGCCTCGCAGAGCGATGGCAGCGCGTTGCACTGCAACGCTATATGCGAGACCTGAAGAAACAAGTGTTGTTTTATTTTTAAAACTCTTTTCCAATTGCGATTAGCAACAGAATCTCGATCTGAGTGTGTAGATTGGCTCAAATCTGTATCCAAATCCGTAATTGCAATAGGGGTTTTGGATACTCTCATGGATGCAGATATTGCTGCACAATATTCGTGATAGCTCAGGGGGCTCTGGAACAATTTTGACAGCACACCTTTGTGAGGCCATTCTCTCAACTTGGTTTTGGCTTTGCAAGGCTTATCAGGACAGTCCAAGGAGGACCTGGAGCACGAGGGTTTATCATACCCCTGGAGCCCGGCATATTGCTCTAATTGGGCTGTAATCGGTTTCATCGCCACTGCCTGGGCCTTATTTACCCACTGCTGAAATGGAGCATCGAGGGCATCAACTAAATTATTGTTTGGGCTGTGGGTCAAAACCATTCACATCAAACTAAGCCATATTGCTTAGCGATGAGCATCGACACACACCAAGTCCACCCAAAGGGCGAGTCGGGAGGGGAACTGCCCCAAGCTAGTGCAGATATGCATAGGAGATAGCCTGACTGGCCACCAGCTTCTCAGGTGATCCTACGAATGTGATTGTTCCAGCCCCAGCTGACTCCACGGTCAAGGGCGTCAGGCGGGAGCCAACAAGAGTCCAGTAGCAAGCACACTGTTCAATAATAAAAACTACCTTGGCGGGCTCTTCACTATTGCAGCCTGGAGTGAGGTGTCTCTCCTTGCTATTCAAATGAAGGGGGGTGCCAAGTGCAGGCGTGAAGTGCTGGCGATGGAAATAGGAAGAGCAGTGCACGCGCGATGCCCAATTGGGTGACTCAGCAGTCCCGGCTCCCAAGCACGTCAGGCCTGAACCAATGAGGGCTCCGCCAGGGAAATCAGAATCCCACTTGCCGACCAACGGGGAGGAAAAAATGGGTAAGAGCAACTCCGTAATCATCTATCATGAGAATCACACAAAAAATGGTTTGGGTTGGAGCAGCTTTTCCCACATGGACTTGGGACTTTTTATAGTGAGTAACCATAGCTGCCAAGGTTTCAGATTGGTAGGCGTGACATTTTCATATTTTAAGTGTAATTATGAGTGACATTACCACAAATAGGAGTGACACCTTTCACAAGCAAAATCAAGGAATGAAGACGAGGGAAACACAAATATCATAAATAACACCTATCTGAGAAACAAGAAACCACAAATGGAAGGGCAATAACGTAGTGCCCTTCACAAAAGCAATCACATCTATGTAAAAAGATAAATAACAGAACTCCCTATATGGTGATAGGCAGTTCATAGCTGACAAGTTTCCAGGTCCACACGTAATGTGCTGCTCCAGTTCGGCTTCTTTCTATGAATTCTGGGATTTGTAGGCCTGTTTTATAATGTAGTAAACAAGACTACAAGTCCTATAATTTAAAAAAACTGCCTGCCTTACAACTATGGTACCTTCATACTAGCCTTCCAATTATGACTTTTGGCCCCATTCTGATGAAGATTTCAGAATGCGAGTCCACAATAAACATTTACACGAGCCGTTAGTGACTGCCTATTGTAACAGACCCTGATGATTCCAGATGTGGACTCCTCGTAGACTTTCTGTGTTTCATTGTCCCTGTTTTGCAAGAGCCTTGGTCATGGTATAGCAGTTTTAGTTAAAACACATATTTGTATAAACACAATACAATCAAAACAAAATTAATTTGAGAAAGTCTGCTGAGAAGTTTTGTTTATTTTACCACTGATAATGTAAGCCTCGATTTCATAATGGTTGCTGCTGTCTTTTGCCATCTTTCTCCTGCACACAGATATATTTCTGTCCTTTCCACACTGTACACCCTGTATATAACATATACTTTGTAAACAATGTTTTGAAAGACAATGTCATTCTCTCATGTACAGCATGATGCTTCACTTTTGAGCATCATTTTCATGCTGTGTCAGCATAGTGAACGCTTTCCCAAAGTCTCACCTATGAAACCATGATGTGATTCTCATAAGAACTTAATCTTGATTTGTTTTAACTATTTAAGTGTCACAGGAGCAGCCGGGGCCTCATTCCGAACTCATTTGGAAAGCATACTGACTGAATTGGTTCCGGAATGCTTTGCCTACGACTCAGATTGAGGGAGTCTGACCGAACGAGTATGATGCATCCCTATGCATCCGGATACAATTCAATGGGAGCCTGCGTACCCAATGTGAACACAGGCTCCTGTTGAAGAAATGGGTGGCTGGGGAAAATGGTGTACCCTGTGGGGGGCACTCCATGGTGCCTGCCACATTGTGCATGGTTAGGAAGAGGGGACCCATGGGTACCCCCACGGGCCTGATTCGTAGGGCCCCGGGTGAAGGGATCCTGCTACGGGCCCCCAGAGACCAATTCCAGCAGCTGTTTTGTTCTGGGCACACCACATCAAAAAGGCTGTCTCAATTGGTCATCGTACTCGCTCGTTAGGAAACCAAGTCCATAGAGCTGTATGAACCTGCTCCAGAAAGGCTCGTCCTGTCCGAATGACTTTCGGAACCGATTCGGTCAGCCCTAACAGTTTCCAGGCATCATACTTGGTAATTCGAGACTGGGAATGAGTCAGTCGGAAAAAAGGGCTCCGGATCGAATTCGGCAAACCCGAAACCGATTCGGAGCCCTTCCGAATTAGATCGGGATTGGGCCCTAAATTGTAATTTGAATAGTAATTTTGAAACTGCTCCTTGCTATAGAATAAACTGGTTATTACACTTCAAGATATTCCATATGTTAAAGAAAGATGATGATAAGTCACCCCTTTAGACACAGACGTTGGTAATTGCACACACACATAACAATTTATCATATCCACAGTATCAACATACTCATAAAAGCTTTTAGTAAAAACATTTAACGAAAAATCATTAATTGATTTATCTTAGTGTACATTTTTCCTGTTAGTTTTTTTAATATTTATATCTTCTCCAAGGACTTTTGTTAGTTCAGTAGTCGTGCTCGCATATCCATTAATAAACTCAACAGGATAAACAAAAAGAGACGCAATTAACATAGACACTAACAAAACAAGTATTAAAACAAAAATACATATAAAGCAAATACTTAAACACGCTCGTCTAGGTGAAACAAACTTATTTGCATTTTCAGTCTCGGAACAATTCATTGTCTTTGAAAAAGATATCAATTAGACTAGATTAGCAAGGTTTACTTATTCAAGCAACCATTTTTCCAGCGTCTTGTCACGACCTTATTTCTTCAACCTCCTCTCTCTTTTTTTTTTTTAGCACCCTCTTTTCTCATGCACAGTTCATTTAGGGTGGCTCATATGATGAGTTGTCTTTGTGTTTAAAACGTTTTTATTGAAACAAAACAAACCATGGGGGAGGGGGATAGGAGGTTAGGGTACATATAATACAATCAAAGAAAAAGGGGGCAACTCAAGAGGGTTGGCGATGGATAGCTCGATGGGCCAGGGGAAAAGCACAATAAATGAAAGGCTAAAAATGCAATCTGTGGAATCCCTGCGTGCATATCCAACACCCCAAATCTGAGCAATGAAAGCCAGCATCAACTCAACGAGGCACAATCCACCCCCCCCATCCCCCAGCCCCCCATTAAAGAAAGTAAGAAAGAAAAAACAATATCCCACCCCCCCCCCCGTCCTATGGTCCCGCTCCAGATTAGGATGAGTTGTCTTTGAAACAAAAAAGCAATGAATTCTCTTTCCCAATCACTTGTGGCAGCCAAAAATTTCCATTCAGGTGCTGTGTACTTTTTGCTTGGCACTCGTGCTCTTTTTGTTCTGCGTACTGCAATTTCTTCTTCATCTGTATCACTTTGTTCAAATTGACTGGAGACTTCTACAACAGTATTTGAGATTATTTTCGCCAAAGTATCTATCAACTGTTCAGATGTTCCAGGCCAATGGTCACCTTTTGGCACTCGTTTTTCTGGTACACTGTCTATTATATTTGCCTCATAACTTTGCTCAGCTTCTTCAGGGATTAACTCTTTTTCATTTTCAACAGTGTTACAAGACCCAGTAGCTGATGCCCACTTTACTTGATTCTCAGTCTGTCCAAGCTATCTTTGTTCACCTTCAACTGACTCTGTACTTTCTAGTGGACATGGGGCTCGACGAGTGTGTGCTGCATGAACCCAATTAGGTAGACCACTATATTTAACTGCAGTTGTTGTCACAAGAATCACTTGGTATGGCCCACGCCAATGAGGTTCCAAACAGGTCTTTCTCACATGTTTTTTTACAAGCACCCAATCACCTGGACACAAGTCGTGTGATTGCTCCTGTTGGACAGTAGTGGCGATTTCTCCAACTTGGTGAGACGCAGAACACACAACGTCAGCTAATCCTTTACAATAATCACAAGATGATTTGCTGGGACTGTAGGCTGTCTCATATCCCTCCCTATAATTATTTCATGAGGGGACAGTCCTGTTGTTCTCTCTGGGATACTTCTCAAACTCATCAACAGGATCTGACACATCTTTGTGTGTCAGCTTTTGCAATGGCTTGGCTATCAGTGAAAAACTTGGGATCCACTGCCTGCAATATTCAACCATTCCCAGGAACATTCGAACCTCCTTTTGTGTGCTCGGCAGATTGATTTGCAAAATGGCATAAATCTATTCTTGAGAAACCATTCTGACTCCTTGTTCAATATTATGTCCTAAATAAAGGACCTGACAAAACTGTAACTTCAGTGGTGACACTTTATGCCCACCTACTGCCAAATGGTTCAGTAGGGCAATCGTATCAGTAAAGCAAGCTTCTTTTGTAATCAATACACTGCACTAATACTGAATTATTAGGCATTACCAATGACTCTAGATTTTTCTTCAATATTTGATTAAAGATTGAGGGGCTTTCAGTATACCCTTGTGGAACTCGGCACCATGCCAAAACACGGTTTCCGAACCGGTACGCAAATAAATATTGACTATCCGGATGCAAGGGTATCGAAAAAAATGCTTGACACAAGTCAATCATTGAAAACCACTCCACTTCACATGGAATTTGATACAGAATCACAGCTGGATTTGGCACTATTGGACAACAAGGTATCACAATTTGATACATTTTCTGAAGGTCCTGAACTATTCTATATTTCCCATTAGGTTTGCGAATTCACATGATAGGTGAATTGCATGGACTCCTAGAATTTCTTTCAGGATACCTTGTTCAATCAACATCCCAATCACAGGAGTTACTCCTGCAATTGTCTCAGGACTCATTTTGTAAGCTGTTTTTCTCGGGAATTCTGCATCTAGTTTTACAGTAATCCGAATTGGAGCTACTCCTTTCATCAGACCAAATCTTTACCTGAAAAATCCTACACATCCAACAACACTGTATCTTTTAACTCCACTAGAAAATCATTTGCTGTAAATAGAGGATATAAGTTATTTATTTCAATTTGCCATTTTAAACACCACATCCTAATCTTTTGTATGGAATGCTATTCCATCTGGAGTACAATAAATGGAACCGTTCATTTTGCAAAGTAAGTCTTTACCCAGCAGATTCACTGGACAGGTGTCACACACCACAAATTTGTGTAAATGTTTAAAACCTCCAATTTGTACCCTCACAGGTTTTGTAACTGGGGTCCTAATCAATGTGTTTGAAACTCCTACGACTTGGATACTTTCTGCCGAGAGGGGCAGGCTAGGGATTTCCACTGTTCACACAGTGGAATGGGTAGCACCAGTGTCTACGAGGAACGTAATAGATTTTCCATCAACCTCGCCATTGACATAGGGACCACTCTGATCTACCTTTAAGGATGCACCAAGTACGCATTCCTCCTCCCCCCCTCAGGCACCATCATTGATATGTATCTGAATTGCTCCCTTCCAACTGCATCAAGTACTGTGAAGACACCTGTACATTTGAGCAGGGATGTGGAATTCCTATAGCCCAACGCCCGGGACATATTGTTTTAGGTCAAGGGCAACAAGTTTTCATGTGTATTTTTGTCCTAGGGACAAGTAGGCCCAACCCCCTACAGCACAAACCCTTTGGCTGCAAGTTTACAATACCACATTATGGAGCAGGTAAAGGCATTTCCTGTAGTTAAGGTAATATTTTTGCCCATGGTGTTATTGGTGCATTAATTTAAAGCCTTTATCATTAGGGTGAGCGCTCGAAATAAATGCTGTAAGTTCAGACTGCACTACTGAAAGTGGTTCCAGTATAAAAATGTGTACACACGTTTTCAATGTTTAGCAATATGAGGATATGTACAATGCTCCCAGAATGCTCTTGCTCTCTGATTAGATGCAAATATTTGCAGAAGCTTGAAAGCAAGATTGATGATTCTTTGCTTTCAAAATAAAATGTTCACAAAAATATGTAAAAACATTTCGCTATACTGTAAAATTTTAAGTACCATTTCTTTGCAGCATCATTTAGTGGAATGTGTTGATGTGTGCTAGTATTTCCCAAAAATGTTCATAATGGAAAATCAGTGTAACCAGTTTTAATAAGATTATGGGGAACGTAAAAATAAACAAGCATTGGTAAAGCCAATAGGTGTGAACTTGTTGGTCAGCCTTTTTTCGGTATTGTCAATGCTTGACTTGTTTTGGCTTGGTTTTTGTTAAACCTTATTGGTGCGGGAGCTACCAAGCCCTCACCATTATAACAAACATTGGCAAAAGCAAAACTTGCTTTGGTCTCAATAAGCACACATTGCCACAGAAATTCCTAGCACTGAACAAAACGACTGTATCGATATGCTCCTTGTGAAACAGAATGCAGTCACTCACAGTGAAGCTTGCCGATAGACAGTGAGAGACAATTTGAATAAACACAAAAAGTCATGGTTAACAGCAGACCTAATTAGGGGGCCAAACATTAATGTCTCAAACGTGCACCCATGTCCTTACATTGAGTGCAGATATACAGCTTTTGCGAACTCACAATACTTTACAGAAGTAGGCCAAGAAATAGTACTCCTAGAACATATTTGTGAACTGCATTTTAGCATGCAGGTGTGGATTTGCTCATGCAAAAATCTGAGTGTTTGCAAGTTCACTTTCCCTCAAACCACTTTTTTCCCAACCCTTCAAGAAGTTTTATGTCTGCCATTGTCAGGAGTAAATATCCAACCTTTCTCAGTATGGGAAAAGATTAGAGAATAGTTGGTGAAAACCCTTATAACATGCAAGTTAGTAGGTTTGCACAGACTCAAAAGGGCATTCCAACCCTGGAACTGTAGCTAACCATTACCTTCAGCCCCAGTATGTAGACCTGCAGAAACATGGCAACATGAGGGAATTGCTAGTATTCAGTCCTACTATGGAAGGAGCCCTGGCATAATCAGAGAGGCTATTTCAGAGCTCTTATATAATGAGATTGCTGCCATAACGTGTCGCTGATTACATGGCACAAAAGGGACAAGTAGATTTTGCTACAGGACAAGTAGATTTCTGTAGCAACCTGCCCCATGGACAAGTAGATATTTTATTAAATTCCTCACCCCTGTTTGAATTTAATTGATTATATGTATGAAAACCCACGTTCGTATTGTACCTTTGTATTTGATCATTCACATTCTGCATAGGGGCTTGGGGCATTCTCTGTCCCTGTCCTTTACCCACCGACATCTACTGATTCTGATTTTTTTGATTCATTAGCTCATTATTCATTTGCCCTCGTCTTGTTCCATCTACTCCTATATCTATCAACTGCACACCACCTGTATTTGACTGAATATTTCTACACTCGCGTTTCCAATGCCCGAACTTGCCACACCAATGACATGGGAATTTCTTCAACATTTCCTCTAAATTACCTCCTCGACCTCTCCCATGAGGTATCAAATTCAATCCAATATATGTCACTACACCTCCTTTTCCAGTAGCAGTTTGACCATTTCCCTGATAAGCTCCTGTAAAATCTGTATTCATATTCATAAATCCTCCTTTCGTTGCTGCTTTCATCTGAGCCAGCATCAGTTCTCTTTTAACTTTTTGTGACGCGAATCAATATCATCATCGCAATATTTCGCATAACAAAGAATTTCGTCAATCGATTTGCTTTGCCAACAAATCAAATACACCTGAATCATAGAACTTATTTCTGGTCTCAATCCATACAGAAACCGAAACACAAAATGTTTCATATCTTTCTCAGAAACATTCTCAATACCACTGTACTGTTTAAATGCCTGCAAAAGCCTTTCATAATACGAATGAACTGACTTTTTAAATTCCTGAGTAGTTCTGTCTATTTTCACCCAACCTGTTTCTTTTGGTGAAATTTTCCCTTTCAAATAAGTGATAACCTGATTATATTTCTTCATGACTTCTTCTGACGGTGCTCCTGTTTTGAGATCTCTCAGATACTCTTCTTTCGGCCAGTCTATAGCAATTTTACACTTAACCCACAAATCAGTTGGAACTACAATGTCAAATAAAGCATCCAAATCTTTCCACAAAACTTTCAAAACCTTAACAAACCTCTCCACTTGTTTATACCATTCTACTGGATTCTCTCTCAACCCAGGCAAATCATTTGTAGATGATAATATATCCTGCCTAGACCAAGGAACATGACCAAACCCACCTCCTAGTACTTCTCTCATAGAATATACTGTTGCATTTGATTCTCAAGATTCAGTCTCTCTCACAGGATACAGAGGTAAAGTTACTGTTGTATCCTCTTTTCTTTTTGCACATCTGCCTTCCCAACGATCCACTTCACCCCAATGCTTTAGAGTGTTTATCAACTCTTTGATTTGCAAACACTTTCCTGAAACATTCAAACTTTCTAAATCTTTGTCACTGAAATCCAATCTGTATGTCTTTTGTAAAGCGTTGGACTTTTCTATATCAACTCCATACTTTTATGCAATCTCAGAAAATTTCTCATGTGTATTCCTCGCTTTCTGAGTAATATCCTTATACATAAAAAACAATTCTTCATCTTGATATTTAGCTAACCTCTCTGGACTAATGGTTACCAGTATCATTTCTTCCATTTCTTCTTTTAATTTACTCACATCTATACTCGAATCTCGAAAAGAACACTTATTCTGTATGCGCAACCAGGTGCAATTTCTTTTATCCATTCATCTAGCTCTTCTGGGAAAGGTCCTAAAGATTAACCCTGTTCTGATCTCTGAATCTCTTCACTAACTCCACCTGTTTTTGACCCTCCTGATGACAATGTCATCCACCTTTTCATCTGCAACATCCTTCTCGGTTCTGTATGTAAATCTCTTTTTGGGGTTTCAGCTGGCCTGTCTGGAATACGAATCAATGGCTCTAACCCTTCTCCCATAATAGCATTTACTCCATGTTAGAAATGGGGGTCTCCAGTTGGCAAGGGTTTGCACCTTTGTCCAAATAGGGACCCTTCTTCCTAGTTACACTCTTAAATTAACCCCTGCTCACCCCCTTGGTAGCTTGGCACGAGCAGTCAGGCTTATCTTATAGGCAGCGTGTAAAGCATTTGCACATAACCAACAGTAATACAGTGTAAGCACTACAAAACGACACCACACCAGTTTAGAAAAATCCAATATTTTTATATACTTAAGACAAGACCAAAACGATAAAAATCCACAATACAGTACTTGATGTCAATAGCTCTGTCCGGGGCTATCATGGCGTTGTGAGCAGACAAATCCAAACAGCTCTGGCTGACTGCGGCGTCGCGGGCCAGCTACGGCATCGGGAAGACCCGCAAACAGTACCTTTAAAAAATGCAGGGCGTCGATGACCTCTCGTTGAGCTTCCGAACACACGGCGTCCGCAGGCATCGGTTCCGGGGATCGGTGCAGGAGTCGTCGGGGCCTTCGAAGTTACACGCGTTGCAGATCGAACTTCTCTTTGTTGAAGTCAGGAGCGCTGGCGTCGGGTGCTGCGGTGCGGAGTGCAGTGGTGTGGCGTGCGGTGCCCTCAGGTTGTGGTGCGAGAATTAGCTCGGTGGCGGCATCGGATGGAGTCATCGGTGAGACCAGGGTCATGGTGCGAGATGAAGGCGGCGCTCATCACGGTGCTGGCAGGTCACGGTGCAAGCAGCGGCGGCATTGTTGCCGAAGCGCTGTCATCAGCTGACGAACTGGAGTCGATGGCACCGGCGTCAGTAGGCCAAGGCTGCGGTGCGGGATGAGGGCGGTGTGTCATGTAACTTTACGAGCGGTGCCCTCGATCCACGGTGCAAGCAGCGGCAACAATTCCGGTGTGTAGCGGCAGCGTCGGGCATACCAAGGCGTCGTTGTGAAGTGAAGCGGTGCGGAGTGCGGTGCCCACATGTCACGGTGCGAGCGAGGCATCAACACGCGTTGTCGGTGAGACCAGGGTCGATTTGCAGCGGTGCCTTCAGGACACGGAGTCGGCAGCGGCGCCGTAGACGGTGTCGAGCTTGAAGTCTTTGCTGTTCCTGAGACTTCTTGAACAGGGGGCAAGCTCTACCTCAAGCCCTTGGAGAAACTCACAAAAGTAGTTTGCAGAAAGTTCAGTCCAGTTCTTTCACTGCCCAAGACAGAAGCTGCCACTGCAGGCCAACACAGCAAAGCACACAGCAAAGTGGTAGTTCCTCCTCACAGCTTCTCCAGCTGTTCTTCTTGGCAGTCTTCTTGATCCAAAAGAGTTCTGAAACCTTGGGGTCTGGGCCCCAATATTTATACTAGCAAATCCTTTGTCCTCTGCAGACAGAGGGTCCTGTACCTAGTTCAAACCTGTTCTGGATGCATTCTGCCAGTGCGCACCTTCTTCCTTTGTCAGTGTGGGCCAGGGTCCTCAGACGCACCACAGGAGGTGGAGCCAGCATTGTGGAAGGTGGGCACAGCCCTATTCAGACCCAGGTGCTACTCATCCCACCCATCTACATGCAGATAGGTCTATTCAGCCCTGTGCTGACTCACCCTGTCTCCTGGAGTCTTCCCCAGCCCCTGTCACTCACAAACCAGACAGACAATACACAAGCTAGCAGAGGCAGGCTGTATGTGTAGGTAAGAAAATACCTAATTTCTAAAAGTGGTATTTTCAAACACAGAATGCTAAAACCATCTTCACTAAAAGATGTATTTTATCATTCTGAGTTCAGGCATACTAAACTCGAATTTCTACCATGTTCCCTGGGTCAGTTAGGATTATAGGATGTTATAATTAAACTGCCCATTCTGGCCTATGGGGAACAGGTAGCCATGCAATAGTGAAAAACGATGTAGGCTGTAATTCACTATCAGGACATTCCACAAACACCAGGGCATGTCCTACCTTTCACATACAATGCACCCTGCCCACAGGGGTACCTTGGGCCTACCTTAGGGGTGACTAACATGTAGAAAAGGGAAGGTTTAGGGACTGGCAAGTGGGTGCACTTGCCAAGTCGACATGGCAGTCCCAGACTGCACACAGGCTCTGCAATGGCAGGCCAGAGTTACACCTTATGGGCTGTTTGCGTGGGTGGCACAATCCAGTGCTGCAGCCCACCAACAGCATTTGATTTATGGGCCATGACACTCGCAGTGCACTTTACTAGGGACTGACACATAAATCAAATAGGTAAATCATGGAAACATCAATCCATACACATTTTACACGGAGAGCATATGCACTTTAGCACTGATCAGCAGTGGTAAAGTGCCCAGAGTCCTAAAACCAACAACAGCAGGTCAGGAAAAAATAGGAGGAAGAAGCAAAAAGTTTAGGGATAACCCTGCAAAAAGGGCCATCTCCAACACTCCACTATTCTCATTTGACCCATTCCTTGTGGTCATTCCCTGATTCCTCACATTCGTTCACTCCGAAACAGGGTGAATTCAACTCATATTTTTACTGTGGACTGTTATAGTATGGACTTGCAAAACTCCTTGTCCATCATTGTATGATGGAACAATAGGACCTATAGTTACTGGGACCGATAATGCATCTGGATTAATTGCTGTCATTATTTCTGGCAACCCTTCTCTAACTGGAGTCTGATTTTGTACTAATTGTGTTTTCTCATGTGCCGAATTTACATGCCTTATTGGGGCACTTAGTTGTAACCCATAAGGTCTTGACTCCACATCATTCTGTTCTTCAAGATAAGGTGGAGGTCTATTCAGTAATAACTCATTTAGGAATTCATCATCTATATCCTCACGGCCCTCAACAAATCCCTTCACATACTTCTTTTTCTCTCCTTCTTTGGTCTCAGCTATCATAACTGGAAACATCCGTTCTCCCTCAGCTATATCTTTCTCCACATTTTCTTTTGTGCATCCAATTTCGCTTCAGCATATCGACTCTCAGTATTCCTGTACTTACTCTGATACTTTTCTCTTTCCTTTTTATATGCCTCATGTTCCCACTTCTCTAGAGCTTCATACTGCATAGGTCTAGGATTTGGCCTCAAGCTATTCATTTGATTCCTTAAATTTCTAAAATTCTAGTATTAAAAGTCCCAAATTCTGCAAATGCTAAGCTACCATCTCTCTCAGTATATACACGTGTGATATCCCCTCTCTAATGAAGAAAAAAAAATTAATGAAGCAGCTAAATTAATGAAGCAGGGGTTCCTTCCGGAGACACTGGAACTCCTTCTCTAATTGGTATCAGCTCATCTTTATGAAACAAGGTTTTCAACAATTTTAAAAGCTTCATTATTTTTCTTACACTAAAGTCAAACCTTTGCGTGAAAACAATCTTCAATGATTTCTTTTCTGTGTTATGATTCTTTGCCACCAATCAAATCCGATCACGCTGACCAATACCAGCGGAGCTCCACACCAACCAACCAACACCAGCACGGCACCTGTGACGATTTCTCACCAACTGACCAATACCAGCGCAGCACCTTTGACGTCAGTTTAACTCCTGCAACTTACCCTCCCTTTACAAAGTCGTCGTAATCTTTACCAAGTCTGTAACAAAAGAAACAACATAAAACAACTTGTCTGCTCAACTAAAAGAAAACGATAGAACCACACAATCTGAGATTTTCTTTCACTTTCAGCAAAATCTCGACCAGTGCGATTACGCCCTCACTTAAATTAAAAATCTTCAAGGTCCCCTCAAATGTGCTCTTTTGAATAAAACGCAAGAATCTCCACTTGCACACTCCAAGTTTCCCAATGCTAGCACTAGCAAGGCCTATGCATATTATTCATTACAATATAAGCACACACTTTCTATTAAATTTATGTGTCAAAGGAACTATAAACAGAAATCATTTTACTTAAGCGTTTTCATAATCATATTTTGCTAAACTACAATATACATTATTACTTTTCACGTTATTATCATAGCACATTAGTAGACTTTTCTCTCTGAGTGCGTTTGTGTTTGGGGAGCCAGTGAAGTTCTTTGAGGTGTGGGGTGATGTGGGTGCGGTGAGGTAGATTGTGGATGAGTCTTGTGCTGGCATTTTGAAGCCTGTTTGGATGCTGTTTGGGACTGTGTGACCGTTTTCCTAGTGTTGTATGGTAGCCACTTGAATATTTCTGGCAGCCTCCTCAGGATGTGGAAATAGATAGAGGTCACCATGTTTACTTGGACTGTCATTATGAGCTTGTTGTCTAGGATGATATCTAAGTTTTTAGCGTGGGCAGTGGGGTAGGAGCCGAGGTCTATTAGACACCGGGTGGAATCGCAAGCAGAGATTTTCCTACTGAAAATCACTACTTCAGTTTTGTGTAACTAACATCATTAACAGAGACAGTATTCCTCTGTTGGAAACAAGGGCACACTTGGTGTGCTCCTCCGTATCACACAGGACAAGTTCAGGGCATCTCATTGTCAGGGACAAGTCATAGCTGTCTAGTAACACACTTAGGACCCCATTATGTTCGTGGGCGGATCGCCGGTCACCGCCGGGCCTGGCGGTGGCGATCCGTCCGCCAAATGACCTATCTTCACCCCCGCCATATTAGTATGGCGAGGGGCACTGCGGCGGACGGAAAGACCCTCCGCCGCTTTTCCGCCGGTCGGATAGCCGGCCGGCCGGAAAAGGGATTGGTACCACCATGGAAAGGCATGTGGGAATCACCGCGGAGGTGGGGGATATGGGTAACTGCACTGGGGGGTACCCATGGTAACCCCCATCATTGACATGCACAAGGTGGCAGGCACCGCGCGGTGCCTGTCACGTTGTGCATGGCAATGCTCAGCATGGGCTTTAACATTGCGGCGGGTGCTGCAAACAGCACCGCTCGCTGCAATGTTGAAGTCGAGGATGCGCCCACCAGTGTGGCAGGTGCATCCTAATTTGCCTAACGGGACCGCCGCAACTTCGTCAGTCGGTCCCATGCTCCGTTGCGGTGGCGGGCATCGTAATAGTCCCCTTAGATTGGTGTGAAACTCTGGACAAAATAAAAAGTCAGAATACCAGCTACATTCAGAGGAAAACACTCCTTTATCATTCAGAGGACATTACCGTCCCTATGTTGCCCTATCATCACACAAATCTAATCTAATGTGTACAGAGGTCTAGGCCTGTCCCTGACTATGCAAAGTCCTGCACCCCGTCATGCAGTTGGTACCACGGACTGACACCACCTCCTTGCGGAAGCACACATGGATAAAGATCCCCATCAGTGCCCTGGCCACTGCAAGCGCAGTTACTGTCTTCAGAGGGATAGCCTCTGGGTACCGGAAGGCATGGTCCACCAAGATAAGGATGAACCTGTTGCTCATGCCTGTCTTTGCGTCCAGTGGCCCAATAATGTTGATGCCGCCATTTCAAAAAGGGGGCCAATCACAGGAGAAGGTTGCAGGGGAGCCTTGCACGTCACTCCTGACTTGCCAGTGGCCTGACAGGTAGGGCAGGACCTGCAGAATGCATTTGAGGCCCTCCAAATTTAAGGCCAGTAAAAGTGGGTGACAAACCTGTCAAAGGTCTTGTTCTGCCTCAAATTACCTGCCAGGGATACATCATGAGCCAGCTCCAGTAGGAAGGCCCTGTAACACTCAGGAACCACAGTTAGACCTGGCATCCTTGGCGTGGTTCCCCATTCTTTTTGCCTCTACCTCCTCTATTTTATGATAGTGTGCTGAGCTTCGTTGTTGCTGGTTTAGGTACTCTGGGCACTTTACCACTGCTGATCAGTGCTAAAGTGCAAGTGCTCCCTGTATAAATTGTGCTTCTGATTTGTTATCCATGATTGGCATATTTGATTTACCAGTAGGTCCCTAGTAAAGTGCACTGTGTGTGTCCAGGGCCTTTAAATCAAATGCTACTAAGTGGGCCTGCAGCACGGGTGTGCCACCCACACGAGTAGCCCTGTAAACATTTCTCAAGCCTGCCATTGAAGTATCTGTGAGTGTATATTTAAACTGCCATATCGACCTGACAAGTGAACCCACTTGCCAGGCCCTAACCTTCCCTTTTTCTGCATGTAAGGCACCTCTAAGGTAGGAGCCCCAGTAGGAAGGCCCAGTAACACTCGGGTGCCACCAACACATCGGTTGCCCCAGGCTCAGGAACCTTAGGCTCCCTACACATGAGACCATTCGCCCAATAAATCAGTTGATCACCAGAGATGTCGTCAGCTGCCTGGGCCACGGTCTGCTGTCGTAGGATCACATAGGTAGGACATTCCCTCTGTACATTGCAGAACTCCTCCATGGTGGTACCCCCTCCCTTCTGCCAGTTGGCCAGCTCAGGTAGGTTCCCCAGGCTGCCAACCTACTCCTCTGTAGGCTTTGGGGCACCCCCTTAACTTTCAGATTCCTCCCAAACCATGGGAGGTCCACAAGCTGTTTTCCCAGGCCTCTTGCTTTTCTCCTTTTTAGCAGGCACCTGGGCCATTCTTCCAGGCTCCAGATCCTCCTGAGTAGCCTCTTGGGCATCCGGAGGCCAAGTGGTCAGGCACACCCACTTAGAAAACCCTAACATCTCCAAGTGGGACCTGAGCTCCACCTCCTTCCAGATGGAGTGCTCCAAATCATTGCCAAGTAGACAATCCACAGGATTGGGCGGGCTCACAGCTACCTTCATGGAACCTGAGAACCCTCACACTCAAAGGGAACCAGAGCCCCTGACCATTGATGGTGACTCATTACCTGTATTTCAGAGTGTTACTAGACATGTGAGTTATCTGCATGTTTCTCCATCACCCAGGGGCACTAGGGACACTGGGGTAACCTCTACACTGTCCCCCCTACCCTGGACAATCTCCTCCCCAAGCGCTACACTGGTGGGGGCTTAGGCTGCTTGGGACACTTGGCATCGCCCTTGAAATGCCCTTCCTGTTAGCACTCATTGCACTTGGTGGGTGCCTTTCTTGAAGACTTACTGTCATGGAACCATCTCTTCTTTTTCTTACTTGGGGGATGGGAGTCATGACCCGTGGAACTAGTTTGGGGCCCTTTGGAGAACTCCTTGTTTTTATGTTTATCCCCCCCTCCTTCTTCTGTAGGGAAACCTGCCCACACTTGCAGTTTTCCCCTCAGATATCTTCTTATTGACCCTGGTGCTGAACCAGCGATCTGGCTCCTTAGCAAGCTCCATGGGGTTGTGAGTTTACTATCAATCAAGTGTTGGTGCAGCTCTGGAAAACAATTACTGAAATATGCTCTCTTGCAAACAGATCATACAGCTCCTCACCTCACTGCCCTTTATCCAACCATAAAGTGTCTTGCAAAAGGAATCCACGAAATCCACCCAGGACTGCTAGGGCATCTTATGATTGTCCCTGAATCCCTGCCCATACTTGTCTGGGGTAAGGCCATATTTCCTGACAAGGTCTTCCTTCATGTGTGGATACCTCATTCTTTCTTCCTTCTCTAGGGCCAGTAGGGTGTTCCTCCCCTCTCTGGGTATATGCCTCTACAGACTAGTCCCCAATTCCCCTCAGGGATCTTGTGCATCTGCAAAGCAATCTCATAAACCTCAATCTATTTGTAAATATCTTTTCCTACAACAAAGTCAGGCCCCAGACCTTAAGAAATGTGGAACCTCTTGTCTCCAGAGGGCACTGATGAAATGCTGCCACCATCACGGCTGGACTCTGCCTGTCTGACCTTGATGTCCAGCTCCTTTAGGCTCCTCTCATGAGCCAAATGCTCCAAGGTAATTCTCTCCTTCATAGCCAGTTTCCCTTATCTTCCTCCTTTGTCAGTCTCTTTTGTTCTGCCTCCAAGGTGATCTTTTTTCCTCCATCTTGAGCTTGGCCCTCTCGATCCTGTACTCCCTTTCTGCCTTCCTTTCCACCGTTTCATCTGGGGACAGGTTGCGAGAGGACACACTGCTCCTCGCACAGGAGGGCATTTCCAATCTTGGGAGTAGGTTACCCCCAACCTCAACAGGCTGCATTCCAAGATATATCCCTAGGTCCTCCTCTGATCCTTCCTCATCCCTCTCTTCCTCCTGGTTATCTGTTGTGACTGGCAACCTGTGGGCCTCTGCCCTCAAATATTTTGGAGCTCTAACTTCTTAGTGCTCCGTGTAGGGGACAGCCCCCTCTCCTGGCGACACTCATTCAGCTGAGCCACAGTGTAGGTTGAAAAGCTCAAACTCCTTCTTTGCAGGTGAGGTCACTGACACAGCAGGTAGAGTAGTAATGAATTTAAAACAAAAAAAGGCCAATCAGGAAGAATTTTAAACTCAAATTGGTCTTAGATATGGGATGGTAGTGTACACAAATTCACTGTATGGCACAGCACAAACACAAGTTGTATCCTCACCGCTGATCACCAATGTTAGGAATTGGGCTACTGGTTGATTGGGTTGTGAGCCTTGGTCAAGCAGCAACCACAATCCTACTCAGGGTAAGGCACAAGCAAACCCCAAATTTACCTGTGCTCACCACCCTGGTAGCTTGGCACAGATCAGTCAGGCTCAACATAGAGGCAATGTGTAAAGTATTTGTGCAACACTTCAAACAGTAAAGCAGTGAAAACACCATATATAAAAAGTTCCCACACTAGGTTAGAGAATTAGAGCTTAATTTAATAGATAAAACAAGACCAAAATGACAAAAATCTTATTAATAGAACTGGATAAATGCAATTTCAAAGATATTAGTGTCAATAGTGCTTAAAAGCACAAAGGGCCAATATGTCACGCCGCACCGGGACAAACTTACAAGTTGAAGTCGATCGTGTTGGAGTGCGGGCCGGCTACTGGGACCCACTTGGGAACGCTAAACACAGTACGTTGAAACCTGGTGCGCGGTCTGCATGGCGTTGCTTCGCAAGTCTTTGCAGGGTCCAGTGGTGGTTCCGAGAAACTGTGCAGCAAGGCTTTGCGGGGCTTGGCAAGGCTTTGGATCAGTCCTGTTGAGATGTGCAGTGAGGCTTTGCAGGACTTGGCGGTGCATTGTGTTGGTCCCTGGGAGTTGTGAGTGAGGTTTTGTGGGGCTTGGCGTCACTTTGCGTCGATTCCGATGAGCTGGCAGCTACATTGTGGGGCTTCACGCCACTTGACTCTAGCAGTGCGCCGAGGCTTTGTGTAGCTTCGCATAACTTCACGTTTGGCTGCGATGAGGACCACAGCTGACTTATCAGAAGCATCTTCAGGCTCACTTCCAAGGGTCCAAGACTGTGGAGGTACCACTTGGGGAGGACAGGACTTGTAGATGGCAGAGTCCAGGTGCTGGGTTCAAGGTTGTTTGAAGCCTGTTATGTCCCTGAGGCCTCTGATCAGGAGGCCAGCCAATTTACCCTTGAAGTCACTCTTAATTCTTGGGTCAAAAGATGCATGTCCTGTCCTTCTCACCCAGTCAAGAGGTTAGCAGGTCAGCACAGCAGGTAGCAGTTCCTTCAGAGCAAGAGTCCAGCAGATTGGCAGTCTTTGTAGCTGCAAAGCAATCCTTCTTCCTGGCAGAATATACACAGGTCCAGAAGTGTACTGAAGTGGTGGTGTCTGAAACCCTTCTTTTATACACTTTTGTGACTTCGAAGTGTGGAGAGCTTCTAGTGGCGTGCCTATAAAGTGCACAGATGCCTTGCTTTCCCTGCCCTGGCTCTAGACAAACTACACAAGGATGCAGCCCTTTGTGTGGAGGCAGAACACAGCCTATTCAAGTGTAAGTGGGACTGTTCCCAGCTCCTCTCTCCCATCCCGCCCCATTCAGTCACACCTAAGCTCTCATTGTGTGTAACTGTCTAGGAGGAATACACAATGCCCAATTGCCAACAATACCCAGTCATGTGACCCAGGGATAGGTTGCAGGCACCACATGGCTAAGGCAAGAAAACGGCAATTTTATAAAAGTGGCATTTTCAAAATTGTAATTAAAACTTTGGCCTAACAATAAGTAAGGATTTAAAATTAGGATTCCGGAGACACCAACCATGAACCAGTTATCCCGTTCCACTTGGAAACTGCACTTATAAAATGTAATAAGGCAACTCTAATGTTATCCAGTGGGAGAGATAGGCTTTGCAGTAGCGAAAAAACAAATATGAGGGGTTTTCACTACCAGAATATGTGAAAGTTAATAGTACGTGTTCTACTTTTTAAATACACTGCACCCTGCCCTTTGGGCTGTCTCGGTCCTAGCTGAGGAGTGACTCATATGTATCGAAAAATAAGTTTTGGGCCTGGTAAAAGGTTTATTTTGCCTGGATGAAATGGCAGTTTAAACTGCACACACAGGCTCTGCACTTGCAGGCCTGAGGCATGTTTAAAGTTCTACTTAAGGGGGTGGTACAAGCAGTACTGCAGGCCCACTAGTAGCATTTAATGTACAGGCCCTGGGAACATGCAGTGCCACTTTACTAGAGACTTATAAGTAAATTAAATATGTCATTTGGGTATAAGCCAATGTTACCATGTTTTAAGGAAGGAGCACAGGCACTTTAGCACTGGTTCGCAGTGGTAAAGTGTGCAGAGCCCTAAGTACAGCAAAAAAGAAATCAGCAAAAACAGGAGGTGAAGGCAAAAAATTAAAAAGACGGGTAAACCAGGCCAAGGATGCCTGATCTAACACACAGGAAATGCCTTTTTTGTATTGATAATATCTTTGGCGCCGTTTGATGAATCTCCACGAAACTTTCCAAAGAAGTGCTACTTTTTTACTAGTTTGCGCACAATATAGCTAGATCGATAAATCGATAGATAGATAGATAGATAGATAGATAGATAGATAGATAGATAGATAGATAAACACTTGTCCCTGCAGTGATGAAGGAAATTCGGCAGAGGTCTATAACGGAAGCTTTTCAGTCACTGCCTTTATCATACATATATTGTGTATATATATATATATTCACTGAAAAAACCATAGGTTTTAGGGAAAGTTATAGTTAGTTGTACATTTCACTCGTACAAATCCATAGAAATTCCCCCGTTATAGTTAGTTCAGCTAACTATAACTCGTGCCCCCGCAATGCACTGCTGATGACGTCACTTATTTCATCACTCATGACATGGTCAGTGACATCACTGATGACATCACTGATGACATCATCCAGTGATTGTGTGTTTCTGTAAAGTTTAAATATGTTTAATATATATAGGGAAAGCTTATTGAAGAATGAGTGGGTGTTTAAGTGTCTGACTGGATGATTTAGTAGGTGCGTGACTGACTCTATAAGTGAGTGATTAAACGTATCTTACTGAATGCATGGATTAGTGACTAAACTGTGTGAATGTCTGTGTCCGTCTCTATTGGTGTGTAAGCGGCTGCATGGGTGTCTATATGGGTTATTGATTGGTTGTCTGAGTATCTGTATGGGTGCCTGAGTGTTTGAGTGGGTGGGGTGTGTGTGACTCTCTGCATAGATGTGTGAGAGGGTGATTCACTGGGTGCATGGTTTCAAGCGTGCATCTGTGATGGACTGTATGGGTGGGTGAGTGTGTGTATGGGTGTGTTAGTGAGTGAATGTATATTTCAGTAGTACATGTGTGAGTAACTACATATGTGAAAAGCAGTATTTATGTGTGTTGGAGTACATAAATGGCTTTAAGTGAGAGTGTGTGATTGTGAGAGTGGCTGTATGGATGAGTGTGTGCTTGTATCAGTGATTGTATAAGAGCGTAAGAATGTGCTAGTATTTGTATGAGTAAGTGAGCTGGTGTGTGTATAACTGTATAGGTGAGTAAATGGCAGTGTGATTAATTATTTGCATGACTGACTAGGTGTGTGAGTACCTCTATGGATGAGTGGCGGTGTGTGAGTGTCTATATAGGTGTATGAGTGCATATGATAGTCCTGTACTGAGTGACCATAAGTATGAGTGACTGTACGGGTGAGTGAGTGGATGTGTGTGTAAACCTAGGAATCAGTGAGTGTGTATGTTGTTATTGGTGTTGGTGTGTCTATGGTTTTGAGAATGGCAGTCTGTAATTTAGAGTGGGTGTATCAAAGGTTATGTTGGTGTGAGAATATACATCAATTTATCACACGGATGATGTCATCAGTGATGTCATCAGTGATGTCATTTGAGATGTCATCAGTGATGTCATCAGTGATGTCACTCACCATGTCATGAGTGATGTAATATGTGACGTCATCAGCAGTGCATTGCAGGGGCACGAGTTATAGTTAGCTGAACTAACTATAACGGGGGAATTTCTATGGTTATGTACGAGTGAAATGTACAACTAACTATAACTTTCCCTAAAAACCTATGTTTTTTTTCAGTGAATTTCGAAGGTATTTTAAAAGCTAATTTCTAACTATAACGTGCCGGAAACCTATGGTTTTTACAGTGAATTTTAAAGGTTTTTTAAATGCTAATTTCTAACTATAACGTGCCTGAAACCTATGTTTTTAAGTGAATTTAAAAGGTTTTTTAAATGCTAGTTTCTAACTATGCCTACAGAGGTAGGACATGTGAAGAAAGAAGAAAAAACGCACAGAAAGAAACAAAAGAAATGCAGAAAGAAGCAACAGAAGTCCACAAAGACGAAGAAAAGTGCAGGAAGAAGCCAGACATTTGCAGAAAGAACCAACAGAGGAGCAGAAAGAGGCCTTGTTGCAAAATCATCCTGTGCCCATAACGGGTGCTGGTGGTAACTGACTCTGACTAACCAGGCCTAGAGCCAGTGCTATGCTAAAAGACACTTAGAATACAGGGAAAACCCCTACATACACTAGGGAACACTATGCGTCGGGGTACCCCTGTGATTAGCATGACCTCCTCTGTAATACCCTAGTACATAATAGGGCAGGGGGATTAAAACTACCTCTTAAAACGCTCCACAGGGCGCGTTTGCACACTAGTGAAGGGAGGGGGGGCTGAGGTGACATGTGCAAACACGACCTGTGGCGCGTTTTAAGTTGGGGAAATAATTCCCCTTCAATCCTGAGGGTCCCTGGGGGCCAACTAGCTCACCAGGAACCTCCAGTATACGCCAGAGAGCTGCGTTGCAGAGAGGTGTTCAGAGGCCACGCCCCTTTTTTACAAGACTCCGCAACGCAGCTCCGTGGCGCTTACTGGAGGTACATGGTGGACTAGTTGGCCCCCAGGGACCCTCAGGATTGAAGAGGAATTAATTCCCCAACTTAAAACGCGCCATAGGGCGTGTTTGCACATATGTCACCCTAGGCCCCGCCCCCTCCCTTCACCACTGTGCAAACGCGCCCCGTGGCGCATTTTAAGTTGGGGGATTAAATCCCCTTAAATCCTGAGGGTCCCTGGGGTTCAACTAGCCCACCAGGTACCTCCAGTAAGCGCCACAGAGCTGCGTTGCAGAGAGGTGTAAAAAGGGGCGTGGCCTTAGAACAACTCTCTGCAATGCAGCTCCCTGGCACATACTGGATGTTCCTGGTGGGCTAGTTGGCCCCCAGGGACCCCCAGTATTCAAGGGGAATTAGTTCCCCATCTGCAAACGCGCCAGGGGGCACGTTTGCAGAGTTTGCAGAGTTCTTTTTTTTTTAAGAAGGGGGGCTGTGTGGCCCCCCTTCTTTTCCTAATATTTTGACCTTGGGGACCCCATCCCCCAGGGCCTGACCCCTTTTTTATTTCTTTTTATATAACTTTTGGAGGGGGCCGCGTGGCCCCCCTCCCGATGCCATTTATGGCCCCAGGCACCCCATCCCCCGGGGCCGGCCTTTCCTTTTTTATTTTTTATTTTATTTTATAATTGGGGAGGGGGCCATCTCAAATGACATCACTGATGACATCACTGATGACATCATCCAGTGAATGAGAGCTTTTCTGAAAATTAAAAATTGGTTTATATATGTATATCTCAAGGTCGATGGAAGATAATTGGGTATAAAAGTGTCTAAATGGATGATTTTTTTGTTGAAAAATTGATTGTATAACTGACTGATTAAGTGTATCTTAGTGAATACGTGGGTTAGTGAGTAATGTTTAAATATATAAATATCTGTATCAGTCTCTCACTTTGTGTATAATTGGCTGCATGGGTTGGTGAGTAGCTACATGAGTGTCTATATAGGTTATTATTTGTTTTTTGAGTATCAGTATGAGTGTCTGAGTGTCTGTATGGTTCGGTGGGGGGTATTACGTAGTGCATAGATGCATAAAGGAGTGACTCACTGCTTGTATGTGTTGAGGACAGCATGTGTGCAGGCCTGTATGGGTGGATGAGTGTATGTATGGGTGTGTTAGTGAATGAATGACTGTCTCAATAGTGTCTTTATGAGTAACTACATATGTTTTAAACTAGTATATGTGAGTATTGGTGTATATAAGTGAGTATATGTGAGAGTGAGAGATTGGAAGACTTCCTGTATAAATTAGTATGTGTTTCTATAAGTGATTGCTTAAGAGAGTAAGTATGTGTAAGTTTCTGTAGCAGTAAGTGTGGTGGTGTGTGTATAACTGTAAATGCAATTTAATGGATGTTTGATACTTTGTTTGCATGTGTGACTATGTGTGTGAGTAACTCTATGGATGAGTGTCATTGTGTAACAGGATGTATAGGTGTATGTGTACATATGATGAGTGAGTACATGTCTGAGTGACTGTATAGGACTGTTGGTGAATGAGTAGATGTGTTTGTAGATCTTGGAATTACTAAATAGGTGTGTTGTACGTGGTATTGGTATGTCCATTGTTTTGAAAATGTTAGTTTCTATTTTTGAGTGTGTGTATCAAAGGTTATATTAGGGTAAGAGGAGGTCTGCCACTCTATCACAAGGATGATGTCATCAGTGATGTCATTTGAGATGTCATCAGTGATGTCATGAGTGATGTCACTGACCATGTCATGAGTGATGTAATATGTGACATCATCAGCAGTGCATTGTGGGCGCGCGAGTTATAGTTAGCTGAACTAACTATAACGGGGGAATTTCAAAGGTTTTGTACGAGTGAAATGTCCAACTAACTATAACACCCCTGAAACCTATGGTTTTTTCAGTGAATTTCTAAGGTTTTTTAAATGCTAGTTTGTAACTATAACGTGCCTGAAACTTATGGTTTTTTCAGTTAATTTCTAAGGTTTTTTAAATTCTAGTTTCTAACTATGCCTATAGAGGTAGGAAATGTGAAGAAAGAAGAAAAAACACACAGAAAGAAGAAAAATAAATGCAGAAAGAAGCAACAGAAGCAACAGAAGTCCTCAAAGATGAAGAAAAGTGCAGGAAGAAGGAAGACGTGTAGAAAGAACAAACAGAGGAGCTGAAAGAGGCCTTGTTGCAAAATCACCCTGTACCCTCAACTTTTTCAAATGGGTACTGGTGGTAACTGACTCTGACTAACCAGTCCAAGAGCCAGTGCTATGCTAAAAGACACTAAGAATACAGTTAAAACACCTACATACACAAGGGAATACTATGTGTTGGGGTACCTCTGTGATTACCATGGCCTCCTCTGTAAAACCCTAGTACATAATAGGGCAGGGGGATTAAAACTACCTCTTAAAACGCTCCACAGGGTGCGTTTGCACACTGGTGAAGGGAGGGGGGGCTGAGGTGACGTGTGCAAACACGACCTGTGGCGCGTTTTAAGTTGGGGAAATAATTCCCCTTCAATCCTGAGGGTCCCTGGGGGCCAACTAGCCCACCAGGAACCTCCAGTATGTACCCCCAGTATTCAAGGGGAATTAGTTCCTTATCTGCAAACGCGCCAGGGGGCGCATTTGCAGAGTGCTGCAGGGAGGGGGCGGGGCCTCCGGCAAGATGTCAGTCTTTTAAATTATTATTTTTTTAAGAAGGTGGGCTGTGTGGCCCCCAATCTTTTCCTAATATTTTGGCCCTGGGGACCCCATCCCCCAGGGCCTGACCCCTTTTTATTTTATTTATATAACTTTGGAAGGGGGCCGCGTGGCCCCCCTCCTCGATGCCATAATTGGCCCCGGGACCCTATCCCCCGGGGCCTGGGCATTTTTTTTTAATGTAATTTTTGGAGGGGGGCTGAGCTGCCCCCCTCCTTAGGCCATTTATGGCCCCGGGGACGCCATCCCCCGGGGCCGGCCTTTCCTTTTTTTATATAATTGGGGAGAGGGGCTGCGTGGCCTCCCTCCTGGGCCACTTATTGCCCCGGGGACCCCATCCCCTGGGGCTGGTCTTGTCTGTTGGGGACCGTGGGGGGTCCCCAATCCCCCCACGGTCCCGCCGGCTCCCTACGTCCGGCATTGCTTTTCCACATTGGGAGCTGCTAAGATGCAGCTCCCCGTGTGGAAAAGCAATCTGCTTTGGTATTTGGAAGAGAGAGCAGGTTTCCTGCTCTCTCTTCCAAATACCAAAGCAGAGTTTACTATGGCAGGGCGGGAGCCGCGAGGCTCCCACCCTGCCATAGCAAACTGCTATGTCTCGGGGGTGGGCACCCCGGGACACCCTGGAGGGTGGCGGTCCCCAGGGCCATGACAGGTCTCCAGGAGGGGGGCCGCGCGGCCCCCTCCCAACATTATGAGAGCCACGGAGGTGGCGGTCCCCGGGGCTGAGGGGTCCGTCATGGACCCCCCAATTATAATATTTAGAGCCCCGGGGAGGTGGCGGTCCCCGGGGCGTGTGGGGAGCTCGAGCCCCCCCACACAGGTTATTCATTTATTTTAAAACACAAACCCCGAGGGTGGCGGTCCCCGGGGCTGTGGGGGGGCCATGAGCCCCCCGCAAATATTTTCTTAAAGCCCCGGGGGTGATGGTCCTCGGGTCTGGGGGGGCCTTTGAGCCCCCAACCCATCTAGTTTATAAGCCCCGGGGGGTGGCGCTCCCCGGGGCTGGGGGTCTGTGAGCCCCTCGCACTTATTTTTTTAAAAGCCCCGGGGGTGGCGGTCCCCGGGGCTGGGGGGTCCCCATTACAATAAAAATATTGCCCCCGGGACTTGGCCCATCCGGGGGCTAAATAGTAATGAGGCGCGGGAGCCCGTGCTTCTTTTTTTTCCCGCGGATCCGTCGCGCATTTTGCCGACTTTTTAAAAGAAGAAAATAATTGGGGGCCATGGGGGTCCTTGTGGGACCCCCTAAGCATGCCTAGGGGGTCAGGGTGTTTCTACCCTGCCCCCTTTCCTCTTTTTCACGTTTGTTTGACTTATTTCTTGTACCTCGGTTCTACCGAGGCACAAGATGGCTGCGAACCGAGGCACAAGATGGCTGCCAACATTTCCTCCTTTGGAGTGTTGACAACCAATTAGCATTCAGCTCGTCCTCGGGAGGGTGCGCGGATCCTGCACTGCCATAGATATCGAAACTTTTTAATTTTGATTTTCTCAGCAACTACTGAACGGATTTACTCCATTTAACAAAAAAGGGATCTTTCTGAACCAAAGGCTACCTTTTTGCCAAATTTGGTGTAATTCCGTTCAGCAGTTCGGGCTGTAGCCGCGTCTAAAGTTTCCCAAGGGAAATTGCATGGGGAAAACACGTTTTGGGACCCCCTTTTTTCTTGGCCCTGGCTTGACGAATCACCCTGAAACTTTCAAGATAGGAGCGGACCGGAGCGCCCCACGAGTTTTGAAAATTTTGCGAAGATTCGTCAACCGGCACCAAAGTTATTGGGAATAGAATGTTGCTAATTTCCTATGGAAAATAGCTGACTTACAACAAACAAATTGTGAACATTTATGTGTTACAGATATTTTTAACAAGATGTTCACGCTTTTAGAATTTTCTAATATCATTGCCAAAAATGAATTATTAATGTTCTAAGGTTTCTTCTATGTCTATGACTGCATACTGTCTGCATGTTGCACTTTGCACTTGTCACTTTAAAAAGAATGAGCTGAAGCCGCGGCATTTGTCATGTGATCAAGGCTTGTAAGAGCCGAAACGCGTAATGGCTGCATCAGAATAAATAACTTCATGCACTGATTTGGTGGTCCGTGCCCGTTTGTAGGAGGAATCCTGAACAAATAACGGAATCGAGGACACATAAGCTGAGAAGGTTTCACCTGGCTGCACATGGACCCCCCTCTCCATTTGGGAGACGCGAGAAAGAGAAGCCATGCTCTCCGGGGCGTGCCTTGAAATTGTATTTGTTCCGGAAGGATGCACCGGGTCTGACCCCCCGGCACCGGCAAACACCACTGAACCTGACCACGGTTGGCGAGATCTGAGTCGGAGGACGCGGACGAATCCGACCACAAGTAAGCTAGGCACTGGTTAAATGCTGGGGTGGAGAGGTGTGCGATAGCGAGGAAAGAGTAACCACATTTATCGGTGATACTCTCTCCTGTACAACGATTATTCAGTGATGCCAGCCGACATGCTGTGGGACCGTGAGGTGGCAGCAACAGAAATGTTTAGTGACAGGCCATCAATCACCTCAATAGGAAGAGGCAGCAACGTAATACCCAGCAGTAATATCAATACCATCAAGGACAAATTAAAAAGCTGGAAAAGCTTATGAGGCAGGAGCAAAGTAAATGGTGGGAGTCAAGATCTTTACAACGATATATAGATGTAGGTAGGATACCAAGAGGGCCCAGAATACTAATAGCACCTAGTTACTTGAACCCTAATCCAAGCATGATGAAGGAATGGGCCGAATGCAATCTGGACTCATCAAAAAGATTAGTGCAAATTCTAATTAAATATGCGGATATTGATCGAGCTGAGCTACAGAAACAGATTGATAACATCAATGAGTGAATTAGAAGGTATAGTTCAAACAGATGAGGTAACCAAACTGCGCAAGGAAATGACAACGAGATTGATGAAGGAGGAAGACAAAATAAAAGAAAAACTTACAATTTTCAAAGGGAGAAGACAGACTATGAATCAGGATAGATTTTTACGTTTTCTAAGAAGTACAATTCGCTAAAAATATCAAAGTTTAAACCGAGGGAGGATCAGGTCGCCAGTACATCTACTAACAGAGAACGTTTTATCAATACATCCAATTCCGATCTTAGTTCAGCGGTTGAAAAAAAATCTTAATCCTACCTAAGACAGCCCAGAAATGATCAACTGCCGCAGAAGCTCTCTTTGGTAGAGGAATTGGATTATTTATGCCAAGATCGGAGGTAAACCCTCTGTCCAAGAACTCCGAGAATGAAAGGAGATAAAATAGAAATGGCAAACGCAGGCAGAGGAGGAAAGAAAACAGGAAACGAAACCAACTCAAAAAACAGACAATAGGCAGATGGAAACGCAAGTAAAGGGCAACACAATGGCAAGTAAAACAATGATCAACTTGGCCAATAACGACCTATCTAAAGCTGAGGAACAACTTCTTAGTCTGGGCTAGTCCTACTGCCTTAAGAGCAACTTTAAGTATGCGACCACACGGATGAACATCTATCGTTGTGTTAGAAAATTGAAACTTAAAAAGTATCATCTGTTACTAAACAAAGATCAAACAATAAATGGAGGAAGAAATGAATGCTCAACTATCAGCAATGAATTTGTCAAGGGACTCTAGATATTTTCAATGAGCATGTGACATCTCAAATCAAACAACTCAATCGTAAAGTTCAAAATACCAAGACCAAATACAATAGGCGCAATCATCAATATCATCAATTAATGAAAAAATTACAGAACAACAATCAGATAGTAATTCAAAATTCCGACAAAGGAGGTAATATTGTGATTTGGTCAAAGGAGGAATATACTAATGAAGCTTTATCTCAGCTCAAAGACAGGACATGCTATACAAAGAGTAATGCACTTAACTTGAAAGTCATGTATAAAGAATTTTATACTATGTTACTGGCTTGGTAGAGCAAGGGTCTAATGAGTATGCATGAGTATAAATTCCTAAAGAAGGAAAGCCCGACTGTACCCACCATTTGCTTTATCCCAAAAGTGCACAAAAATCTGTTAAAGCCACCGGGGAGACCTATTATCACCGCAAGAGACAGTCTACTAGAACACACCTTGAAATACGTGGACTACTTTTTGCAGAAATACGTATAATCACTTACATCATACATAAGGGACACGAGTGACTTCTTAAGAAAGCTGAGTAACTTTGAGTGGAAAAGTGACTACCTTCTCATTGCTCTTGATGTAACATCACTATACACAAGCATAAATCACAGAGATAGAGTGAAGGCATTGGAACATTATTTGTGTAAAAGACAGGCACAAATGTTACAGCACTGCAAAATGCTGGTTGAGATTGTTAATTTTTGTCTGAACAACAATGTTTTTATGTTTAACCCCTTGGCTGCGGCAGGAATTCCGCCGCAGCGCTGGGGGGGGTTTGGGGGCAGCGCGGTGGGGCTGTGCTCATGACGGAGCCACTCCGTCATGAGTCACGGTTGAGCTGTGCTCATGACGGAGTGGTTCCGTCATGACTCCGCCCACGGCGCTAATCGCCCGCACAAAGCGGGGAATTAGCGCCGCGTGGGAGGAGAGGCTGCCAACGGCCGCGGCATGACGGAACCACTCCGTCATGAGCACACGGCACCCGTGGCTCATGACGGAGTGGTTCCGTCATGAGCGGGGAAGGGGTTAACAATGTACTTTACCAACAAACGCGTGGGGTAGCCATGAGAGCCAGCTTCTCCCCAGCTATGCGTGTCTTCACATGGGCTGGTGGGAGGAGCTGGTTTTTGGTACCAGACACAGCAAGTATTTGAACAGCAATGTCATGTTATGGCTCCGTTTTATTGACGATTTGTTTATGATTTGGAGAGGTACACAGTAACTAGCCACCGAATTTGTAGCAGTTATCAATAACAATGATATCAATTTGCATTTTACGGCGACTATCAGTGACACATCTGTGAACTTCCTTGATTCCCAAATGTATATATCTAATGAAAGAATTGAAACTAGTGTTTATCGTAAGGAGACGGCTGGCAACTCAATTCTACATGCCAGCAGTGCTAACCCTAGGCACCTAGTTAACAGCATCCCTTATGGGGAGAAGTTAAGATTGAGAAGAGTCAGTAGTAATACAGAGGACCTCAAGGCGGCCCAAGCAGCTAGTAAAATAAGATTTCTGGAACGCGGCTGCTCGCACAAAATAATAGACAGGGCAATTTCAAAGTCTATGGCACTCGAGAGGGCAGAACTACTCAAGGACAAACAGTAATTCTACAAGCTACCCTGATCAGCATATTGAAAACAGTGACAGTAACAAAGAGAAGCAAGCGGTCAATGAATTTAAGATAATCCTGGGCTTTAGCAAACAGGAACATAGTTTGAGTTCGATAATTAAACGCAATTGGCCTCTAGTGCTCAGTGACCCAGTGTTAGGACACCTATTACCGCAGAAAGTATCAATCACTTGCAGTAGGGGATCCTCCATGGGAGAAAGCCTAGTCAAAACTAACCCAGAAACAATTGAGGGGACAAGCTGGCTTACGTTACATAAAGGCTTTTACAAATGCAAAACTTGTAAAGCTTGTCAACAAGGTCTGAATAAAACAACTTATCAGACCTCGTTTAGTAACAAAGAACACAAGATCACTAAAATCTTAACATGTAACACAGACCACGTTATTTATGTGTTACAGTGCCCGTGTGGCCTACAATATATAGGGAGTACCAATCTTCAAGCACACAAAAGGATACTCCAACACATGCGAGCAATAGCGAATCAGGGTAACACATATCTAGTAGCGCCTAATTTTTAAGATTACTACAATTCCAACAATCAAGATCTTAGGTATTACCTCATTGATGCAGTTCCACCTAGCAGAAGAGGGGGTAACAGAGAAACCAAGTTAAGAAAATTGGAAACACAGTATATCTTAGAGCTTTACTCCAAACATCCAGGGGGACTTAACACATCGGAGGAGTTGTACACATGTCTCTAACATTCATATTAAATATGATAAATCAATAGGAGCGTAGAATGACAGAGGAAACTCCAGTTTCAGAGTCTTTGGTAACTGTAATGACCCTAAATATGGGGGTAGGGAAGAACACCTACTTATAAAGGTAATAATCTAAAGATGGGACTGAATGAAAAGAAAGCTAAGGCCCTGCACCCACGATAACTGCTTTCAATATAATTTAATATAATACATTGCAAACTATAAAGATATACAATGATGGCGGACAATAGGTATTTAAACCTATATTCAGTCACGTATAATTGAATTAGCGAGCTGCCAAAACGGAATACATGAATATAAGAAATAATATTACCAACAAAAAGACTAAAAAATAGTGCTAAGAAAAGGAACTGTAACAGCTATTATTGTAGGATTTATCTAGCAATAGTAGAAAAATTGTTTTAAATCATTACACATTGCACTTTGACACCAAACGAGAGGTTGATAATTGGAGAGGCACCAGTATATAAAAAAAATGTTGTTACGTATATTTGTCGAAAAAAGGGGGGAACCGGGAGCAGTAATTGAGCAAGTCCTGCACACAAGCTCCATGGCGAAAATGTGTATCAAAAGGGTGTGCAATTCCTAGGGAAAGGGGAAGGGAAAGGGAGGTCTTTCTTCGTGATGCCCTCACACACCCCGGAGGATGTCATGCTTCATCATTGGGCTTTGCTCCTCGTCGGGCCGGCGCTGCAATGCCCGACGGGCACCTGTGAATGGGGCTCTTTGGCGGAGATCTTTTGAAAAAGCTGTTGGGTGTGTGTGGGTGTGAGGACTGGGTAGTGCACTGGGCTAGTGAGATAAAATAAGTCTAGAGCAATCCTACTGTAATGTATTTTATTGCTGTGGTGGCTCTAGCATTATTAAAATATGGGTAAGCCCCTACAAGGGTGTAATGTTCCTACAGGGCTAAAGTAGTGTAGTGGGTCAACATATTTCGTGCCTGTTGAGCCCCTAGCCGGTCTAGTGGCACTTCATCAGGACCATATGTGAAGTTGTGCAGTTCGTGTGCACTACCGTAGGGCTGGTTCAGTCAATCAAAGTATGGTAGCCAGACCTGGTAGCGGACCCCAGTTGGATTTGTCCTGGGGTGTAAAAGACCAGAATTAAGGATGGTCAAAGGCTGACGGGGGAAGGCAGAGCACTTAGTTGCTCGTGTTGGCTGGGCGGTCAGGCAACTTGCAGAGATCCTACACTGACTCTAGGCCCCGTGAATATAAGAAATAATATTACAAACAAAAAAACAAAAAAATAGTGATAAGAAAAGGAACAGTAACAGCTATTATTGTAGGATTTATTTAGCAATAGTAGAATAAAAAAATAAAAAAAATTACACATTTCACTTTAGCACTTTGACACCAAACGAGAGGGTGACAATTGGAGAGGCACCAGTATATAAAAATATTTTTTTTAACGTATATTTGCGCTTTATGTAAATGTGTAAATGTGTATGTGCTTATATAGTGCCGAATCACCCCTAGGGGTATCTCAGCGCTGTACTCATACCGCTGTAGGAACCCTTCCTGGCTATCCGTGTGAAGTGTCCACTCCTGGGCACCCCCATGGTGAAGCCAGGCATCCCAGGGCTGTTGGGGCCGTTGTGGAGACTAAGCAAGCTATTGCCCAGAGTTGCAGCGTGGGACCCATGATTAGAATAGGCACTGAGGTGAGAATATCAGGTCCGAGGAATTTATAGCCCGAGATCCTGCCGCGTCGGGAATCGAACCCTGGTCCAGGACCAGTGCTCTGCATCGAGGTCTGCCATTCTAACCATTGAGACACACTTCTCCACATATGTATATATATATGTGTATACTGACGAATCTTTGTGAAGTTTTCAAAGCTAATGGCCCGCTCACTTCAGCTGTTGTGTTGAAAGTTTCGGGATGATTCATCAAGCGGGGGCCGAGAAAAAGAGGGGATCCCAAAACTCTTTTTCTCAATGCTAATTTCCATAGGAAACTGTTGACGCAGCTACAGCCTGAACTGCTGAACGGAATTACACCAAGTTTGGCAAAAAGGTGGCTCTTGGTCCAGAGTGCACTCTTTTTGTTAAATGGTGTAAATCCGTCAGTAGTTCCTGAGAAATTTAAAGAAATTCTCACTATTGCATATCTAGGGACGCGAAGGATCCGCGAACCCTCCAGATCTCGAGCTTGCAATCTGATTTGCTGCCTACTGTCCCTACCAGGAAGTGTTGGCAGCCATCTTGTGACTCGGTTGAACCGAGTCACAAGAAAAAAGGTTGAAAAACGATACATAAACAAGAAAAGGGGGCAGGGGCAGGGTGCAAACACCCTGACATCCTAGGTCTACTCAGGGGGTCCCATAGGGTCCCCTGGGCCCAAAAAAGCATTTAAAAATAAATAAATTCGGCGGGAGTCGCGTAGGGTCTGCAAATCTCACCGAAAATGTAAACAAACAAATGAAGCAAGGCCTCCCGCTCATCGTTTAACCCCTTCGCTGCCAGGCCTTTTCCCCCTCCTGTGCCAAGCCTTTTTTTGGCTATTTGGGGTAGTGCGCGCTTAGGCCCCTGTAACTTTTTGACTACATTAGGGATCCACGCCAAATTTGCGTCCTTTTCTTCCAACATCATGGGGATTCTAAAGGTACTCAGGGTTTGTGGATTCCCCTGGAGGGGTCAAAGAAATGAGCCAAAATACAGCAACATTTTGGTTATTTTAGTAAAAATTGGAAAAACGGGCTGCAAATGAAAGCATCTTGGTTTTTCCCTGCAAATGTTATCAAAAAAGGGTTTGTGGGGTTGAAATCACTATTTTCCCAGCTTTTCGGGCATACCAGACTTTTGTCAGAAACCCAACATTTTTTACACAGTTTTGGCATTTTTCTGGGACATAGCCTATTTTTGCAATTTTTTGTGCTTTTGACCTCCTTCCAGTTAATGGCAGAAATGGGTACAAAAGCAATAATGGATCCTGGAAAGCTATACATTTTCGAGAAGAAGACAAAATTCTGAATTCAGCAAGGGGTCATTTGTGTAGATCCATCAAGGTTTTTTTATAGAAACAAACAGTTAAATATAGGATAAATTGAAAATTAGTTGAAAAAAACAGCCTTTTGTGTCAATGTTTTCACCTGTAACTTCTTCTAATTATGACAGCTCTTTGAAAGCAATATACCGTTGCATCCGCTGGACATTACTCGTTGTGGGGATATATAGGACTTGTAGGTTCACCAAGAACCCGACGAGCCGAGAGCCAAAAACTGAGCAGCAACTTGCAATGGTTTTTTATTATGTACCGGGTATATAGTAATTATTCTGTAAAAATGTGTACATGGAAAAATCGGTATGAAAGACACCTATGTATTTCTGAAATGGGAACAAAATATAGAGTTTAGAAACAGTAGATAATTGCACATTTCTGAAATTGGGAATACTCATACTAGCATGAGAATTATCAGTCATTTTTTGGAATGACTTATTTTTTACACAATGTCTTTCATTTGGAAGGCAGAAATGCATCGAAAGTCAATAGATAATAACAGTTCCTTTACAAATCTGAATTACCATAAGTCTCCAGATAAAAATGGTACCTCACTTGTGTGGGTAGGCATAGTGCCCGCGACAGGAAACGGCGCAAAACGCAACGTGGTCACAACTCAATATCGCAGTGAAAATTTACCCTTTTTTGGCAAAGTGCCTAGCTCTAGTTTTTTAACCCTAGCTCTGCGGGCACCTTGGGAAACCTAGCAAACCTATACATTTTTTAAAACTAGACACCCAGGGGAATCCAGGATGGGGTGACTTGACTGCCTCCCACCAGGGTCTGTTACCCAGAATCCCTTGCAAACCTAAATAATTGTAAAAAAAAACACATTTTCCCCACATTTCTGTCGTGGAAAGTTCCGGAATCTGTGTGGATCCACAAATTTCCACCCACCCCGCGTTCCCCAAAGTCTTACAAGGAAAACGGCACCTCACTTGTGTGGGTCGGCCTAGTGCCCGCGAGAGGAAACGGCGCAAAACGCAACTGGTCACACCTCAATTTCGCAGTGAAAAATGACCCTTTTTTGGCAAAGTGCCTAGCTCTAGTTTTTTAACCCTAGCTCTGCAGGCACCTTGGGAAACCTAGCAAACCTATACATTTTTGAAAACTAGACACCCAGGGGAATCCAGGATGGGGTGACTTGACTGCCTCCCACCAGGGTCTGTTACCCAGAATCCCTTGCAAACCTAAAAAATTGTCAAAAAAAACACATTTTCCCCACATTTCTGTCGTGGAAAGTACCGGAATCTGTGTGGATCCACAAATTTCTACCCACCCCGCGTTCCCCAAAGTCTTACGGGAAAAACGGTACCTCACTTGTGTGGGTCGGCCTAGTGCCCGCGACAGGAAACGGCGCAAAACGCAACGTGGTCACACCTCAATTTCGCAGTGAAAAATGACCCTTTTTTGGCAAAATGACTAGCTGTAGTTTTTGAACCCTAGCTCTGCGGGCACCTTGGGAAACCTAGCAATCCTATACATTTTTGAACACTAGACACCCAGGGGAATCCAAGATGGGGTGACTTGACTGCCTCCCACCAGGGTCTGTTACCCAGAATCCCTTGCAAACCTAAAAAATTGTCAAAAAAAACACATTTTCCCCACATTTCTGTCGTGGAAAGTTCCGGAATCTGTGTGGATCCACAAATTTCCACCCACCCCGCGTTCCCCAAAGTCTTACGAGGAAAACGGCACCTCACTTGTGTGGGTCGGCCCAGTGCCCGCGAGAGGAAACGGCGCAAAACGCAACTGGTCACACCTCAATTTCGCAGTGAAAAATGACCCTTTTTTGGCAAAATGTCTAGCTGTAGTTTTTTAACCCTATCTCTGCGGGCACCTTGGGAAACCTATCAAACCTATACATTTTTGAAAACTAGACACCCAGGGGAATCCAGGATGGGGTGACTTGACTGCCTCCCACCAGGGTCTGTTACCCAGAATCCCTTGCAAACCTAAAAAATTGTCAAAAAAAACATTTCCCCCACATTTCTGTCGTGGAAAGTTCCGGAATCAGCGTGGATCCACAAATTTCCACCCACCCCGCGTTCCCCAAAGTCTTACGAGAAAAACAGTACCTCACTTGTGTGGGTCGGCCTAGTGCCCGCGACAGGAAACGGCGCAAAACGCAACGTGGTCACACCTCAATTTCGCAGTGAAAAATGACCCTTTTTTGGCAAAATGACTAGCTGTAGTTTTTGAACCCTAGCTCTGCAGTCACCTTGGGAAACCTAGCAAACCTATACATTTTTTAAAACTAGACACCCAGGGGAATCCAGGATGGGGTGACTTGACTGCCTCCCACCAGGGTCTGTTACCCAGAATCCCTTGCAAACCTAAAAAATTGTCAAAAAAAACACATTTTCCCCACATTTCTGTAGTGGAAAGTTCCGGAATCTGCGTGCATCCACAAATTTCCACCCACCCCGCGTTCCCCAAAGTCTTACGAGAAAAACGGTACCTCACTTGTGTGGGTCGGCCTAGTGCCCGCGGCAGCAAACGGCGTAAAACGCAATGTGGTCACTCCTCAATTTCGCAGTGAAAAATGACCCTTTTTTGGCAAAATGACTACCTGTAGTTTTTGAACCCTAGCTCTGCGGGCACCTTGGGAAACCTAGCAAACCTATACATTTTTGAAAACTAGACACCCAGGGGAATCCAGGATGGGGTGACTTGACTGCCTCCCACCAGGGTCTGTTACCCAGAATCCCTTGCAAACTTAAAGAATTGTCCAAAAAAACACATTTTCCCCACATTTCTGTGGTGGAAAGTTCCGGAATCTGCGTGGATCCAAAAATTTCCACCCACCCCACGTTCCCCAAAGTCTTACGAGAAAAACGGTATCTCACTTGTGGGGTTCGGCCTAGTGCCCGGGACAGGAAACGGCGCAAAACGCAACGTGGTCACACCTCAATTTCGCAGTGAAAAATGACCCTTTTTTGGCAAAATGACTAGCTGTAGTTTTTGAACCCTAGCTCTGCGGGCACCTTGGGAAACCTAGCAATCCTATACATTTTTGAACACTAGACACCCAGGGGAATCCAAGATGGGGTGACTTGACTGCCTCCCACCAGGGTCTGTTACCCAGAATCCCTTGCAAACCTAAAAAATTGTCAAAAAAAACACATTTTCCCCACATTTCTGTCGTGGAAAGTTCCGGAATCTGTGTGGATCCACAAATTTCCACCCACCCCGCGTTCCCCAAAGTCTTACGAGGAAAACGGCACCTCACTTGTGTGGGTCGGCCTAGTGCCTGCGAGAGGAAACGGCGCAAAACGCAACTGGTCACACCTCAATTTCGCAGTGAAAAATGACCCTTTTTTGGCAAAATGTCTAGCTGTAGTTTTTTAACCCTATCTCTGCGGGCACCTTGGGAAACCTATCAAACCTATACATTTTTGAAAACTAGACACCCAGGGGAATCCAGGATGGGGTGACTTGACTGCCTCCCACCAGGGTCTGTTACCCAGAATCCCTTGCAAACCTAAAAAATTGTCAAAAAAAACATTTCCCCCACATTTCTGTCGTGGAAAGTTCCGGAATCAGCGTGGATCCACAAATTTCCACCCACCCCGCGTTCCCCAAAGTCTTACGAGAAAAACAGTACCTCACTTTTGTGGGTCGGCCTAGTGCCCGCGACAGGAAACGGCGCAAAACGCAACGTGGTCACACCTCAATTTCGCAGTGAAAAATGACCCTTTTTTGGCAAAATGACTAGCTGTAGTTTTTGAACCCTAGCTCTGCGGTCACCTTGGGAAACCTAGCAAACCTATACATTTTTTAAAACTAGACACCCAGGGGAATCCAGGATGGGGTGACTTGACTGCCTCCCACCAGGGTCTGTTACCCAGAATCCCTTGCAAACCTAAAAAATTGTCAAAAAAAACAAATTTTCCCCACATTTCTGTAGTGGAAAGTTCCGGAATCTGCGTGCATCCACAAATTTCCACCCACCCCGCGTTCCCCAAAGTCTTACGAGAAAAACGGTACCTCACTTGTGTGGGTCGGCCTAGTGCCCGCGGCAGCAAACGGCGTAAAACGCAACGTGGTCACTCCTCAATTTCGCAGTGAAAAATGACCCTTTTTTGGCAAAATGACTACCTGTAGTTTTTGAACCCTAGCTCTGCGGGCACCTTGGGAAACCTAGCAAACCTATACATTTTTGAAAACTAGACACCCAGGGGAATCCAGGATGGGGTGACTTGACTGCCTCCCACCAGGGTCTGTTACCCAGAATCCCTTGCAAACTTAAAGAATTGTCCAAAAAAACACATTTTCCCCACATTTCTGTGGTGGAAAGTTCCGGAATCTGCGTGGATCCAAAAATTTCCACCCACCCCACGTTCCCCAAAGTCTTACGAGAAAAACGGTATCTCACTTGTGTGGTTCGGCCAAGTGCCCGCGACAGGAAACGTCGCAAAACGCATCATGGTCACACCTCAATTTCGCAGTGAAAAATGACCCTTTTTTGACAAAATGACTAGTTGTAGTTTTTGAACCCTAGCTCTGCGGGCACCTTGGGAAACCTAGCAAACCTATACATTTTTGAAAACTAGACACCCAGGGGAATCCAGGATGGGGTGACTTGACTGCCTCCCACCAGGGTCTGTTACCCAGAATCCCTTGCAAACCTAAACAATTGTCAAAAAAAACACATTTTCCCCACATTTCTGTGGTGGAAAGTTCCGGAATCTGCGTGGATCTACAAATTTCCACCCACCCCACGTTCCCCAAAGTCTTACGAGAAAAACGGTATCTCACTTGTGTGGTTCGGCCTAGTGCCCGCAACAGGAAATGTCGCAAAACGCATCGTGGTCACACCTCAATTTCACAGTGAAAAATGACCCTTTTGTGGCAAAATGACTAGCTGTAGTTTTTGAACCCTAGCTCTGCGGGCACCTTGGGAAACCTAGCAAACCTATACATTTCTGAAAACTAGACACCCAGGGGAATCCAGGATGGGGTGACTTGACTGCCTCCCACCAGGGTCTGTTACCCAGAATCCCTTGCAAACCTAAAAAATTGTCAAAAAAGCCCATTTTCCCCACATTTCTGTGGTGGAAAGTTCCGGAATCTGCGTGGATCCACAAATTTTCGACAGGAAACGGCGCAAAACGTAGTGAGGTAACATCAAAATTGCCTATCTCAAAACCACCTGGTTTTGGAAGGGGGGGTCACTTGGGTTTTTGGCCCGGTGCTCGGCGGCCATCTAGGGAAACCTACCAAACCCATACATTTCTGAAAACTAGACATCCGGGGGCTTCCAGGGATGTATGGCTTGTGTGGATCCCCCAACGTTTCCTTACCCAGAATCCCCTGCAAACCTCAATTTTAGCTGAAAAAAATCACTTTTTTCACACATTTTTGTGTGGGAAAGTTGTGGCATCACCGGGCTCACTGAAATTTACCACCTCCCAGCGTTCCCCTGGGTCTCCCGGTAAAAATGGTGCCTCACTTGTGTGGGAGGCCCAAGTTCCCGCGACAGGCAAGGGCCCAAAACGTAGTGAGGTGACTTCAAATTTGCCTATCTCAAAACCACCTGGTTTTGCAAGGGGGGTCACCTGGGTTTTTGGCCTGGTGCTCTGCGGCCATCTAGGGAAACCTACCAAACCCATACATTTCTGAAAACTAGACACTCGGGGGCTTTCAGGGAGGTATGGCTTGTGTGGAACCCCCAACGTTTCCTTACCCAGAATCCCCTGCAAACCTCAATTTTAGCTGAAAAAAATCACTTTTTTCACACATTTTTGTGTGGGAAAGTTGTGGCATCACAGGCTCACTCAAATTTCCCACCTACCAGCGTTCCCCTGGGTCTCCCGGTAAAAATGGTGCCTCACTTGTGTGGGAGGCCCAAGTTCCCGCGACAGGCAAGGGCCCAAAACATAGTGAGGTGACTTCAAATTTGCCTATCTCAAAACCACCTGGTTTTGCACGGGAGGTCACCTGGGTTTTTGGCCCGGTGCTCTGCGGCCATCTAGGGAAACCTACCAAACCCATACATTTCTGCAAACTAGACACCCGGGGGCTTCCAGGGAGGTATGGCTTGCGTGGATCCCCCAACGTTTCCTTACCCAGAATCCCCTGCAAACCTCAATTTTAGCTGAAAAAATCACTTTTTTCACACATTTTTGTGTGGGAAAGTTGTGGCATCACCGGGCTCATTCAAATTTCCCACCTCCTAGCGTTCCCCTGGGTCTCCCGGTAAAAATGGTGCCTCACTTGTGTGAGAGGCCCAAGTACCCGCGACAGGCAAGGGCCCAAAACGTAGTGAGGTGACTTCAAATTTGCCTATCTCAAAACCACCTGGTTTTGCAAGGGGGGTCACCTGGGTTTTTGGCCCAGTGCTCGGCGGCCATCTAGGAAAACCTACCAGACCCATACATTTCTGAAAACTAGACACCCGGGGGCTTCCAGGGAGGTATGGCTTGCGTGGATCCCCCAAAGTTTCCTTACCCAGAATCCCCTGCAAACCTCAATTTTAGCTGAAAAAATCACTTTTTTCACACATTTTTGTGTGGGAAAGTTGTGGCATCACCGGGCTCACTCAAATTTCCCACCTCCCAGTGTTCCCCTGGGTCTCCTGGTAAAAATGGTGCCTCACTTGTGTGGGAGGTCCAAATACCCGGGACAGGCAAGGGCCCAAACATTTTTTTGGATAGGCAATGTTGATGTCGCATCACTACGTTTTGGGCCCTTGCCTGTCGCGGGTACTTGGGCCTCCCACACAAGTGAGGCACCATTTTTACCGGGAGACCCAGGGGAACACTGGGAGGTGGGAAATTTGAGTGAGCCCGGTGATGCCACAACTTTCCCACACAAAAATGTGTGAAAAAAGTGATTTTTTCAGCTAAAATTGAGGTTTGCAGGGGATTCTGGGTAAGGAATCGTTGGGGGATCCACGCAAGCCATACCTCCCTGGAAGCCCCCGGGTGTCTAGTTTTCAGAAATGTATGGGTTTTGTAGGTTTCCCTAGATGGCCGCAGAGCACCGGGCCAAAAACCCAGGTGACCCACCTTGCAAATCCAGGTGGTTTTGAGATAGGCAAATTTGAAGTCACCTCACTATGTTTTGGGCCCTTGCCTGTCGCGGGAACTTGGGCCTCCCACACAAGAGAGGCACCATTTTTACCGGAAGACCCACGGGAACCCTGTGAGGTGGGAAATTTGAGTGAGCCCAGTGATGCCACAACTTTCCCACACAAAAATGTGTGAAAAAAGTGATTTTTTCAGCTAAAATTGAGGTTTGCAGGGGATTCTGGGTAAGGAAACGTTGGGGGATCCATGCAAGCCATACCTCCCTGGAAGCCCCCGGGTGTCTAGTTTTCAGAAATGTATGGGTTTGGTAGGTTTCCCTAGATGGGCGCAGAGCACCGGGCGAAAAACCCAGGTGGCCCCCCTTGCAAAACCAGGTGGTTTTGAGATAGGCAAATTTGAAGTCACCTCACTACGTTTTTGGCCCATGCCTGTCGCGGGAACTTGGGCCTCCCACACAAGTGAGGCACCATTTTTACCGGGAGACCCAGGGGAACGCTGGGAGGTGGGAAATTTGAGTGAGCCCGGTGATGCCACAACTTTCCCACACAAAAATGTGTGAAAAAAGTGATTTTTTCAGCTAAAATTGAGGTTTGCAGGGGATTCTGGGTAAGGAAACGTTGGGGGATCCACGCAAGCCATACCTCCCTGGAAGCCCCCGGGTGTCTAGTTTTCAGAAAGTATGGGTTTTGTAGGTTGCCCTAGATGGCCGCAGAGCACCGGGCCAAAAACCCAGGTGACCCCCCTTGCAAAACCAGGTGGTTTTGAGATAGGCAAATTTTAAGTCACCTCACTATGTTTTGGGCCCTTGCCTGTCGCGGGAACTTGGGCCTCCCACACAAGTGAGGCACCATTTTTACCGGGAGACCCAGGGGAACCCTGGGAGGTGGGAAATTTGAGTGAGCCCGGTGATGCCACAACTTTCCCACACAAAAATGTGTGAAAAAAGTGATTTTTTCAGCTAAAATTGTGGTTTGCAGGGGATTCTGGGTAAGGAAACGTTGGGGGATCCACGCAAGCCATACCTCCCTGGAAGTCCCCGGGTGTCTAGTTTTCAGAAATGTATGGGTTTGGTAGGTTTCCCTAGATGGCCGCCAAACACCGGGCCAAAAACCCAGGTGACCCCCTTGCAAAACCAGGTGGTTTTGAGATAGGCAATTTTGATGTCACCTCACTACGTTTTGGGCCCTTGCCTGTCGCGGGTACTTGGGCCTCCCACACAAGTGAGGCACCATTGTTACTGGGAGACCCAGGGGAACGCTGGGAGGTGGGAAATTTGAGTGAGCCCGGTGATGCCACAACTTCCCACACAAAAATGTTTGAAAAAAGTGATTTTTTCAGCTAAAATGGAGGTTTGCAGGGGATTCTGGGTAAGGAAACGTTGGGGGATCCACGCAAGCCATACCTCCCTGGAAGCCCCCGGGTGTCTAGTTTTCAAAAATGTATGGGTTTGGTAGGTTTCCCTAGATGGCCGCCGAGCACAGGCCAAAAAGACAGTTGACCCCCTTGCAAAACCAGATCGTTTTGACATTGTTTGTTTCTACAGCGTGAGAATTTCGGCACAATATTGCAAGGAAAATGTGACAGACATTTTGAGGTTTGCAGGACATTGTGGATAAAATAACTTTTTGGAATTCACAAGAGAGACATCACCATGAACTCCCGTGGGTTTACGACAATATCTACAGTTGGTGGGTTATTCTTACATGGAACATACACCTTGGCAGAGAAACTAAAAAGACAAAGATTCCTGCACAGCCATCTATTCCTCAAACGCACACACATAATGGTTGGATTTGGCACGAGGGTGAGTGATGGTTCAGTATATACAATTGTATTAGCAAGTGATTTCACAAAAATGAAATGCACTGTTAATAATTGAAAGGGCGAGAAACTAAACCATTGACTCACAGCTCGTGAGCTGTAAAGCCACGACAAGGCACCAACCTCTTTACAGGCCATTCATACACCTTTCATACGTGTGAGACATACAAAACCATTCACACCGGCAGCCGCGGGCCCATCACATAACAAAACCCACACCAGCACACAGCGCCATTGAAGGGCCCATCACTTTCACACGCCCACATTCCTGACACAGCAACTACACAAGCTGATGGATTGCGTGGAGTGGCACTCAGCTAGCAGTGTGTGTAGTGACCAGCAGCAAGTCACTACTCACACACCGCCAGCCAAGCACCATTCCACGCACACCGCCAACCAAGTGCTAGTCCACACACACCGCCAACACATTTAGGATTTTTATTAGACAAAAATAAAAACACAAACAAATCGCAAATCGATACAAATCTACAAACACAAAATCAGAAACTAAATACATTGCACTAACGCCAACCTTGAAACAGAATCAAATTTTTCAAAGAATACAGACCAGGCAGTTCACTTTACCACTCATGAATGCTCCCAAAAATTATTTTGCGTGTGGTACGCTCTAAAACAAGCAGGGACACACAGCCCAGGTTTAGAAGGACAGTCGGGGCAGTACATACGAATCTCCTTCCGCGTACCTCTTCGCCAACAGAGTCTGCATCTCCTAGTGGGAAAATCTTTTGCCGGTGTGGGAGGGATGAAATCAGGAAAGTGGCGATCTTTCAATCGAACCACATCCTCCACCACTCCAAATCTAGGAACACTTGCATGTTCCACAACAACAAGGCTAGCTATCACAGAGTGCTGAAACTGAAGAAATGTCAAGTTTGACGTAGGAGAACACTCCTTGAACACAATAAAAGCATTGAAATTTGCTAATTCGAAGAAATGGATGGCCAACTTCTTATACCAAACATAAGACTTCCGAATAGCAGAGTAAGGTTCCAACCTCTGATCTACTCTGTCAACACCACCCATGTGCTTATTGTAGTCTAGAATGCACACAGGTTTGCGCACTTCAGCAACCTGACCCCAAACAGCCACAGGTGAAGTACTCTCATCATGGATGGTAGTCAGCATGTACACATCCTTCCTGTCCACAAATTTTACAGCTAGTAGTTCATCACTACTCAAGGAACTGCACTGCCCCCTCTGAAGTTTTTTGCAAACAAGCTCTTTCGGATAACCTTTACGGTTAGAGCGGATTGTGCCACATGCAAAAGTGTCCACTTTATACAATTCCTTAAATAATTGCACAGCAGTATAGAAGTTATCAAGGTACAAATGGTGGCCTCTGTTAAACAGTCTTCTAGCAAGATCCCACACAATTTTCTCTGAAACTCCAAAAGTGGACGGACAACCTGGGGGGGTCAATAGTAGAATCTCTACCAGTGTACACACGAAAATTAAAAACATATGCTGTCCTACTCTCAGACAACATATACAGCTTAATTCCATAGCGTGCCCTCTTGCTAGGGATGTACTGCCTAAAAACCAAACGGCCCTTGAACAAGACCAAAGACTCATCAATAGATATTTCTTTCCCTGGAGTATAGATCTCAGAAAATCGATCTACAAAGTGATCAATAACGGGCCGAATCTTAAAAAGACGGTCACAGTCAGGGTGATCTCGTGGCAACGCCATAGAATTATCAACAAAATGCAGCATACGTAGCAAAAGTAAATACCGATTACGAGTCATAACTGCAGGAAATAAGGCAGTTGCCAACAAGGGGCTAGTAGACCAATATGAAGCCAAGGTTGGCTTCCTTACCACACCCATCAATAAAGTCAAACCCAAAAACTTCTTAATCTCTTCCAGATATGTGGGAGTCCACCGGGTAGCTCTAGACTGGGGCCTAAGTTTATCGCTGTGGTCCCTCAAAAACTGTTCAGCATACAAATTCGTCTGCTCAACAATCTCACCCAAAAATACATCATCCATAAACAACTGAAAAAACTGTATAGGCAAAAAGTGTTCACGATCCACTGTACACCCTGCATCACCGCTAAAGGCAGGCAACACCGGCTGCACCATGTTTGGATCAACCCAAAGTCCAGCACTTCCAGTAGGAAGCCTAGCAGCCTCAGACTGCAATCCAGATGCCTCTTGCACCATCGGCACAGCAGTTTCCTCCTCTAAGACAGGCACTTCATCCGCACTGAGAGTTGCTTCATCCACACCAAGAGTACCTTCATCTGCACTGAGAGTACCTTCATCATCTGATGATTCCATGTTGAGAGAAAACTCACTGCCAGAATCTTCCCCTCCTCCTCTCCCTCAGACGCACTGTCAGTCTCATAATCATGCTCAGAGGAAGATTCAAGAAGCATACCAACCACCTGTTGAGCAGTCATTCTACGGCTAGCCATATTGCTTACTAATAAAGGTAACTTGTCAAACAAGTCAACAACAACAAACACTTTGTAAAATAAGTAATAAACAAAAAGCACCTTTATCAAAAACTCATATATACTCCAAAACAATACCACTCACTTGCCAGAGGCAGCTAAACTACTCACCACCACCTACTCTGTACAGACACAGTATGGATCAACAATATCCCACTAAAAAAGAAAGAGAAAAGCAATTACGCATAAGACTAAGCAAAACACATTGCAAAGAATTTCATGCTCAAACCACTTACTAAATATAACGCCATTATGACATCACTTACAAAAACATTCATTCAGACATTATAATATTACTCATTTGGAGTAAATACAACAAAAAAAAAATTCTTACCAAAACAATGCAACTACACAAAACTGCAGAACAACCACTGTTGAAACTGGAATCAGGAATCAAAAGCTTTAGACTAGAATAAAAAGGAGAAAAAAAACTTTATTGTCACATATGCATATAATGCTCTAGACCATCACATACTGCGCAAAATGTATTACTTGAACCTTCCACTTTCAAGAAGGAAAGACCGATGGCCCAATCCTTTACAAGCAACGCGGCGAGAATCTGGAACTCAGCCTCAGCTCCGGACCACCCCCTCCCTCTTCCCAGTCCTTCAAAACTGACCTCAAAGTTCTCCTCCTGCAAAGACACTTCCAAACTTAATTCACACCCTCTCTATTGTCTGAAGGAAGTCTTTACATTATAGGAAATTCTGTTCTCCATGCCCGTAGAAGTGCCTTCCCAGTGTGTTCCTGTGTTTTGAGTGTCTGCCATTTATTGCACTTTTATACCTCTACTTGTACTTTGTACTCTTTGGTAACTTGCACACATGTCACTTTTCCTCTTGTAACGTATTGTTTGCTACCTCTTGTATTTTGTTTGCTTTTGATACATGCACAATTACCACCATTGCCTCATGTAACATAACGTTTGCTCTTGTTTTCAGAGTGTCTGCCATTTATTGCAGTATTTTACCTCATGTGACATCCATCAGAGAGCTGCGTGAATAATTACCTGGTAATCCCCTCAGCACAATGCAAACACCCACCCGAAATAGGTACCCAGTGAGGTCACACCGGTCGCATCGCCCTTACCTGCTCAAGGTTCATGTGACCTCAGTGACAGTCACAGCGACTGGATCACTGTTGCTCTAGGGTGTGCTGCTTCGTAGGCATGCCCGCAAGACTGGAGATGAACTTCAGTATGGATTGTGGTGGACAGGCCTTCAAGGTTAACCCACAATTGACACCACTTGGGTACACCTGCTTGTGCTAAGACATCAAGCCTTCAAAGGTCTAGTGGGGCCTTCTACGGTCTAGCATGGGAATGTGCTCCCTCAGTACAGTGTGTGGTGGACTGGTCATGAATGCGGAACCCGGTTCCCCAGTTCCAAATTCCACAGCTCTGGCCATAGTGCCACATCCCCACTGAACACCATACTTGCCCACTGAGAGAAACTCGCACTGCCTTCAGCTATAACCTAATTGTGCCCGCTATAAACACTTGGATGTGGCTCAATTCAAAATATGCACTTGATAAGAGTAATATGCTGCCTAAAAAAAAAAAGCAACCACTCATAGGGAATGCAAAGCATGTGAAATGTAAGCAGAAACAACATGGTTACCTAAACTATCTCTCACTAACTATTCAGAAATCAGCGAGTGGTTTCACTTGAAAAGTTATGGACATGACTAGAGGGCCCTGAAGGGAACCGTTTCACTGTCCATTGCTTACATCCTCACAAAACGTAAGCAGTATGGTATAAAAAGACCACATCCATAAACACAGAGCCATGGTACACATTGTGTTTTCCAATCCACCCATCAACCAGGTATTGCAGTACCTCCAGGAATGGTGCACTCTCCCAACCTGGAAACAACAATTCTCTTCAAAGAAAGACGAGAAAATGAAAGTAGCACTTCACTGGCAAACTCTGTAAAGTGATGCTGGTGTATTTGGATGTAAAAAAAAACAATCTGGCCACCTTGCAACCCCGCTGTCTTGCTATTAGTTAGGCATTTAATTCTCATATAAGAAATTCTATTTTTCTACGTGCTGCTGCACTTTGGATTTAAAAAATTAAAAAGAAGGGCATTTCTCGGCATTTTTGGATCCATTTCACAGGGAAGCAACTAGAAAGACGAGCGTTTTTCAAATTTGGATCCATTTCACAGGGAAGCAACAACAGGCACACACGAACGAAGCCGAGCCTCGTGGCATGCCTGGGCATACCAAAGTGCCCCACCCTAACCCAAACCCACCGATGCAAAAATCATGCTGCTGCACTTTGGATTTGAAAAATTAAAAAGAAGGGCATTTCTCTGCATTTTTGGATCCATTTCACAGGGAAGCAACTAGAAAGACGAGCGTTTTTCAAATTTGAATCCATTTCACAGGGAAGCAACAACAGGCACACACGAACGAAGCCGAGCCTCTGGCATGCCTGGGCCTTCCATAGTGCCCCCACCCTAACACAAACCCACCGATGCAAAAATCCCCCCTCCCCAGCCCCAAAACTCACCTTTACTCTCCGACGCGCAGGAAGCAAATGGCTTCCTGCGCCTCAGAGAGCAAAGGGGAAACCTCCAATGACGTCAGCGCGGCTCGCGCGCTGATATCATTGATGACGCGGGGGGAGGCAAGGGAAGGTCTTCCCCTGCCTTCCCAGTAAAAAAAAAAAAGATCGACCACTCATGGGGGGAGCGCCAGCGCTTCCCCCGTGGGTGGGTGCCATGACGAGCTGGACTCGTCATCGGCACAGCGCGACTGTGCTCCATGACGAGTCCAGCTCGTCATGGGCACAGAAGGGGCTAATTAGGCCAATCTTCATTATATGCGGGGCCCCCCCTGCCCTGAGGACCGCCACCTCCCTGGGCTTTTTTTGGCAATAAAAGTGTGGGGGGGGGCTCCTGCCTCCCCTATGCAGCCCAGGAGACACTCACGTCCCCGAAGCTTTAAAAAGAAAAGGCACGGGGGCTCCTACCCCCCACGCAGCCCCAGGGACCACCACCTCCCAAAGACTATATGCATTAAATGCAGGGGGCCACGTGGCCTCCCCGCAGCCCCGCGGACCGCCCCCTCACTGGGCTACATATAAAAAATGAAGTGTGGGGGGCTTGAGCCCCCCGCACTGCCCCGGGCACCACCACCTCCCCGAGGCATACATATATTAAATGCGGGGGCCTGCTGCAGCCCCCCGGCCTCAGGGACCAGTACCTCCCCAGGGCTTTAAACATGTTGGAGGGGGCCGCGTGGCCCCCCTCGTAGAGCTCTCCATGGCCCCGGGGACCACCACCCCCCAGGACCAGCTCCAGCAATGTGCCAGGGTGCCCACCCCTGGGACATTGCAGTTTGCTTTGGCATGGCATGCCATAGCAAACGCTGCTTTGCTTCATGGAAGAAAGAGCCTTGAAAATGCTCTTGCTTTCATGAAGCGAAGCAGACTTGCTTTTGGGCAAAGGGAGCTGCATGTTAAAACAATGCTGGCTCCTGCAGGAGGCAGGGAGCCGGAAGGCACAACGGGGGCAATGAGGTACCCCGCGGTCCCCAATGAGAGCCCATGCCCCGGGGGATAGGGTCCCTGGGCTGATAATGACCCGGGAGATGGGCCACTCAGCCACCTCCCTTTTTAAAATATTTTATTAAAAATAGCGGGGCCCCATTGGATGAGGTCCTCGGGCCGAAATCGCCCTGGGGAGTGGGGCTGCGCGCCCCCCCTCCTTTGAAATTAAATAATAAAATAAATGGCCAAGGCCCCGGGGATGGTGTCCCCGGGGCCGTAATTGACCTGGGGAGGGGGGCTGCAGGACCAGCCCAGGAAATGGGGTCCCCAGGGGATATATCGGTATTGGGAGGGGGGCCACATGGCCCCCATCCCTTTGTATTTAATTTAAAATAAAAAAAATAGGTGATGGGGTCCCCGGGATCCAAAAGCAGCAAGGGCAGGGGGGCCACACGGCCCCCTTTCCTTAACAAAAAAACAAAAAAAATGACAACCGAACTGGCAACTCCCCAGTAGCCCCGCCCCCTTTCACCACTACTCTGCAAAGGCGCCTCCTGGCGGTTGGGGAATGAAGTCACCGTCGCTACTGAGGGTCCTTATTGGCCAACTAGCCTGCCAGGTACCTCCACTGTGTGGGGCCTACTGGAAGTAAAAGGAGGGTTAGTTGGCCCCCTGGGACCCTCAAGAGGCAAGGAGACTTCATACCCCAACCAAGAGTGCGCCAGGAGACGCATTTGCTGAGGCGTGGTCTGTGACCACCTCTCAGCAATCCCACTCTTTGGGGCCTACTGGAGGTAACAGGTAGGCTAGTTGGCCCCTAAGGACCCCCAGCAGTGAAGGGGACTTCATCCCTCAGCCAAGAGCACACCAGGAGGCTCTTTTGCAGAGTGGAGGACAAAGGGGGCGTGGCCTGGAATCACAGCTCAGCAATCCTGCTGTGTGAGATTACTGGAGTCAAACGCGCCTCGTGGTGCACTACTGGTTGGGGGATGAAGTCCACTTTACTCCTGAGTGACCTTGGGGGCCAAGAATCCCTCCTGGTACCAACTGTAAGTTCTACGCAGTGGAATTCCTGAGTGCTGGTTCCAGGTTTATTGGTGAATGAGTGGGTTTATGAGTGACTGTATGGATGACTCAGTGTGTGCATGACTGACTGTATAAGTGAGTGATTAGGTGAATGTATGGGTGAGTGACAGGTTGTATGAATGTGTTTATCTGTCTGACAGTTAAAGTCTAAGTGGGTGTATGAGTGTATTAGTGGGTATGTGAATGGCTATATGGGTAACTGATTGGTTGTCTGACTACGTCTATGGTTGTCTGGGTGTCTGTGTTTGTGGGTGAGGAGGTGTGTGACTGCCTGTATAGATTAACCCAGGGCGGATAACTCTGCTCCGCCAGCGGAGTTTGCGGAGATTTGCCTACTCCGCGCTCCATGGTGAACGCAGAGATAAGCAAAACTCCGCCTCCATGGGGAGCGGAGTTAGCCGCTCCCTCCCCCCTTCCAAATACTTTACAAATAATAAAAAGAAGGCACTTACCTGTGTTTCTACCGCCTCCCCTGTCTGGCCGCTCTCCTTCCTGTTCCTCTTGCGTCCTTTTTCATTTAAAAAAACACTAAGTTGTACGTCTTATGAGTGTGCATGCGCACGCACAAGACGTACAATGTAGTTTTTTCAATGAAGAAGGATGCGAGGCGGCAAGGAGCAGGAAGGAGAGCGGCTAGGCAGGGGAGGCGGCAGAAACACAGGTAAGTGCCTTCTTTTTATTATTTTTAAAGCATTTGAGAGGAGGGGAGTGGGAAGGGACCGGAGCTATGAGTAGCTCCATGGAGTTTTTTTCAAACTCCATGGAGCTACGCGTAGAGGCACTACGCCAGCTCTGTCCACTCTTAGTATGGATCAGTGAATCTGTGAGTCAGTGGCTCTATGGGGTACTGTTGTATGTGTGAATGGGTGAGAGTGTCTGTATGGCTTTGTTGGTGATTGAGTGCATGTGCATGCATGAGTGCATGTGTCAGTATAGGTGAGTACCTGAGTATGTGAAAGGCAGTATACATGAGTGATGGGGTATATGAGTGACTGTATGCCTGAGTGAGTGAATGTGAGTGGCTATATAGAGTGCATGCTTTTGTCAGTGACTGTATTGCTGAGTGAGTATGTGTTCCTATTTCTATGAGTAAGTAAGTGGGTGGGTGTGTAACTGTTTGTGTAAGTAAGTGGCTGTATGATTGACTGTATGGGTGATTGTCTAGGTGTGTGAGTAGTTTTATGGATGACTCACTCAGTGTGTCAGCACCTGTATGCCTGTATGAGTGGATATGTCAATGGCTGTATTCATTGGTCCTTACTACAAGGTTGGACTAAAACAATTTTCAGCGAAATCTTGTGAAACAGTTTAATTTTGTTAGATTGACCAGCCGGTTTGGAAGTATAACCGGCAGAGAGGATATAGAATTTAGGACCTAAAGAGCCATACAGCCCTGAAGAAGTTGTGGAGTCTGCCCCTATCAACGAAACAAGTGTTGGCTGGCCGTTGTTGGATTGAAAGAAAAAGAAAAGACAACAGCACTATACTCCTCTTTATTTTTTAACTTACTGATTTGTGGATTTTCACTTGTAAATAGAGCGTGTGCATAGGATAAGAATTGCTACAATACTGGCTTCAGGGTCCAACAATTTGAGGGTCTAGGGTGTTTTCCCTCGCCTTTTGCACTGCGGAGAGAAACAAAATCTAATACTGATGCTAACTTGATAGGCGCCAATTCTCCTAGTTAATGACACCCCTCCAGTGCAAGTACTAGCCAAATATAAAACAACAACCCTTCCCATGTCACTGTTTTAAGGCTCACCATGTTTCTGTACCTCTCTAGCTTCTTTCTGCACCTCTCTTGCCTCTTTCTGTACCTCTCTAGCTTCTTTCTGCATCTCTCTTGCCTCTTTCTGCACCTCTCGTATCTCTTTCTGCACCTCTCTTGCCTCTTTCTGCACCTCTCTTGCCTCTTTCTGCACACCTCTTGCCAATTTATACACCATACTCTTCTGTCTGTACCTCTCTTGCTTCTTTCTGCACTTCTCTTACTTCTTTCTGCACTTCTCTTGCTTCTTTCTGCACCTTTCTTCCTCTTTCTGCACCTTCCTTCTTCTTTCTGCACCTGTATTCCTCTTTCTGCAGTTCTCTTGCTTATTTCTGCATGTCTCTTGCTTCTTTCTGTACCTCTCTTGTTCCTTTCTGCACTACTCTTGCCTCTTTGTGAACCTCTCTTGCGTTTTCTGCACCTCTCTTGCTTCTTTCTGCACCTCTCTTGTTCCTTTCTGCACTACTCTTGCCTCTTTGTGCACCTCTCTTGCCTCTTTCATCACTTTTCCTGCTTCTTTCTGCACCCCACTAACTGCTTTCTGTACCTCACTTGCTTTTTTCTGTACTTTTCTTGCCTCTTTCTGCACCTCTCCTGCTTCTTTCTGTACCTCTCTTGTTTCTTTCTGCACCCCTCTTGCCTCTTTCATCACTTCTCTTGCTTCTTTCTGCACCTTTCTTCCTCTTTCTGCACTTGTCTTGCCTCTTTCTGCACTTCTCTTGCTTCTTTCTGTACCTTTCTTTTTCTTTCTGCACTTCTATTGCCTCTTTCTGTCTGTACCTTTCTTCTTCTTCCTGCACCTCTCTTGCTTCGTTCTGTACCTCTCTTGCTTCTTTCTGCAACTCTCATGCTTCTTTCTGTACTTCTCGTACCTCTTTCTGCATGTCTCTTCCCTCTTTCTGCACCTCTCATGCCTCTTTCTGCACCTTTCTTCCTCTTCCTGCAATACTCTTGCTTCTTTCTGCACCTCTATTGCTTCTTTCTGCACCTCTCTTGCTTTTTTCTGTACCCCTCTTGCCTCTTTCTGCATCCCTCTTGCCTCTTTCTGCACCTCTCTTACCTCTTTCTGCACCTCCCTTGCTTTTTTCTGCACCTCTCTTGCCTCTCTCTGCACCTACTTGTTTCTTTCAGTATATCACACTCTTCTTTCTGCACCTCTCTTTCTTCTTTCTGCATGTCTCTTGCCTCTTCTGCACTTCTCTTGCCTCTTTCCACATCTCTCTTGCTACTTTCTGCACCTCTCTTGCTTCTTTCTACACTTCTTTTTTTTATATGTATATATATATCTTCACTAAAAAAAACAGGTTTCGGGGACGTTATAGTTAGCAATTAGCAGTTAAAAAAGCGAAGAAATTCAGTGAAAAAAACACATGTTCCAGGGATGTTATAGTTAGAAGTTAGCATTTAAAAAAACCTTAGATAATCAATCGGAACGTTATAGTTAGACTAACATTTCACTCATAGAATACCAGAGAAATTCAGCCGTTCTCACACCCCCACAATGCACTGCTGATGACGTCACATATTACATCACTCATAACATGGTCAGTGACATCACTGATATATATATTTATATATATGGGTGTATGTGTATTCACTGAAAAAAACAAATACAGTGATGTAAGGTATGGTAATAATATCTTACTTCACATTAAAAAAACTTTACTGAAAAAACATAAGGTTAAAGTGATATTATAGTTTGGGGAGAATGTTAGTTAAAATGTTACATTTAAACTAAAAAAACACTAACTCTCTGTTTTAAGTAACTGAAGAAGCAATGACACGTGTCCCCACCATGCACAGTTTTGTCAACAATGATGTCATTTCAGATTTCATCAATGATGTTATCAATGTTGTCATAGATTATTTCACCTAATGATGTAATATGTGAGCTCATAAGCAGCCAGACCAGTGACGGCTGGCATCTACGGGGAGCAGGGTTGAGGGCGCATGTATGCAAATATTATAACAAAAAAAAATGTACCTGAACCGACGTTCTCTGACTTCCTTCGCTCCGGACCTCTTCTCAACCGGACCTCTTAACCGAATGCTGCAGTGCAGGCACCAATATTGGAGCAGCTCTTATGCTGTGAGAGCAGTGCCATGGTTAGAGGGAACGGCCTCACTTGCTGCTCCCAAGGACACTGGAGCCCTGCACTTACTCTGACCCAGCTGTCTTAAGCCAAAAACTGGGGGCTAACTTTAGTGGGCAATGCTTCTCTGCTCCAATGGAGGAGCCACCCCGGAGCCAAAACCTACTTTCAATGCCCCACATGGCTGGCCAAACCCTCACCACGTGTGGTCCTTTTTCTCCATCCGAGGTGGCTCTCACGGTTAGGCGCTGGGGAGCCAGCTCATCAACCTGTGCTCCTGCAAGACTTTCACGGGAGCACAGTGGCTGCGCTGGCTCCCGAGAGACACCGGGGAGATTGCAATGCCTGAGGGTGTCAGGGTATCCCTTCGTCGCGCCCCCTTATACCTGAAGCCCTGCAATGGAGGTTGCAACATGCCTGTGTTGCAGTCAGCCAATCGGAGCGAGTGCTCTTGCAGGACTCACAAGAGCTTCTCTCTTCAGCAAGAGTGAGATGGCTGACAGGAAAAAAGGTCATTGGGGCCAAATGGATAGCTCCATTATTTGAAGTTGCGTACTTGTGGGTATCTCATTGGACATTCATGTTCCCAACAGTCCAGATAGCTATAAGCCTTGAACCTTAATTTCTCAAAAACTACTGAACAATTTTACACCAAATCACAAAAATACACTTTCTGGGTAAAGATCTAGCTTTCTGCCAATTTTGGTGTAGTTCCATTCAGCTATTCTGGCTGTAGCGCTGTCTAAAACTCCCCATGCCCCATGGAAATTGCATTGTGAACCCCCCCCACCCCATTATTCTAGCTCCTGCTTGATGGATCACCCCAAAACGTTCCAGGAAGGAGCTGAAGTGGATGAACTTTGCTTTGGAAAGATTCATGAAGATTCCTAAATGGCGCCATGCTTTCTGCACCTCTCCCCACTGTGTTCTGATAGTCCCTTACATTGGTAGAGCACCAACTTTAGGACAGTACTGAGCGCCAAGCTTGAGGGCATCATTTACACTCTGAAATTGGCACCAGTCGCATCACCCAAAAGCCTGCACTGTGAACATCATTGTCTCTCTTTTATTTCTACACTGTGGGAATAAAAGAGGGACAAGGGTGTTTACATGATCAAGTCATTGCTGATGACAGCATCTTATTGGTGGCCCACCACTGCCATGCATTATAGGCACCTGTTTATTTGCAGCCACTTAAGAGGCAGAAAAAAGCTGTTCTTGTCCATGATTCATTTGATTACTGGCTATTGGCAAAGCATAAAGGTCAGATTGGCTCATAGTAGAAGTAAATTATTATTATATTTGGAGAAGCCTTGGTTCAGTTAGGGTTGGCACCTGGCAGTCTAGTATTTTAATGCTCCTACTGACACAAAACGTAGGAAAATCACCTAGAGCCAGTAGTTTTCCCCCTTTATTAGTACACACTTTAAACAGTAAATATAAGTAGAAAAGCATGTTAAACTGTTTTCTAGAGCCTTAATGATGCCTGACTGATAGTTAAAGTAAGCAAAGAGAGAAAGATGTGTAAAAAACGTATTTCAAACAAATATATATAAAGTTTCATTTGAGTACCATGCTGGAACCTTTACAGAATTTAAAAACTTTAACAAATGACTGGTATTTATCTCTAGGAAAGATGGCAACCCTAGTTCCTATGCTTCTTTTTATGCACCTCAACTCCTGCTTTATTACTTGACTAAGTAAATTGGATGTAACTTTCACTGGTGCAGCAGGTGCAGTGACAACAGGGCCAAATGAACCCTGATTGTTGCTATATTATAGAATTAAAAACAAATAAGTGCTGATTCAAGGCAAAATAAGAGCAGCCTGTGTGCCTGACATTTTTCAGGAGATAATAATAACGCCGTGAAAACTCTGGTGGTTAATACACTTAATGGAGAGATCTGTGATTAGTCTAGTCAGCGTTTTGATCGTGATAGCATGTAGAATGGAGACTACACATTTATATTTTGTGTTACTGCTTTTGTCACAGAGATATTTTGCTATTTGGAGTTTGTTATCAGAGGTAGGTACCCTTGACCAAATAGGGACCCTTGCTTCTAGTCAGGGTAAGGGGGTACACTCCTAAAATAAACCCTACTCACTCCCTTGATAGCTTGGCACGAGCAGACAGGCTTATCTCAGAGGCAGTGTGTAAAGCATTTGTGAACACATATAGTAACCCAGTGACAACACTACAGATGGACATCCCACAAGTTGTCGTATAAAAATAAGTATTTTTACATAGACTTGACACAAGACCACAAACGACAAAAATCCACAATACTGTACTTTAAAAATGGTAGAAATAGCTTAGTTCTCTTAAGATGTAAAATATAACACTTTGAGTTCAATGTACCTTAGGATGCGTAACGCTATACAACGAAAGTGGTGCAGGGAAGGTGATGCGTCGGTTTCTTACTGCGCGTTCGTGGTGATGCGACCTGCAACGCCTCCCTGTGATGCGGCGGCATCTGATGCAACGTCGATCCTCTTCTCCGGTGATTCTTGTTTCCCAAAAGTGATCTAAAGTTCTGGGGTCTGGGTCCCCCTTTTTATACACAGTTTCTCTTTGTTCTCTGAAGGCAGAGAGGCCTTTGCCTAGTCCAGACCAGTTCTGGTCAGTCCTGGAGCACTTTGTTGACAAGACTCCTTCTTTCCTTTCACAGTGCAGGCCAGGGACATCAGAGGCACCACAGGAGGTGGAGCCAGCATTGTGGAGGGAAGGCATAGCCCTATTCAGGTCCCAGGTGCAACTCCTCCCACCCATCTACATGCAGATCTCTCTATTCAGCCTTGTGCTGACTCACCCCGTCTCCTGGAACCCCCCAGCCCCTGTCACTCAAACTCCAGACAAGGAATACACAACCTAGCAGAGGCAGGCTAGGATGGTTAGACAAGAAAATACCTACTTTCTAAAAGTGGTATTTTCAAACACAGAATGTTAAAACCAGCTCCACTAAAAGATGCATTTTATCATTCTGAGTTCAGGCATACTAAACTCGAATTTCTACCTAGTTCCCTGAGTCAGTTGTAAGATGTAATAATCAAACTGCCCATTCTGGCCTATGGGGAACATCTGGCCTTGCAATTGTGAAAAACGAAAATGGCTGTAATTCACTATTAGGACATGCCACACACACCTACCATAGGGGTGTCTGATATGAAGAAAAGGGAAGGTTTAGGGACTGGCAAGTGGGTGCACTTGCCCAGTCAACATGGTAGTACCAGACTGCACACAGGCTCTGCAATGGCAGACCTGAGACACACTTTTACAGGCTGCTTCTGTGGGTGGCACAACCAGTGCTGCAAGCCCACCAGCAGCATTTGCTTTACAAGCCCTGGGAAACACTCAGTGCACTGTACTAGGGTCTGACAAGTAAACCAAACCAGCCAGTCATGGAATCACTAATCCATACATCAATTTACCATAGGGAGCACTTGCACTGTGGCACTGGACAGCAGTGGCACAGTGCCCAAAGCATCTATAAGCAGCAAAAACACACGAGGCATCAGCAAGAAAATGGAAGGCAGACCCACGCCAAGGTGCCAGGTCTAACACGTGTCCCCTTCAGCTGAAATGTGGGGAGAACTACCCTACCTCCTGGGAGTTCTCATCACTAAGGCGGAAAAATCTGGACAGACCATCAGCATTGGCGTGTTCTGTACCAGGGCGGTGTTCCACTGTGAAATCCATCCCCTGTAGGGAAATGGACCACCTCAACAGCTTTTAATTCTCACCCCTCATCTGCATCAACCATCTGAGGGGCCTGTGATCTGTCTGAACCCAGAAGTGAGTCCCAAACAGGTATGGTCTCGGCTTCTTCAGTGCCCAGACCACAGTAAATGGCTCACGCTCAATCGCATTCCAACTCTGTTCCTGTGGAAGTAACCTCTTACTGATGAAGGCTACGGATTGATCTAGGCCCTCCTCATTTATCTCTGACAAAACAGCCCCCACACCATGCTCTGTAGAGTCTGTTTGAATGATAAATTCTCTGGAGAAGTTGGGTGCCAGGAGCATGGGTGCCGTGCACATAGCAGTTTTCGAGTCCTCAAAAGCTTTCCGACAGGTGTCAGTCCAAATCACTTTCTTGGGCGGCTTCCTGGAAGTCAGCTCTGTCAAGGGTGCAACAATGCTGCCATACCCCTTGACAAACCTCCTGTAATACCCAGTCAGTCCTAAAAAGGCTCTCACCTCTGTCTGGGTTTTGGGGGGTTCCCAAGCCAGGATGGTTTCATTCTTGGGCTGTAGGGGCGCCACCTGGCCGCTCCCAACCTGGTGTCCCAAGTACACCACGGAACCCTGCCCGATCTGGCACTTACTTGCCTTGATCGTGAGGCCTGCCCTCCGCAGCACCATCAACACTTCCTAGCGGTGGCGCAGATGTTCTTCCCAACTGGCGCTGAACACTGCAATGTCATCCAGGTAGGCGGGAGTTACTTTGGGGCCCACTCTGGAACTCCCTCTGTTTACCCTTGTCCCCCCACTCTTCTGCTAGGGACCCTGTCCACTCTTGGCGGAGTCTCCCACGTGACCCTTGTGGACCCGGGTGCTCACCCAGCGGTCCGCCTCCTCAGCAAGCTTCCTAGGGTTAGTCAGCCTGTTATCAATCAGGTGCTGACGTAGCTCTGGAAAACAATTACTTGACAAGTGCTCCCATGCAATTAAATCAAAGACCCCCTCAAAATCATTAACTTTGCTATCCTTCACCCAACCATCCAATGCTCTGCAAAATTAAGTTACATATTCTACCCATGTGCTTGACTCCACCTTCTTGCAATTTCTAAACCTGTGTCTATACAATTCAGGAGTCAACCCATGCCTAGACATCAATGCTTCTTTCATGTGGCTATAAGAATTATGGCTTTCAGAGGGCAAGTCTAACAGTGTATCCCGTCCCTCACTAAGGAACCGCCACCCACAGCCATGCTCCACAGTCCTTCTCAGGGACCCGGTGGAAAGATATGGCTACCTCATAGGCCTTAAACCACTGCCCAATGTCATCATTCTTATAAAACTCTCTGACCACATCCTTAGGAATATACACCCTAGCTGGCATGGATGGTGTGCTGCCACCAGAGGGAGTAATTTCTAAGCTCCTTGCTTTCAATTCCAACTCCCTCAAACTTCTCTCATGATCCAGTTGCATCTTCTCTTCCTCTAGGACCAATTTCCTAATTTCTAACTGCCCATTCATTTTGGCTAGCTCCAACTCATGCATACTATTCCTCTCCCTGTCCTCCAGCTCCTCTGGGAACAGGCCTTTGGCAGACACTGCTACCCACTGGGGAAATTGCTCTCCTTTCCCCTGGACCAAATGGCCCATCCAGCTGCTCCTTTGCATTCTCAACCCCTTCCTCATTCTCAAGGGTACTCCTTGCTGCGACCCAGGCCCTCAGCACCTTTTGGAACTCATCCTTCTTGGAGAGACCGGTCATTGCAGATTTAAATTTCCTGCAGAAATGCTTTAGCTGTTTTACATTGTAGCATTACAGTTTCTCCTCTTCCCACTCATAATCAACAGATGCTATGGATGCTGCTTTCTCCATGGTGGTTAAACTTGACAGTTCTTTTCAAAAATACAAAATTCCAGGAAAAACAATTTACCAAAAGTATGTGGTCGCGTTTTGGTCTGCACTCACTAGTAGTGTTCACCAATCACTGCATATCAGTCACAAATGCAAGTCCAAATTTTCACAGCTGACCACCAATGTTAGAACTGGGGGTCTCTAGTTGGCAGAGGTAGGTACCTTTGACCAAATAGGGACCCTTGCTTCTAGTCAGGGTAAGGGGGTACACTCCTAAAATAACCCCTGCTCACCCCCTTGGTAGCTTGGCACGAGCAGACAGGCTTATCTCAGAGGCAGTGTGTAAAGCATTTGTGAACACATACAGTAACCCAGTGACAACACTACAGATGGACACCACACAGTAGTAGTAGTAGTAGTAGTATAAAAATAAGTATTTTTATATAGACTTAACACAAGACCGCAAACGACAAAAATCCACAATACTGTACTTTAAAAAGGGTATAAATAGCTTAGTTCTCTTAAGATGTAAAATGCGACACTTTGAGTTCAATGTACCTTAGGACGCGTAATGCTATACAACGAAAGTGGTGCAGGGAAGGTGATGCGTCGGTTCCTTGCACGCAAGAACGGTGATGCGTCGGGTCCCTACTGATGCATAGGGGATGCGTCGGTTCTTCTCTGCGAGGGGAGGTGATGCGTCGGTTTCTTACTGCGCTTTCGTGGCGATGCGACCTGCAACGCTGTGATGCAATGAAGATCCGGTGCGATGAAACAAAGATGGCGTCTTCTTCTTGATGCAACACGATGCGTGCACGCCCGACAGCCGTGCGGCGACTTAACGATTATTCTAAGCTGCGACAGACCCTGTGACACGCTTCCCAGTGATACGGCGGCGTCTGATGCGATGTCGATCCTCTTCTCCGGCGATGCGAGGTGCTTCGGCAATTTTGCGACATCTGCAGCGGCAACACGCTTTCCCAGCAATGCGACGACAGCGGATGTGGCTGCAACACGCTTCTCCGATGATGCGGTGGCATCTGGTGCGTCGTCGATCCTCTTTTCTAGTGATGCGAGGCGCTTTCGCGTTGTGAAACATCAGCAGCAGTTCGGCGACATGCTTCTTCTTCGTGCGTCGAGCTTCCAGCTCCTTGCGACACGCAGTCCCTCAGAAAGCCCAACACAACTGCAGGCACTTGCAAAGAACTCTTGGGGAGCTGGTGGGTGAAGTCTGTTGTCCCTGAGACTTCAGCAGGAGGCAAGCTCTTTTTCAAGCCCTTGGAGATCCTTCCCAAGTTGATGAAAGTACACACAAAGTTCCTCTCTCCTTTCTTTGGCAGTCAGGCAACCACTGCAGGCTAATCCCTCAAGCTTAGGGATAGACTCTCCTCAGTCTCTCTGGTCCCTCTCCTCATCAAAGGCTTCTTCTTGTTTCCCAAAAGTGATCTAAAGTTCTGGGGTCTGGGTCCCCCTTTTTATATACAGTTTCTCTTTGTTCTCTGAAGGCAGAGAGGCCTTTGCCTTGTCCAAACCAGTTCTGGTCAGTCCTGGAGCACTTTGTTGACAAGACTCCTTCTTTCCTTTCACAGTGCAGGCCAGGGACATCAGAGGCACCATAGGAGGTGGAGCCAGCATTGTGGAGGGAAGGCACAGCCCTATTCAGGTCCCAGGTGCAACTCCTCCCACCCATCTACATGCATATCTCTCTATTCAGCCCTGTGCTGACTCACCCTGTCTCCTGGAATTCCCCAGCCCCTGTCACTCAAACTCCAGACAAGGAATACACAACCTAGCAGAGGCAGGCTTGGATGGTTAGACAAGAAAATACCTACTTTCTAAAAGTGGTATTTTCAAACAAAGAATGTTAAAACCAACTTCACTAAAAGATGCATTTCATCATTCTGAGTTCAGGCATACTGAACTCGAATTTCTGCCTAGTTCCCTGAGTCAGTTAGGATTATAAGATGTAATAATCAAACTGCCCATTCTGGCCTATGGGGAACTGATAGCCTTGCAATAGTGAAAAACGAAAATGGCTGTAATTCACTATTAGGACATGCTACACACACCAGGGCATGTCCTACCTTATACTTACAATGCACCCTGCCCTTGGGCCTACCATAGGGGTGTCTGATATGAAGAAAAGGGAAGGTTTAGGGACTGGCAAGTGGGTGCACTTGCTGAGTCAACACGGCAGTACCAGACTGCACACAGGCTCTGCAATGGCAGACCTGAGACACACTTTTACAGGCTGCTTCTGTGGGCGGCACAACCAGTGGTGCAAGCCCACCAGCAGCATTTGGTTTACAAGCCCTGGGCACACGCAGTGCACTGTACTAGGGTCTGACAAGTAAACCAAACCAGTCAATCATGGAATCACTAATCCATACATCAATTTACCATAGGGAGCACATGCACTGTGGTACTGGACAGCAGTGGCACAGTGCCTAAAGCATCTATAACCAGCAAAAACACATGAGGCACAGCAAAAAAATGGAAAGGAGACCCACGCCAAGGTGCCAGGTCTAACAGAGTTCATGTGTTTCAAGCCTTTTAACATAGCACATTGACCGATGAGCTGACATTAAAGTGCTGCATGCAAATTTCAAGGAATAGCTTTAGAACCTTTTCTTATCAATCTTTGTTATTCTAAGATTGCTATAAAGGGTTCAATTGAATTGTAATTTAATTTTATCAGCATGGCACCCCCAATTATTCTGTTATGTTTCAAATCCTGAATTTATGGGGTCGATTTACTAACACTTTGTGTCTGGTTTGCATCATAAATGTGATGTAAACCTGGTGCAAAGTGTTGGTTTTGGGGTTTACTTTCCAGTGCTAATCCTGAATTATTTTAAAATGTGGCCCTAAAGTTACACAAAGTAACACTATGCGCTCCTTTGCTTAAAAAAAAGCCAACCCATCCATCATCCATCTGTACAGGACGTGACATCACTGGATTTCCCATCATCCAACTGGACAGGAAGTGACATCACTGGATTTCCTATCATCCATCTACACAAGAAGTGATATCATTGGTTTTCCGCCACACCTGTCTTTAAAAGAAAACGCCAAGCAAGAGGAGTCATTTTCATCATCCATCTACACATGAAGTGACATCACTGGATTTCCCATAATCCATCGGCACAGAAAGTTGGTTTATTTTCAGTTACGCGTTTCGCCTGCACAGCAAGCTTGATCACACACTAAATTAAAAATTTGCGAACATTCGTGACAAGAATTTTCAATTCTATTAAGGACACTGAGGCAAGGATTATGCGTCTCATTCTTTGCTTTATTTTTTACAGCAGCCAATAAAATAGCACTTAATCAAAAAAACTACAGTACCCATGAGCATCTAGTGCCCCATAACAGCCATGACCGGGACAACCACGTTCTCTTTCTTTGGTTGATCATAGAACAGTTAAGTCCGACAAGGTAAGAACTCAATACTGTAGAACCATGCTTTGTGATAAAGGAATCCTTCACGAAACAAGGCATCCTGAATCCCAATGGGGCTAAACTTCTGAACTTGGTATTCGACCCCCGATATGTGAACAACCGATGGACAGCCATGTCGACAACCAAACTGGATAGACACTCCAGATATTCCAGTGTTGAATCTCCTCATTCTTTATATGGTATCCGTTCCTGCAAAAGAAAGGAAAATCCGTAATACCCATAACCCCATCTGATTTCATAATCATCACAATCAGACAAAACGGGGGGAAAATACAATATAGTCATTATGCAGTATTATTACAATGCAAGTATTGAATATGAATACACATACTCTGGGTGGGATAATTTGCGCCTCCGTGTCCTTAATAGAATTGAAAATTCTTGTCATGAATGTTCACAAATTTTTAATTCTATGTCAGGACCGAAGGTTCCAAATATGCTTGTTCAAAGCTTAGCCGCCACCACTGACACTACGTCAACAATAGGTTTATAATGGAATGACTTTAAAGTGGTCTCATTTGACCAATCAGCTACATTCATTATATCAGAAAGGCTGACTCCCAGAGAGAAAGACTTTAAAAAAATATATATATATATTTTTCAAAAATCTTTATTGAGAAACTTGCACATCAAGTTACAAGGTATGCAGGAGGTGGACCCGCAAATAAAGAGTAACAACCACATCTGTTACACACATCATAGGAACATATTATACATCAGTAGCCCACAACAGTGCGCGGGAGAGAGTGACGTGAGATGGAGCGGGAAGGATATGAAGGAGCGCCCAAGAGAGGCAGGGTACAGGCGGGAAAAGCCGCAGAAAACCAGCAGTGCGCGGAGATGGGGAAACAATCCTCTACGAGCCAGCACCGGTGGCCACCGCGGGCGATGAGCCGGCAGGGAGCGCGGGAGAGGTCGCAGAGACTGGAGCGCCTCGACGTAGGAGGTATGAGACAAGTCCCAGATGCCAAGCGGCCGGCAAGATGCCAGCGTCAGGTCCCAAAATTCAGAAAGAAGTGTCTGGCAACGCACATCATCCTCAAGCCAAGCACTGACTTTGGGTGCGGGTCTCCGACCCCAATACATGGTGACCCTGCGTCGTGTGAGAACGAGCAGCATAGCGGTGAGCCGACGGGAGGCGTCAGGACAGTGTTTCACAAAGCTTAGGAGGCAGATCAGTGGGTCGGGCATGACAGGCGCGGAGGTGATCTCAGTGATGACGGTGCACACCTCGCGCCAATAAGCAGAGACTTTGGGGCACAGCCAGGCGTGATGAGAAAAGTGGGCAGCGGGGCAGAGCATCGGAGACATCTATCGCTAGAAACGAGACCTATTCTATGCAACTGAACATCGGAGTGGTACAGTCTATGCAGATTTTTAAAATGTTTGAGGCGCAGGCAGTAGATAGGGGACAGACGTTTGGTCTGCTTGCAACAATACAGCCAGACGTCCTGAGAGAGATCGGTGCCCAGGTCGGCGCTCCAGTCCGCGTGGGCGTGGTCAGCGGAAATCAGGGATGCCGCCAGTGTAAGAGCATAAAGTCTGCAGACCAATTTGCGGGGGGAGGCAGAAGTGTAGGCAAGGTCGAGGGCAGCCATCGAAGGAGGGGGCTGGGGAAACGTGGGGTGCAGCTCCCGGCAGGCCGCTCTAAGTTGGTAATATAGCAGGGTGTCCATGGGGCCAGACTCGGCTGGAAGAGAAAAAAAGTTGGCGGCAGGGTAGAGGTCTGACCGCGTGGACAGCCCCAGGCGAGTCACTCGTTTTATCATCCCGGGCATATGTAGTGAAGGGAATGCTGGGTTGTATGCAATGGGCATGGCGTTGGCGGAGAGCAAGCTGGAGCCAGAGTATCTCCAAAGACCATCCCAGGCCCAGTGCAGAGTCTCCACTATGTCGATTTCTCTGTGCGGGGTTTTGCGGGGGCAAAGATAGCAGTCCGGAGTGGCGAGGGAGCCGCAGGTCTGCCTCCACCGCCACGTGAGGCTGAAAAGGCGTCGGATGCAGCCAGAAGTGAACGATCTTGGCCAGGGGGCTAAGGGCATATCATTTGAAGTCCGGTGCACCCAGCCCGCCACACGTTAAAGGGAGTGTGAGAGTATTGTATGCAATTCGTGGCTGACGCCCAGCCCAGACAAGAGAGATAATGAGGGAGCGGAGTGTCCGAAAAAAATGAGCCGTGAGAGGGATGGGGATATTCAGGAACAGGTATAGAAACTTCAGAAGCACCACCATCTTAGCGACGGCTATGCGCCCTGCCAAGGACAGAGGCAAGCACCGCCAGAGGGGGATCTTTACTTCCAGCTAGTCAACCGCCCGGCCGAAATTTGCCAAACAGAGTTCGTCCACGTTCCTGCTGAGCCAAACACCCAGATATCTAGTGGGCCCAGTTGCCCACACAAACGGATAGTCCAGAGTAAAGGGAACAGTGGCGTGCGTCAGAGGAAAGAGAATAGATTTACCCCAGTTAACCTGGATACTAAACAAAGCCCCGAAGCACATCACCTTGCGGACCATAGGGACGAGATTTTCTTGAGGGTTGCGGACATAGAGTGTGACGTCGTCCGCGTACATGGAGACGACCAGGGCTCGGGCTGCAAAGCCAAGACCCCTCTGGGTATGATGCTGTCGGAGCCTAGCGGCAAGGGGCTCCATAACCACAGCAAAGAGCATGGGTGAGAGTGGGCACCCCTGCCTAGTGCCCCTAGAAACGGGGATGGGCTCCGAGATCTGGCCGTTAATCCGAAGGCTAGCTGTAGGGAGAGAATAGAGGAGTTGGATTTCACGCAGATATACCGGGCTAAAGCCTAAGCGAGGGAGAAGGTAAAAGAGGAAGGGCCACTCAAGAGTGTCAAAGACTTTGGTAGCGTCTAAAAGGGTAGCCACAGCCGGAAGAGCAGGGTTGATTTGGTGGAGAACAGAGAATATAGTTAGAAGATTATGCGATGTGGCACAGCCAAAGATGAAACCGGACTGGTCTAGGTGAGCTATCAGGGGCATGAGAGGAAGGAGGCGGGAGGCCAGCAACTTGGCAAAAATCTTATTGTCGGTGTTGATGACCGATGATGGGCGGTAAGAGTCAAGGAGCACGGGGGACTTGTCCGGTTTCAGGAACAATGTTAGCAGGGCTTCGCGAAGTGACGGAGGGAAGTAGCCACACTCGAAGGAGTTACTATACATGGTGGCAAGGTGCGGAATGAGAAGAGGCACAAGGGCTTTGTAAAAGGATGCAGGTAGACCATTGTAACCCGGGGCCTTATGGCCGGGTAGGCTATTTTATGGCTGCAAGGATTTCCTCCTTAGAAAAGGGTTTGTCGAGGTATTCCCGATGGCTGTTACCCAGCCAGAGGAGCTCTAGAGTGTCGAAATATTGGTCAAGGATGTCGTACGAAGGGACAAACCCAGCAGTGTAGAGTTGAGAGTAAAAGACGGTGAACCTAGCCACCACCTCGTCAGGAGAGGTTGTTTGTTCCGGACCTCTGTCTTGGAGCGCTGTAATATAGGAGGCGGGGTGAGGCCATCGCAGGAGATTGGCTAAAGTCTTGCCCGGGCGATCCCCCTCACCAAAGCGACGCGCCCTCGTCTCCCTACCCAGAAAGGGGAGTTCCCTATAGGCCTCATCATTAAAATTGGAAAGTTTGCCCCGGAGCTGCGCAAGGATGTCGGGGGAAGGGCTAAGAGAGTGTAAAGAGTCAAGAGACTTAATTTCTCCCTCCAATTGTTAGAGGGTACCCCGAATAGAGTGCAGGAAGCCAGCCTGCTTGAAATACACTCGCCCCGAATCACCACCTTAAAACCCTCCCAGAGTGTGGAAGGGGAGTCAACGGAACCGGCGTTAAGATCAAAATACTTCTTGATTGCAGTGTGGATATCGTCACAATACACTGAAGCGCGGAGCGTGTCGGGAGGCAGCCGCCAGGCAAACATGCACCGCGGGGAGTGCGGGGGGAGCAAGCTGGGGCGGACTGGAATGTGGTCCGAAAGGGTACGCGCCATGTGCTCCACAGAGCTGACACGCGCGAAAGCGTCCTGAGTGGTGATCCAGAGGTCCAAACGGCACCAGCAGCCTAGAGAACCCGTAACGCAAGTGCCCTTGCGCACTTCCGGGTGAGTGTGCCGCCAGGCATCAAGCAGTGAGTTGTCGGATAGTATGGAATGCAGGAGAGATGTAGCACGCGGGTGCAGAGCGCGAGGTCCAGAGCGATCAAGAGTGGCAGAAGGCGTAATGTTGAAATCGCCCCCCCAAAGCAGCAGGTGGGGCCCAGGGAAGAGATATGTCACCATACTTGCGCAAAGAAGTCAGGGTCATCGAAGTTGGGGCCATATACCGCTGCCAGGATCAGGGGTTTGGCCAGGAGAGTGCCATGCAGGATGATGAAGCGCCCCTCAGGATCTGCAATAACCAGGGATGTGGGCCAGGGAAGCCCCCTGCGCATGAGGATGGATACCCCACGAGAGTAACTAGAATAGAAGGAGGAGTGAATTTTGCCCCAATGTCCAGTGGCAGTAGGGGGTAACAGGTGGGTTTCCTGGAGGAAACAAATGTCAACTTTGTGTCGATGAGGTGGGCATGTACTAGGCGGGCCTTCCGGTGATCATTAAGACCGCGAACGTTCCAAGTCCAGAGTGTGGTAGCCGTCATAACACTATGCCATGAAGGTGAGTGGCGGATGAGGACAGTTGCGGAATCGGAGCAAGATGTGATTGAGAAGAGATGTGCATCGCAAAAGACAGTATAGCAAGGAACACGTACACAAAAATTCATAGAACGAAGCAAACAACAGGCCTCAGAATGGAGGCAACAAACACAATGAACCCCCCCACCACCACCCACACCAACCCCCCAATCAGGTTAAGAGACCGCCCCCCCCCCACCCAAGGAAGCCCCAACTAGGAAGGGGAAAACCAAAGTCAAAGACGTAGGGAATTATCCCGTGGAGGCATGGCTCTGCTCCGCGAACACCCCTGCCACTAGGACAGGGTGGCCAAGCCGCAGATGGTCACGGATAACAAGTAGAGACATGAAAGGCCAACAGGGCGGCACCTACACCAGCACACATCATAGGGAAGCAAATGTGATAATGGGAAATCCAAAGCAAGAGACAATAGTTACTGCCGAAAGGAAGAAGGGAGTGCAGGGCTGGCGTATTAGGAGAAGTGGATGCCTCTTGGACAAGGGTAAGCCACCGGGCCCGCATGCCGGGGGACAGGAAAGCATCAGATGCGGCGTGGGCTGGAATGCCTGCATGAGCAAAGGGCACTGCGGCCAAAACAAACAATGCCTTGCCATGAAATGCGAGCGACAGGCGTCAAGGAAGAGGGCTATCTTCAATCATTGTCACTCAGATCGCTGTTGGCACCCGTCTGGGAGCTGGAGGGTGCGGAATGCTGTAATCTTTCCAGCTTTTTGGCATAAGCCAGTGCCACCTTCGGCTCCGTAAAGACTTGCACTCGTGAGCCCTGCCTGACTTGCAGCTTGGCGGGATATGCCAGGGAGTAGGAGTCATGTTTCTGAAGCAGTCTTTTGGCCGGAAGGAACTCGCGACGGGCAGCCTGCACCGCCGTCGTATAATCAGGGTAAAAGGATATAGAGTTCCCTTGATGGCGAATTTCACCCCTCTCCTTGGCAGCACGAAGAAAGGCATCTCGGTCCCAAAAGTTTAATAATTTAGCGATGATGGGAAGGGCCGGCAGACCTGAAGCGGGCTGAGGACCCAGAGAGCGGTGGGCACGTTCTACAATGAAAACAGAGGAGAGAACCTCACCAAACAGGTCCCGGATGAGCTGCTCTACAAAGTCCTCTATTTTGGAGATGCTGGAGGATTCGGCGACGCCCATAATGCGGAGGTTACGTCTATGGGAGAGCACCTCCAAATCCTCGTTCTTCTTGATGAGTTCTAGGACCTTGTCCAACTGGAGAAGTTTATGGTGATCCCGAGTTACGGCGTCTTCAACATCGGACACCCTCGCCTCCACCTGGGTCAGCTGCGCATCATGCGAGTCCACCTGGGCCTTGACAGTGTCCAGATGGACAGAGAGCTGATCGAGCTGAACAGCGATGCCAGTGACTGTGGCTTTCACGTCTAGCATGATGGCTTTGAGGTCGTCTTCCCGGGTCGGACCGGCCTCGGGCTGGGTCGCCGGCCAATGTCCGGGGCAGCTCCATCTTGTTGTGTCTGCCTGCGTTGGTCGAAGGCCAGCTTAGGCTGCTTTGGGTCCGCCTTCCCAATGTTCGGCCAGCACTCACCACAGGAACCCACCACCCATACCACCGAAGAGCTAGGAGCGGAGGTGCGATGTAGGGGGTGGTGGGAGCCAACGAGAGGAGTTATGGGCGAGGATATTGCACCGGGCAGTGGAACAGTCACAGGGCCCAAGGGGAAGGCCGGAGTGGGAGAAGCGATGGGTGAGGAACTGGGCTGGCAATGGGAAGCAGCTTTCGACCAGAGTCAGTGAGAGTTACAGAGGCTCAAGGAAGAGGGGGTGGGATGCCAGGTCTGGCGCGGCCGGAGAAACAGCGTCAGGCACCCACAGCTCGTCGAGTGAAGGGACCAAGCACAACGGGAGCCAGGTGGGCCAGGGGAGGAAGACCCGAACCCCAATCACAGGCCGAAGTAAGTAGGGCCCAAGGAGAGCAGCACAGGTCCGGGCCGTTGAGTGGTCGGCGTGTCCTCTGGTGAGTGGAAGGGCCAGGTAAGCAGGTAGGCGTCGCCACAACCAGCAGCAGGCAAGCAGGGCACCAAAACAGGTCGGCTGATCCAAACGACTGGCGGGTGCAGATGCAGGATGCGTGGCATGCAGGGTGGCGGATTTGGGCCCTTCAGTGCGTGGGAGCGAGGAAGTCCACAGCGAGGCCTAGAAAGGCTCAACCGCCTGATGAAAGCGCTCCGGCAGGCTCGTGCAGGCGGAGGCGAGTGGCAGTGGGGAAATGCGGGGAGCGCGCCGCCCACGTCGCGGGGCCTGAAACGAGCTGCAGGAGACTAAAGGCACCCCAGGTACCGGCTGGAGCCAGAAAGCGGGAGGAGAGGCCCGGGCCCCACGATGCGACGCACGCGCCCCCAACCCTGCCGCGAGATGCCCCCAGCAGCAGCGCAACCCACCACATAGAGGAGGCAGCGGGCCGTTGTCAGCAGAAGGTTCCGGTCACGGCAGGCCGGCATCAGCAGTCCTCCATCTCCGGCAGAGCCCAGCACAGCCGCCAGCCACTCAACACTAGGTAGGCCCGGCAGCCGCGCCCGGGACTAGGAATGGCGGCAGATCTCGGTGCGGCGTTGGCAGCGGGGGTCAGCTGGGGGACCGATCGTCGCCCTTGGAGGCAGGGAGTTGAGGCAGCATGAAGTGGAGAGTCAGTTTGATCAGGGTCCTCAGGATCGTGGCGGATTCTAAAGCTTGGCTGGCAGAGCCCATTCAAGGTGCGGCCATCTTGCACCCGGCTGAGCCACGCCCTACCCAGAGAGAAAGACTTGGACGCCATAGCCCCTCGAACAGAGTGGGCACTAAATTTCGACACATCAATGCCTGCTTCGCTCATGAGCCAACGCACCCATCTAGACAAGGTGGCCAGGGTCACCGGACGAAAGGGCTTTTGTAATGCAATCAGCAATTGACCTTTCTTATCCAAACAAAAGTCGGCTGTACTTACCTCATACGCTTTCACACATTGAACTACACACAGCTCAGGATTGTCCGGAAAAGCCAGATAAGACACTGCAAGAGTATTGCATTTAGTACGTTTTGAGATAACAAATGTGACCCCTTCAGGCCAGAATCTACGTCCCGCTAGATCCAGAGCTCGGATGTCAGAGACCCTTTTGCATGAAACCAGGCATAACAACATGGTTAGTTTGGCAGAAAGTTGCTTTTGTGATAAGTACTTGTTGGCGGGCCAGGTTTCCAAGAACCTCAAGACAATAGATACGTCCCATAGAACCTTTTATTTAGGAAAATGGGGGTTTTACCATCGGAATAACTCTAAGCAGTTTGCATACCAGGGGATGCTCACCAACTGGCTTGCCATCCACTGGAACATGCCCTGCCAAGTTGGCAGAACGGAAGTTATTTACTGTTCTGTAAGCTAGGCTGGATGTTGCCAAGGAGGCTAGAAAATTCGCGACCATAGAGACATTTGTTCTAGTGGGATCCACTTCCCGTTGAGAACACCAGCTACCCCATCTGTTCCATGCTGATGAGTACCGCTTGCGGGTGTTCGCGGACCATGCCTTACTAATGAATTTGTGAGTGTCTCTCGAAAGTCCCAGGATCTTCCAGCCATCCCTGAAATCTGCCATGCTACCAGAGGAAGTTGTCCTTACTATCAATGGATGCAGAGCCTTTTTTTTTTGTAAACAAATTTTATTTGTCAAATGCACATTCAACGGAGCTCTGTAACCCAATCCCCTGTAATCTGCCCAGCGTTTCCAGATTTTATAATGTTTACGCGGGCAGCCCCGCGCCACAAAAATGGGGGCCTCAAGGCCCATGCAGAAATCCAGCCCTGCCTTCCACACTGATACGGAGGGTGCGGCCGCCGCCTTTCAAGCCCTCGCAATGTTGCGCTTGGCAAGGGTAAAGCCTAGGAGCATCAGGTGGCGCTTGTAGACATTGCCCCCTATATCCTCCATAACATGCAGGAGCACTAGTTTAGGAGACCGCGGGAGATCCCAACCCAGAACTTCCGAGAGGCATGCCAGTACACCCCGCCAGAACCTAGCTAGCGCAGAACAATCCAATATAGTATGCAGCAGAGTCCCTTCTTCACGCAAGCAGCGAAGGCAATTCGGGGATGCCACCAGACCAGCCCTGTACAGTCTAACTCTAGTAAAATATACTCTATGGAGGTATTTAAACTGGATAAGTCGAAGGCTCATAGCGATGGCCGCCCCGCGTGGGGAGGCCAGGGCCTCCGTCCAGTCCTCCTCCTCAAGTGGGCCCACATCCTCCTCCCATACCCCATGGAGACGCTGTAAAGATGGGGAGCAGTGTGTCACAAGGGACTGGTATATTTTTGATATCTTATGGTCCCGCAGGTCCCCCATGAAAACTTTCGCCTCTATTGGACTGAAGTCGGCTAGCTCCCCCAGACCCACCAAGCTAGGAGAGAGAGCATGCCGAAATTACAAGTATTTAAAAAATTGAGTGCGCGGCATCTGAAAGTCCTGCTGCAAATCCTGAAATGATTTCAGGACAGGACCCCTCATGACGTCCCCCAAAGTGGAGATCCCAATCGCATCCCAGTCCTGGAAGCCGGGCAAGGCCGCCAACTGCGGCAGGCCTCCATTTTGCCAAAGCAGCGTCTCTCGAGTTAGGCGATTCCACCAGCCCATCCTCCGCAACGCCTGTCTCCAAACCTGAAACACCAGTCGTGTCACACATGGCAAAGAGCATCTCAAAGGCGCGGAATAAAGGAGCGTATGCAGTGAATGGTGGATGGGGAGCCTTTTGAGGGTCCAGCAACAGGTTTTATCTCTGTGGAAGGAGGATCGGTGCAGCACAAGACATCTCCAAAAGGACTGGGAACCAAGCTTGCGCGCTCCACAACGGTGTGATTAAGACTAACTCCGCTTGCTGACACCGGGTCTGAGCCAGTACCCTGGGTATCATCTTAAACGGAGGGAAGGCATAGCACAGGACCGGGGGCCTGTTCTGGAGAAACGCTTCCGAGGCTATCGCTTCCGGATCCGGCCGCCAACTGTAGAATTCTGGGAGTTGCCTGTTGAGACGTGATGCGAACAGGTCCAACTGGCATGGGCACCAAAGTTGGTTCAGTGATCGGAAAACCCGTGGATGAAGTCTCCAATCGCTGAAATCCCGGACGTAACGAGAATGCCAGTCGGCCACCTCGTCGTTGCGTCCTGGGAGGTATTCCGCTATTACTGATATTCTGTGTAGCAGGCAGTGGTGCCAAAAGTCCTAGGCGATCGTTGCCAGAACTCGGGACCTTGTCCCTCCCAATTTGTTCACATAACGAACCGCAGACACGTTGTCCATGCGAAGCAGGATACAACAGTCCGTCTTCTGAGGTGAATGACTGCGGATCGCAAACGAGCCTACCAGCAGCTCCAAACGATTTATGTGTAAGGAGAGTTCCTCCTTTGACCAACGGCCCCCTGTGGATAACAGGCCGCAGCGGGCTCCCCAAACCCAACGGCTGGCATCTGACTCGATCACTACCTCAGTAGTGGATCCAAAGATGGCTGTGTCATTCCAAGACTCCATGTGGTCCAGCCACCACAGCATCTCCAACCTCGCTTCCTCTGAGAGGTGAATACATTCCGGGTATCTGAGGCCTTTACGGAGATGCTGAATCTTCAGTCTCTTGAGTGAATGGTAGTGAAGAAGACCCGGGAAGATGGCTTGAATCAAAGAGGCCAGAAGACCAACTACACAGGCCACTGTCCTCAAGGATACAATCTGCCTGTTCAGAATCAATCTCAATTCTTTCTTGATTGATCTGATCTTCGAGTCGAGAGGAGAAGCTGGCAGCTCCGTGAATCGATCTGAAAGCCCAGGAAGTCGATAGATTGTGCTGGAGACAGAATTAACTGCTGTGGATTCACAACAAATCCCAGACTCCGTAGCAGAGTGATTGACCATTCCAGATCCGTAACCACGAGTTGAGGGCAGAGAGCCATGATAGTGATATCATCTTAGTAAACGATTAATCGAACTCCACGTGCCCTCAACGACTCCACTACCGGGCGGATAAGTTTCGTGAAGCACCATGGTGCTGACGAAAGACCGAAGGGAAGGACTTTGTACTCGTAACAGACATCTTGGCAAAGGAACTGAAGAAACCGACAATGTGGGGCGTAGATGAGAATAGATAGGTAGGCGTCCTTTAGGTCTCGACGGACCATCCAATCGCGTTCCTGAAGAAGGTCGGGCAAGTGCCGGTAAATGATCCATCCGTTGAAGTCCTTCAGATTCAGGACCAACCTGGATCAGCCCCCCTTCTTCTGGACCAGGAAGATATTGCTGATAAAACCACGAGGGTGAGGTTCTGTGGTGAGAATGGCCCCTTTCCTCAGAAGAGAACCTATCTCTTCTGTGATAAAACTCTGTTCTTGTTGGGAATAATATATTGGAGGGGGAAAGATCCCTGTGTGGGGGTATCGTACAGCTCCAGTTTGTAACCCTGTACCGTTTCCAAGATCCATGCATCTTGAGAGATGGTCTGCTAGGCCTGTAGGAAAAATCGGATACGTCCACCCAACATCACTTCTGAACACAAGATCAGTCTGACCTGCATTTCTGGCATCTTGCTGGTTTCCCTGATTGCCTCCAAACCTGCCCCTCCGGAATCGGTTCTTTGCCCTCCGGGTTTGGTAGAAGGAGTTGCCGGCGTAATTAGGGTCTTGGTACCCTCCTCTCTGCTGGTGATGTTGGCCACGTGGGGCGCCTTGATTGTACCCTCGGCCAGACAACCGCCCTCGCTATCATCCGGCCCTGCCGAAAACCACCCTGAAAGTGCACTTCAGAGAGTCCTGCGCTTTGTCTAAGCCACTGAAGGTGGCCACAAATTTAGTCAACTCTTTTAGAAGAGGTTGGCTGCATAAAAGGCCTTGAGCCAAGGGCCCTGACTCGGAGGAGGATAATTCTGCAAGCTTGGGATCAAGCTTGAGGAGGATTGAACGTCTCCTCTCACTTGACATGGCGCAGTTCGCGTTGCCAAGTTGGCACACCACCCTCTGCGCCCACCCGATCAACTCGTCCGGGTTGATTGCTATTGCTGACTCCTTTGCCCTAAAGCCTAATTCTAAGATCTTGGTTAGAGGGCCCGATAAGTCTAATAATTTATCCTGGCATGACCTCCATGCCCGATCCAGGCCCTTCTTAGGGTCTTTGGTGTATTTCTTTAAGTACGTCAGCATGGTGGGGTCCACTTCCGGGGTTTCTGCCACCTTCGCTGCCAGTTCCGGTCTCGGGCATTCCGACCGTAGCCGTGCCCTAACGTCCTTATCGAAGGCCTGCCGGAGGTGCGTTTGGGCGTAATCCGCCACCTCCTGCGGCGGGAGCCATGCGGTTGAATTAGGGCGGACAATGTCTGTTGGGTCAAAGGTGAGGAGCTTGGGTTGAGAGGGGGTCTCCAAGTAGATTTTTTGGCAGGTCTAGGGGCCTCCTCCTGCTCGGAGGCTTGGTCTGAGGAAGTGTCTCCGTCATCCACTTGGTAGGATTCTGCGGTCACTGCCTCATTATCAGTGCTTATATAAGTGTGGTCATTCGCCATGGCCCTGGTTAGTCTCACAAAGTCATCCGCATGAGGATTGAGTGCCTTCTTGCCACTGGGCTTAGAGCGTGAGCCCGTGTTGGGAAGCCAGCCCTGTTGCCTGGTGTAACTACATAAGTGGCGCTTCAGGGGTTCAGTAGCTCTTACTAGGGCTGTATTCACGGTTTGCTGGACCCCTGCTTCCAGAGCTTCCACGAGGTCTTGCTCCATAGAACCGGATGGTTTCACCTCAAAGTACTCTTCCTCGTAGAAGAATTCGGCCATGGTTACTAGTTGCTAGAGACAGTCACAATACTGCACAGGAACTAAATTGTATGAGGGTAAACCCACAATCAAGGATCCCACAAAGGAAAGTTTAAGGGGGAGAGGTACAACCCCAGGCAAGCCAAGCTGCAGCAAGGTAATTATATGGTGGAGGGAGGGCTTGCTAAGCTCTCTAGGCAAAGCCTATGCGTAATTATGCTGCCCCCATCAGAGACAATGCAGCAGGCGTCAGCAGGAGCGTGAGACGAGCCTTAGCGTTTTTTAAAACTGAGCGCTGTTCCCGCGCTCCGTGACAGCCTGAAATTGACGATTAAATCTGTCACAAAATGGCCGGCGCGCATGCGCGGTGCCGGCCGCTCGTCACCACTAAAAGAGGACTGCGCGTCTACCTGACTCGCGGCCTTGCTCCCTTCACTTCCTCTCCACCTGGCGAAGTCCCGCAAAACAAGCCCGGCAGGGGAGGCAGAGCGCTCCCAAGCGACCCGCGACCAAGACCGACTACACGCAAAGCGGGTCGCTAACGCTGAAAAACAAAATCTATTTTGAAGCAGTGCGGAAATAAGCTGACAGGCGAAAGGCACTGAATATCAAAACGCGCAAAGCAGAATCAGTAAGACAAAGCGTATACACACTAAGCGTTAACACCTTAACCCATACGCTACCATACCACAAGAGTATAAGTAATAAGGGAAAGGCACTTAATTGGCTGCGGAGCAGCAAAGAAAGAGGACATGGTTGTCCCGGTCATGGCTTATATAGGGATACTCTCTATGGTTGTTATGGGGCACTAGGTGCTCATGGGTACTGTAGTTTTTTTTAATAAGTGCTATTTTATTGCCTGCTGTAAAAAATAAAGCAAAGAATGTCCTGACATAGAATTGTGGGACAACCTGCAAAAATATAGGTTCCCAGAAAGCGAAAAAGGACTTATAGTATACAAGTTCGTATAAATGGCATTCATTTTGAAATGTCCAAATACAATGTTAGCAATGCAGTCAATATTATGTGCATATTTGAAACAGTTAAACATTTCTCTGCAGGGCTTGCAATTTTCTCAATAGAGCGGAATCAATGCTTATATTGATTTACTACCGCAAAATTGCGGCGCTAGCCCTAATGCTCCTAATAGCTTACTAATGGCTTTATACCTCTATCAGACATAGTGTTGAGATTGCGGATGCGATTGATTGGCCCCAACCAAACCAAAAAGGGGGATGTTTCCTACTACACATCATTTGATACAGAGTCGGGTCATGCAATTACACCTTTCTCTTCCTGTTGGTGATAGGCATAGTGCCAATAGGAAGGTGTGGTTGTTCCAAAACAGGATAGATTTAGTATCTTCACTGTATTATCCGCAAGTCTAAAGTATATACAACATAATATTTTGTCTAAAGATTCGGACTACGTGTGTTCATTGTCTGCATGTGCTCAGTATCAACAGTGTTACCCCCATGTGCTGAGTATCTACAGAGTTTACTTTCTAAGTGTGTCTAATGTTATGTAGTTGCCCAATCCCATCAGCTGTAAATTCCACAAAACAAGTGATTAAGTGAACCTTAATTTTACACCACATATTAAAATATATCTAGTTGGACAGATATTGGGACAAAGACATTTCTCTTACTTGTCTACTATTGCCCTCTGTAGGAGAGTAGGGTCTGCTATCCTATGGTCACCCCAAACTTTTGCTTTTTGCTTCACTGGTTTTTGACATACTGAGGCTGTGGGCCTGCTAATCAGACCCCCAGCCTGCTGTTCTCTCTACTAAATTGAGACTATGCACTTTAGGTGCATAACCAATTGGAACTGGATCACCCTGTGAGCCCCTGTACCAGTGTACACTAGGTACCCAGGGCATTGGTGTATCGAAGGCCTAACAGGGGCTGAAGCATGTATTGTGCCACCCCTGGCCTGGCCTAACAATTTGACACAAATGGCTGATCACTCAGCTGGGGTAAGTTGGTGTATTCACCTCTTACTTAGGTGTAGTATACCTATACCTAACCTTAAATGGGACACATGTTAACCTATAAGTCACTCCTATGGCAGGCCTTAACAATCCTGAAGGCAGAGTGCTTGGTTTCATGTGAGATGGTGCTCTGGCATGAGCTGAGCCTGTCTGCAGTAGTCGGAACAACTTCCTTCTACCGTTTCCACATATCGCCATACCATATACTCTTAAGTGCATTATGAACCTCGCGGTTAAATGCTATCTTTGGTTTGGCTTTATCAAAACATGTCGAGTAAGGTGTCATACGAATTGGAATACTAACCCCTCGCCAATTCTGGCGACGGGGTTAGCATTCCACCCTTCTAGAGGGACACGACATGTACAGATCCTGAAACCCGGGTAAAATCAGACATAGCCTCAGCTCCACAAAATGGACGCTGCCACCACCGACACAAGTCTGCCCTCCTGCTGCTGGGAGTCCTTCCAGCTTGGGAGACGTGGACAAAGGGTTTCCTGCCAGGGAAGGTGCTAGCACCACCCCAGACAGGATTTGTGTATTGGTCAGGTAGGGCTTGAATAGAATCAGACATGCCTGAGGCTCACAAGGAGCCTCGGAGCATATGCCAGTTCAAACCGGTCCTGGGGCACACCAGCCCCAGACCTGGGGCGAGCTGGACAAAGGATTGGGGGTGTAACTACCCCCCTTCCTGGTCCCACCCTTAGGGAGGGACCTAGCAGGTAGTCCGGCCCCTAGAATCCGCTTAAAGGTAGGAGCTGTGTCCTAAGACTTCAGACATCCTGGAATCAACTTGAAACTAAGAAGAGTCTAGGGGATACTTTGAGTAATAAATACATATATATTTTGAATATATATCTGTGTGGTGTCCTTTCATTGGTATAAAGGGGGGTTACATATGGTAAAACAGCTTGCTTAACACGCCTAAACGAGTTTAGCCTCAAAGACTGCTTAGCCTACGCTACCACTAGGGCAGCTGGTCCGAAAAGGTTGACTTACAACCACACCATAAGGGTTGCTTGGCATGGTACAAGGTGGTCACTTTAATTAGTGAACATCATATACCAGGTCAACTTCTCACATTGGTGAGCAGCGGTTGGGATTTGAGCTTGCTGTTGTTTTACCTCTGTAATCTCTTTGTTACCAACTGAAAGATCATACAGGTACCTTTAGGTACATATAAAACAAGTTAGTTATATACTTAAGTTCTACTGAACTTAGCTGTTGTAGAGCAAAGGGAGTAGCACACCCTGACTACAACTACTAGATAGGTTTAGTAGGAAAACACAAGTGTAGGTAGTTCCAACACATCCACCCACACTTAAGAGCAATGGCTGGGGCAGAGGGGTCCAACGTACCCATCTCTGTCGAGAGTGACCCCCAGAGGGCACCATCCATCTTTGCTACCCTAAACCAGAATGAGCTCAGGCAGTTGGCTAATTCCAGGGGCCTTAAACAGCCCAGGAACCCTACCTCTGCTGAACTCAGAGAACTCTTGCAAACTGATGAAGATCAGAGAGCTCTCAAGAAAGCCTCCCAGCTATGCCCCTTAGGGACTGGAACAGGAGGCCCTCCTTCTGAAGATGCTACTGAAGCACCCCTTCCTAACAGTCGCCCCTTAGTTGAGAATCAGACTACAGATGATGAGGATCAGCATAGGGACAAGGATGACAAGGGGGATGAGTCTGATAGTAGTAGTGATTCTGATGGGAGAAATAGCCCAGTGCCAGGTATTATACTTGGCCCCAGCTAACTTAAGACTATTAGGGAATGACAATGGGTTCCCCCCACTGAGTTTCCCCAGTGGACTTAACCAGGGGTTTGGGAGACAGAGGAATCACTCAGGTGACTCTAATGCCTCTCATGCCTCTAGAGGCTCTCAGGGTCAGTCCAGAAGAAGGATGACCAGCCCTCAGAGGAGGGTGCATGAGGCCAGAATGCAGGAAGCTCAGCTGAGGATCAGGAAACAGGAGCTAGAAGTAGCCCTGATGGAAGAGAAACTGAACAAGGCTAGGCAACCTAGAGAGAGTGGGTCTATACCCACTGGTGGCAGCATTGTCCCTAGGGACAAAGATAGGGTCTTTGATAATAGGAACCTGACCAAGGTTGTGCCCCCCTACAAAAGTGGGGATGATATCCACAAGTGGATGACTGCTCTTGAGAGAGCCTGCAAAGTGAAGCAGGTTCCTGAGGACCAGTGGGCAGCAATCTTATGGCTCTCCTTTGAAGGTAGAGGCAGAGATAGACTCCTCACTGTTAGAGAGGAGGATGTCAGAAACTACAGAGCCCTGAAGAGTGTCCTGGTTGATGGGTTAGGCTTAACCACTGAACAGTACAGGTTAATGTTCAGAGATACCCAGAAGACACAGACTCAGGACTGGTCTGAATATATTGAATGTGCCACTAAGGCTTTGGAGGGTTGGTTGCTGGGAAGTAAGGTTTCAGATTATACAGGATTGTACAATTTGATGATGAGAGAGCAGATTTTAAATAACTGTCAAAACCAGCAACTGCATCAACACTTGGTTGACTCGGATCTGACCTCTCCCCAAGAATTGGGAAAGAAGGCAGACAAATGGGTCAGAACCAGGGTTAAGCAAAAGAACCAGAACCAGGGCCAAGGGGGTGATCAGAAGAAAACAGACCAAAAGGGTAATGACCAGAAATCCAAAGACCAGAAGTCTTCAACAGGGCCCCAAACTAGTACTAATGAGGGTGGGTCCCAACAATCTAAAGGAAAGAATAAAGAAGGTCCAAAGAAACCCTGGTGCAAATCTTGCAAGAATACAACTCGCTGGACTAGTGATTGTAAGAAGGGTGGAGCCCCCAAGACTGTTGCCCCTAAGGCACCTGCTCCCAGTAGTACTGTTAGCAGTGTTGGTCCCCAGACAAAGGGTGTAGTGGGAATCACTATGGGAACTGAAGGAGATTCTGACTTAGACAGAACCCTTACACAGGCAGTCTTGATCTGTGATGGGGACATGGATTTGTCCCTGACTGTGAGCCCCAGTAATCTGGGCAAGTACAGACAGACTCCATTGATTAATACAAAAGTGGCTCAAGCCTACAGGGACACATGTGCCAGTGTCACTATGGTGACACCAGGCTTTGTGGATCCTGGACAGTACATACCAGGTGAGAATTACCTGGTGACCAATGCCAGCAATACCACTACTTCCCATAGTGTGGCTATTGTTAACTTCTCATGGGGAAGGGTAACTGGCCTCAAAAGGGTTGTGGTTAGTGCAGACCTCCCAGTAGAATGTTTGTTGGGCAATGACCTAGAGAGTTCTCTATGGTCAGAAGTGGAGTACAGGACACATGCAGAGATGTTAGGTATATCACCACATGTCCTTGCTGTGACCCGGTCACAGGCCAAAAAGTGCCTTACTGAACCTCATGTCTTGGATCCTGGAACAATGGACCAAGCACCTACCAAGAAGAAGAACAGGAGGGTTAAGGCTGTGCCTTCCCCCCTGCCTCCAAGTGATGATCAGTCTTCCCAGGAGGATGATCTAGAGAACCCTGAAGGAACTGTCCCTGAAGAGCTTGAACCTGACCAGGTTGAGTTTCTGCGGACAGGGGGACCTTCCAGCGCTGACTTGGGGCAGGCTCAGTTATCCTGTCCATCTCTTGAACCCCTCAGACAGCTGGCTGCTGCTGAGGCTGCTGGGAATGCTCAAGGTACCCATAAAGTGTATTGGGATGATGGGCTCCTTTATTCAGAGGCTAGAGACCCAAAACCTGGTGCAACCAGGAGGTTGGTTATACCTCTGCAATTTAGGGGCTTCCTTCTTACCTTGGCCCATGATATTCCTCTAGCAGGACACTTAGGCCAGAACAAGACTTGGGACAGGCTTGTCCCTCACTTTCACTGGCCTCACATGAATGAAGATACCAAGGAGTTTTGTCGCTCCTGTGTGACCTGCCAAGCCAGTGGCAAATCAGGTGGCACAACAAAGGCCCCCCTAATACCACTACCTGTGGTGGGGGTCCCCTTTGAAAGAGTGGGAATAGATATAGTGGGTCCCATGGATCCCCCCACTGCATCTGGGCACAGATTTATACTGGTGGTAGTGGATCATGCCACCAGGTATCCAGAGGCAATTCCCCTTAGGACCACAACAGCTCCTGTTGTGGCCAGGGCCTTACTGGGAGTATTCTCCAGAGTGGGGTTTCCAAAGGAGGTAGTTTCTGACAGAGGTACCAACTTCATGTCAGGATACTTGACAGCTATGTGGAAGGAATGTGGTGTCAACTACAAGTTCACCACTCCTTATCACCCACAATGCAATGGGCTTGTTGAGAGATTCAACAAGACCCTAAAGGGTATGATCAAAGGATTACCTGAAAAGCTCAGGCGAAGATGGGACATTCTTCTACCCTGCCTTCTGTTTGCTTACAGAGAGGTCCCACAAAAAGGAGTTGGCTACAGCCCCTTTGAATTGTTGTTTGGGCACCCTGTAAGAGGCCCCCTATGTCTGGTGAGGGAAGGATGGGAGTTACCTTTCAAAAAGCCTAAGCAAGACATAGTGGACTATGTACTTGGTCTCCGCTCCAGGATGGCTGAGTACACGGAGAAGGCATCCAAAAACCTTGAGGCAAGCCAGGCCTTACAGAAAGTTTGGCATGACCAAAAGGCTGTCTTGGTTGAGTTTCAGCCAGGACAGAAGGTATGGGTGTTGGAGCCAGTGGCCCCAGCAGCACTCCAAGACAAATGGTCTGGACCCCATACAATCCTGGAAAAGAAGGCAGAGGTTACCTACTTGGTGGACCTAGGCACTCCCAGGAGTCCCCACAGGGTACTCCATGTTAACAGGTTAAAAGCATATGTTGACAGGGCAGACATGGGCTTGCTCATGGCTACAGATGAGGGACAGGAGGAAGAGAGTGACCCTCTCCCAGACCTGTTGTCTCAGAACCCTGAAGACGGTTCAGTTGAAGGAGTGACCCTTGGAGGCAACCTCACTGAGCATCAGCAAATTGAATGTAGACAAGTTCTACAATCATTTCAACATATGTTCTCACTGATACCTAGTCAAACTGACTGGTGTACCCATGTGGTGGACACCGGTGACAGTCTTCCTGTGAAGAACAAACTTTACAGACAACCTGACCATGTCAGGGACTGTATAAAGGCTGAGGTACACAAAATGCTGGAACTGGGTGTCATTGAGCCCTCAGAGAGCCCCTGGGCTAGCCCAGTGGTTCTGGTCCCCAAACCTCACACCAAAGATGGCAAGAGAGAGACGAGGTTCTGTGTGGATTACAGGGGACTCAATGCTGTCACTAGGACAGACGCACATCCTATTCCAAGAGCAGATGAGCTCATAGTTAAACTGGCTTCTGCTAAGTTTTTGAGCACATTTGATTTGACAGCTGGCTATTGGCAAATCAGGTTAGCTGAGGAGTCCAAGGCCAAAACAGCATTTTCAACCCCAGGAGGGCAGTACCAATTTTTGGTGATGCCCTTTGGTCTGAAGAATGCACCTGCCACCTTCCAAAGGTTGGTGAATCAAGTCCTTACTGGGTTGGATGACTTTTGTGCAGCATATCCTGATGACATTGCTGTCTTTATCTCCACCTGGGAGGATCACCTGATCCACCTGAAGAAGGTACTTGAGGCTCTGCAAAAGGCAGGCCTCACTATCAAGGCTACTAAGTGCCAGATAGGGCAGAGTAAGGTTGTGTACTTGGGCCACCTTGTAGGTGGAGGCCAAGTTCAACCACTGGAGAGTAAGATACAATCCATCAAGGACTGGTCTCCTCCCACCACCCAGACTCAAGTCCGAGCTTTCTTGGGCTTGACTGGGTACTACAGGAAGTTTGTTAAGAACTATGGGTCCATTGTGACTCCTCTTAATGATCTGACATCCAAAAAGATGCCCAAAAAGGTTCAGTGGACAGTAAGCTGTCAAAAGGCATTTGACGACCTGAAGAAGGCCATGTGCTCTGCACCTATCCTGAAAAGTCCTGACTACTCCAAAGAGTTTATTGTCCAAACAGATGCTTCTGAGTTGGGTGTGGGAGCTGTGCTGTCACAACTTAATGTAGATGGTCAAGACCAACCCATTGCTTTTATTAGCAGAAGGTTGACCCCCAGAGAGAAGAATTGGTCAGCTATTGAGAGGGAGGCCTTTGCTGTGGTGTGGGCCCTGAAGAAGCTGAGGCCATACTTGTTTGGCACCCACTTCAAGATTCAGACCGACCATAAACCCCTCTTGTGGCTAAATCAGATGAAGGGTGAAAACCCCAAACTGCTTAGGTGGTCCATTTCCCTACAGGGGATGGACTTTACAGTGGAGCACCGGCCAGGTACAGACCATGGGAATGCAGATGGTCTCTCCAGGTACTTCCACTTAGGACATGAAGACGAGACTGGTCAAGGCTAGTTTAATGTCCCTGCGTTTGGGGGGGGGGGTTGTGTAGGAGAGTAGGGTCTGCTATCCTATGGTCACCCCAAATTTTTGCTTTTTGCTTCACTGGTTTTTGACATACTGAGGCTGTGGACCTGCTAATCAGACCCCCAGCCTGCTGTTCTCTCTACTAAATTGAGACTATGCACTTTAGGTGCATAACCAATTGGAACTGGATCACCCTGTGAGCCCCTGTACCAGTGTACACTAGGTACCCAGGGCATTGGTGTATCTAAGGCCTACCAGGGGCTGAAGCATGTATTGTGCCACCCTTGGCCTGGCCTAACAATTTGACACAACTGGCTGATCACTCAGCTGGGGTAAGTTGGTGTATCCACCTCTTACTTAGGTGTAGTATACCTATACCTAACCTTAAATGGGACACATGTTAACCTATAAGTCACTCCTATGGCAGGCCTTAACAATCCTGAAGGCAGAGTGCTTGGTTTCATGTGAGATGGTGCTCTGGCATGAGCTGAGCCTGTCTGCAGTAGTCGGAACAACTTCCTTCTACCGTTTCCAGATATCGCCATACCATATACTCTTAAGTGCATTATGAACCTTGCGGTTAAATGCTATCTTTGGTTTGGCTTCATCAAAACATGTCGAGTAAGGTGTCATATGAATTGGAATACTAACCCCTTGCCAATTCTGGCGACGGGGTTAGCATTCCACCCTTCTAGAGGGACACGACATGTACAGATCCTGAAACCCGGGTAAAATCAGACATAGCCTCATCTCCACAAAATGGACGCTGCCACCACCGACACAAGTCTGCCCTCCTGCTGCTGGGAGTCCTTCCAGCTTTGGAGACGTGGACAAAGGGTTTCCTGCCCGGGAGGTGCGAGCACCACCCCAGACAGGATTTTGTGTATTGGTCAGGTAGGGCTTGAATAGAATCAGACATGCCTGAGGCTCACAAGGAGCCTCGGTGCATATGCCAGTTCAAACCGGTCCTGGGGCACACCAGCCCCAGACCTGGGGCGAGCTGGACAAAGGATTGGGGGTGTAACCACCCCCCTTCCTGGTCCCACCCTTAGGAAGGGACCTAGCAGGTAGTCCGGCCCCTAGAATCCGCTTAAAGGTAGGAGCTGTGTCCTAAGACTTCAGACATCCTGGAATCAACTTGAAACTAAGAAGAGTCTAGGGGATACTTTGAGTAATAAATACATATATATTTTGAATATATATCTGTGTGGTGTCCTTTCATTGGTATAAAGGGGGGTTACATATGGTAAAACAGCTTGCTTAACACGCCTAAACGAGTTTAGCCTCAAAGACTGCTTAGCCTACGCTACCACTAGGGCAGCTGGTCCAAAAAGGTTGACTTACAACCACACCATAAGGGTTGCTTGGCATGGTACAAGGTGGTCACTTTAATTAGTGAACATCATATACCAGGCCAACTTCTCACACCCTCCACCACAGTGCAGTGATGATGAAGAAAACGGTAGGGGGTGAGTCGACGTGTCCATTCCTGGAGTCGGCCCCTTCCTTTCCTCCTGTGATTAAAAGTAAAACCATAAATTAATTTTCACAGTTGGAGTTAAAAACAAGTAAGGTTTCAGTTTCACAAATTTGACTAGACATATTATTTCTATTCTACATATGAAACATTCTATAATGCTTGATTCAACAGCCAACAGTCTTCGAACCAACCTTCAGTCCATTGACCTGTTCCAGAAAGGCTTTCAATCAACACATGTCAAGGGACATCTCCTAGATCACATCTACAGCAATCTAGATAGCTTAACCGTCGAGGCTCCAGTACCACTACCCTGGACCGATCATTTCTTAGTACCCTTTACATGGTCCACATGCTCCCCCCCCCATTTCACAAAATCACAATAAGCAGCGGGGAAGAAAATGGGCCTCCCTCCCACTTTCTAAGTGGAAACTGGCTCTTACAGAACACCTACCCCCAAATGTGACTAATCCCAATACAGCCACTGTCAATTTTGATAACTGGATCTCCAGTTCCCTTGACCTAGTCCTACCAGAGGAATCCTTGCACTTAATAAACAGAGCCAAAGTTGCCCCCTGGTACTCCCCGGCTCTCAGGACTATGAAGCAGTCTTGCCGCAAACTAGAGAGAGCCTGGAGACAAGATTACTCACAATCAAAGCAAGTTGAGTATAGAGCCGCAATAAAGCTCTATAAAAACCAAATAAAATCTGCACAAGCCCATTTCTATGAAACCAAAATCAACCTAGCTGCAAACTCCCCCAAAGAAATTTTTAAAATAGCCAAATCTTTAATTTCTCCCCCTCCCCCCGAGCGTCTGTCACCTGACGGCGCGCAAACCCGTTGTAATAATTTAGCAACTTTCTTCTCCCAGAAGATCCAGGCCATCTATTCTTCATTTTCCACTGGCAGTGGTGACATGGACCACACCACCACCACAGATTCCGACTTCTTAGCTCCCAGCTCACTGGATGAATTCCCCCTCTTAGATTCCGACACTTTAGTCAGAATGCTTCTTAAAGTCACCTCGGGATCCCCCATTGACCCAGCACCCCCGCAAACTCTCAATAAGGTGATGGATATCATCCGCCCTGTCATCCTGGATGTCCTTAATGCTTCCATCTCCTCTAACTCCGTCCCAGCACCATGGAAATGTGCGATGGTTAGGGCCCTTTTGAAAAAGCCCACCTTGGACCAGAACAACTTGGCCAATTTCCGCCCCATTTCCCTACTTCCCTGGATGAGCAAACTGCTTGAAAGGCACATCAATAATATCTTAGTGGACTACTTAGAATCAAATAGTCTGCTATGCGCCTCTCAGACAGGTTTCCGCCCGCAGCATGGAACTGAAACTGCTCTCCTAGCAGTTACGCAAGAAACTAGATTGGTGCTGGACCGGGGAGGAAAAGCAGCCATCATACTACTCGACCTCAGTGCCGCGTGCGACACTGTCAACCATGCCACACTACTACATCGCCTGAAAGGCATGGGCGTGTCGGGCGCGGCCCTGGAATGGCTGACCTCCTTCCTGGACGAGCGCTTCTTCCAGGTGTTTGAGGGCAAAGCAGTCTCCACTAAGCAACCACTTAGATGTGGGGTTCCCCAGGGCTCCTCCCTGAGCCCCACACTTTTTAATGTCTATATGCGACCTCTAGCGGAGATAGTCCAGCCCTTTGGCGTGCGTATTATCACCTACGCGGACGACACCCAGTTGGTGGTCTCTCTGGACCACACTGAGGAGTCGTCCAACACCCTGGGCCTCTGTCTAGAGGCCGTTGCTAAGTGGATGCAATCTTCCTGTCTCAAACTTAACGGGGAGAAGACAGAGATTATGCTTTTGGGCAACCCTCCTTCGACCATTTTGACATCAATTTGGCCCACCTGCCTTGGTGCTCCTCCCCCTCCCAAACCGCAGATAAAGAGTCTGGGAATCTGGCTCGATAAAGCGCTGGACTTCTCGGTCCAGGCTACCAAAACTGCCTCCACGTGTGTGGGCCTAATGAAAATGCTCCGCAAAGTCCTCCCTCTGCTTCCTTTCCAGGCGAGGAGAATCATGGTTCAGGCCCTGATACTCTCCTGCCTGGACTATGGAAACGCACTATACCTGGGTGCCCCGGCTTCAGTGACCAACAGGCTCCAAGTCACGCAAGGCTATGTGCATTGTGCACAAATCTTTCCATCGAACAGGTCCTACCATCCTGTCCCCCTTGGTCGTGCCCTATGCTCCATCCAGAGCCCTTCGCTCCGGATCATTGCACCTAGTTACCACTTCTAAAATCAACAAAGCACGTTGGGGCGGCCGTTCCTTCTCCCATACTGCTGCGAGACTTTGGAACTCCCTCCCCTTAGCCTCCCCTTAGCCCTCAGAGAAAATAATAACCGGCTGGCTTTTAGGAAAGCTTTGAAAACCCACCTGTTCGCAAAAACGTGCTAGTCTCACCCTGCGGCCCGCTACAGTGATCAATTAAAGCGCTGCGAGGCCTCCGGGTAGTCTATGCGCTATATAAATATAATTTTTAATTTCATTTCATTTCAACTGTATTTAAATACAAAAAGATGTTTCTGCCTATTTCTAATGCTGGCCTAGTTTTCCTGAATTTTCTTGTTTTTAACCCCAACTGTGAAAAGTAATTAATGTTTTTTCTCTAATCACAGGAGGAAAGGAAGGGGCTAACTGCTGGTGTGGTATCCTCTGTGTGATCGATATATATATATATATATATATATATATATATATATATATATCGGCCATGCACAGATAAATTGGAGTTCGTGCCTTTTTTTGTTCTGAAGATTGGACTGTGGTGGAAAAGGAAATACGGATATATATATATACCACCAATCCTGCCACAAGCGAAATGACAGGCGCTGACTCCATGAGTATAAAGCAAGGAGTTATTTATTAACAAGAAAGGGCCACGACGCATTTCGAAGGCAAGCCGCCTTTGTCACAATGATAGGCATCACAGTGTTCAGACATTTAATTACCGAGTCACTTGAGAGGTTGTCACAGCAACCGTGCTTGCAATAGACATAGAAGTGAATACACATTGCACATTTTGATGTTAAATGAAAAAAAATAAAAAATTATAACAAATAAAATAATATGTAAGCACAGATTCTTGTGACTAAATTAGATTAAAAAAATGTGAAAAACAATAAGGAATCGGGTGTTACTCAACAACTGATCCAGAAAACAGACTAAAAATATGTCAGTCCTCTCGTGCTTCCAACTAGCGAAGATTTACAGAACACCAAAATCCCTTGATTATATTTGAGTGCAATACCAACCAAATATTCAGGGCGATGCATAATGTTAATAACAAATGAATTGAACATGATTGGTCCCGTGTAAGCTAATAGAGAAATTCATGTACAAATAACATAATTCTGGCATGTTTCCAATGAATTAACAGATCTAGGGTAAAGCACCACAGTAATATCATATTACGAAAATCATGCAACATTTGAGAAAATTAAGCCCAAGTGAGCATACAAAGAAGGTGGGTAGAATGGTGCCCAAGTGGGCCAGCTTTGGACCAAGAAACTAGAATCGCCAAGTGGGCTCTCAACTTTTATACAAGAAAGGATAAAAAGGTGTTAAGTGAAAAGTAACAAGGAGGTTAGAGAAAAAAATATAAATAAAAGTGAGCCTGAAGTAGAACGGAGAGCTGTACAGGGAGCGAGACAGGCAGCGGGATCTATAGATGTACAGAAAGGGCTTCATCAGCATTCATACCGTGGGGGATCTTGGTGTTGAGGAGAATGATGTATTTAGATTCCAGTCTCCGGAGTACAAACTGCCTATTCCCCCCTCTCGGGTTTTTAGGGATAGAGTCAATCACAAAGTAAGAGAGATCTTTGGCATTCCCTCCATGGCATTGGTTAATATGCCTGACTTCTGGGTAGTTGGGGTCATCATTGCTGATGGCCCTCGGATGTTGCAAGATACGGACATGTACGGGGATGGTACTACCCATGTATTGTTTTGTACAGGTGCATTGCAGAACATATACTGCAAAATCACTCTTGCAAGTGTATGTACCTCTTATTACAAAGGGAGATTGCCTCAGAGGTGTGTGATCTCTTTGGTGTTTTTACCTTAACGGCAGGCTTTGCATTTGGAATATTTTAGAAAGCCTCTATGGGTTTTGAGCCAGTTCCTTCCTTTGTTGTTGCAGGGAGCATTGTGTACAAGTTCTTGACGCATGGATTTTGCTTGCCTAAAGGATATCGGGGGTACTTTGGGAATTTTGGGTCAAAGTATCGGGTCACTTCGCACAGTCTGCCAGTGTTTATAAAGCATTTTGCGTAAAGTTGTATGATAGGTGTTATACCCAGTAATGAGTCTGGGAATCCCTGACTCACTTTTTTAATGTTGTTTGTTTTTGCACGTGCGTTATCTAGGGTTGCTGTGCTATATCCATGGAATTTGAGCCTCTCAAAAAGATTATTGGTAGCTGTGGACAAACTAGCTTCGGTGCTGCAATTGCGCTTCATTCGAAGGCATTCTGCATAGGGGATACTCTCTTTTAACTTGGCAGGGTGAAAACTACTTGAATGTAGGATGGAATTACCTGATGTTCGCTTCCTATAAGTCCTGGATAGTATTTTACCGTCTTCAATAAAGATCTTAAGATCTAGGAAGTGTATGTTTGTGGTGCTGGTATTACAGGTAAAAGTTAAATTAGACAATTCATATTGATCTCATTAGCAAAGGTTAGTGCTGATTCTTCAGCACCTTGCCACAAAATGAAAAGGTCGTCAATGTATCTGGCATAAATAATAACATTGTTAGTCATTATCTCTTTATAATTGGTCATGAGTACCTGCTCCTCCCACCAGCCCATATCCAGATTCGCATAACTGGGGGCGAAGCAGGTACCCATGGCAGTGCCGCGCAGTTGTTTATAGAACAGCTTGTCAAAAATAAAAAAATTATTATCCAAACACCATTCAGCCATTTCAAGTAACATTGATGTATGTTGGTAAAGATACGTAGGTCTTTTGCCCAAGAAATATTTCAAGGCATTTAGTCCATCCCTGTGCCTGATACTTGTATACAGCGTGTTTACATCTAAAGTCATCAGCACATAATTGTCATTCCATTGTACATCGTAGATCTTGGTAAGCAAATCCCCAGTGTCTTTGATAAAAGACGGAAGTTCACAAACACACTGTTGCAAAAATTAATCTATGTATTTTGAGGTGTTTTCGAATAGGCCCCCTATAGCTGCTATGATAGGTCTTCCAGGGGGGTCAATTGCATTTTTATGAATCTTGGGTATTAAGTATAGCTGTGGTGTCACTGGATAATCGGTTTTCAAAAATTTGAATTCTTGCTTAGAGATTAGTCCAGTACATCTCCACTGATAAAGAGACTTGTGGAATTTTTCTTTCGCACTGATGATGGTGGTTGGGCTTATTCTGCAATAACACTCCTTGTTTTGGAGCTGATTGAGTGCTTCAGAATTGTATTGTTCAAGCGGCCAAAGCACCACATTTCCGCCCTTATTGGACCATCTCACAACTATATCATGGCGTCCTTTGATTTTTTGAATTACATTTTCCTATTTTGTTCTTTTGTTATGGTTGGTTCGGGTGAAATCTTTGCTGGCTTTAATATCTAAATCTTTAAGGTCTGTAATCATGATCTCTGCAAAGATATCCAACCGATCCCTAGGCATGTTAGATAGAGAAACTGATTTGGGTTTGTAAGGCGTGTGGATGTTGCCGTAAATGTCCAAACCTACAACTGATGCCATCATACCAGGTGAACTTAATTGTAGTTCTTCCCCAGACTCTAATTCCGCCATGTCGTGTAGGAAAGCCATATCTTCCACATTAAGATTAGTGGTTGATTCATTAGTATTACTGGTCACCATTGGATTTGATGTATTATTTGGAACATTCATGAAGTATTTCTGAAGTTTGAGTTTGCGCACAAATTGAAAAACGTCAACACGTGTTTGGACATAGTCAAAATTAGTAGGCGCACACCACGTGAGGCCTAGTGAAAGAATCTCTTTTTCTTCTTTGGATAAAGCCATATTGGTAAGCTTTATTACTGTGTTTTCCATTTTGTCACTTAGTATTGTCTCCTTCTCGTGCATCTGTTGGTTTGCTTTGCAGATGTATTTGCATTTTCTGCCCCATGGTCTGTCTTTGCTCGTCCTGCTTTTTGTCCTCGTCCTTTGTTTGGTGGATCTTGCCGTGGGGAACGGGGTCGGAGATGCATGGTGCGCTCCAATCATAAAAAACCCAGTTCTTGAATTACCGAAGGTTTTTTGCTTGTTGCTATCTCCTCTAAGTTCGATACTACCTCAGAGCTGAGCTCTGAGCCATGGGTTCTGTTTGTGTTTTTGGGCTTCAGCTGCAGTTGAGAGTTGTTGCCTTAGAATATTCTCAAACTTTTTTGAAAACGGATATATTCTGCCGTTTTCATAGTCCCGTTTATCTCTTTTGAACTTGGTGGCTTTTCTTTCCTTTCTCGACTGTTCATGTTTCACAAGACGTTTTTGCATTTCTGTATGTAGTTTAGAAACCTCCTCTTTGTTCAGGAACTTTTACAGTTCTTTTTGCAGGGCTACAATTTTTAACAAAATTGCGTCTCAATCGCTGATGGCATATTTTATGAGAAACATATGTTTGGATGACTCTGCACTGTTATTGGCCCATTCTCGTAGCATACTTGGATTGGGGTTCTCGTAAGTAGGGGCTACTAGAATCCGCAACCCTCTCGGAATGCGCCCCACATCTAGGTAGCTCTGAAGCGCTTTGCACTCCCATCACTTCGAAATTTCTAATTTGCGTAGTTTCTCCAACTCGTACATTGTCTTTGAAATGTCATTCAGTTTAGAAGGGGCCCCAGCGCCCTGTGAAGTCATCGCTGATGCGCTTGTTGTTTCATCACTAAAAACGTCCACTGCTGCCTCTTCTTGCTCCCTGACCCGCTCTTCGGCCATACTTGTTAAAATCGAAATCCTTGTTCCTCACTGTCCATGTCAAGATTTACGGGACTACCTCTCCCATCAGCCACTGTAATGTCTCACGCACAACCTGCTCGCTCACACTTGGGTTCCTACCTGAAATTCCGACTGCCCTCCGGCTATCAGGAAGATCTGCAAGGATCCCTAGATGTAAGCTTTCATGGTCTGCGGGAACCGATGTCCGCTGCGGGGGGCTCCGCGTTAACTTTACAGATTGCAATCCACGAGAAGGCTCCGGATACGCGATGCTCCAGACCGAGGAGGGTCAGCGTTGAGATTCCGGAAAATCTACAGTATACCACCAATCCTGCCACAAGCGAAATGACAGGCGCTGACTCCGTGAGTATAAAGCAAGGAGTTATTTATGAACAAGAAAGGGCCACGATGCGTTTCGACGGCAAGCCGCCTTTGTCACAACGACGGGCATCACAGTGTTCAGCCATTACATTACGAGTCACTTGAGAGGTTGTCACTGCATTCGTGCTTGCAATAGACATAGAAGTAAATACACATTGCATATTTTGGTGTTAAATGAAAAAAAATAAAAAATTATAACAAATAAAATAATATACAAGCACAGATTCTTGTGACTAAATTAGATTAAAAAATGTGAAAAACAATAAGGAATCAGGTGTTACTCAACAACTAATCCAGAAAACAGACTAAAAATATGTCAGTCCTCTCGTGCTTCCAACCAGCGAAGATTTACAGAACACCGAAATCCCTTGATTATATTTGAGTGCAATACCAACCAAATATTCAGGGCGATGCATAATGTTCATAACAAATTAATTGAACATGATTGGTCCTGTGTAAGCTAATAGAGAAATTCATGTACAAATGACATAATTCTAGCATGTTTCCAATGAATTAAAGGATGTAGGGTAAATGTTAGACCTGGCACCATTGGCGTGGGTCTCCTTTCCATTTTTCACTGTTGTCTCCTCTGTTTTTGCTGGTATTAGATGCTTTGGGCGCTGTGCCACTGCCATTTAGAGCCACAGTGCGGATGCTCCCTGTGTAAATGACATGTGAATTGGTATATCCATGATTGGCTTATTTGGTTTACCCGTTAGTCCCTAGTAGCGTGGCCTGTGTGTGCCCAGGGCTGGTAAACCAAATGCTGCTGGTGGGCCTGCAGCGCTGGTTTGCGCCGCCCACAGAAGCAGCTTGTAAAGTGTGTCTCAGACCTGCCACTGCAGAGTCTGTGTGCAGTCCAGAACTGCCATCTTGTCTGTGAAGGGCCCCCACTTCCCAGCCCCCGAACCTTCCCTTGGCATCATGTGAGTCACACCTATGGTAGGGTGCATTGTATGTGTAAGGTAGGACATGCCCTGATGTGTGTAGCATGTCCTGGTAGTGAATTACACCCAATTTCGTTTTTCACTACTGTAAGGCTACCTGTTCTCCATAGGCCAGAATGGGAGGTTTGACTATTACATTCTATAGTCCTAACTAACCTGGTAGAAAAAAAATTTAGTATGCCTGAGCTCAGAATAATAAAATACATCTTTAAGTTTATTTTTATATTCTGTGTTTGAAAATACCACTTTTAGAAAGTAGGTATTTTATTGCCCAAGCCTTCCAGTGTGCTCTGCTGTTAAGTGTATTGGCTGTCTGGTTTTGGAGGGACAGGGCAGGCTGAGTCAGGCCTGGGTTGAATAGAGAGATCTGCATTGGAGTATGGGGAGGGGTAGCTCCTTGACCTGAATAGGGCTGTGCCTGGCAAGGTGAATGCTGGCTCCACCTCCTACTGTGCGTCTGATGGCAGACCCCCTCTTTCTGAAAGGAAGGATGCAGCCTGGTAAACAAAGTGCTCCAGAGCTGGGCAGAACTGGTTCTGGCTGGGTTCAGTGACTTGTAGCTTCTGAGAACAAAGACTTTTGGGGTATAAATATCTGTGCTGAAACCACTACAATTTGTATTGCTCCTGGACAACAAGAGGAACCTCTGTCCGTGTAACTGAAGGAATCTGCAGGAGGTGACTGTCCTTGTGCTTGTGTGCTGTTTCTTGGATTGGCCTGCAGTAGTTTTCACTGGACTAGGAAGAAGAGGAAAAAGGACTTTGAGAGAACTTTTTATTTCAACTTGCTAAAGCAATCACCCAAGGGCTAGAAGAGAGCTAGCCTCCTGCTGGAGTCTCAGGCACATCAGACTCCACCACCAGCCTCCTGATTCCTTCCAGCGAGGATTTCTATCTGCAGATGAGGCTCCTGTGACTTCCAGGGCCTCTAGTTCTACTACAGAGAAGAGAGTGCTGATATCGTCGCTAACGCCCGTTTGCGAGCCGCCGCAGCTGAAAGCGCACGGAAAATCATTGCGCTGCTGCCGCTGAGTGCGCGCTACCAGAGATCATCGCATCGCACGTTTGCGGGCTGCCAAATGCTCGCTAACCCAAAGATCATCGCACCGCACGTTTGCGCGCTGCCAAATGCTCGCTAACCCAAAGATCATCACACGTTTGCGGGCTATCAAGGGCTCGCTAACCAAAGATCCACGCATCGAGTTTATCGCTTCACGACATCGCAGCGCGGACGACGGGCGTCCGCCATTTTCATCGCATCGCACCAGGATCGTCGCTCCCTCGCGGAGCGCCATTTCTTCTCATCGCATCAAGGTCGCACACGCAACAGGTTTGGCGCATCATATTCCCTTGCGGCAAGGATTCAACGCATCGCAGGCTTAGCTTGAATAAGTTTGTAGCTTTGTCCCGTGCGCATCTGTGAATCAGCGCATCATCCTCCCTTGCGGCAAGGATTCAATGGATCGTCGGTTTCGTGTGAGGAAAATCATTGCTACAGCTCGTTTACAACATTTTGTTTGGTTTGCTACGAAATCCAGGTACTTTGTAAGTAAAAGGGTCGCAGAGACCACTGCTTTGAACTGAACTCCTCTTTGCACACTTTGAACTATTTTTGCAGCATTTCAAGAGTAACCCTATTTTCTAGTCTTGTGGCTTTTTAATGTTATTGGTCTTTTGTTAAGTCTATATATATAAAGATACTTATTTTTTATAACTACTTTTGTGGTGTCCCTTTGTAGTGTTCTTCACTGTGTTACTGTGTATGGTCATAAATGCTTCACACACTGCCTCTGAGATAAGCCTAGCTGCTTGTGCTACTTTACCACAGGGTTGAGCAGGGGTTATCAAAGGGTGTAGCCCTCTTACTCTGACTTAGGAAGAAGGGTCCCTACTTGGACAGTGGCCAGCCATTGCCAACTAGAGACCCCCATTTCTAACAGTAAAGCACCACAGTAATATCATATTACGAAAATCATGCAACATCTGAGAAAATGATATATGTGTGTGTGTGTGTATATATATGTATGGCGAGGTGTTCAGCACATGGAGGACTGGATACTCCCAAACAAGGAAAAATGGCAGCTGGAGTGAAATGCTGCACTCATGGCATGGGTCGGGAAGAGGTGCAGACGCTTGATCCCCCGGTAATTCCCATCGGGGAATGAATTCCTGGATTGTTACCATCAGGACTGAATGTGTTATTCGGTGGGGAAATCATGGTGTGCAAACGGCATGAAAGCCGTAGGAGTTCTCGACCATACTATTTTCCCATTGGTTAACAACGCACAAATGGCAGTATAGATTCCATCATTTATAGCCAATCAGACTCTGCGTTTTATCTTTTGCAATTACAGCATTTGAAGAGGCGATCACTCCGATTCATGACTATTTCCAGCACTTGAAAAAGGCAGTGATGCCGAAACATGACGTGTAGAGGGAATAGCTGTGGCAAAATAAATATTTTATTACAAATGTGACCCCGTGAGTGCTCTTGATTTTTCGTGGAGGTTGCTGACCAGCAAGCGAGTTTCTGCCCTCGCTGTGGGGGAGAGCACCCGCCCTGAGTTCGGAGCTAGTGGCAGGAAATCGTAAACAATGTAACTGAAAAGCTCGTGAACCGCTGCTAAAGGACCTTCCCAGTCGCCCATGGAGGGCGCGAGTTATCGAACTCGTGGTGCCGTGGTTATTTTGGTTTTTAATGGACACCTGCAGGGACATCGTGGTTTCACATCTAGGGGCTGTGGCGAGGGGTTCAGCTCACGGAGGATTGGTTACCCCCAAACAAGGAAAAATGGCAGCTGGAGTGAAATGCTGCACTCATGGCATGGGTCGGGAAGAGGTACAGACGCCATGATCCCCTGGTAATTCCCATCGAGGAATGATTTCCTGGATTGTTACCATATGGACTGAATGTGTTATTCGTGGGGAAATCATGGTGCGCAAACGGCAGGAAAGCCGTAGGAGTTCTCGACCATACTATTTTCCCATTGGTTAACAACTCACCAATGGAAGTAGTGATTCCATCATTTATAGCCAATCAGACTCCGTGTTTTATCTTTTGCAATTACAGGATTTGAAGAGGCGATCACGCCGAGACATGACTATTTTACATCAAGGCCCGGAGGTCAATATTATGCATTATTCCTTTTATTGCTCCCCAGAACAGCAGCAACAAAAAGCATTAGAATTAGAACACTTTCAACTTCTAGAACTCTGAAAATGCATATACCGATAGAACTGGCAGCCATCTTCCTCTTTTGTTGCTGCTCAGTGTTCAGATAAGTCACTTTTGAAACTGTCGCATTTTTAAGAATTGATTGAATGTTGAATAATATGTAAATATGTTTAATGAGTTATTTATTATGTATGATAGATTATCAAGAATAATGAGGATAGAGTGTAAGTTATATTTAAAAAAAAAAAGTTTAATGATTGAGCTGATTTATACAAATGGGGGATGGGAGCACACTGCTACACCTCCCAGCACAGTTCACGCCTGAGGCAGTGTGCTCCCATCCCTCATTTGATTGAGCTGATTTATATTTAAATTGCGTACAGTAGGTGTATCTTAGGCTTTAATGCAGGTGAATTTTGAGAAATATAACGGTTGGTTACATATGCGAGTACTGTAAGAGCATTAGTGTAATGGGAAATACATAAACAATTTAAGTTCCGTTTTAGAAGGTGAAAATTACAAAAGATGACATTTTTAAAGTTAGATGGATCTTTATTTTACCGTGTGGGGTGACGGTTGGGCGGTTGTAGTGAAGCGCGCGGTAGAAGGTATTCCTGGCTCGAGTGCATTGGAACTCTTGCACGTGTGAAGTGCGCACAAGAATAAAGAAGGAGATTTTGTTCAGGAGCGGACGCCGTACGCACACAACGTGCGGCGGTCATTTTTAAGGGATTGGGAAACAAATTGTTTATTTGTGTGGCATTGAGGCGGACATATTTTGGGATGAAATAAACGAAGCCTGTCAGAACGCTAGTCAGCTTCTGACAGACTTCGGTCGGAAAGTTCATGAGGTCGTGTTTTGGATATGATTGGTGCTTGAGGAAAAAATAATAGGATATTACAGGTTAGAGGTGGAAAATTGTGAAGAAGTGTTTTAAAGAGTAAAGATCTAGTTGTTGGGAGGATTTTTTGTGTGGTTTATAAAGTTGGATTGGTTTAATATTTGGAAAAATAATGGAAGGTGTAGAGGGAAATTTTGAGGAGAGGATGAAAAGCTACATGGATAAGATGTTTGGGGAGATGTCTGCATCTATAGATAAGAAAATAGAAAATACCATGGAAAAGGGTATGCTAAGGAGACAGAGATCAGGAGGGGATGAGAATTTCTGGACCACTGAGGAGATTGATGTGGTTGCAGGAGGTTCTAATCAAGGGAGTAAGAAAGCACAAAAAAGGAAAATGATTGAAACAATTAAGAAAGGAAAGGAACGTAAGGTTCTGAAAGGAATCACTATAAAGGCGAAGGAGAGGGCAAAAAAGTCACGAAAAATTAAGCATACTACTGTTGCTTGTGATTCTAGTTCATCAAGTGGTGATGTTGAAATAACTTGTAGTTCAAGTATTGATGATTCTGATGTGGAGGAGGTTCCACTTAAAAGGAGAAAGATGAAAGAGATAGAATTTAAATTTGAAGATAATGAAATTGTGGATCCTCAAGGAGAGGATACGTTTGACCCTCTTTTAATTCAACATCCTCTTTCTCCGCAATGGGCTCCGGTCAAGCACGTTGCAAAATACGTAAGATTTTGGATAAGGAGGGAAATACGAAAATAGGTCAGGACTAGGATGAGGAGTGAGTGTCCTAGACCTAGTCTGGAGAGCAAGGTTGCGTATACTCCAGAACTTGACCAAAAGATGATGGCGTTTATAAATAAATCTGGGAAAGACCCTAGGAGAGGTCTCGAAAAGGGATTGAAAGGGTGTCAAGATAGACTCCTGGATGTTTTGGGGCCATTGACCAAAATATTTGACATGTGCGAAGAGGCACATTCAAACAATACTGGTATTGATGTGGCCGAAATTCGCCAATGGGTCCAAAGGGCCATATGTCTTTTGGGGAACACAAACACAGCACTTTGCATAGAGAGGAGAAAGTCTATTCTCTTTAAAATTGATCCAAAGTTGGTGGACTTGGCGAATAAGGAGCCTGGTGAGCGTAGTGAAGGCTTGCTATTTGGAGACGACTTTGTTAAGGATATGTCTCGATATGTCAGTACTTTTAGCTCTCTTGAGAAAGCACAAAAGGATATAAGGAGAGTTTTTGGAGTGGCCGGGCGAATGCGGGGTCGATTCCCCGGCCGAGGTCAAGATTTTTCTAGAGGAATCTTTGAAAGAGGAGGAAGACCCTATGGTACTGGTTATGGATCCAATTTCTACGGATCGAGAGGGGGACAGGGACATTTTTTCCCGTAGAGACAGCGAAGCAGGGCCAGAGGAATGCGCACAGAGAGGCGAACAAGAGGTGCCTCAGGTAAGCAGCTTACAAGACCCTTTTTCTATTCAAATAAAGTTGAGCGGCAGACTAGCCCAGTTTGTTTCGCGATGGAAAGAGATTACCCAGGATCCTTGGGTTTTGCAAACGGTTTCAGGTTACAGAATAGATTTCTTGCAGACGCCGGTTCAGGTGAGAGCTCCGAATATTTTGAGATTCTCAGTGGAGATGGAGGATATGTTGACGAAGGAAATAGAGGCATTAGAGAAAAAGGAGCTATAGAGGGGGCAAGGATTGTAAAGGGAGGTTTCATAAGCAATATATTTCTGGTGGAAAAAAAGGAGAAAGGTATGCGTCCAGTGATAAATTTGAGAGACTTGAACAATTGGGTAACGTACAATCATTTCAAGATGGAGGGCATTCATATGTTGAGGGATCTATTAAGGAAAGGAGATTGGATGACAAGATTGGATTTGAAGGATGCCTATTTGACTATTCCAATGTGCAAGGAACAGAGAGATTTCCTACAGTTCAGGTGGAAAGGAAGGTTATGGAGATTCAGGAGTCTCCCTTTTGGGTTGACATCGGCCCCATGGTGCTTTACGAAGGTGATGCGTCCGGTGGCAGCTTGGTTGAGATCAAGGGGAATACGTTTGATTGTGTATCTGGACGACATTTTGATCATGGCGGAAGAGAGGAATTTAGCAAAGGAACAGACGGAGTTTGCAGTGAAGTTTATAGAGGATTTAGGCTTTGTAGTGAACAAAGAGAAATCTTGTGTGGAGCCTCAGCAGATGATACAATTTTTAGGTTTTCAGATACAGACGTTGGATTGTGTGTTGAGGTTGCCAATGATGAAGGTGAAGAAAATCAGAAAGGAGGTGAAAAGAGCAATGAATTCAAGATGGATTACATTGAGACAGTTAGCTCGATTGCTGGGTCTGTTGTCAGCATCGATTCAAGCAATTTTTCCGGCCCCTCTTCATTACAGGGCATTGCAGAGATTGAAGGGTTATCACTTGAGGAGAGGGGTGAAGTATTCTCAGAAAAGTTTGTTGAATCAAGGTTCGAAGGAAGAATTAAATTGGTGGTTGATGAATCTAGAGGCTTGGAACGGAAGGGCGATTTTTGGAGAGGTTCCGGAAATAGAAATAGAGTCGGATGCGAGTCTTCACGGTTGGGGCGCACGATGTGGTATGGTGTCAACAGGAGGAAAGTGGTCAAAGGAGGTGAGAGAGATGTATATATATTGTCTGGAGCTTCTGGCAGGTTCATTTGCAATAAAAAGTTTCATGAGAGATCAGGTGAAGTGTTGTGTGCTGTTGAAGATGGACAATTTGTCGGCAGTGAGGTACGTGAACAAGTTAGGAGGACCACAGTCAAAGGGATTAGCGGATTTGGCAAAGGAGTTTTGGAAATTTTGCTTAGAGAAGGAGATTGTGGTTCAGGCTCAGTATATTCCGGGTCTGAGCAACGTAGAAGCGGATTGGTTTTCAAGATATCTCAGAGATGTGAGCAATTGGAGACTAAACAGAGAGGTCTTTATGAGGTTGGAGAAGAGATGGGGTCCTTTTCAAGTGGATCTTTTTGCGGACAGACTGAATTGTCAGATGAAGGAGTTTTACAGTTAGAGACTGGATCCGGAGGCAAAGGGAATAGACTCTTTGCTCCACGACTGGAGAGTAGGAAGGAGTTATGCTTTTCCCCCATTCTCATTGATTCAGCGAGCATTAATGAAAATCAGGAGAGAGAAAGCAGAGTTGGTATTCTGGAGAGCTCAAGTGTGGTTTTCAGATATGATGGACTTGTTGATAGAGGACCCGGTGTTGTTACCGAATTTAAGGGAGATAGGGGCATATCAACAAGGCGGCGATAAAAAATGATCGCCGCCTTAGCGCCAGTTTCCGACGATAAAGCGGCGATAATTTTATCGCGCTATCAACAAGGCGATGCTAACCCCGGTTAGCGTTACTTTTCCGGCGATAGCGACCGAAATTTTATCGCCTTTCAAGCCAGCGATAATTATTGCTAATGACATGCAAAGTAGGCGTTCCTGACTGAAAAACCACGAAAAAAGTCGCTAACACAGCTGCTCACTATCAACAAGGTTATCGCCAAACCGCTTAGCTATAAAAAAACGCACGCTAACTCCCGCTATCTCCAGGTTTTAACACCTGATAAAAATCTGACTTAAAGTGGACATAAGTGGGTGTATATAAGGGAGAGTTGGCCCGAGCCTTCCCAGAACAACCACAGAAGCCATGGAGATAGTCATCATGCAGCTTGGAGTCCCACCAATGCAGCAACAACAACAACCACCGCCAATGCCACCACCACCAGGACCACCACCACCCATGCAGCAACGAAGAAGACAGCGGACACTGCGCAGACGTGTCTACCTCACAGACTTAAGGCCAGAGGAAGTCATAGCCCACTACAGGCTCAAAAGGACATCCATCCAGCACATCATGACCCTCATTGCCCACAGGCTGACGCCACCAACACAGCGGACAACCAATATCCCTCCGCAGACAAAACTGCTCGCTGTGCTGCACTTCTTGGCCTCTGGGACATTCCAACCAACAACAGCCAGAGTCGGTGGAGTATCACAGGTATCCTGCTCAACCTTCCTCCCCACTGTCTGGGATGGCATACTCAGCCTGATTCCTCAGCACCTACACTTCCCCAACACTGTGCAGGAGCAGATTGCCATCAAGCAAGGATTTCATGCCATTGCTGGCTTACCACAGGTCATCGGTGCAATTGACTGCACACATGTACCATTTGTGCCCCCTGTGGACAGTGAACACATCTACCGCAACAGGAAGCACACCCATTCAATGAATGTGCAGGCAATAGTGGACCACCCCGGACTGTTCACAAATGTCGTTGCCAAATTTCCAGGGAGTGTGCATGATGCATTCATCTTCCGACACTGCATCATAAACCAGCGCTTCCAGGATGGCACATATGGAAATGCATTGCTTGTCGGTAAGTACCAACTGAACACACCACATGCACAAAAAACACAACCATGTTGACCCATCTAGAGGGAGGATGTAAATCCATTGCCTAGGTACTGATTGGGGGGGTGCACAAAATGCATGGGCACATGCTGATGTATTGTGTACGAGGATGATGTATACTGGCTCCACTGTGTAGAGCACGGCTACTCATAGTATGGCCCACGTGCTGCCAGCGGCCTGGAAAGCCTTTCTTGTTGTGCCGTGGACCTTACCGACATTGTACCTGTGTGCCATGTCTGCAGATTTCATAAGAGTGCCACCAAACACTGCCGCACCAGCGCGGACTCCGAGAGACTCTGCACCATGGGGGCTGTGCGAGTCCAGCGATAATCAGAGTGGAGATGCATGTGCGCCAAGAGGTGAAATATAACAAAAACTCGTTAACAAGTAAATGGTCCATGAAATGTCTGTGAAGTACTGGGGTGTGGCTGTGTGCCCATGAAGCTGTCCCAGCCCAGGCTGCCAGGGGGGGGGGAGGTGACAGAGAGTGAGAGAGGGAGAGAGAGGGTAAGAGACAGAGGGAGGGAGACAGAGGGAGGGAGGCCGAGGGGGACAGAGGGAGGGTGACAGAGATAGAGCAAGGGAGGGAGAGATAGAGCGAGGGAGGGAGACAGAGAGAGGGAGGCAGAGAGAGAGAGAGAGAGAGAGAGAGAGAGAGAGAGAGCGAGAGATGTGTTTATGCCAGGTCTGGTGGCTCAGTGAACGAGGGGGTCCGCACCAGGGGCCTGTGTCCAACCACATGGTCAGTTTCTATTCTCACTAGCCCTGCCCCCTTCCCCACTGACCCCACCCCACCCGTGCGGCACACTGCCACAAACCACACTGCAAATTTTGGACCAGAGAGAAAGTATGTGATTACCCATGGTGTAGAGTAACCCCCAGCACCTGGCCATCTATGGACCTAATCAAAGTCATCCTCACTGGTATCCCAGTCCGGTGTGTGGTCGCATTGTTGATGAAGATGATCATGTTGCAGTTCTTGTTGCTGGTGACCTATTAGGGTGACCCAACGTTGCATAAGTACTCACACATGTACAATCAGTGTGTGAATTCAAAGGTCTGTCGTGACCAAGGTTATAACAATGCACTTTGATTGTAGGAAGTGCTGAGTGTGGCAAATGTGCATGCATAGGCCGGAAAATGTGTCATGAAACCACCATACAGCGCCATTGGTGTTGACTGCAGTGTTGTTGGTGCTGCTGTTGATGGTGTCTAGTAGCATCTCCTCTCTCACTATGCCACACATATTTCTCAATCTCACCCCTGTGATATGGTGTGTCATGTGGATGTCTATTCGGCCAATACTTGTGTGTTGAAATAGATAGGTCAAATGCTAAACAATTACAAATGCTAAGAAGTGTGCAAAGGTGAGCCATGCCATGTGTATCAGCTTGGTGAAGTGTGTGGCCAGTCAGATCTGGTCAAATAAACCACATAGTGTAAATGATTTGGAGAAGTGGAGTCATGTGAGTTTCATGCCCTGCTAGTGACAGATGACCCAGGTCATGACGTTTACGTTGTGTCAAAAGTTAGTGTTGATGGTGTTTTCAAACCTTCACTGTCTCCAGTGGGCCCTGCAGGTGAGGTGGATTCGGACTGTCCCTCGTTATCTCACGGAACATACAATTGCATGGCTTGTGTGGTGTCAGAGGTCTGCCATCAGCATGAGATGCATGTCTGAATGTGAGCGCGGTCATGCGTGGCTGATGGCATGTTACCATTCACATGGCAGTGACTGCAAGGAGTGTGGATCAGTGCCCTGGCTAGATGTCCGGAGAGCCAGGCTGCCTGCTGGTGTCTGTAGTTTTAGGGCAGGTCTCAGTTCCATTGTGTACATTTGTAGTGACACGTATGCAACCGTGCAGCAAACACAAGCTAAATGGCTGGTTGGACGATCAACACTGAGGTAATGTACTCAGCATTGATGCCGCTAAATAGCTAGAAGCAACACGTCTAACTCAAGTCTAAGTATTACTAAAATCACAAGATAATATACTGTCAACACTGCCAACATAGTATGCCTAATGAATCATGTACCCATCTATCCCTCACATGTCATAGGTGAAGGATATGCTCTGTGCCCATGGATGATGACACCCGTCCGAAACCCCACCACCAAGGCACAGAGGCAGTACAATGCTGCACATCGCCGCACACGTGGGATAGTGGAGCGTACATTCGGCGTGCTCAAGTCACGTTCTCGTTGCCTGGATGTAACAGGTGGCAAACTGCTCTACAGTCCAGCAATGGTAAACAAAATAATCCTGGCATGTTGTGTACTGCACAACATTTGTGTGCGCACAAATGCACCGTGGATACAAGTGCCTGCAGCACCGGGCGATGAACAGGATGATAGTGAGGACCAGCAAGGCGGCTCACACCCCACAGCCACTGCGGCTGGAATTGCCTGAAGGGACCGGATCATAAATAATTTCTTCACATGAGCACATCAGATTGTGATTTACAAAAGCAAACACATGTATTTAGAAAAGGACCTCAAGTTCTGTTTGTGAAAATAAACAAACTCAACACACATACCCTGTCTGCAAGTTACTCTCCTGCATCAGTATATCACTATGAAATGTTACCATTGTACAATAATTGCAAGTAAGAGTACCAAAGGAAAATCATGCTGTTTATGGTTCATCATCCCAGAGAGTTCCAATAGTGCATCAAGCGTGCACAAGCTGACTTTACAATGAGTAAAATCGGGCACACAACTCATCAATGGTTGTGTCAAATACTATGTAATACACGATTCACAGGGTGTACTTGACATGATAATTTATAATGTATGGTCTATGAACTGACAACAAATGATTTCATTGGTTAATTCGTTGTTAAATGTAACTGTTAAGGCCGTGATACAGGGGCCAAATTAGAAAATTGGGTGTGGAATGGGGCACTAACCTGAGAAGTGGGTGTGGAATAGGGTTCAATGTGTAGAAGTGGGTGGGGAATGGGGCTCAAATCTGAGAAGTGGGTGTGCAATGGTGCTCAAATATGAGAGGTGGGTGTGAACTGTGTGTCCCCAGCAGAAAAATGGGTGTGAATTTGGTGCTCAATTTGGTAAATTGTGTCCTAAATTGGGTGCAAATCTTAAAAGTGAAAAGGACCTCAAGTTCTGTTTGTGAAAATAAACAAACTCAACACACATACCCTGTCTGCAAGTTACTCTCCTGCATCAGTATATCACTATGAAATGTTACCATTGTACAATAATTGCAAGTAAGAGTACCAAAGGAAAATCATGCTGTTTATGGTTCATCATCCCAGAGAGTTCCAATAGTGCATCAAGCGTGCACAAGCTGACTTTACAATGAGTAAAATCGGGCACACAACTCATCAATGGTTGTGTCAAATACTATGTAATACACGATTCACAGGGTGTACTTGACATGATAATTTATAATGTATGGTCTATGAACTGACAACAAATGATTTCATTGGTTAATTCGTTGTTAAATGTAACTGTTAAGGCCGTGATACAGGGGCCAAATTAGAAAATTGGGTGTGGAATGGGGCACTAACCTGAGAAGTGGGTGTGGAATAGGGTTCAATGTGTAGAAGTGGGTGGGGAATGGGGCTCAAATCTGAGAAGTGGGTGTGCAATGGTGCTCAAATATGAGAGGTGGGTGTGAACTGTGTGTCCCCAGCAGAAAAATGGGTGTGAATTTGGTGCTCAATTTGGTAAATTGTGTCCTAAATTGGGTGCAAATCTTAAAAGTGGGTGTGAACTGTGGGTCTAAGCTGGAAATTGGGTGTGAAATGGTGCCAAATGGTGGAAAGAAACTCTGCATGCATCCAAGACATTGAATGAGCCAACAGCAAGGCTCACATGCACACCTTCCCTAGACACCTTCATGAAGACCGTCAAGACCGGTCACAATGTTTTATAAATTGGCTCATTGGCAGTATGACACAACAGACAAGACAAACTATCAGACCATCTCCCTGCAACCCGTGGTGGACAAAGTCACTGAGAGACCCAGAAACACCCAGCTGACTGGCTACATTGAAGAGAACTCCATCATGGACCACTCCCAGTCTTGTTTGGGTATCAAGCACAGCACCAAGAATGTACACCATGCTGACAATGCTTAAATATGCATGCCACTTGACCTGTGTCACATTGCGGACAACACATCCTACTACACCTCTATGCAGTCTCAAACACCCTCTCACACACCACACCCCAGATGCCAGACACCAGCACAAGGGGATACGAGGAACAGCCCTCACCTGTATCCACTCCGTCTTCCACGCAATAAGCCGAAGGACCCTCACTCACCCCTATCTCCTAAACCACAGACAACAACTGCGGAGTCTCCTCCACCTGCTTCAACACCCTACGTATGCTCAACAAGATCTACAGATGGATCCCGACAGACACAAGGAAAACAGTCACCCAGGCCCTTGTCAGCAGCAGACTCGACTACGGAAACGCACTCCACGCCGGAGCCACCACCAACTTCATGAACAGACTGCAAAGAATCCAGAATGCCTCTGCACGCCTGATCCTTGACGTCCCGTGCCGCAAACACATCACCCCACACCTGAGGAACCTGCACTGGTTCCCTGTCGATAAAAGAATCTCCTTCAAACTCTGGATCCACGCACACAAGGCACTCCACAAGACCGGGCCGGACTATCTCAACAGTCGACTCTCCTTCTACGTACCCAACAGGAAACTCTGCTCCACAGACCTCTCCCTGGCAACCGTCCCACGTATCCATAGAACCACAGCCGGAGGCAGATTCTTCTCCCACCCCGCCGCAAAGACCTGGAAGACCCTCCCCCTCAACCTACGACAAACCGAAGACCTTCTAACCTTCAGGTGATGACTCAAGACCTGGCTGTTCGACCAGTAGCAACAGCCCCCCACCTCTACCCACCCTCAGCGCCTTGAAAGCCTTGCAGGTATCTAGTGTGCCGGAAAAATTATTTGATTGATAGATTGATTGCTTGAGTACCACATGGAGCGTCACTAAGACACACGTCTTGCTATATGCACATGTCCCCACTCACTGCCATTGCTAGACAGCAGGGGGTAAGCACATCATCCCACACAGACAACACACAGCTCATGCTCCCCCTCACGAAGAACGCAGAAGACACAAAAGCAAGCTCCCTGGAATGAATGTCGGAACTAGCAGATCGGATGACACACCTCTGCATAACACACCCCTGCATAAAGATCAACTGTGAGAAGACTGACCTCCTCATCACCGCTCCATCCACATCTGCATTGGACAACCTCTGGTGGTTGTCTGCCCTTGTGAGTCTGCCCTCACTGACAGACCATGCACGCAAGTTTGGCATCATCCCAAATCCCCCATCATCCTGCACAGCCAGATCTACTCCATTGCGTGCTACAGTTGTCTACAGATCTAACCAAATCCATCACAATGGATAACCCCAGGATACATTAAAATTGGCACAAACTCACTCATCCCCAGCAGACTGAACTACTGCAACAAACTCTATGCAGGGAGATCCAAAACGCCAATACACAAGTTCTAATACAGCCTGAAAGCTGCAGACACACCTGTCTTCAGAAACCCACGTCCCAAACACAAGAGGCAACACATACAGAACATCCAATGTAGCACCGACAAGGAGAAAGTAAGCCTAAAACTACTCAACCACACCTCCAATTCACTACACATCATCAGGCACAAAGACATCCAGGAGAGAGTCAACCTCAACATCCCCAAGAGGAACTGCTGCTCTGACAACCTTGCTCTTGCAGACTCAACCGGGATCGGAAAATCACAAGGCAGAGGAAGAGCTGCCACCTACGTCGCCTGCAAAGCCATGGACGAGATGAAAGTCAACTTCAAACAATCTCACACCCAGCATGCTTACATGCGGAACCACAAGACATGGCTATTTGGCTGAGGCGGAGCTGCACACCCACTCCCCCACAGCGACTTGGGAGCCTCACGTGTGAGTAGGGCACATCATGCCCACCCTTATTGTCAGATTGATCTGTGCACATACTCATCACCTACAGACCACCCCAGGTGAGTAGTGCCCTTACAATTCACATCTCTTTTTTGAATGAATGTCGGTGAAATTACCAAAAGAGGTGAGGATGAGTAATGTCACATGCCATTTTGGGTGTCAACTGTCTTGGAACATAAAAGGTAGTCTGTGTATACCCCTGAGGAAGTGTTGGCTATGGAACAACAATTCCCATTCTGTTGGGTGCAGAGGAATACACAGTACCTGGGCCTACAACGTGCTCCGACTCTTGCCTGTACAGCGATGCGCAAATCTTCAACACTGTTGGATGAGACGGCTAAGGCGCTGGACGCCTGCTCAAAACTGAGCCTCACATGGTTTGGATGCATAGCGGGAGTGAAAATGTAGATTCTTCCACGCATTTCCTATGTATATCAATTTGGACACATGGTGTCCCACCCCCGTGCACTCACACAATTGCACGCCCTCATTAATAAGTCTGTCAAGGAGGGCAAGTGGACTTGCCTCTCACTTGTGCAGCTTACACGGCTGAAAATGCAGGGTGGCCTGGGATTGCCCCTCATTGGTGGCTACAAACAAGCCACATGCCTTTGATATATAGTTGAATGGAATAGGCTGCTATTGGAGAAGCAATGGAACTTCATGGACCAGTCTGTGGCGGGCAAAAACATCTGGATCTAACTGTGGCTAGCCCATAAGCACTGGCCCTTGGGCTTGTACTCTTTGCTGGTTAGGGCGCCTACCCACAAGGTCTTGGACAGGGTGGCAGTATGGAAGGGGTGGACCTCTTGCCCCTCACTGACGAACTACAGCGTGGATATCCCGGACTTGCCCCCGGATCAGGAATCAGCGATATTACATCGCTGGCAAAAACAGGGCTGCAAGAGCATAGGATCTATCTTTGATCTAGAAGGGCTTGTGCCATATCTGCGGCCCCTACAGGATTATGATTTTCCCGCTGCTGATGTGTATTCATAATGCCAAACAACACACTGGGTCACGGGACTCGACGTTGGTTACGTCATATGCGAAGTGGTTAGCGCGTAAGGAGGACAAACATTCTATCCTATCTGAGCTGTACAAAATGCTTTTCACCAGTCTGAGTGGTCAGTGCACAAAAGTGCAGGTTATGTGGGAAATGTAGCTGGTGAGGCTAATTTCATCCAAGGAATGGGGACGTATCCTGTATTGCGCACACCACACTGCGCACAGTGTAGCGGGGGCTGGAACCCCCTTCAAGGTTTGTTCTCATTGGTGTTTCACACCTGTGCAACTACATGTCTGGGAGAAAAGCAAGCCAGATCGCTGCTGTCGGGGATGCTGGATGACTGGTACCCTAGTGCACTTACTCTGGCATTGTCCAAAATTGTAGAGATATTGGGGTGAGTCCTTAGATAACATAGATACAACGTGCGACATTGCAATGCCCGGTGCACCGGAGTACACTCTCCTTGGCCTCTCACATCCGAAGGCCTTCCCACTAGCATCCCTCAGGGGTAGGCAAATAGTCTCAGCGTTGCTGGCGGACAGGCCGGTTATCCTAGCACAGTGGGGTACAGTGGCAGTTCCAGGGCTCCTGTCCTGATTACAACGTCTAAGGAACCTATTAGCTCTGGAGCGTCTGTCTCGGGGTGCAGAGGGAAGGGTGAGAGATTTTGCAACTCTGTGTTGCCCCTTTGTGATTTCATTGTCCAGAGATATGAGGGAAGTCACATGCCCAAAGTACTTGCAGGTCTGACGCATTGCACCGATGGGGCAATCATCCTCCTCCACTCACCCAGTGGAGTGACGAGGGGGCTCCCTTCCACACTTATTGTGTATGCTTACTATCATCTAGGTAGGCTGCAACCACTGCGGAAGGCGGGGTTGTGGGAGGGTTATTGGGGAGGGGTGTCTTTTCTCCCTTGTTCTTGATTGTTTCACTTCTCTGTTTTACATGCTTATTCTTTGGAAAATGGAAGACGCTCTTAGTGGCTTGTTCGCTCTTCCGGTATGCGGCCGGCCTCCGGGTTGCGGCTTAAACGCTGAGTAAATGCTCACGATGCTTGCACGTCCCGCATCCGGATGTAGCCAGCAAGCTGGCTTTGCCACATTGGCCTGCCTTCATATAAAAATATGTAACCCTAAAATGGAGTCGGCCAGCATTGTGCAAACCTATCTTCACATTGTATTATTGTGCTGTGACCAGAGTTTTTGCCTGAATGTCCATCATTGCTATAAAAATGCCGGGCAGTGAGATTCTTATCGCAAACACGATGATATGTCCCCCGCGTATTTAAAAGGTTATGTCTGGACACACTCCCCAATACTGTATCAGCATCAGGCCAGTAGCAGCCTCTTAGCGTGAAGAAACCCATTGCAAACTATGAAACATGCCGCATACACATTACAGTAAGCCTATGGACATTAGCGGGCCCTTAGCGTGCAGATTCTGATCGCATGTATTCAGCCTCATGACATTAGCTGCCCCTTAGCGTGCAGATTCTGATCGCATTTCAAGAAACTGAACGCCTACACATTACATTAGGCCTATGGACATTAGTGGGCCCTTAGCGTGCAGATTCTGATCGCATGTATTCAGGCTGATGACATTAGCTGCCCCTTAGCGTGCAGATTCTGATCGCATTTCATGAAACTGGAAGCATACACATTACAGTAGGCCTATGGACATTAGCGGGCCCTTAGTGTGCAGATTCTGATCGCATGTATTCAGCCTCATGACATTAGCTGCCCCTTAGCGTGCAGATTCTGATTGCATTTCATGAAACTGAACGCATACACATTACAGTAGGCCTATGGACATTAGCGGGCCCTTAGTGTGCAGATTCTGATTGCATGTATTCAGCCTGATGACATTAGCGGCCCGTTAGCGTTCAGATTATGATCGCATTTCATAAAACGGGCCGCATACACATTACAGTATCATCCTGAGAACATTAGCGGCCCCTTAGCGTGCAGTTTCTTGTCGCTTAGTACAAAAATGCCTCTAACACACAGGAAGTGATGTATGCCTGCTTCCTGTCTCCTTGTGTGTGTGATTCACTTTCGCTTTCTCTTTTGAGCACATTGTGTGTGATTTGGCTGAGTGAGGAGGTGTTTTGGGGATTGTGCTGGTGGAGAGTGTATTTAGCAGTGTTGCTGTGTTGCTGTGTCCTGTCTAACGTGTTCTTTATAATTATTTCACATTTTATTTACTTATTACTGTCTACTGTCCTCAGTCTTGTTGTGTTTGTTGTGAGTTATTTTCCTTTATTTGAATTATTGGGTTTTCTTTTGGTAGTCTGGGGTGAGAACTGGGGTGTGTGGAGATGCATGCGGTGGGAAGGTCAGGGCGGATGTCAGAGGGGGCATTGGGGGGCTTCCTGTGGCTGGTGCGGTGCTACCTGCCTCTGATGCTGGAGAGGGGAGGACGTATCCTCCAGGGCTATGGTGTGGTTGTGCGCAAGTTGCGGTGGGAGCGTGTGCGGGCGCAGATGCTCCGCTGCTTCAAGGTGAACAGGACCGTGCGCCAGTGGAAGCACCGCTGGCAAGACATGCTGGCGCGGGAGGCGGACCTGCTCGACTACACCGGAGTCATGCCTGGCATCCAGGGTGGTAAGTATCAATTCCCTTGTTGTCCCCAACTAATGTTAAGTACATATATGAGTGACGTGTGTGAGAAGAAGATATGATGTCTTAATGCTGTCCCAAGACCGTGACACTGTAACAACGTGGTTAATGCAATGCGACTTGCTAAAAATACTTGTGCATAATGGCCTTGACCTTGGATTTGCATGACTCACTCTTCCCACTACAGTGGGTGCAACAGTACGGAAGGTGTTGGGATAGTTAATCAGAATATCCATTATTGATGAGCGCCATGCAGTGCAAGGTGGAGTGACGATTGGCGTTGCAATGACCGCGTAGATTACGTTTGCCACTGGAAATACCACATAGGAATGGAGATCCCTGGTGTTAAACATCCCAAAATACACATGCTTAATGTGAGCGTATACTCAGCAGGAAGGGTTGCAGGGGTGTGGCGGTGTTTGCATGTTGAAGTATAGCAAGGGGTGTGTCTGTCGAAGAGCAATGTTCAGAGTTAGTACTGGGAGATGGGGAGCAACGTAGCCTGTCAGAAGTGTAGCGGGAGGTTGCCACAGGCCATATCTGCAAGGTAGGAAAAGGAGCAGACTCACAATCTGGTCTCTCTGGGGCGGGGTAACACGGCATAGGCCAGCTGGTCGGATCGTCGGGTCCTTTGATGTGCCATGGAAAGAGAGTTGTACGTTAAGGTATGTTTGCCCAGTGTTGTGGATGGCTGTATGAGCCTGGGTGCACATCTTGAATGTGACTCTAGCTTTGATGTGGAGACAGTGGGGTGTGCACAGGTGGTGGGAGGTGTGACAGGGTCCTGGCAGTGTGAGGATCAGTCCTGTGGTTGCATTTGAGATGTTCTGCAGCTTGCGGATGTGGTTCATGTAAAATCTGTCATGGACTGTGATGCCGTAGTAGGGTGAGTTATTGCACAGGGCATGAGTGAGTGTCTATGTGTGTTTGAGTAGGAGTCATTTGAGTGTCTGACATAGGAGGCAGAGTGTGTGGAAGCACGATGATGAGACCGGATAGATCTTGCAATTATCTTGGACATCGGAGTCCATGTTGCGTGCCTTGGCCGTGTTGGGGTGTGGGTTCCCCATGCCGTGTGAGGAGCCTGTGTAATTACATGCGTGGATGTTTTGGCGCATGATGGGTTGTTGCTCACTTGTATGCAGCTCTTTGACATTCATCTAGCAAGCTCTGCCATGGATTCGCAATACTTGTGTTTGCTGGAGTTGTGTTGGCTGGATGTGTCGAGGAGGAGTTGCCAGTCGTATGCCTATGATACAATGTTGAGTCCATAGCTAATCACGATTGTGGCGTGCGGAGACATGTAGATGTGAAAGATTGTAGGGCTGAATGAGGATCTCTGGGGGACTCCACGGATGGTTGTTGTAGGCTCCAATACAACAGAGGGGTATCTGACCCACACCGTATGTACATTGAGGAAGGAGCAGATCCAGTTGAGGGCCTTGTCTTGGATCTCTTTGTTGTGGAGTCTGCATATTGGTGGGCTTTGTGAGACAGTGCTGAATGCCTCAGCGATCGGTCAAGGATGATGAGTAAAAATGTTTTGTTTTGCGCTCCGTGTGGATGAGGTGCCTTGATATTGTGTGAAACAACTCATATGTGCAGCTCGGCCAGCAGTGATGTTTTGGCTGTGCAGCCTCTGCTTCCACATGTTCGTGTGTGGATGCCATTCAAAGTAGGCCCAGTCATGTGGCCAACATGAAGTCAACACCACAGGGATGTAGCATTGTCTGTCACTGTAACAATTTACATTGTGAATATGCCACGTTTGCTGGGGTTTGCTAACAACACCTATTTGCTTTTGTCCTCTCAGAGATGGACGCCAACCTATCACCCAGGGGGACATAGACCGTTTCCGGGACCCACACGCCACTTGTGAGTAGTGACAAGAAATATTGGCATGTTGCGTGGTCATGAGTGTCTGTGCCAAATGCAGCACGTTGTTGATTAGCAGTATGGGTGTGTATCGCATGTCAATTGCCTATGATGTGCAGAGGTATTCAGCCTTTCCGAACTGTGTCTAATATGGTAGTTTAAAGGGGTACAATGCATCTCATTCAGAGTTGTGAGTTTGTCCATCAACAGTCATTGATACACATGTCAATGTATGTGCCTATTTCCGAGCAAATAATGCTGCCAACTAGGCATTTACACTGCAGTTGTGTTGGCAATAGGCCACTAGAATTTACTCACATGTTCATTTGCGCAGCATAGTCAAGATGGCACACTTACATGCGGTAGACATCGTCCAAGGGGCGTGCAGTGGGTGTAGCATTGTGCACAATGAGGCAGTGCTATTATGTCCGTACAAGGTCAGACATCTTGGCACAGTGATACCTAAGGTATGCTGCATAGCACAGAAGCAGAAGTGGCAGGGTGTAGCTCAGATCCAATTTTGTCAGTGGCGTGTTCACAAACACATTCCATAGATGTGTACGTCAATTGAGAATTGATATTTGTGCACTGCAATGGTGTTGACAGGCTATGTCCGTGTGGACATTCCATGCTGGAATCAGGCTCATGTGTACCAACTCATCTGACACAATTGGTGACATCACTCAACACACATTTCATGCCCATGCATTAGCTATGCATCATTTGATGTCACATTGATTTGCAAATCAGGACTGCGGAAACAATATCTGTGTGTACACATTAGCCATAACAATGACACAACCCTCATGACCCCAGGGTGCCATTACAATGTGTAATCCATTGTAACAGTTTGCGAAGTTGATGCATGCATGTTCATCTCTACTATGGAGTGAGATTGGGGGTTACAACACATGCATGACTGGCAGCTGTGGGTCAATGATGTATCCCCCTCGCAGTGGATGACTATCACCAATTGCATAGTAATAGTGGAGTGAGTAAATGCCTAAGTCAGCATTCATACCCCAAACATGTTTCCATGTGTGCGGCATGATGCAGCATGATTACAAGTGTGAGTAGGGCAGTCCCAGGCCTGTTATTGTGCATGTAGTGTGAGACTACAATAGGTAGTTATTCACACCTGCACACATACACCATTGCCTGTCTTGGCACTGACTTGATGTACTGCACACAGTTCCTGGGGGACTCACATGGCTGCACATGTGCATTGTACTTCTGATGCAGCTGTCTGTCACAGGATGGGAGAGGGTTGTGCTGTGCATGTAGGGGTTATGCCTCCCAAATGAAGTCAATTGTCCAGGACACCCACAGCCCGGTTGTCCAATGGTGCCATGTTTGTAGCGTATCCTTAGCTTTCAGTTGTGTCAGTGCATGTACCATGCCATGCACTGTCATGTCAGTCTCAACAGCATGTAGTCACTTAATCATACGTAGACATTGGGTTGAACAGGTCAGTCCTTGACTTAACATGTTGTTTTTAACTTGTGATACAGATCTCATGTTGGACGGTTACATAGTGTAGGGGACAGAAAACTGACATAGATTTTTTCTCTCTCAGACAACATGACACCTGAGGAACAGCACCGGTTCCAGGTCGCCAAGGACCGGTACCTCCACGTGCATAAAGTACATAAGGATTTCAAATTGATGGCAAGGAGGTACCGGGCCGAGAAGAAGGCAGGGACCTGGCCTTCGCTGCCGGAATGCAGAATGACTGGCAGCGGATCAAGACCATCAACCTCAGGTGTCAGTGTGGAATCCGTCCATGTCAATCCCCCTGCTGCCATACCCGCACCGGTGCCAGGCCACCATGCGCCGCCACCTGCACCAGCACCAGCACCAGCCCCCATGGATCCTGGACTGGCCCAAATTATGCGGATTGTCCAGGGCCACACCAACCTCCTCCAGGACATCCGCCGTGAGTGCCTGTATCTGAACTGGCAGATCCATGAGATCCGGGCCCACCTCGGACTGCCATGAACACTGCCCCTGTTCTCATCCCCCACCTCTTCTCCCTTCCCACGCTGTCCCCCTTTTATTATTATGTTGTGTGATGTCATAGTTGTGTGTGTTATTTAGCATAGTTTTAGTGTAGGCTTAGTTAGGGTTAGCTTTAGACTGTTTTTACTAATTGAATGTTATAGGATTTGGGGATAGATTTCATTTATCTTTGGGTGGGGGGGTTGATGTATTTATTCATTTTCTGTGTTTGTAAATAGTTAGGTAAGATAATTTTAGTTAGAATAAATAATTGTAGTTAGTTTAGGGCTAGAGTTAGGGACATAGATTAGTGTAGGGTTATTTTATATATATATAATAGTAGAATAAATCTTGTTAATTATAGATTTCTGCTTGCACTTATATCATGGCTGATGCGGGGGAGTGGGGCTTGCCCCATCGTGTGCAACTCATACCATCACTGGAGTAATCATTGTATATGTAACTATGGTCGCGACCTGTCACTCTGCAGGATGGATTGAGGCCAGATACCTTAGATGTGAGCACAATGACCTTGCATGTCTGATAGATTAGCAAGTATGGTTTACGGCCTACTCTGGTGATAGTTCATTGTGACCTCCAACCTCTCACATGTTCATGGCCATGGCCAATCGATCTCCATTCCATGCATGCTGTTGGTCATTTGTGGGTCCATTGTTAACTTCACATGGCACAACAGTGTTAGTGAGTCACGTGAGTTATATGAGACTGAGTAATGAGTTTGTAATAGAGGTCACTCACAGGTGTCTTGGAGTATTAGCACTGTCCAGAATACAGAGGTAACTTCGAGTTTCTTGCTTTTGTGACAGACTTAATCATCACAGTTATGCCTTGAGACCTGATGATGTTGGTTTGCAGATACACAGTTCTGTTGCACACAAGTGGTGACATGCTGCATTGCTCCCTGTAACAACAGTGCCATAGCCACTCATCTCAGCTGTTACTATCGCATTGCCTCATAGTGATGACACCCTTGTAATCTTGCCACTGATTCAGACTATATGCTAAGTGCAGTTCAACTGACATCCGTGGGCACATTGGCCAATATGTGTGCACTTCATGGCAGTGCTCAGAAGTTGCTTTGGCATTGTTTGTGCACAGGTAGGGGCTGACTGACGCAATGCACATAGGCTTCAGTAAGTATTGTGGACTCAAATTCAGTGTGGCTTACTTTGTAGTTCCATGTATGTATGTTAGACCTGTGCCCTTGGGTCTCCTCAGCAATACGAATCTGTTGTGAACACCTAGAGATGTGACATGCAATGTGCTACATCACAACAATCTTTGACCAAAACGTCCTGTGTTTGGCGATATGCCATGAGATTATGCTTTGCTATCATTCTTGGCGACACTACTTGTGTCCTGCAACAGACTTGTACATGTTGTCACACATGCATATTGTGAAAAAGTGGCTAGGTATATATTGTTCCAAAATAGGTACGGTGTGCACAGAGTCCACAGTCACCAGAGTTTGGGCAGAGGTTAAAGTTAGATATAACCTTACTCTATGAAGTGTTAGCTTGGTCAAGCAGTAAGGCAGTATCAGAGGACAGTGTAAAGCATTTGTTGTACACACTCAGTAAGCAGATGGTCTCACACACTCAATAGCTGAACTCTAGGCCAATGGTTTTGATATAAAAATATGTGTTTGTTTTATTTTATAACCAACAAAAGGTATCAAAATATACTTCCTCAGATTGCGAGGCTTTAGTTACATACTGTGGCAATATGCAATTGACTTTGGTAGGTAATAGTTACAAGTTGTTGCAATAGGCAACACAATTTCAAACACAATAATACATTGAGCTCAATGTGAGTTTGAAGTGATTTGCAATAGATTACTTCCAGGATTACTTTTCTCAGTCATGGACTGGATCCTATATTAAGTCCTGTGCAAGGTCTTGGAAACATGTGAGTATATCCGTTGTAGTTGCTGTTGTGATTTTCATGCAATATTTTGCTATTTCTAAACTTGACACTAATAAGAAATTTTACAGAGAAACTGGCAATGATTTCCGATGGAAGAAAATTGTGTTATTGGTAAGTACGGTTGTGAGTGCTTTTCAGGGTCAGTGCTGGGCACCAAGATCCAGCATTGGAATCTCTCCTAATAGCAGTTGAGTTTTTCAATTTTTGTTACTTGGTTGATTTTAGGCAAATATTTTAACTTTTAGAATCTCCACACTTAGAAATTTCTGATGAAACCAATCAATGTTACCCTATGGAATACAATTAGCTTTTGGGTAAGTACTCGACTGGCAGAGTTAAGGTTCTGGCCACAGACTCAGGGTTCCCCCCGGATCAGGTTTGTACAGTTGTCACACCCTCTGCGGGACTGTGGCGGACGGGGGCAGAGTGAGTTTGGCGCGATGTTATCCTATGGGAGGCAGGGGGGCCTTGCTTGGTGGCTGCTGACTAGCAGGCCACACGTCTGTGGGAGCTGGGCTCCTGGTCACTTGCTCAGGGCAAATGGGGAAGTAGGTAGCAGTAGAAGTTACACTGCCAGGGCCACTCGGGCGGGTGGATGCAGGGTGCCTTTGACCCTTCGTGCGCTCAATGGATTGCAATGGGAAAGCTTCTGGACAAACAAAGGCTGCAAGCTCGGGGTCGCAGATTCTTCATGTGCCCCCACCACTTTGGGAGGTAAATTGGGTAGTTGGAGGGTGGGTATGTACCCAGGAGTCGGGCACAGAGGGCGCAGTGCGCCGGGTGCTGGGGTGACTTTTGGTCTTGGGAAATCTTACCCTCTGTTGATTGTGGTCGGGGGGGGGGTCCCTGGTTCTGAGGCTGCAGGCGTCATCATGAGCGCCTAGGTGAGACCTTGGTGGCCAGATTCGGGGTCACAGTCGCCGGGGGGGGGACGTCATCGGGGTCTTTGGCCACTCCGACACAGGCCAGGCTTCTCCAGTGCAGAGTGTGCAGGGTTTGCGGTTCAGGGATGATGCCAGGGGTTAGAAACTTGCTTTGAGCAGAGCTACTGCTCATGGGACTCCCAGATGATCAGAGTCACAAGGTAGCCAGGTCCGCCGGGGTTTGTGAGGTTGCTGGCCACAAGTGGGTCTGGGCTGTGGCAGGAACAGGTTCAAGGGTCGACAGGCCGGTAGGGCTGGGTCCAAAGCAGTTGGTGTCTTCCTCTTCTTAGCAGCTGCACAGCAGTTTCTTTCTTCTTGCTCTTCCTTGCTTTTTCGGAATCTGGAGAAGGAAGGTTCAGGGTGCCTCTAAATACTAGGTTTAGTTGCGTTACAGGTAGGTACAGGGCAGAGACCAATGGGGCCCTGCCCTGGGGTAGATACACACACTATCCTGCCACTCACCTGTGGGAGTGGGCCAGTAGCCTAGTCCTGATTGTGCAGGGCTTCACATCTTCAAGATGGAGAGCGCCCGGAGATGGGCTTCACCTCGCCTCCCCCACCTGAGGGTTAGGGTGGGCAGGCTGGCACATACCCTGTCCTTATTTTGTGTTTTCGGCCAGTCTTCCCACCAGAGTGGGTGTCAGAACCGGGGGTTGGTGGCAGTTTTCTGGGTACAGCAAGTGGCCTGGTGAAGCTCACAGAGGCGGCATGCCTTTGAAGCTTCCCCCTGGCCATCCTTGGGGAGGAGACCTAGCACCTCGCCCAGCATGTGCATTGTTGCAGGCCCAGGAGAGCGGAGGCTCTACACCCTGGTGTCCAGCAACATGTCTGATGTGTGTCAGCCTAGGCAGCCTCCAAACCAGACGTGGATTGTAGGTTAGTTGTCAGGGGGCATCTCTAAGATGCCCTCAGTAGTGCTTTGTACATTGAATCACACACTGGCATCAGTGCGGGTTTGATGTGCTGAGAAGTTGATACCAAACTTCTTATTCTTCACTGTTCCCATTATGGTGCTGTGGACTTCGTGTTCGACGAGCTCTCTGCACCATATACTCTTAAATGGCAGCACTGCACTTACAGTGCCCAGGAATGGACCTGAGTACTGTAGGTGCAGAGGGATAATGCTGCTGTGCCCACACCACTGGCATAGGGCACCCAGCTATAGGGGTGGATGATGTATGCCAGGGCAGTGTAGGTTGTGTGCATGCAACACAGGGATGTGTGCCATGTCGACTCTTTGTTTTGCCTTGTACCCAGACACTCTGCAAGAGAAGTGTGTTTGTGTTAGGGGACAGGGCCTCTAAGGCTGTCACAATAAGTGCTGCAGCCCTTAGAGGCCTTCCCTTGTCACAAGGCCCTGGGTGCCTAGGGTACCAGGGGCTGACATGTGGCCAGGGTTTGGCAATTTTGAATGTTAGTGTTTAGGGAAGGAACATAGGCCCTGGGCACCTGATTGGCAGGAGTCCAGGGCACACTCAGTCAAAGTCCATTCGGCAGTTCCTCAAAAAGTGGGGGAATACCATGCAGGTAAGATGGTACTTCCTCACACATATGTCATACATGTCGGGGGCTCAGAGTTGGGATATTGCTAGATTGTGCTATCTGATCAATGTTGTCAGTGCAATTTGGCCCGTGTAATCTTGTGGGACCCCCTGTGCCCCTTCTTCACTATCTGACTCCGGTTGTCTCCTCTGTGCCGTCATTGCAAGTGTTATTTAGTTTGCCACACTGTCCCCCTTCTGCCGGGTTTAGTTGTATTGCTCATTTACATTTCTTACCCTGTTTTCGGACACGTGTTTTTCCACCTCCGCTCTGCCTTCCCGCCACAGTATCCCCTGCTGAGCTGCACAGTGACACGCACATTCGTACCGCCCACATGCCAGGCTGATCCTTCCACCTCCCCTTCCACTGGCATACATCCACGCCAGGTCCGCGCAAAGTGCAGGAACATCCTGGGTCCGCAAACGCAACTACACACGTTGCCACTACGATGCTAGCACACTCAACGCCCTCAACATAGGATGATCACACACCTGCTTCCTGCCCGGAACCGAACGCACACAAGGACACCTCTCCAGCCGGAACTGCATTGTCACCAGCATCAAATCTGCAAATCCACCCACTGTGTTGGAAGCCAACTACCTCAGATGCATTGTCCCCAACACCCGCCACTGACGCCAACACACAAGTGAACTCTGGGACCTACTCAACTCAACCTCCCCAGACATGGTCTCCATGACTGTGACCTAATTGTACCCCTCCTCGGAACACCACCTCGCCATAGCCATCCTGTGCAGCTACAAGATCAACCACAGGGACCGCACCAACGGAGTAGGACTAGGGATTGCCATTGTCAACAGGAACACTCTCAGAGTCTCAAACAACAACGACAACATCCTCATCAACGTCGAACACCTGCACTTCCAGGTCCACACCAATCCCAACACCAACCTCAGAGTAACCCGTGTCGACATAGCATCCGGACCCCTAACACAGTTCTGCAACTCCATCACCAACTTTGTCAGTACACACACCCTCACATCCACAGACTACATCCTTCACATTGAGCTGAACTTCCACCTCGTGTACATTAACGGCACCGTATCCACCACCCTGATCGACACACTGGCCAACCTCGCCCTCATACAACTTGTCACAACACCCACCCTCCACAACAGCCACACGCTTGACCATATATTATCCACAAGCTCCCACGTCTACTCCAACCACACAACCAACCTCCACTGGAACAACCATCGATACATCAACTTCGCATTCCATGAAGACACCACACGCCACCACACCCAACAGATCCACTGGCACTGCTGGAGCAAAGTCACAGAAGCACAGCTAACCAGCAGCCTTGCCTGGAGCACAACCATCGATACTGACTCCACCGCCCAGGACCTCAGACAAGGGATCCGCAACTGCGCCAACACACTCGCACAGATTAAGACACACTCCAACAGACACACCAGCAAGTAAGCCAGCTGGTTCAATGCAGAACACCCGGCCTCAATGCCGACCTGCCATGAGCTAGTGAAGAAATTGCACCGTGCATAGACACTGGACAGCTACGCAACCCACAAAGACGCCACAGGCAGACACCATCACCTCATCAGATACGCAATCGGGCCTCCTTCAAAGACTGCATTGCCAACAACGCACACACCAGCTAAGTGCTCTTCAACCTAGTGAAAGAACTCTACAACACCAGCTCCAACACCAACACCATCCCACCTTTGCAAGACCTGTGCAACTCCTCTGATACTTTCGTCCATCGCAAGGGTGCAGACATCGACGACACGACTGCCACGAATAGCACTGAGACCTCCATCCCCACGGATCCCATACGCACCAACCCCCTGCTCTCCTGGACCAATGTAAACGACACAAACACAATGCACATCTGGTACAATATCCACTCCAGATCAACGTCAGACACATGCCCACACCACATCTGCTCCAAAGCCAGCCCCACCATTGCACCCCATTTCCAGATGAGCATTAACATCTCCCTCGTGAATTCAACATTCACGTAGAGCTGGAAGCACGCCGATATCAACCCCTTACTCCACAAACAAAAGACTGACCCCAAGAACCGCCTGAACTTACGTTCCATCTCCCTGCTACCATTCCTGTGAGGTGTCATTGCGAAGAACATCAACAGACAACTGACCCACTAACTCTATGGGAACAGCATCCTGGATCAGTCCCATTCACGCTTCAGCAGCAACTCCTGCAGCAAACTGGACATATCTCCGCTACCAATGACATAATGGCACGGATGGACAACAGTGAAACAGCAGCACTCATTGTCCAGGACCTGTGATTTGCCTTCAACACTGTCTTGCACCGCACACTATGCACACGCATTCACGACACCGAGATCCGAGACAAGGCTCGTGACTAGACAATCGTCTTCCTCTACGGCAAAACGCAGTCCTCCCACCTCCACCCTTCCTGCTCAGAGTCCACAGTAATCTTCAGCGGATTACCCCAGGGCTCATCCCTCACACAACATTGATCTACATGTACATGTCACCAATCGCACATGTTACCCGACTGCACAACCTCAACATCATCTCCTACGAGAACGACAGCCAGCTGATCTTCACCCTCACCATGGCCACCCTCACTTACACAACCATACACCATGTAGGACTGTAAGACGTTGCTGAGTGGAGGAAGAACTGCCAACAGGAGATAAACATCAGACAGGACAGAAATGCTCATCCTCGCATCCACCCCCTCCGCATGAGACACCTCCTAGTGGGCAGCCGCCCTGGGAACAGATCCAACACCAACCAACCACGCACGCAACATGGGGTTCAACATCAACTCTACTCTCTCCATGCCAAAGCAGGTAAACTCCGTCTCGTTCTCCTGCTTCATCGCCCTCCAGATGCTTGTCAAGTTCTACAGGTGGATTACCACCGAAACATGGAGAACAGACACACAAGCACTCAGCAGCAGCAAGTAGGAATACGGTAGCACCCTCTATGCAGGAGCCTCGACCATACTCTAAAAATGACTTAAACGCATTAAAAACGCCTCTGCACGCCTGCTCCTCAACATCGCTTGCCGACAGCACATCACACCCCACCTGGGAGACCTGCACTGGCTCACCGCCTACAAGTGTATCACCTCCCCGCACAAGAACCACGCACACAAGCCACTCCACAACACCAGACATGCATACCTCAACAGACGACTCAGCTTCTGCACCCCAATCCAGCAGGTCCGCTACGCTGACATTGCAATCGCCACAGTCCCCCGCATCTGGAAAGCTAACTCCTGCAGAAGATCATTATGCCACCTCAACGCAAAGAAATGGAACGCTCTCCCCACCCTCCTGCGGCAGGCACAGCACATGCTAACATTAATGTGACTCCTCAAGAACGGGATTTCCAAACAGTGGCAGACTCCCCCCCCCCGCTCCTTGAGACACTCACAGGTTAGAGGTGCACTTTAAAGAGGTTGTCATAGGTAAATTATCTAGATTGCTTTTGCACATACACTGCCATCTCACTGCCTATCCGTATCAGGTGACACATGTACATTGATTGAATTAGCCTTGCTGGACCTTCTTGTGAATTCACGGCCCCTTACTTATTGCCTTAGTTAAATACTTGATTGTTCATGGAAACACGCACCTGTGTGATTTGAGGGAATTTATTTACAAGACAAGGTTTAGTATGTATCAGAAGTGGGCCATAGGACATGGGATTGGCAGGATGCCTGTTGGAGTAGCAGTCCATTGTGAGTGACAGAGCCAGGGGAAGAGGCGGATTTTGCTGTGCCATTGTCAATGAACAAGAGGAGATTTGCTGTAGGTCAATGTGTGGGTCCAAGCTGTTGGTGGACGTCGGCAGACAGTGGGAGAGGAAGGGCAGTGAAATGATGGTATGTACAAACCGACAAGCCTTTGTACATCACTGCTAGCTGGACTTGCGCATTACCATGGTGGCAGTTTCATCCTCAGATTCGTCCGATGATGTGTCATGTGTCTCACATGTGGGTGGTGGTATGGTGGGAGCGGCACTGTGAGGCACAGACACATCATGGTGCGGAGCTGAGGATGTGGATGCGCAAGCAGCAGATGTCGCAAGACCGTGGGGAGGTAAAGATGTCATACGGAGAAGCATGGCCTGCCATGTCTGTTCCAGATTACGCTGGTGTTGAGCCGTGGCAGCCATCTGTTGGAGCTCCCACCGCTCCCTGGCCTCCATTATCACTGCCAGTCGAGATAATGCAGCATAGACACCGCTGGAGCTATCCTGCCGGGACAGTGTGTCTGCTCTCCGGATCAGGACCCCAGCAATGTCATCCAGGGTGCGTTGGATGTTATTCAGGGTTGTGTGGATGTCTGACATCCTCGCAGAGTTGTTTTCGAGGCGATTCAGACACCCACTGAGCTCCTCAAATTTGGCTGCCAGGCTCTCCAAGCCCACCCGCACAATGTCCCATGTCTCCCGTTGGACCTCAAGCGCCATGTTGTGAAAGACCGCATATGGGTTGGCTGGGTCCTGGGAGGCAGCTGTGGTTGGAGGTGCTTGCTGCTGGGTGGTTTGTGCAGGGGGTGGGATGGGCGCAATGCTGCTGGGTAGCCCTGCTACTGGAGTTGGTGTGTCGAAGGAATCGAGGAGACGCTGAAACTCGTCCACATTGATGGTGGGTGTTTCGGACGAGTCATCGTGGCGGAGTGGGTCGTCCGGCTGTCCAGGAGGTATTGTCGCTCCCTCTGAAATGTTCATGGAAGATACAGTTTAACAGTGGTATCCATGTATGGGCATGCATCATTTGACTTAAGAATCAGACTGAGGGAGACTGTAAATTATAGATATTTTGTACAATATGCATGCTAGTTTCTGGATGGTGAATATTACAGAGACATCACGGATGTGAGGGTGTACTTGTACGTTGTAATATCACAAGTTGGCTAGGTGAGAAATGGGTCTTGATAGTGTCTACACACAAATGCTACCTGTAGTGTCCTGGTTTGTGTTGTGTGACTAATGCAGTCCGCAACACCTATTAGGCAATGTTGATGTACTCAGATTAGTATGTGTGTACACTGCATTGTGTGATGGTGGCACCTGCTGCCTTTGTTTAGCTGCCCCTTGTCCCTTTCATGAAATGGGCCTTTGACTTCCGTGTATGGACAATGCAGACATGTGGAAATCTCTGTGGATTGTGTGTCCTTGTCAGAGTTGTGACACTTTTGCATAGTAGCTCATCAAGTGTCTTGTTCACATCAGGGGTTGTGGGTACATGAGTTTGTGACAGGTTGTGACATGCTCCCTTGAGGATGAGTTCCACACTCAGCAACATCAGTGAGGTGTCCTTCACCATGTGAATCTCTTTGTCCTGCAGGCATGCTATCCAACATGCCCTATCACATGCATTATTAGTGTGGCTCAAGGAGTTGCAGCTTTTGCAGGGGCTTGCACATGTGCATGTGTTTAGTGTGCTATTAGTAATGTGTGATGAGTGCCCACTTTTGGCACATTGGCAATGGGAGCCTACTTGGGGGCATGTTATCATGGACGGCCATGGTGTTATCGGCGCTTTAGCGGCAGGAAACTTCCGCTACAAGCGGCAAAGATGTTATTGGAAATATGCAGCATAGAATTCCAGGAGAAGCACATGTTCTGGTGTGAACATGGGCTTTGATTGGAATTCTCTGCAGCATGTTATCTGGCACATTATCACCGCTTTGGTGGCAGTTTCATGCCGCAGAAGTGGCGATAATTTTAAGAACGTCCTTGATTATATACACCGTGTTTTTTCTACAAAGCTGCACTGTGTAGGACACATGTGCCTCTAAGTCGCTTTTGGCTCCTTGCAATTTGTGTTGTGTGCATTGCGTCTGTCATGCTTAATCTTGCATGGTTTGCTTCCTGCACTTCTTTTGGATTACCCTTTCAGAGTATGGTGCAGCCTGTATAGCAATTGTTGTTGCTGTCTGAGCAGACTGTGTCCACACCCATTACCCACAGATTTGTTCCCACATATGGAGTGTGTGTGGCAGTGGTGGGCCGTTTTGTGCATCATACCAGGCGCTGACCTTCTAGACTCTGCATGAGCGCTTTGATTTTAGAAGGGACTACATACTCCATGCAGCAATCACAGAGGATATTCGTGCGCATTGTAAAGGGGACCAAGCAGGACCTGAGCTTTCTTTAGGGTGCCAATACATATTGACAGCAGCTGTAAAGTTTAAGGCAGTCACATGCCTGTACATGCGCATGGGTCTCGTGGAGCTGCCCCCTTTGGACATACTTAATTGAAATGGGAGGTAGATGTAGGGAGAGAGATATCGGAAAGGGCTTGTGCTGAGATTGTAGAGTGAGCATGGAGGTGCACCAGGTACACCCGCTTCCAAAGGCTTCTTTTTAATGTTTTACATCGCCTTACCTCACACCGGCAAAAATTCAATGCATGTTTCTACACTGACTCATAGGAATGCACAAGGGTTCAGGGGGAGGGGGCAAACTTCCCTCACCTGATTTGGGGGTGACCACTTTGGGCTACTTATTGGACCAAAGTGATGATACTATTGAAGGTGTTGATGGACAGGAAGGTGGATCTGTCGTATGGGGCTTGTATCCTACATTGCTTCCCACACACGGCTCAAAGTGGGCTTGCCGCAAGTTTATGGATAGGGGATTATTAGTGGTCATGAGGGGATATTACGATGCACTGGAAGGCAAGTGGGGCCTGGAGTTTAGATCAATGTGAGTGCGAGTTCACCTAATGGGCAGAGTGTGATGGGATAGTTAGGCTACTACTGGTCAAGGGTCCGGTGAGCAAGGGATCCCTTGAGGCAGCTAGGGCATGGGACCATTTCTTTGGACCGTTGGTGGACGAAGACAGCGAGAGCGATGTCAACACTGAGCCAGGTGAGCTGGTACCAGGGTAGGGCCTTTATAGCCCGTAGATGTGACCATTTGACACCATTGTAGACATGCATGATGGGTGAATCTAAAGCGGCAACCTGTATATTGTGTTGTTAGTGTTTACCTTCTGGATACCACAGATTACGCAATGCTAAGGCTATCTAGGAGTACAGAGCAACATGGATAGTGACATGCCTTGAGGGAGTGTGAAATAGACTTTCGGATGGATTTGTGATGATGATGTTTGTTTATATGGCCTGTGTTGTGAATTGGTTGTTAATCCCCTTTTTACATGGTTCTTAATATTAAAGGTAGTAGAGGAGACATGTCATAGTAACAAGCCAAGGATCCTATGCTCAGAAAGTTGAACATCATAGTGAGGGGAGAGGGACTAGGGGCCATATAATCAAGATCAGTGTTAAAATTATCACTGCTTTAGCGGCAGGTAACTGCCACTAAAGCTGCGGTAATGGGCTTGATGATATGCCCTTGTGAATTCCCATAGAAGTCCATGTTCTGGTGTGAACATGGCCTTCTATGGAAATTCACAGGGGCATATTATTAAGCCCATTGCCGCCACTTTAGTGGCAGTTTCCTGCCGCTAAGGCAGCGATGATTTTAACGTTGATCTTGGTAATATGTCCCTAGGTTGGCGCAATTGTTAGATTTGAAGATCTAGCTTTCCCAGACATGAAGTTTTTTAATTTGCTAGAGAAAATAGTACATGCCATGCGTTGACGTGGGGCGGGACAGGGTGGTGGGTATTATGGACAGGGATATGTGTGAATGCAGGTAAGTTGCCTTTGGATGACTGAATGGATTTCATGGTGCACCCTGCATCGCATTTTGCAATGGAGGGCACACGACTAAGAGGCATATTATCAGGGCCGGCATTACAAATTATCGGCACTTGAGCCTCAGACAACTGCCGCTTAAGCGGCGATAATGGGCTTGATGATATGCCCTGGGGAATTCCAATAGAAGTCCATGTTCTGGTGTGAACATGGGCTTCTATTGGAATTCTCCAGGGCATATTTTCAGGGCCATTATCACCGCTTTAGTGGCAGTTTTCTGCCGCTCAAGCGGCTATTATTTTAACGCCGTCCTTGGTAATATGCACCATAATCCGTATTTTTGGTGTGACATTGCATGTGTTGTCAGTATGCAGAGTCACTCATTACTTTCTCATCTTGCTGTACACAGTGCTGCATAGCATGTACAGGCAAGGGGGCATTTTTGTAGTACAGGCATGAGGTTGTCACAATGTCCCCCTTGCCTCATCACCACACTTATCCAAATCTTCTTCAGAAGCCCGCAACTCCCATGTGCCAAAATGATTATGCAGTGTGAATGTGACTGATCACGTACACGGGTAAGCATGCCAGCGACACGCTCAGCACACCTGCAACATTGCACATGTGTTTGGCTCGTGTGCAAGGTTGTGTGTGGCCCTCCAAGTCACCCTTGTTGGCCACGCACATCCTTGCACACAAGTCAGCCACATGTGCTATTTTGCAGGTGTGCTGGTCTTGCTGTTGGCATGCTTACACGTGCACGTGATCAGTCACATTCACACTGCATACTCATTTTGGCACATGTGAGTTGCGGCCTTGTGGAGATGATTTGGATATGGGTTGTGATGGTGCAAGGGATGCATTTTGGCAGCATGCTGCGTCTCTATGTGATGTGGCATTTTGGTATGTGATGTGGCACTTATTTTGTGGTCTGATGATGTAGCTGGACTGTGTTTTTCTGACGTTTCAATGCACATTTCAATGTCAGTATGTCCGTCAAAGTGTGTCTAGCAATGTTTATGTTGGATCAGTTGATGTGTGTCCATGCCACCATGCACAGGGCTATCTGGGACCTGAACCACAGTAATTGTGGGTATGCAATGCTATTTATTGTACATGTGTGCCATTGTGGCCATCCACCCCCGTCCACCCACTCCATAGTTTGTACTCACCCTGTGGTTGTGTCTTTTCATCTGCAGCGGTGTCCCGACCCGGCACTCCAACCACCGTCTCCTCGGTGATGACTTGCGCCACCATTTCCTCCTGCTCATCCAGCTCCAGCAGTGGCCCAGGGCTACCACCTCCAGTGGCCATGGCTGCCCTCCGGTTGGCGGCCATCTTCTCCTTAGTGTTCTTTTTGTTGTCGTTCCAGCGCTTCTTTACCTCCTCCACGGTCCTCCTCTTCCTCTCTCCCACAGCATTGACCTTTGCTGTGATCTCCTCCCAGAGCTGTTTCTTCCTGGACAATGGCACTGTCCTCCGGATAAAGAGCTCCTGCTGGTTTTCAGCCACCAGGCTATACAGGACCTGATTCTCCTGGTGGCTGAACCTGGGGTTCCTCCTCCTCTTTTCCTTCCCCTGGCTCGCTCCCTGCTCCTCCTGGCTGGCTGTGGGGTTTGCTGTGGTCTCCGTGCTTGGCCCCGCTTCCTCCATGTCTCTGGTCTGGTCTCTGGAATCCATTTTTTTTCTTTTTTTTTTTCTGGCCCGGTTGGGGGCTTTTTATAGTGCATTTTCCCGCTCGCTGCGTGCACAATGCAGGCCTGTTGGCAATTGTCGGGCTGATTTTGGAGATAATTGGCTTAGCGTGACTTTTCGCGGTTTAGCGTGCGTTTTTTTATCACCGGCGCTAAGATTTTATCGCCATCCATTGGCGCCGGAACTGATTTCTATCGTTGGCTAGTGGTGCCTTGTTAATACGTCACTACTGCGGCGATAAAAAAAGGACTTCGCCGGCGATAAACTTTTTAGTACTAACAGCGCTTAGCGATAATTATTGCTATTTGTTGTTGATATGCCCCATAGTTCTGGATCCAGAGGGGAATGTTCACGATTTAGTTGTGACGGGACAGTTAAGGTTGGTGACGTGGCTGATTTCAGGAGAATATGGCAGGTGTATGGATTATCAAAGGAGGCTGAGGATTTTATTGCAGAATCATGGTCAAAGGGAAAGACAAAGGTTTATAGATCAGCTTGGAGAAGATGGTCTGATTGGTGTGTCAAGAGGAATTTGGATTTCGTATCAGCTCCTGTTGTGGAGGTGGTTAATTATATGTCTGAATTGTTTAAGATTGGTTTAGCCTACAATACTGTGAATATAAGCAGATCTGCAATTTCTGCAGGACATATTTTGGTGAATGGTCTGCCAGTAGGACAAAATGTGTTGATAAGAAGGTTAATTAAGAGTGTAAGGATGGTTTTACCTCCTAAGGCTAAGTATGGTGTGCTTTGGGATGTTTCTTTGGTTTTGAAAGAGTTAGATAGTTGGGGAAGTAATAATTCTTTGGATATTAAATTTTTATCATGGAAGATGGCTATGCTTCTTTGTTTGGTTTCTTGTAGAAGAGTTTCTGATATTAGAGCATTAGAGGTGGATTCTAGGTTTTATCAGGCAGTCAGTGTGCTTTGAGTTAAGGAAAAGAACGAAGACCATGTCTAGGACTATTTTTTCCCCACATTTGGATGGAAATGAAAATTTGTGTGTGGTACGGTGTCTGAGAGAATATGAAAGGAGGACTTTAGCTTTGAGGCAAGGTGGTTGTTCACAACTTTTAATTTCTTATAAGAAACGTTTTAGGGCTGTGTCATCGGCTACACTGGCTACGTGGGTGAGAGAGGTGATGTTGAGGGCAGGAGTGGATATTAGTATTTTTGGAGCTCACTCTGTTAGAGGGGCTATGGCAACCAAGCCGTTTATGAGAGGTTTTAGTTTAGGTGGAATTATGAAGGCTGCAGATTGGAGTAATGAATCAACGTTTAAGAAGTTCTATTTTAAACCTATGGAAAATGTGTTAGATAGAGTTTTAGATGAACTTTGAACATGCATAATATTGGCCTCCGGGCCTTGATGTAAAATGCAGATTTTCCACATTTAGAAATGGGTAGAAAATCATGATTTTAATAAAGGCACGGAGGCTAATATTATCCCTCCACTGTTCACTCCCAAATTATTAATGGTTTGTTTTTTATTATGCAGATTAAAGAAGAAGAATTTTTCAAATGCTGAAGTTTGGAAGACAGTATCAAGGGGAGATTTGAAGGATGAAAATTTGTTTTAATAAGAGACTGGATTTTTTATTTATTCGCAGCACCCAAAGAGGAAGATGGCTGCCAGTTCTATGTGTATATGCATGTTCAGAGTTCTAGAAGTTGAAAGTGTTCTAATTCTAATGCTTTTTGTTGCTGCTGTTCTGGGGAGCAATAAAAGGGATAATGCATAATATTAGCCTCCGTGCCTTTATTAAAATCATGATTTTCTACCCATTTCTAAATGTGGAAAATCTGCATTTCCAGCACTTGAAAAAGGCAATGACGCCGAAATATGTCATGTAGAGGGAATAGCTGTGGCAAAATAAAGATTTTATTACAAATGTGACCCCGTGAGTGCTCCTGATTTTTCGTGGAGGTTGCTGACCAGCAAGCGAGTTTCTTCTGCCCTCGCTGTGGGGGAGAGCACCCGCCCTGAGTTCGGAGCTAGTGGCAGGAAATCGTGAACAGTATATATGTGACATTATTTTATAAAATATTTTTGCCTCTTCTCAGCAGTTTCTGTTCCTCTTGCATTTGAAACATTATCGTGCCAGCAGCAATGAAGAGTGATGGTTCTAAAGATTTGTAAAGTTTTACTGAAATGCATGTGGTCACCTTACTCCGAAGCACTTTAAACATTATGAACTGCAAGTGAAATGATTTCACGGTATTTCAGCAAGATTAAAATATTGTAATGCAGTTCTATGAACCCGTGGAACATTTTTAATGCATGCTGGGCAATGTATGATTTTACTACAGAACCATGTGACAATTGATTAAAAAGCACCTGGGTCTTGTATAATGTGAACCACACACCTGTGATCAAGACATGACCGCCGAAACGCGTCAGGATTATGTGCTAGCAGCCACTTTCACTATGAATAAATGCTTTGTGGTTTTCTGGAACTGAGCCTTAGCGTTTCTTCTGTTGGATATATATATATATACACACACAAAAGAATCTTTGTTTGCGGGAAAAGTAATAATTTTTCATTCATGCATCATACGCAAGTGAGAGTCACCCTGTTTTACTAAATTTGAAAAAGCACAACCATTGGCAAAACCAATCAGTCCCGCATTGTCTGCCAGCCTATTGTCTTGGCAATGTTTTTTTATATAATGTTTATGTAAATCTTTATTACAAAGTCATGTAAAATAAGCATTGTCAAAGCCAATAGGTCGGACACCAACTGCAGAGCTGTTGGAAATTGCCAACGATGTTTCCTTTGAATTGTTTGGAAAAGAATAACAAACCTTTAGGAGACTACCACTTGTGTGCATGCATGTGTACATGTGTACATGTGTACTTGCAGCCATTTTAAAAAAAAAAAGATGTTTTGTTATAGTTCGTCAAAATCAATTGCACTTCAAGCCCACAACATGCCACCCATTAGCATGTAAAGCAAGAAACACTATTACATCTGTCAAACATGAGACAAGCACTGAAAGCACACACATAAGAACTGCAGGGTTAGAACAACACCAAGAGGAGCATGCAGATGTCCAAGTATGTGCGACAATTATTAGCATTAAAGTAGTCAAACTATTAGCATTAAAGTAGTCAAACATCAGTGCCCACAGTATGCACACAGCACATAAAGAACACTTTTATATAGAAAATACTAAGTACGAACAACACAAAAAGGTGTGAGTTACGAAAATAAAGGTACACACAGCAAAGATTGTAGTGCACAGCACTAACCAAGTTTTTGTTTGTGTACATAGTAAGCATGACAGGACATAAAGTAAGCCTTAAAGAACAAAGACATACATTAAAAGCATTTGGAAAGAAAATAATGGCTCAATGCAAAATTCACTGTATAGAAAGCATGGGTTTCTAAACAAAATAGCAGTACACACACCAGTTTTATAGATGTACATTTGAACATGTCAAGGGATAAGAGGATACAAGCAGGACTACCTCCTCTGTTTCACCACGTGAGCCTGGAGCTGTCACAGGATCGGCCCCCTTCCACTCTGTCCTGTTCCAGCCGAAATCGAGGTCAGGCAAGTTAAAATATCTGCCACGAATGTCAATAGCCCTTAACACTTATGCAAGATAACCAGAATGCGTAGAGTGTCTGTTGGACCTGGCCCTTTTGGCCGGATTGTCCCTAGACTTTTCGCCTTCCACCTGTACTTTTTCTGACCTGTTGTTGGCTATTCTATGACTCTGGGCACTTTACCACTGCTGTTCAAAGCTAAAGTGCATATGCTCTCCCTATGTAAAATGTATATGTTGGTTGGATTCCATGATTGGCTTATTTGGTTTACTGTCAGACCCCAGTAAAGTACACCAGGAGTGCCAGGGCTTGTAAATCCAAATGCTGCTGGTGGGCTTGCAGCACTGGTTGTGCCACCCACAGAAGCGGCCTGGTAAAATGTATCTAAGGTCTGCCATTGCTGAACCTGCGTGCAGTCTGGTACTGTCATGCTGACTGGGTAAGTGCACACACTTGCCAGTCCCTAAACCTTCCCTTAACTTCATATTAGTCACCCCTATGGTAGGCCCAAGGGCAGGGTGCATTGTAAGCATAAGGTAGGACAAGCCCTGATGTGTGTGGTATGTCCTAATAGTGAATTACAGCCATTTTCGTTTTTCACTATTGTAAGGCTACCTGTTCTCCATAGGCCAGAATGGGCTGTTAGAATTGTTACATTCTATGATCCTAACCGACCCAGGGAACATGGTAGAAATTCGAGTTTAGTATGCCTGAACTCAGAATAATAAAATACATCCTTTAGTAAAGTTTATTTTAATATTCTGTGTTTGCAAATACCACTTTTAGAAAGTTGGTATTTGCTTGCCTGACCATTTCAGCCCGCCTCTGCTGTGATGTGTATCTGCCTGTTTGGTTGTGTGAGTGACAGGGCTGGGGAAACCCAGAGGGGCAGGGCTAGGCAGCCTGGTGGTGAATAGGAAGATTGGCAGTCAGATGGGTGGGAGGAGTACACCTGGGCTCTGAATAGGGTTGTGCTCTGCTACCACAATGCTGGCTCCACCTCCTGTGGAGCGGCTGATGGCTCTGCCCTGCAACCTAAATAGAAAGACAGAGTCATGTCAACAGAGTGCTCAAGAACTGGTTTGGACTGGGCAAAGGCCCCTCAACCCCAGAGGAACAAAGGAATTAGGGGTATAAGTATTGGGACCCCGCTCCCAAGAAATTAGATCAGATCCTGCTGAAACAAGAAGAACCTCTGCCAGAGGAGAAGGAACTGGGAAAGCTGTAGGAGGAGTAACTGTCCCTGACCTGGGGGATTGGCCTGCAGTGGTTGCCTTGCTGCTGTAGGAGAGGAGAAAGACTACAAAGACTTTGCTTCAACTCGTGCTTTGAAAAGATCTCCAAGGGCTTGAACTGAGCTTGCCCCCTGAACGAAGTCCCAGGACCAGTGGACTTCATCCCCAGCTCCCCAAAGTCTTTTGGAAGTGCCTGCTGCTGTTGTTGGGCCTTCTGAGGGACTGCGTGACGCAAGGAGCTGGAAGCACGACGCAAGGAAGAGAAGCGTGCCGCCGTCGGAGCTGTTGCCGTCGCATCTCGCAGAGAGTGTCGCCGCTGCAGCATCACATCGAGCGGAAGCATCTCGCATCATTCCGGAAGTGTCTCGCAACGCCGAAGAAGCGTGTCGCTATCACAGCCATCGTAGCTGTCGCATTGCACCGCATCGAGAGGAGAGTCTCGCATCGAGGAGGAAGCGTGTCGCCATCGCAGCCATCGTAGTTGTCGCATTGTTCCGCATCCAGAAAAGCGCCTCGCATCCACGGAGAAGCGTGCCGCCGTCGGAGCCACTGTCGTCGCATCTCGCCGAAGGGGTGTCGCCGCCGCAGCATCGCATCGAACTGAAGCGTCTCGCAACGTCGGAGAAGAGTGCCGCTGCCAAGGCCGCTGTCGTCGCATCTCGTCAAGGGTGACGCCGCTGTAGCTGACGCATCGAGTCGAGCCATCTCGCAACATCGGAGAAGCGTAACGGATCTGGAAGATCCCGTCTTTATTTCTTTTGCACCAAGAACTTCAACGCATCTGCATCGCTGCAACACTTTTGTTGCCCTGCGTGTCGCATCTAAGGTACATTGACTTAAAGTGTCGCATTTAAGAACTTAAGAGAAACTAAGCAATCTTCTACCAACTAAGCAACCGTATTGTGTATTTTTAATCGTTTAATGGTCTTGTGATAATCCTATATAAAGAATCCTTATTTTTAATATAAATACCTGTGTGGTGTCCATTTGTAGTGTTGTCACTTGGTTACTGTATGTGTTCACAAATGCTTAACCTATAACGCTCTGAGATAAGCCTTGTCTGCTCGCGCCAAGCTACCTGGAGGGTGACCAAGGGGTTGTTTTAGTAGTGTAACCCCTTACCCTGACTAGAGGAAAGGTTCCCTGCTTGTCACAAGTACCTACTTGTGCCAACCAGAGAACCCGGATTCTAACATTGGTGGTCAGCGGTGAGGATTCTGGACTTGCATTGGTGACTCATGTACAGTGATTGGTGAACACTACTTAGTGAGTGCAGACCTTAAACGCAACCAATACTTGTTGGTAGATTTCTTTTTGGGACTGTCTATTTTTGAGCACTGCCAAGCTTTACCATGGTGGAGAAAGCAGCATCCATAGTCTCTGTCAATACAGAATTTGAATGGGAAGAAGAGAAATTAGTGAGCTACACGGTCAAACAGCTAAAGTCCTTCTGCAAGAAATTCAAGGTTTCTACTACTGGATGTAAAGGCAAGCCAGAGTTCTACAAGGCACTGAGGGCCTGGGTAGAAGCCAGAAAAGCCACTGAGAATGAGGATGCAGAGGAACAGCTGGATGGGCCAGTGGGCTCAAGAGGAAGGAGAAGCCCTTCCTCTGCTAGTAGCAGTGTTTCTAGGAAAAGTATATCTCCAGAGGAGCTGGCAGATAGAAGAGAGGGTAGGGTGCACGAAATGGAAATGGCAAAGCTCAAATTGAATAGGCAACTGGAGCTAGGAAACAAAAAGCTGGCTCTGGAAGAGAGAAAAATGGAAATGGAGCATGAGTTGATCATGAGGAATCTTGACTTAGAGCTCGAGAGGCTCGAGACCATGAGTGTCTCAGCCCAGCAACAAGAAATGTGTGCAGCTCAGAGATTGAGCTTTGCTGAGTGGGAGGAGGAATCCAGCTGAGATGGTGGCAGCAATATTGAATTCTATAGCGCTGAGAGAGTAGTACGCACACCCGGAGATGTGGCGCCTGACTTGAAGGAGGGGGTTAACATACACCAGGAGGTTCAAGGGCATGATGTAACTTCAGTAGTGTGCAGTATCCCTGAAGGGAATATGGTAACTGGCGCAGGGGTTCATAGTCCTAGTGGTGGGAGGGACACTCTACTGACTCTAGATGAGAGGTGCAGGGAGAGGGGTTCCCCCAAAATTGAAGTCCTGGTGGGTGAGTGTGAAGACCGCCCAGAAGAGTGTGGGTTGTGTGACAGAGACAGTCAGATACTGTCTTGCCAGTCTCAGGAGAGTGGTGTGGAGTACGTGTGTGAGGCACTGGATGGTAAGGTGAAGGATAGTTTGGTTAACCCTGCTAGGGGGCTGTGTGATCCAATTGTGGGAGAGCATATTGTAAGTCCCTGTTTTCCAGAGCTATGCCAACACCTGTTGGAGAGTGAGTTCTCTGACCGCAGGGAGCTCACATTGGAGGCAGACCTTTTGGTGGAGTCCAGAGGGTCTGGAAAGGCATTGGGGAGTGATCCCAAGAGGAGTGGTCCAGGTATCTTCAAACCCAGTGTGGTGGAAGTGGCTCAGAGTAGCCCAACTAGGTCCTGTAATAGTGAGAGGGGTGTAGGGCTCACGTCCTGTCTTTAAGGGGAAGGAGTGAGAATGGGTTATGTCCCGGTAGTGCCCAACCTCAGTCTCAGAGCCTGGATGGTTCTTTAAGGGAACACCAGGTGGGGAGCCTAGTCTGTCCTGAGGGGCTGCCCGTTGTGCGGGACCCCCTAGTGTCTGGTGAACGGTGAGTGTCTGTAAGCAGGCCTCCAGCAGTTCTGGTGTCTGGCAGTACCGCTCCAGTTGGGAAGGTGCAGAAGTCCAGATTGAGGGGTGAGAGGGGGAAAGAGTCCCCAGTGGAAGAACCAGTGGGTCAGGGGCCAGCCGGAAGGGCTGCGTCACCAGTGAATGACCATGGTGACACCACTTCTGTCCTGGGGGATCTTCATGCACTGTCAGATGGACAGGGGTCGGGAGATCAGCGCCAGGCAGACTGTCACACGACCCATGAGTTATGTGTCACCCTCAGGGGGGGCATGCGTGCTCCCCGGGAAGTCCTGGTGCGCCAGGCGAGCTTTCAACCGCATGGGTTGGCCCCAGGGTTGGGAAGCCAGGTTCAGGTGTTGTCTGACCTGGAGGGTGGGACAACTGTAATCAGTGTCCTGACCCATGTTGCTTCTAGGGGCACCACTCCAGTTGGGAGGGTGCAGTACTCTGGAAGGGGGTGCAGAGGCAGGGAGTCCTCGCCTCTGACCCCGGTGCAGCCTGAGGGTTTAGACCCTAGGTTGGAGAGCCAGGTTCAGGTGTTGTCTAACCTGGAGGGAGGGACATCTGTAATCAGTGTCCCTACCAGTCTGTCTTCTTGGTGTACCACTCCAGGTGGGAGGGTACAGCCATCTGGAAAGGGGTGAAGAGGGAGGGAGTCCTCGCCTCTGACCCCCCCTCAACTGAAGGGTTTAGACCCTAGGTTGAAGGGCCAGGTTCAGGGTGTCCCCCCTGACCTGGACGCCCAGTTGCAGGATAGAACCCCTGAACTGGTGGGCGAATTGCGCAGGACACCTGCCACAGGTGCCCTGGCAATTCTGGAAGAGGGTACCTCTCCAAGTGGGAGGGTACAGCGCCCCAAGGAGGAGGACCGGGTATGGGAGAGGCCACCCCAGTCTTTGGTCCAGCCACCGGGTACAGGCCTGGGGCTGGTGGGTCAGTGCCAGGATGTCATAAATGACCTGACAGGAGGGAGAATGGACAAAGGTTTGAGAGCCCTGAGAGGCATACGGCCTGGGACTCATCCCTGACTACTGCCAGTGGCCACTGTAGCATTTTGCTGTCTGTCTGTTGGGACACACCTGTGAGCCAGTCACGGTTAGGTGCTGCCCAGGTGGTGTCCACAGGTAAGGAGAAGGGTTCCCCAGGGATTGGCTTGGTGGGCCCTGAGAGTATGGACAGAGGGATTCCAATAGGTTCAGATTGGCGTAGGACTGGAGTCTGCCACTGCAGTTGCGGGCCAGGTCCTTGTTCTACCGCCTGCAGCAGGGAAGCCCATCAAGGTAGTGATTGGTCTACCCTGCGTTTTGGCTGGAAGGGGGTTGTGTTGGACCTGGCCCTTTTGGCCGGATGGTCCCTAGACTTTTCGCCTTCCACCTGTACTTTTTCTGACCTGTTGTTGGCTATTCTATGACTCTGGGCACTTTACCACTGCTGTTCAGTGCTAAAGTGCATATGCTCTCCCTATGTAAAATGTATATGTTGGTTGGATTCCATGATTGGCTTATTTGGTTTACTGTCAGACCCCAGTAAAGTGCACCAGGAGTGCCAGGGCTTTTAAATACAAATGCTGCTGGTGGGCTTGCAGCACTGGTTGTGCCACCCACAGAAGCGGCCTGGTAAAATGTATCTGCGTGCAGTCTGGTACTGTCATGCTGACTGGGTAAGTGCACACACTTGCCAGTCCCTAAACCTTCCCTTAACTTCATATTAGTCACCCCTATGGTAGGCCCAAGGGCAGGGTACATTGTAAGCATAAGGTAGGACAAGCCCTGATGTGTGTGGCATGTCCTAATAGTGAATTACAGCCATTTTTGTTTTTCACTATTGTAAGGCTACCTGTTCTCCATAGGCCAGAATGGGCTGTTAGAATTGTTACATTCTATGATCCTAACAGACCCAGGGAACATGGTAGAAATTCGAGTTTAGTATGCCTGAACTCAGAATAATAAAATACATCTTTTAGTAAAGTTTATTTTAATATTCTGTGTTTGCAAATACCACTTTTAGAAAGTTGGTATTTGCTTACCTGACCATTTCAGCCCGCCTCTGCTGTGATGTATATCTGCCTGTCTGGTTGTGTGAGTGACAGGGCTGTGGAAACCCAGAGGGGCAGGGCTAGGTAGCCTGGTGGTGAATAGGAAGATTGGCAGTCAGATGGGTGGGAGGAGTACACCTGGGCTCTGAATAGGGTTGTGCTCTGCTACCACAATGCTGGCGCCGCCTCCTGCGGAGCGGCTGATGTCTCTGCCCTGCACCCTGAATAGAAAGGCCGAGTCATGTCAACAGAGTGCTCAAGAACTGGTTTGGACTGGGCAAAGGCCCCTCTACCCCAGAGGAACAAAGGAATTAGGGGTATAAGTATTGGGACCCTGCTCCCAAGAAATTAGATCAGATCCTGCTGAAACAAGAAGAACCTCTGCCAGAGGAGAAGGAACTGGGAAAGCTGTAGGAGGAGTAACTGTCCCTGACCTGGGGGATTGGCCTGCAGTGGTTGCCTTGCTGCTGAAGGAGAGGAGAAAGACTACAAAGACTTTGCTTCAACTTGTGCTTTGAAAAGATCTCCAAGGGCTTGAAGTGAGCTTGCCCCCTGAACGAAGACCCAGGACCAGTGGACTTCATCCCCAGCTCCCCAAAGTCTTTTGGAAGTGCCTGCTGCTGTTGTTGGGCCTTCTGAGGGACTGCGTGTCGCAAGGAGCTGGAAGCATGACGCAAGGAAGAGAAGCGTGCCACCGTCGGAGCTGTTGCCGTCGCATCTCGCAGAGAGTGTCGCCGCTGCAGCATCGCATCGAGCGGAAGCGTCTCGCATCATTCCGGAAGTGTCTCGCAACGCCGAAGAAGCATGTCGCCATCGCAGCCATCGTAGCTGTCGCATTGCACCGCATCGAGAGGAGAGTCTCGCATCGAGGAGGAAGCGTGTCGCCATCGCAGCCATCGTAGTTGTCGCATTGCACCGCATCTAGAAAAGCGCCTCGCATCCACGGAGAAGCGTGCCGCCGTCGGAGCCGCTGTCGTCGCATCTCGCAGAAGGGGTGTCGCCGCTGCAGCATCGCATCGAGCGGAAGCGTCTTGCAACGTCGGAGAAGAGTGCCGCTGCCAAGGCCGCTGTCGTCGCATCTCGTCAAGGGTGACGCCGCTGTAGCTGACGCATCGAGTCGAGCCTTCTCGCAACATCGGAGAAGCGTAACGCATCTGGAAGATCCCGTATTTATTTCTTTTGCACCAAGAACTTCAACGCATCTGCATCGCTGCAACACTTTCGTTGCCCTGCGTGTCGCATCTAAGGTACATTTAAGAACTTAAGAGAAACTAAGCAATCTTCTACCAACTAAGCAACCGTATTGTGTATTTTTAATCGTTTAATGGTCTTGTGATAATCCTATATAAAGAATCCTTATTTTTAATATAAATACCTGTGTGGTGTCCATTTGTAGTGTTGGCACTTGGTTACTGTATGTGTTCACAAATGCTTAACCTATAACGCTCTGAGATAAGCCTTGTCTGCTCGCGCCAAGCTACCTAGAGGGTGAGCAAGGGGTTGTTTTAGTAGTGTAACCCCTTACCCTGACTAGAGGAAAGGTTCCCTGCTTGTCACAAGTACCTACCTGTGCCAACCAGAGAACCCGGATTCTAACAGTGTCCTAACTAAAGACTTTGGGATTCAGGTACCTAGAATGTTTACCCAATGGCACCTAATTGATCATGATTAATGGTGTATTATCTGTTCTGTCATGAAGGTCAGGCAGCCCGTCTACAGGCAAGATGGCCAACAACATGGATATTGTTATTTGGATAGTGGATATCTGAGAAAAGCGTGCCTTATACTCACATTCCCGCTCCCTCTCACACCTCTTCGAATCGGCACCTTGGCCACTATAGCCACAATTTTTGCTTGATCTTCTCTCAAGGCCTCTAAACTGATCACAGCTGCAGCAATCTTTAAGTCAGGTGGTGGACCTTGGAAAAACTGCACTTCTCTGTTTGCCAATGGTTGAGCCAACTATAGATAAGCACCAGTGGCCGCAGAGCCAGTCGACTGCTCTCAATACACCAGAAGTCTCTACTTGTTATTATCCCCATCGCTGCTAGGCCTCCCCCCCGTGCTAAGCCTTTTTTTTGGCTAATTGGGGTAGTTTGGGCTTAGGCCCCTGTAACTTTTTGACCACATAAGGTATCCACGCCAAATTTGCGTCCTTTTCTTTCAACATCATGGGATTTTAAAGGTACCCAGGGTTTGTTGATTCCCCTGATGGGGACCCATAAATTAGCCAAAATACAGCAATTATTATTTTTTTTATGTAAAAAAAAGTGCTGCAGAAGAAAGCGGCTGTTTTTTTTCCCTGCAAATAGTATAAACAAAGGGTTTGTGGTGCTGAAATCACCACCTTCCCAGCTTTCAGGGACTGACAGACTTTTGTCAGAAAACCAAAATGTTTTACACAGTTTGGAATTTTACGGGGACATAGCCTATCCTTGCTAATTTTTGTGCTTTCAACCTTCTTCTAGTTAATGATAGAAATGGGTATGAAAGCAATAATTGATCCTGGAAAGCTATACATTTCAGAAAAGTAGACGAAATTCTGAATTCAGCAAGGGGGCATTTGTGTAGATCCTTCAAGGTTTTTTTGAGGAACTAACAGCTGAAAATAGGAACATTTTTAAATGAGTTGAAAAAAACATCCATTTGTTCCAACAATTTCACCTGTAACTTCTTTTAAGTATGACAGATTTTTGAAAGCAATATACAATTACATCTGCTGGACCCTTCTGGTTGTGGAGATGCACCAAGAACCCAAGGAACCCAGAGCCAATAACTAAGCAGCATCTTGCAATGTTGTTTTATTGTGTGCCAGGTATATAACATTCATTTGGGAAAATAAAAACAGTGAAAAATCGGTATGAAAGACACCTATGTATTTCCGAAATGGGAACAAAATATAGAGTTTAGAAACAGTAGCTATTTGCACATCTCCGAAATTGTGGGTACCCATACTAGCATGTGAATTGTAGGACATTTTTCAAAGTGACTTCTTCTTTACACATTGTCTTACATTTGGAAGGCAGAAATGCATCGAAAGTCAGTAGGAAATAACAGTTGCTCTACAATTCTGTGTTCCCCTAAGTCTCCCGATAAAAATGGTACCTCACTTGTGTGGGTAGGTCTAATGCCCTCGACAGGAAACGACCCAAAACACAACGTGAACCCTAGCTCAGCAGGCACCTAGGGAAACCTAGCAAACCTATACATGTTTTAAAACTAGACACACAGAGAAATCTAGGATAGGGTGACTTGAGTGGCTCCACCATGTTCTGTTACCCAAAATCCCTTGCAAACCTCAAACTTTGTAAAAAAAAAAAAAACACCTTTTCCTCACATTTCTGTGATGGAAAGTTCTGGAATCTTTGTGGATCGACAAAAATCCACCTTCCCCGCAGTCCCCAAAGACTTTCGAGACAAATAGGACCTCACTTGTGTGAGTAGGCCTAGGGCCCGCAGCAGGAAACGGCCCAAAATGGAAAGTAGACACACCACATTTTTACAGCGAAAACTGACCCTTTTTTTCAAAGTGCCTAGTTGTGGATTTTGAACCTTAACTCTGCCGGCACCTAGGGAAACCTAGCAAACCTATACATATTTTAAAACTAGACACCTAGGGAAATCCAGTATGGGGGACTTGTCTGGCTCTCACCAGGTTCTGTTACCCAGAATCCCTTGCAAACCTCCAGCTATGTAAAGAAAACACATCTTCCTCACATTTCTGTGATGGGATGTTCTGAAATCTGTGTGGATCCACATAATTCCACCCACCTCGCATTCCCCAAAGTCTTACGATAAAAATGGTACCTCACTTGTGTGGGTAGGCCTATTGCCCGCGACAGGAAACGGCCCAAAACACAACGTGGACACACCACATTTTCACAGTGAAAACTGACCCTTTTTTTTGCAAAGTGCCTAGCTGTAGATTTTGAACCCTAGCTCTGCTGGCACCTAGGGAAACCTAGCAAACCTTTACATTTTTTAAAGCTAGACACCCAGGGAAATCCTGGATGGGGTGACTTGTGTGGCTCTCACCAGTTATATTACCCAGAATCCCTTGCAAACCTCAAACTTTGTAAAAAAGTTCTGGAATCTGCATGGGTCTACAAACTTCCACACACCCCGCATTCTCTGAAGTCTCCTGATAAAAATGGTACCTAACTCGTGTGAGTGGGTCAAGTACCCCCGACAGGCAAGGGTCCAAAACGTATTTTGGAGACATAAAAATTACGTATCACAAAACAACCTTGTTTTGCAAGGGTGGGCACCTGGGTTTTTGGCCCCGGGCTCAGCAGCCATCTAGGGAAACCTACCAAACCCACACATTTCTGAAAACTAGACACCCTGGGGTGTCCAGTGAGGTATGGCTTATGTGGATCCCCCAACGGTTCTATACCCAGAATCCCCTGCAAACCTCAAATGTAGCTGAAAAAAATTAAATTTTCCTCACTTCTCTGTGTGGGAAAGTTGTGGGATCACCGGGCTGACACAAATTTCCTAGCACCTAGCATTCCCCAGGTCTCACAATAAAAATGGTACCTCACTTGTGTGGGTAGGCATAGTGGCTGCAACAGGAAATGGCCCAAATTGTACTGTGGAGACATCAAAATTACCTATCATAAAACGACCTGGTTTTGCGGGGGGGGGGGAACTGGTTTTTTGGCCCAGGGCTTGCGGCCATCTAGGGAAACCTACCAAACCCACACATTTCTGAAAACTAGACACCCTGGGGAGTCCAGTGAGGTATGGCTTGCGTGGATCCCCCAACGTTTTCCTACCCAGAATCCCCAGTAAACCTCAAATTTAGCTGAAAAGATTAACTTTTTCCACATGTTTGTGTGGGATCACTGTGCCGGCACAAATGTCCTACCACCTAGTGTTCCCCTTTGTCTCCTAAGTAAAATGATACCTCACTTGTGTGGCTGTCCTATGCAGAATCAGCTAAAGACATATATATTTTTTAAATGTAGCGCTTAGAATTCGCGATGCTATACCCTTAATCCCATATGTTTTTGGCCCTTCCTAGTCACAGGCCTTTGGCCCACCCAAACAAATGTGTTATCATTTTACTCGGGAGAACAAGGGGAACGCTGGGTGGTAGGACATTTGTGCCAGCAATGCCGATTCCCTCTATCTATCAGAAAATGACCTGGTTTTGCAATGGGGGCATCTGCGTTATTGGTCCCAAGCTCGGTGGCCATCTGGGGAAACCTACCAAACCCACACATTTCTGAAAACGAGACACCCGGTGGAGTCAAGAGGGGTGAGGCCAGCATTTATCCCCTGCAATTACATTTTGGGCCGTTTCATGTCACAGGCACTAGGCCTACCCACACAAGTGAGTTACCATCGTTATCGGGAGACTTTGGTGAATGCTGGGTGGGTGGAAATTTGTGTGCCCTTGCAGATTCCAGAACTTTCCATCACAGAAATGTGAGGAAAATGTTTTTTTTTTATAATGGTTGAGGTTCGCAAGGTATTCTAGATAACAGAACCTGGTGAGAGCCACACAAGTCACCACATCCTGGATTCCCCTGGGTGTCAGGTATTCAAAAATATGTAGGTTTGCTGGGTTTCCTTAGGAGCCGCCAGAGCTAGGGTCCAAACTCCACAGCTAGGCACATTTCAAAAGAGGGTCAGTTTTCACTTGAAAATATGATGTGTCCACGTTGTGTTTTGGGCCATTTCCTGTTGCGGGTAGTAGACCTGCCCAAACAAGTGAGGTACTTTTATCGGGAGACTTTGGGGAATGTTGGGTGGGTAGAAGTTTGTGGATCGGCACAAATTCCAGAACTTTCCATCACAGAAATGTGAGGAAAATGTGTTTCCCTTTTTTTTCTTTCTACAAAGTTTAAGGTTCGCAGGGGATTCTGGGTAACAAAACCTAGTGAGAGCCACATGTCACTACATCCTGGATTCCCCTGGGTGTCTAATTTTAAAAACTGTATAGGTTTGCTAGGTTTCCTTAGTTGCCGGCTGAATTTGGGTCCAAAATCCACAGCTAGGCACATTGCCAAAAAAGGGTCAGTTTTCACTGGAAAGATGTGATGTGTCAATGTTGCGTTTTGGGCTGTTTCCTGTTGCTGGCACTAGGCCAAACCACACAAGTGTGGTACCATTTCTACCAGGAGTCTTGGGGGAATGCTTGGTTGGTGGAAATGTATTGCTCCCCTTAGATTCCAGAACCTTCCATCACAGAAATGTGAGGAAAATGTGTTTTTTTTAACTAATTTTGAGATTTGCAAGGGATTCTGGGTAACAGAGCCTGATGATAGTCACCCCATCGTGGATTCCCCTTTGTGTCTAGCTTTTAAAAATATACAGCTTTGATATGTTTCCCTAGGTGCCGGCTGCGCTAGGACCCAAAATCCACAGGTAAGCACATAGCGAAACAAAGTCAGTGCCTAGTGAGCTTTCTGCCACCCTGGGGAGGTGGGAATCGGGGGCTATTGCCCCGATATGCCCCCAAGGGGGCCAGAAAGACTGTGGCTATTTTTTTGGTTGGGGTGGGGGCATTGGGGTGGCCATTCTGGGAAACCCCCACCCCAAGTATAAAAAGCCAGCATAATCGCTGGTGCCTAGGGGGCAGATCAGGGGCTACTGCCCCATATGCCAACTGGGGGGGGCAGAAAGACTATGGCATCTTTTTTTGTTGGGGGGGCTGGGGCATTGGCATAACCATTCTGGGCAGCCCCCACCCTGAACTTTGGGGAAAAAAAATCCCTGGTGCCCAGGGGGCTTCTTCCCCCCTGAGTGGGGGGCAGATAAGTGGCTATTGCCCCATCTGCCACCCAGGGGGGGGCAGATAGACTGTAGCACTTTTATTGGGGTGGGGGCATTGGCATGCCCATTCTGGACAGCCCTCACCCCTACGTACAAAAAAAATATTTCTGGTGCCTAGTGGACTTTCTGGCCCCCCCCGGGGGCCAGATCAGGGGCTAATGCCCCTATATGAGTTCAAGACAATGAGGAAAGGTCCAGAGAACCTGATTCTGGATTTTGATACCTATGATGGTGGAGGAACTTTGCTCAAGGCTCTGGACCCTTTCAGCCTCGTATTGACAAATGAGAGTAGGGATATGAGTGTGTGTTCCTCCCATCCAGGGAATCGCTTTTTAGATCAAATGGATAATTCCTTTTTGTAATATAAATCCAAAAGTCCGAATTGATTTAGATGGAGATAATCATTTGATTAGAATTCACCACTTTGTAGATCTATTGTACATAGTTTGCACGCTTTTCATGGCTCTTTATTAGAGCATAACTTTATTTTTGTGAAAAGAAGAAGAGCAGCTGACACGTGTTTCGCCCTATGCGGCACGTTTTGCCAGGGCTTTCTCCAGGCTGTGAAAGAAAACGTTACAGTGAATACTAAGTATCACAGCGAAATGAACCCCCAAATAAAAACCCCGGCTGGTGCCCAAGTGATAAAGACGATAAAAAATGGTGAAAAAATATGAATTTAATATTATATATTTATTATTAACTATTTAAAAAGCAGAAAGACTGCTATGATAAAGGATGTGTAAAAAGGTTGTGGAAAGAACAGTCTAAAAGGTATATTTGAAATCCATAGATGAAGATGAAAGACAAGAGGAGAGTTTAAATGTGAACAGGTAGAGAAGGAAAAGATATATAGTGCTGGCAGAGACTTGTATTTGATATGTTACTTATGATGTCATCAAAGTGTTAAGGCGACATGCAATTTGAGGCCTTCATTTGAGTGGGTTAGTTAAAACCCCATGCTGTTAATCCAGTGGGAGTTGTTTTATAGGAGCGTCATTCACATGCAGGCTTGAAAATATTCATGCTAGATAATCAAGTTCCCCAAGTCTTTCCAAACACACATTGAAAAACATGAAACACAGGACCTTGAGAGACATCCCCGAAACTGTCTTCACAGACCAATACAGCTGCCAACGCAAAGCTTCCCTCAAAACTGACCTCCTCCTCTTCACAGACAACACTGACCATCACGCCTTCCTACGGTCCTCCACAATCCCCCTCTCCGTCCACCCATAACACTAACCACCCACTCTCCCCCCCTTTGGGTCCAGCTAGACAACATAACTCACCCCGGACTCTCCTACAATCAGTTATGCCCACTATAACCCATTGCTCACCGCCAATACCAGACCCTGACCATCCCTCCCACAGACCATTTCCATACCATTCCTCTCCTACCTTCTACAAACCATTATCTCCCACTCTGGTTGCCGCCGCCACCCGTCTTTCATCCCCACAGTTAGCCCATATGTCTCCCCCTTCCTCCCTATCTTTTTCGCTCCATGCCCTAACATCTCCAGACACCAACAACCAGCACATCCCACTACCTGCACCTCAACCCCTCAGAGTCTGTTCCTGAGAGTCCACCCCAGTCCTTCCACAATTACTGAACAAAACTTGCCTCTGTTCAACAAGCTCCTTTCATCGTTCTCACACCTCTCTTGAAGAATGAACATCCTCACTTCGGCTCTATTCCAGCCTAGTGACTCTCTGTCTTCTTGTCGCTCCTAAATGCATCACCCCTTCCGAACACTCTCCCCACATCCTTTCAGCATAGTGAGAGACAGCCACCTACCCAAATGGACACAACCACCCCAAGACAACTCAGACCTACTCCATCTCCTAAAGAGTTATGCAGTTTCTAATTCCGCTACCCCCTCCTCCTATCTTCCCGTAGGGGGCTTCCCGATTTCTATAATCTCTGACCACATTCAAACTCACACACACCATCTCAGTGCACGCTCATCCCCTCTTAACTTGATACAAATCCCAACTACCTTCCCGAGACAGCCAAGTCATAAAGACAACAGCTACTCCCTGGCTGCATGCTACACAATTGACAATCCGCAGTCAAATACTGTCCAGAAATATCAGACTCGATCCTGGCCCATGATCTTGACATCCTGATCCTCATGGAAACAAACGTGTCTCAATGTCTCATCTAACCACGCTTTAGACCTTCTTCTTCCTCCCAACTACTCCACTTTGCGTCATGACTTGGGAGATAAATATGGTGGAGGTCTCGCACTCATTCGCCGAAACTCTCTGATTTGCCAACCCCTTCCAAATGACTCACCTTCAGTCTTTCAAATGCATGTTGGTGGAACTGTCCACATCCACTACCTCCAACCTTAGATTGAATGTGATTTACCACCCACCAGGTCAAAACAACTCTTCATGGAGGAATGCATGGATTTGTTTACCTCTCAACTTATCCGCTCTAACAATATCTTTCTTAGAGACTTGAACATCTACTTGGGAGACGTGGGAAACAGTTATGTGGACACTTTTACCTCATTTCTCAATGCCAAAAATCTCCAACAACACTGTATAAACCTACACACTGCAAAGGCACCATTCTGGATCTGATAATCTCCAATTTACCCTACCTAAAGACATATGACCCCATCCCAGTCGACTGGTCTGATTACATGCAGCTCCCAATCTCTCTAACCAAAACATTTGGGCAACCCAAGAAAGTGAAAAAAATGGTTCAGGGACACATCCAACCTTGACACAGAAGCCATGGCCAGCATGGCCGTTCCCATCCTAATTTCAATTACTCCTCATCTTGACATTAACGAGGCCACTGATAAGAACAACTCCTGCACGGAATCCCTTCTGGACAAATGTGCACCCCTGATGTACAAATTATCCAGACCAAAACCCTCTAGGCCCTGGTTCTCAAAAGAGATTTATGACGCATGACAGCTTATCAGAAAATGCGAGAAAGATTGGAGACAAGCACCATCTCACCCGAGTATGACTAGGCTTCACACAGCGAGAAAACAGTTCAAAGTCCAAATTGCCAGACCCAAATCCTCCCTTATCAGAGCCCTCATGAATTCTGCAAAGAAGAGATTGAAGCACCTGTTCAAGGTCAATGCACAGTCTACCATCCACTCCATCACTTCAGTTCCTAAGTCATCCGTGGCCCGTTACAACAACTTTGTGGATTTCTTTGATAAAAAAGTTAGAGACATCCATATCTCGCTTCCCATCAATGACTTCCTTGAAACAGTTGAGTCTTTACCATGCAAAGCACTACAATCATGGTCATCTTCCTCTCTAATCTCCGAGCAGGACCTACAATGAACTATCTCCAAAGTAAAACCCTCAAACCATCATCACGATGCCATTCCAGTCTCTATCAGCAGATCTCTTGCCACAAACTTACTCCCCATATGGACCACCATGGTCAATTCCTCTCGCAAACAGGGCCTCTTCCCTGAATGACTAAAAATGGGTCAAATGACTCCGTCCTTGAAATAACCTCACGATCCAGAGAACCTGGACAACTACTGCCCAGTCTCCACACTCTCATTTTAAGGCAAAGTCATCGTAGTTTCCCAACTAGTCTCACACATTTGAACCAACAACCTCCTAGACATTCTCCAATCAGGTTTCCACCAGGGTCTCAGTAAAGAAACTGCAATCTTCCAAATAGTCGTTGACTCCCTCAGAATCCTTGACTCTAGCAACTCCTGCCTCCCGGTCCTCCTGGATTTATCTGCCGCATTCGACACTGTCAACTATTTGATCCTCCTTTGTATTCTTGAACTGCACATGGGATGTGGAGGCATTGTCCTCAACTGATTCTCTTACCTAGCCAACCATTCCCAAATTGTGATAATGAGCAACTCGTTCTCGAGACCAGTCAGCGTTCACCAAGGGTTCCCTCAAGGTTCGATCCTCTCCCCAACCCTCTTTAACCTTTACCTAGAACCAATATGTGTGATGCTCAGAAACGCTGGGATTCTCTTCCACTTCTATGCCGACGATACCCAAATATACTTGAAAATCTCATCCCCGGAAGACGTTGACCTGCTTTCAAATACACTCTTTAAGATTTAAAACTAGATGTCCAACCACCATTCAAAACTCAACCCAACTAAACAGAATTTCTTTTTAGATCACCTCCGAAAGCAAAAACTCCAGTACAAGAAAGGATGGGCAACTTTCCTGCCCTGGATGTTTGCCTCACAATTGTACAGAGTGCCAGATCACTCGGCATCACCCTTGACAATTGTTTCAATCTTCACAGCCGCATAGCAGCCATGCCCAACAGCGCACAACATCAACTTAGGCAGCTTTGGGGCATCAGACAATTGATTCTGGAACAAGACCTAAAAACAGTGATGCAGTCTCTCGTTCTCTCTAGACTATTGAATTGCCCTTCTCTCAGGCATTCGCAAAGTTCACATAGGCCCACTGAGAGCAACACTACATGCTGCAGCACGCTTTGTTTTAGGTTTCAAGAATATTGACCACATTTCCCCTGCCCTTCTAACACTCCAATAGCTCCCCATTGAAGCGTGGGCTGAATTAAAAATTGCTTGCATTACTCACAGAGCGCTGCACTGCTCTTCACCCTCCTATCTAAATAAAAAATATTAAAATCTCTGGTGCACATAGGGGTTCCAGAAATGCCAAATCTCTGCTCCTGGAACCCCACACCTTCAGTTGAGAATGGTACATGAACCAGTCTTTCTCTGGGAGTGCCACTAGAATCTTGAACTCTCTGTCTCCCTCACTCCGTCTAACCACCTGCCTAGCAATCTTCAAAAAGGACTGCACGCTCCTCTTATTTGACAGACATCTTGGTTATTTCACCTGCGACCAGACTGAAATCCTCCCTCCGCTGTGCCCTGATCTGCCTTCGTTATATCATCCAACCATCTAAATCGATGGTTTAACTGTGTATGTCCTCTGCACAATTGTAATTGTCTCTTGTGGTAACTCCTGAACACATCCAACGATGTAAACGTCTGAGTTTAACTACTATTACTGTAAGCTGCTCTAACTCTGTATCCTCTGTGTTATGAAGCACTCTGATGCCTTCGCGCCATGTTGGTGCTATAAAAAATTGCATAAATAAGTAAATACATAACATTTGAGCTAGAATTTATTTTTCTTAATACCTGCAGATTATGCAGCAGATAATGGATTAGATTATATGGCAAACACGAAAAATCCATAATTAAGTGAAAAATGCTGCAGCAATAAATCGCACAATTGTAGTAGCTATGGATAATAGCAAATGAGGCTGAAGTTAGCTTCTTATTCGGCCAGCTTCTTATTCGCAGGCTGAAGTTAGCATCTTATTCAGCCAGAATCTTATTCAGCCAGCATTTCATTTGCAGGAAACATTTTATATAAAATGCAATCATAAATAATTCAATTAACTTCATTTTATGGGACTCTGCATTGCCATATAGTGAATATGTTGTTTTTGAAATACAACACATACCACTATTACGTCTATTAGGATTTAGTCTGACACTAGCAACCTTTCCGCTAAAATATGGGACAACTTTGTCACCATCACAATTTAAGCAATGGAGTACCTGTTTCTAAGTTGTCTGAGCTGATCATAATTTGTGGCACCATATGGGTTGCCTTGACCTCAAAGCATCCCCGGGTTGTTATATTCGAATAAGTAATCATACTTTCCCTATAAGAAATTCACATTGGATCACAATCATTTTAAAAACAACCCATCCTCCTACAAGATCCATAAGGACTTACACTGAGCCAAGCAATGTTTCCACCTGTGCCCACTGTGCCACCTTCAAGCCAATGCATTCATATGGATTTATTGATTAATAATTAACCTACATTTCTCCCATCAAGATCAACTTGGCTCATCAATTTTCATATTGATCCTAATAAAGGAAGCTCCCCTCTACAATTATGATATGTAAATTGCCTGAGCCGAGCAAAATTTCTCACAACAGGTGGCATCAAACTGGTTGCCCTGACCTTAATGTATTCCTATATAGTTACATGCAAATCAGTAATTGTGGTTCTCTTATAGGAAAAACACATTGGCTCACAAATATGTATTTTGTTTTTCAAACATACCAAGTCCCCCTACAAGCTCCATAAGGATTTAGCCTGAGCCAAGCAACGGTTCCACTTGTGCCCACTGTGCCACTTTCAAGCCAATGCGTTCCTACGGAGTTATAATCGAATAAGTAACCATCCTTTCTCCCATGAAGATCAACTTGGCTCACCCATTTTCCTACTGATCCTAATCAAGGAAGGAAGTTCCCCTCTACACTTCTGATATGTAAACTGCCTGAGCCGAGCAAAATTTGCCACAACAGGTGGCACCCAACAGGTGGCCCTCACCTCAATGCATTCCTATATAGTTACATGCAAATAAGTAATTGTTGTTCTCTTATGGGAAAAATACATTGGCTCACAAACATGTATTTTGTTTTTCACCCATCCCACATCCCCCTACAAGCTCCATAAGGATTCAGCCTGAGCCAAGCAACGGTTCCACTTGTGCCCACTGTGCCACTTTCAAGCCAATGCGTTCCTATGGAGTTATAATCGAATAAGTAACCATCCTTAATCTCCCATGAAAATCAACTTGGCTCACCCATTTTCATACTGATCCTAATAAAGGAAGTTCCCCTCTACACTTCTGATATGTAAACTGCCTGAGCCGAGCAAAATGTATCACAACAGGGGGCACCAAACTGTTGGCCCTCACCTCAATGCATTCCTAGATAATTACATGCAAATAAGTTATAGTAGTTCTCTTATAGCAAAAACACATTGGCTCACAAATATGTATTTTGTTTTTCAAACATACCACATCCCCCTACAACCTGCATAAGAATTTAGCCTCAGTCGAACAACGTTTTCACCTGTGTTTACTGTGCCACTTTCAAGCCAATGCATTCCTATGGAGTTATAAACAAATAGGTAACCATCCTTTCTCCTATGAAGATCTGCTTGGCTCAACAATTTTCATAAGGTTCCTAATAAAGGAAGCTCCCCTTTACACTGCTGATATGTAAGTTGCCTGAGCCGCGCTAAATTTGTCACAACAGGTGGGACCAAACTGGTTGCCCCCACCTCAATGCATTCCTATATAGTTCGATGCAAATAAGTAATTGGGGTTCTATTATAGGAAAAACACATTAGCTCACAAATATGTATTTTGTTTTTTAAAAATACCACATCCCTCTACAAGCTCCATAACGATTTAGCCTGAGCCAAGCCACGGTTCCACTTGTGCCCACTGTGCCACTTTCAAGCCAATGCGTTCCTATGGAGTTATAAACGAATAAGTAACCATCCTTTCTCCCATGAAGATCAACGTGGCTCACCCATTTTCATACTGATCCTAATAAAGGAATTTCCCCCCTGCACTTCTGATATGTAAACTGCCTGATCCGAGCAAACTTTGCCACAGCAGGTGGCACCAAACTGTTGGCCCTCACCTCAATGCATTCCTATATAGTTAGATGCAAATAAGTAATTGTGATTCTCTTATAGGAAAAACACATTGGCTCACAAACATGTATTTTGTTTTTCACCCATACCACATCCCCCTACAAGCTCCATAAGGATTTAGCCTGAGCCAACAACGGTTCCACTTGTGCCCACTGTGCCACTTTCAAGCCAATGCGTTCCTATGGAGTTATAAACGAATAAGTAACCGTCTTTTCTCCCATGATGATCAACTTGGCTCACCATTTTCATACTGATCCTATTAAAGAGAGAACCCCTCTACACTACCTATATATCAATTCCTTGAGCCGAGCAAAATGTGTCACAATAGGTGGCATCAAACGGGGTTCCCTCATGCATTATGTCTGAATAGGTAATTGCATTTCCCTTATAGGAAAAGCACATTGCTTAGAAATACATATTTTGTTTTTCAAGCACACCACACCCCCTATACGATCCATAAGGATTAAGCCTGAGCCAAGCAACCTTTTCACCTCTACCTACTGTGCCACCCTCAAGCCAATGCGTTCCTATGGAGTTATAGACTAATAAGTAACTATCCTTTCTTCCATCAAGATGAACCTCACTTACAAATATTTCTATTGATCATAATAAATGGAGCATTGCACATGGTTCATGCACACTTTAACGCATTTTTATAAAGATATGTTCAAAATACTAAGGATGAATTGCGCTGTGGCATCTAAGATGTCCTGTCGTCTGTCAATAATGTACCTGCAAGCCTGAAATAATGGGAAGCCTTTATCCAGAAGTAGGAGAAATTAGGCATTAAACATACAAACATTGTTGAAAGATAGCTTGTGTGTTTGAAACCTGAAAAGAAACTTGACAGTCAGTGCTAATGCTCAAGCTCCATGCTGAAGAGGTTTGTATACCGGGAGGCTCAAGTTCTTATCATAAAGCCTTGGATTTGTACTAGGCAATAAGATGTTGATTGGAAAATGTATCTCTCTGATTTGCTATATCCATGAAATGAATAGCTTCCATCAGAGTTTGTCTAGAGTACATATGCAAAGTATACTTCTGTTGCAGACTCCCACGCAATTAAGATGCAGCAACTGCTTCTGGACTAACACCTTCACTGTCCTAGAGACAAAAAACCAACAAAATGCAGTCCAATATGTATTCAGACAGATACTGTCTGGTATTTGTATACAAATAGTCTAAGCCCTTCTATCACACTCACCTTCTACATCGCGTCAAAGTAAAAGATGGACCACAGCAACTTCATTAAAATGTATTTCAGAACCAAGGATTCCCTTTCCCAGGTTGTATAGATATTGATTATGAGTATGTTCTTATTGATGTTAGTTATGCTTATTGATGCTGCTTTCGTTGGAATTTCAAGAAATTTGTAGATACTGTCCAAATGTCCATTTGAGGAAACAATACTTGTAATTTGCCATTTGATGTGTCTGCTGTCTTTTGAATAGATATGGCTAGTTAATATACATGTAAACCGAATAATTTTACAATTTACAAACAGAAATGCCATTAAACAAATCACTTTTGTATTCAAGTGCTTTATGTGGGGTTTTAGGATGCCGAATGAAGATATGAAAAATAGGTACTTTACAATCAGTTTGCTACTCCAGAAGTGTTGTTTCTATTAACAAACATGATGATATTTTAAACATTTTCCTCATACGTTGCATGTACACGCAGTTGCTGTTTGTCTCTTGTCTCTGATAAAAATAAATCCATATCCGAAATATTATAAAAAGTAAAACTAAATAGCTCTAAATGATTGCTGCTACCAACATAAATGTCATCAGAGTTTATATTGTCTTCATACTTTGCAAGGGTTTTCTCCACTTCTATTTTTTACATGCATAGTATCTTTGGTGTACATATACCTCCATTCATTTTGTGCATGTTCACTTCAAGCCACTCGTTTGCCGCCTTAGTATCATGAAACATTCTCATCCCCTGTAAAATGAAGAATTATATGTAAAAGTTTAAATATCAAGTGACCACATTTAATGTTTTACTTCAGTGTCTTTTCATTGCGGATGCTTTTTTATGAACTATTTAATGCCAGTCTCCGCAGAGTAAATCCAATTAGCAAATTTAAAACCAAATGAGAACAGACCTTATCTCCACTATTAACCCCTTCCCTGCTCATGACGGAACCACTCCGTCATGAGCACAGCGGCGCCGCGCTCACCGAAAAACCCCCCAGCGCCGCGGCGGAATTCGCGCCGCGGCGAAGGGGTTAATGAGGGAAATCACAAGATTTGTTGGATGAATTACGATATTTGGGACCTCTACTGTGGAAAAATAGTTTTGTAATTTTTTAAGATTGAGTTTGCTAACAGCTTCAGAACCTGTCTGAACTCCCCCTGTCAAACTTATGTCCAGATATTTGCAGTCATAGAGACAACCTTACAATTTCAAATTTGACATTGCTGGTGATCTGCACTAACTATGATACTGGGTACTTGGTTTGTGATGTAAGGTCGAGACTGCCAGGCATCCTTGACTCTCCAGATAGCTTGGTTGAGCAGTCAATGCATAGCTTAAAGGAGGTGGTATGAAGGTTGACATGAGGTAGAGGACAACACAGTGATTGTATCTGCAATATTGACGGAATATCAAGACAAAGTGAGGTAAAATGGTGTTTGCTGGATGAAAAGGATCTAAATATAATTAAACAACATAACACAATAAAATTCAGTTGCAACACTGTACAACTAACTTACACACCGAGGGCCTGATTCATAAAGGTAAACTTACATGCTGGTGTAAGTTAACTCTTTGTTGGTATTCACAAGCAAGAAGTTAATAGGAACTTTACGACTGCGGACGCTCCACAATCTGGGCAGATAACTCCGCACATAAAAAGATAGGACAGTCCTATCTTTTTAGGTGCCAAGTAATCTCTCCAGATTGCTGAGTCTATTAAATTACAATTTTGTTAATATCAAGGAAGAGTAAATTTACACAAAGGTGTAAGTTTACCTTTATGAATCTGGCCCACTGTGATCTGTTTGCAATATATGAATTTGGATACTGCCTTGTTCATAGAACAAAGATAGCACACAAGATTTGATCTCCTACCCCAATCATGCCAAGTTTCCAAACATTGTTTGTGGTTGCAATTGCAAATACGAGAAAAAATACAAATATGCACAATACAATTAGGGAAACCTGTAAAGGAATGAAACACATCCCACAGCATTAAGGTCACATGTTTCTGATTCTTTGTTCATAGTTATGGAATCGCTAAGACATACTTATCTCCTTGTAAGAGTCCCAGCGAACCTGAACCCCGGAACTCGGTCGAAGAAGACCGCGACTCCACCCAGGAAGGGCAGAGCGGTCTAGTAGCGCAGACCCTTCTGACGCATCAGCCAACGTCAGCCGCATCACCCGTACGGGACTGGTGGAACAGCAGAAAAGGGGCGGAGATCGAAGCAGGAGGAGTCATCAGACCGGAGGAGACGGGAGTAACGGTGGTGTACGATGAGAGGAGAGCGGAGGAAGAATCGAGAGGGAGAAGAGCGCAAGCCGACAGGCCAGAACGTGAGGAAGAGCGAAAGGAGCCCAGCGGTACCGACGAACGGAGTATCACTGCGGAGAGGAGAGCGGGAAAACCCGGAGGCATAGTTACAGCAGAGGACGCCCCGGGTCCAAGCGCCGCGGCCCAGATCCTGGGTCGTGGCTCAAGGCAAGTGTCCACACGGGGATCGTTTTGGTGGTGGGCAGGTCGGGGCTTCATGGGGCTGTGAGCTGGGTAAAAGTGGGATTGTAAATTGACACTCCTTGCCCGTGCCCTATCCCTGACCTGAGTAGCATACGATCCGAGTCACCTTCGGTTTAAAACGTCTTTTGTTTTCTTGACCCCCATCTTAAACAACACTCTCCTGGTGGTGGTAGCACATATACAATAACGTAAGGACAAAAGCATTAATCCCGGCTTCTCTGCTGTTTCCCTATGTTTCCAGGGGCTGGAGTCCCGCAAAGAACAGACCGAGGAGACAACACCAGAAGTGGGATTTCCGACGGTTTCCAGACCCCTCAAGGGAAGACTACGGCCTACAATGAACCCCTGAATATCTCTTGTGTTTACCCTTATCTGTTACCTCATATTTTCGTGCGTTAAACCGAGAAAGACTATAAACCATAATAAAAGAAGCAGAGCCTTCTTTGCAGAATCCAACAACTGTCTCTATAATTTTCTGACAGTCCTTACATCCTTCTCCGGGTTGGTCATCACGGCCCAGGGTCAACACCCCTTTGTTTTGCCGACATTATTACACTCCTACTTATGGGTTATTATTTCCAGTTGTTTGAAAAATGTCGCTCTCTAGACCTGAGGTCCGTTTGACTCTAGATCAACATATGCACAGTATCAAGGGTACAAGATGGTTGTTTGACCCACAAGAGTAGTTGGTGTGTAAGTTGAAAGGCACGAGTGCTGGAACCATGTAGCTACTTTCTTGCTCTATGAATTCAGCTAGTACACAATCGCAATTCGCTAGAGCTCTACAATGCAAGGCAGGGGACAACAAAGTGTGTCTTGGGTACAGTTTTTCCAACACTGAAACCCTTTTAGACAGGTTATGAAATCAAGCTTATTACTGCAGTGTGAAGTCATATGAAAACAATGATAGGAACATTTGGCCCCTGCAATTTAGAGATGCACATTGGATTCCAAATTTCAAACACATATAGATTGCTTCCAACACCTTAGAGTAAGCTAAACAAAAAAAGGAGTTTAGACAGAATATCGGAAACAAAACTATTGTGGGACAAAATACTGTGTCAAAATATAGAGGACAAAAATAATGTGAAGGTAAGTTTCTATAGGCAAGCAACGTTTTACTATGTATAACTCCACATATATGTACCTCACCAATATATATATATATATTTTCACGGTACGTAGATGTGTAGTTAATTATTACCTATTTGCACTTACCTTCTCGATATTTTGGCCCTTGATATTTTTAGGTTTATTTTTATTGAGTATATCAAACCAAACAATTGGTAATAAGTCGTGTAAATAGGTGCATTTTGAAAAACAATAAAACCCTCATCCCCAACTCCAGACCCAGCCCTCTCTCCCCTCTCCCCTAATCAACCCTCCCTGTACCCTTCCCTGGTAAACCTTTGTTAACAAAGGAGGGGAAGCCTGGGCCCTCTCTTCTCTCTTCAGCTCTGATTCGGGCTCATCGCTGCAGTTCTATGCTGTATTAGGGAGGGGGTCTGTGAGCAGTAAAAGGTGTAGGAATCTCGGACAGGTGAGCTCCCGCAGCTCTGTGCTTAGTAAGGAACGGAATGGGCCCCATAGGTCTCCAAAAGTGGATCCATTACCCTGTAGAAGGATATGCGTTACATCCCCAACACGTGCCACAATTTATATAGCTACACCTGATATGTAGGGATCCGGTCTCTGTCCCAGTGGGCTAGTAGGTTTTTCAAGGCTGCGGCAAAGGCTAAGCTTATTTGTCTAACCCTGCGTGATTTAATTGGGAACGTAAGTGCATTGGGAAGGCCCAGGAGGACATATGCTGGAAAGCGAGGTAATTGCGTGTTGAAGTGTGTATCTGTCATCGAGGACTTGTGTTTAGTAAGGCGATAGTGGGGTAGTCCCACAATATGTGTGTTAATGTTCCTAGGGACCCGCATTTCCGCCAACAGTCAGGGCTGCGGTTTGGATTGCTTTTGTGGAATCTGGGAGGTGTGAGGTATCAATAAATTGCGATCTTGGTCATTGTCGGAAATGGTACAGGCTGTGTGCCACGCACAGTGAAATATATCACCCCACTCCCTACGAGTAAGTGTGCGCCCTAGTTCTGTCTCCCAGCGCCTTTGTCCTGGGTATTTAGTCATCGATTCCGGTGGGCGTATGAGGTGGTATAGCTCGGTAATGAGGAGTGTGTTACAGGTTTTGGTGAGCAAGTATTTCTCATAGGGCGTAAAGGGTCTTTGAACTTTACGTCATATTGTGGGATGCATGACCCAGTGTCGCACCTGTTGATAATGATAGCATTCAGATTCCGGCATAGCCATGTCGGTGCAGAAGCTCTCAAAAGACATATGGCCATCCTCATTAAAGAAGTGGCCAATTGATCTACAACCCTCTCGGTCCCAATGGTGGAAGGTTAATGTGGCGAGACCTGGAGTGAAATCCGGGTTGTTGACAATCGGTGTCAGGGGCAATGGGAAGGAAGTAAGCCTGCAACTATTATCAGTCGAGTCCTAGGCCTTCAATGTAGCACTTGTGACAGGGGAGCGGTATAGCCTTTTTGGTCGCTGGGTCTTGTGGAGGAATGGAATCTTCCACAGTGACTGGCCAGCTATGGCTCTATCCATGAAAAACCAGTGCTTTTTTATTGCTGGGCCATTGGAGGAGCGCCCGAATTTGGGTAGCTTGATAGTAGCAGTACATATTTGATATTCCCAGGCCCCCTTCCCTCAGGTGTCTATAAGTCAGTTCTCTGTGAATCCTCGGCCTCCAGCGGTGTAAGTCCTGTCAGGTTTGATGGAGTATGCGTTTGTAAATGAGGGAGGTGGTGTCCTGGGTGGAAGTTGTCAGCTTGAGCGCTAAATAAGGAATTGAGTCTGCCGCTCACTGTATTGGGCATGACTGTTGCAGGGCCTCTACAGTAGAAGAGCGGAGGGAAACTCCAAGAGCTTGTGATTTTTGTATATTGACTTTAAAGCCCACTGCTTGGGAGAAGGCCTCAAGCTCTAGAAGAAATGCTGATATTGAGACCTGGGGTCTTCCAGAGTTGTGATGACATCATCTGCATATAAGCTAATTGTGTGCCTTTCTCCTCCAAACTACACCCTTCTAATCAGGGGATTCTCCCATACCCTTTGTGCCATGGGCTCCATGTAAAGAGCGAATAGGAGGGGTGATAGTGGACACCTCTGCCTAATCACTCTGGTGATCGGAAAGGGGGCTGACGTGTGTCCATTTACCATCACTATTGCTGATGGGCGGGTATAGTTGCTGAATATCCATTTTCTAAATCGGTCCCCCATTCCAAAGTGTTTGAGGGTGGCTTCTAATTATCACCAGTGTGCCCTTTTGAACGCCTTCACGGCATCGATAGATAGCAGTGTGCATTTCAAATCCTGATGTTGGGCCTTATCTATGAGATGAATCAGTCTTTGCATGTTATCGCTACTTTGTCGGGTTGCAACGAAGCCCGCCTGGTCGGGGTCCACCAGCCCCGGCAGCATCGGGTCTAAACTGGCCACCAAGATCTTGGTGAAGAGCTTCAGATTCACGTTTAGGAGGGATATTGGTCGGTAAGAGGCACATTGCTTTCTATCCCTGCCAGATTTTGGGATTACAACTATGGAAGCCAGGAGCATCATGGGTGGGATGTCAGCGGAGTTGCCAATTGCGTTATACAGTTTAGTTAATATTGGCGCTATGATATTACAAAAGGTTTTGTAAAATGTGGCAGAGAACTCGTCTGGGCCTGGAGCTTTAAGAGGTTTGAGATGGGCAATGGTAGAAATCACCTCATCTATATGGATCGGGCTGTCCAATCTGGGCCCCTGGTCTGAGGTCAATTTGGCTAGGGGTGCCATTTGGAGGTATGCCAATTATCCCTAACCAGAAAGTTGTTGTGCTGTGTAGAGATCAGCATAGGAATCACGGAACGTCTGTGTTATGTACACGTAATCAGTGTGTTCAGAGCCAGTCTCGTCTCCCACCGTTTGAATGGTGGCCTCCTGGCTTTGCACCAGTAGTTTGTTAGCTAGAAACAGTCCCCCCACGTAAAATGAATGTCTCTGTAGCTAGGCAGTGTACTATGCCCTGTCCATGTCCACGCAAGTCAGCTGTGATCGCACCGCTTCCAGCTGACGCCAGACCCGTGGAGTCCCCATCCTCTTGTGAATGCAAACCAACTTGCGCACTTGTTTAGTAAGATTGTCTCTTTTCTCCCCGCATATTTTGTTATCCGCAGAAGAAATTGCAATAACGGCCCCTCATGCCACTACCTTGAGTGTTTCCCACAGGGCGGTGATGGACGTATTGGGGTGTAATTAAGGGTCTAGTGTTTTTGTGAGCTGCTGTACCACGGTGGGCAGTTGAAGTAATGTGTCGCATAGCCGCCATGAGTGTGAGGGTCTGCCCGCGAACGGGGTATCTAACGTACGGGTCACTGCCGCATGGTTCGAGAGTGGGCGAGGTTCTATATCTGAGGATTGGACAAGGGGAAGCAATTCTCTGGATCCTATAAAATGATCAAGTCTAGAGTACGTCTTATGTTCATGTGAATAGAATGTATAAACTGAGTTATGAGGGTTTAGGGTCAGCCTGAAGTCCACCACCACATCTCCCGTAACCATCTTGACCCGTCTCTCGAGATTGCCGCTGGGCTGAGCGGTCCAAGTTGTTGTCAAAGACCATGTTAATGTCCCCACCCATCAGCATCTGCCTGTCTGGTGAGCTTGTCAATTCTGGCACCACCCAATCGAGGAAAGCATCCTGTCCCTCATTTTGGGCATAGATTGAGCCTAGTGTGAGAGTTTGTGTATCTATGGTTATAGAGTGGTATAAGAGTCTTCCTTTGATTTCAGTGTGTTTGGGACCCACCTTTCCTCTAAAGGAATGAGAGACAAGAATCGCCACCCCTGCTGGAGGAAAAATACTGAAATGGAAAGGCTTTCGATCGGAGCCTATTCACATCCAGAAGGTGGGTTTCCTGAAGAATGCAAATGTGGGCACCGAAATTCTCTAAATAGGAAAAGATAGCACTTTGTTTAATCTGGTTGTTCAGCCCTTTAACATTTAAAGTAAGGATTTTGATGTCTGCCACCATGTTGACTCAGTTGTGGTGGATAAGCTAGGAGTAAGTTCGCTGTTGACTTGGGGGGGCCCGGTGTCTGTGCATCCTCTTGCCACCTCATGTGTGGACTTAGGGAGGTTGGATGAGACATATAGGAAGGCGAGCATGTATAGTTCCGGGGGAGGGGATGGTGAACAAAACTAAACAAACCCCAAATGTGGCAGCTGCAATCAATCGAATAAGCATCTCACGAATAGTCAAAGTCCAGAGCGTTCCAGAGCGTCGTGCTCCAAGCAAAAATGGACAGAGTATCAATGGCCGTGTCTCCCTGCCCTCGCGCCCTCAGCAGTGGATGAGAGAAGAAGAGGCCAAGCATGTCTTTGATCTGTACCCCATCCGATTCATGGCGTCAGGGAGCCTGGGAGGTCCTCCGCTATTGATGCTAGTACCGCTTGTCTTTCTTTAGCCATATTGTCGTGGTCAGGGCATTCTCTTGAGATCGAGGGTCTGATTGTTGTCCAGCCGTGGCCGCTTCAGCAGTTCCGATTTGGCTTGACTGGTTGTGCATCATCAGTAGTGGTGGGGTCGACCCCTAGCAATTTCCCTGCTTCGGTTACTGAGTGTATTTGTCGAAGTTCCCCTTGGAAATGGAAAAATAATCTGATTGGGTGGCCCCAGGAGTAGTAGACCCAGAGTCCCGCAAGTGAACAGCGATGGGCCAGAAAGCTTTGTGTTTCTGCAAATTAGACAGATCCAAATCCTGTTAAAGTGTTGGTTTTTGGCCCTTGATCTGAAATGTGGGAATTTTTGCCTAGCTTTGCGAAGAATGCGTTCCATAAGGGGGAAGTTGTGAATGCACATCAAAATATCGGCGGGTGGGGCTGGGACTTCTCTTCTGGGTCCCACCCGGTGTGTGAGGTCCATTTTAATTTCAAAGTCTGGTGTCTCTCCCAGAATTGCACGAAAGAGATCAGAGACGGAGTCCTCTATGTTTGTGTCCTCCGCTCCGGTCACAATGCCCCTAATGCGGATGTTTTTGCACCGGGAAAGGTTTTCTAAATCTTCTGTGTGAGGTTGGATATCCAGATTTTGCTCGCGTAGGCGTAGTATCTCTTGTTGAACGCATTCGATTTCCTCATCTCTACTGGTCTCATGTTTTTCCAGGATGTTGATCTAGTCACCCAGAGAATCTATATCCCGGCGGACCTCTCTCAATTCACTGGACAGCTCTTTCTTTATTGATTGCAGGTCTTCCCGTAGGGCCGAGAACAATGACTCAATGAAGGTGCAGTTGATCGTGGCCTCTGGTCCGCTTGTTTCCCCGGGGCCATCCACATTCCGTTGTTGGATGTGGCCCTTGGAGGAGGGGCTGGGAGTTTTGAGAAGTCTTTCACTGACCTGTCTATTCTACCTTTGCTGGTGGTCATCGTGTTCAGGCCTCCGTGAGTTGTCAGGGCCCCATTCCGTGGTTGATCAGCAGTTGTGGGCCCGTCAGGGGGTTGGGGCCACGATTCTAGGTGAGGCCATGACCCACAACTCCGAAGTGGTGCCTCCAGAACCTGGGGTCTCCAATGCCCTCAGTAGCGGCTCTGAGGCCCTTTCCAGGAACAGAGGGACCCTCATTTGTGAGTGGGGCAAGGCTCGCAAAGCACTGAAAAGAGGTTGGACTGCTCCATCCAGACACTGCTACCATGTAGGTAGATCCTTGAGAATGCATGGGTCGTGGGGCAAACTCAAGTGCGATAGTTCAATGGGGCCTCAGCCAGCCAATCTCTTTACCTGGGCTCTATGCGGGGGAGGTGGGGGGACAAAGCCCTGGTCCCGGGGAGGTCCGCTCTCACCGCCCAGTGGTATCTTAGCCCACCCAGTTGTCTAGGCAGTCTCAATATGGGCCTTTATTGAAGGCCTGCCAACCGGCACTCGTGCCTCGCCTGGGAGGGAGTGTTAGCCCCCAAGCCTCACCTTTGCCAGCAGTCACCACCTCGGGCATGGGCGTGCCACCCCCTCACCGCTTTCAGTGGTCTGAATGTTGGTCCAGGCTAGGTCGGGTTGAAGCAAGGCACCAATATGACTGTCTGGTGTGGTGAATGGAGAAACGAGCTCCGCCTCTCCTGAGCCCTGAGACCTCCGACCAGCCGGGCTTGGTGATTGTTCCTGTGGGGCTGCCGCAGTTGTCAAAGGCAAAGGGGGGGTTGAAGTCCCAGCTACAGGCTTTTCCGGACTGCAAACACCAATGTTCTTTGCCGATCCGGGAGCCCCCATCCCCCCCGGCCACCGTTCTCCTCACTTCCATCTCACGTCGCGGTGATACCCCCCAGTCTGCTCCGCTCTGGCATCTCATTTCATGGTGGCTCTCCTCTCACAGGTTCATTTGCTGTCTGGAGTGGCCGCACTGCTTATTCAAGGCCTACGCTTAGGTCCCAGTCAGCTTCAGAAATGTGGGTCGTGGTCGATGCAGCACTCTCCGCTCCAAGGCAGGCTGCAACACCGACCTGCCTGTGTCTGCGATAAACAGCCCTTCTCCACCACCTCGATATCCCGAAGGGGGGGGGGGGGGGTTCTGCTGTGACCGCGCTGCTGGCCTAGACTGCGGTTAGCGACAGGCTCTTTGTTGCCGCCCCACGCCAGCGATGTTCTGTCGGACGCAATCGCCGCTCACAGCAGCTCAATGTTCTCTGCCAACGCAGCCTTCGGAGGTCAACCTACTAGCGTCCACTGCTCCCCCAGTGGTCCCAGCGGTCAGACGCCATGCAGGTTCGCCGATGGCCCCTTGAGTTTACGGGCATTACTCAGGGCTGGCCCATGCGCGAGTGGAGAGACACAGAGTCCCTTCTCAACCGGACGCCATCTTGGCCACGCCCCAGACCCTCGATATTTTTGACACCATATTCTGTCCACATGATTCTTTTGTAGCTGATGTTCGGTCAGTGATTGCAAAACAAAGATCCGACACCATAGAGGACTCTAAATAAAAAAGGTGACTGTGGGTACAGGAGAAAGAAGTGAAAGAAATGTGTAGAATATAGGTTAAATAATATACCATTGAAAAGATATAACACATAATAGCCATGGTTTAATCGCTATACTAGTCCTAGTGAGACAAAGGATAACACAGAAAATACTATTTACCAATGTACAAAGTATTGAAGGCAAGTGACTTAGCTGTATAGAGAAACTGCATATGTTACGTCCCCACCAAACATCTAAGGAGGCCTCAAGCAACCCGATTAAATAGTCAAAACAAAGAGGCTGATCACTTGGGTTACAGTGCACTACGTTATAGGACTTCTTTTACCCATAGCCAATATTACAACCATTCTACATGCTCTTCAGAACTATACGGCTCTTTTTGTTACACAAGCATAAACTTTACTATGTCAGTGAATAAGCACAACTCATCCGTTCCAAAATGGACCAGGTACCACTACACAGTTGCTTTTGACACCAAAAAATATTTATTATCCTGCTTTTCACACCATACCTTTATCCCTTCTTCCTGCTCCACTAAAGATGTCTGATTTGGTAAACACCTTACATTCATTGAGGGCCTTATTATCAGTGGTCTAAAATAAATCTTGTGTTACCTAAACCAACCATGCTCTGTAGTTGAAATAGCAGTCGTAAATGCCCATGATACCACAAGCTTTTGGTGTTCTGTAAATACATATGACATGTTACTGAAATATTTATAACTTGCTAAAGTGTATTTTGATTCTAAAGAAAACTGAACAATAACTATTTGAGATAATGAGCTAAATTCAGTAGTGGCAGAAGTCAGTGTTCATCAAAGAATGACCATTTTCAGGTCCAGTCATTGAACAAAGTAATGACCATAGCAAAACTTTAGAATGACAACTTTAGAATCAATCTGTTCACCTGAGTTATGTGCTTTGCTAAGTAAGCAATCAGAACTAGCATTTCTTTGCTCTTATAATAACACATTTCTTTATTACCTCTGTAGCATAAGATGGTGCTTCATCCAGGCGAACTAAAACAATATGCCCCACTGTATGATGATGTTATTTCTCGTTCCATAGCTTCAGTTGTGCAAACTGTTTAGTCATTGCCTGGATTGTACATTTCTTTCATTCCATCGTAAAACACCCAGTAGTTAACACTATCCAGGCAATGAAAGCACACAAAGTGTGCAGCAGCATGGTATGTGATGGCCACTGGTTTATACCTAGTTTAGGTAAAAACAGACTTGATATAAGTTTTTAGCAACCTTTTTTTTAAATATGCATGCATTTCAAGAGTATGTATCCAATGAAAGCTCTATCAAATTTGCATATTTCTAAACAATGGACAACCAGAGGAATGGAGTAAGGTAATTGAATGTTTATATATCTCAAACCTAATTTGTTCCATGTTGCGTCTGGAACTCAAAGCTGGTATCATCGACAAGAATATCTTTTTAAGTGGTGTTTTTAATATCGATGAAGAACATTTTGCATGTCATTTATGGTAGGATGTTTGATAATATATGTTTAGTATTTATTTTATAATATGCGTTCATCTATTATTTCTTAGTAACCTACTCCTTTCTTGTTTATGAAGAGGTTTACTTTAAATTGTAGCATGCCGTAAATTATTTTGTTTTGTTTGCTAAGTTTAGGAGCAATTTTGGTTGCAGATTGCTCCATTCATTGTTGTTGGTAGCTTTGCTCTTTTTGTAATGCTTCTATAAATGTATAGAGTGTGGGTTGGATTCTGCCTAGTGGGGAATGGAAGTAATTGTGCCATCCTTCCACTTCATTGCATGTTTGGCTTCCTGTGCTAATGTGCTGTCATGGACATTCCTTTATAGTATCTGGAATTTTTGCCTGGAATCCGTGTCTGGAGCAATGCAGTCTGTCAACCCAAGTGTCTCTGAAATAATCCATTAGGGGGCTTAGTTTGTCTTCGTTTTGTCGGTAGAAATGACTTTTTATTAGCAAAGCTTTGTGGTTAGCTACCTCTATGACAGGGACATAGGCTAGCACTATCAATTTTTATTTCATAGACAAATTGGCTGTTTGCAACATATTTTACACTTAGCGCAGATTGTTAGAGGTATCTCCATATACTTTGATTGAAATGGTAGTAACAGCCTTGTATGGCCGTGTGGGGGTACATTTTTTAAATTGTTTGAATCACTGCTTGTTCAAATTCTATGATTATTTTTTGTGGGTAGTAGTTATTTATTTTATGTTTAGTGTGTTCTAAGAGTTCATAGTAAGTGCTGCTTTTTTATTTGGTGGTAGGGCACCTATAAAAGGAATATTTGTGTTGTGATATTCACCATGTATGTTGCATATCTGAGTGAATGGATTGAAACACATTTTGAAGGTGTACCACTTAAGTTCCCATCCATCATCCACGTTTGACAATGGTGTAGTATTAGTATGTTATTTGCTGTAGAAGATATTAGGATTCCTTTATCATTGTTTATGTTGTCATATAACAGGAAAAATTCCTTGTTATGTGTCATTACGAAATGTTCAGGTATTACTATGTCTAGATATCTCATAGGGGCAGGAGGAGTATCACTGGTGCCTTTTTTTGCTTGTGCCATTAAACATTTTTAAAGTAGGTATATGTGTTAGTTGGCCTATGATGTGTTTGGGGGCTTTAGGGAGTATGTCTTTTAGGATTTTGGTTGTGGGTTCCTGGGCGCTAGTTCATGCCTCTCTTAAAAATTCAACTGACTTACCTGTAGCCTTGTATCCTAATAATTTGAAGATCGTCAGGAATTGGGGTGCGATATGTGGCATTATTTTTAGTTGGTGCTGAAGCTGCGATAATCAATATGCATGGCAGACCATGCTCAAACTTTCTGTTGGAATACGTCCTCATACCAGGACACTGTATCTCTTTCCTGAGAAGAAAACATGCATTCAAATTTTTAATCAATCTAAAGCACATGATGCGCAGTTTAAAAAAAATGTAAATATACCCTTGAGAAATAGTGGTATTGACATGACAGTAAGCTATACTGTAACTCATTATGTTGGTATTTTTTAGAACAGTGTTACCAACTTATTAAGAGAACAAACGGCTAATAAACCCTCATTCACCATCAATTAATAAATCTTTATTTAATTGTTAACAGAACACTGTACTTGAAAAACCAACTTGGGTGACCTATGACAGGGTAGAAGAGGGCAATAGTTAAGGAAGCCATCTATGTAGCCACTGATCTTTGCGGAGTTGATAAAAAAAAAAAAAGATATAAAGGCCTTACATCCTGAAGGTCCCATTCCAAATTGCTCAAAGTCAAGCGTGAAAATGCCCGTGATTGAATTGCCAATTCCAGATGGTATCTCCAACCAAGATCTGAGCATTCGGAGTTGAAGTCCCCAGAAATAGGATTAGCTTGCTTGACCATGAGCTACAGGGATAAACAATAAGGGGCATATTCACAAGGAGCCATCGCCGAATTAACGGCATTTTATCGCAGCCAAAGTCGTGATAAATTTACCTCCCTATTCACAAGCCAGTGTTAACATCCCACAGCACCAGTTTACCCGCAGCTGCAAAAAACATCGCCACAGAGTCCTCCGCCAACTATCGCTAATGAGATGCAGTGGGCGTTCCTGTGCCAAAAGCCGCGACAACATCACACCTCAACATTCTCAACGAACAGCCAGATCTGCGATAAGAACACCAAACAGGCGATAAGGTGCGTTAGCACCAGGAAATCTACACTTGCCCAGACCTGGTGCAAAGTCCGACCACAGCCTGCACCACAAAAGGGAGCACAGCCCAGAGCCACACAGGAAGAACAACAGATGCCCACGAGCAACTGAACATGCAGCACGGACACCCAAGAGGACCACAACACTCACCAACACCACACCCAGGCCCGCAACACCCCCCCCGACCTCTCCAACCCCGGACCAAGAAACTGCCCACCAACACAACGAATCCCAAAATGAACATTTTGGCTGATGTCGCACAAGCCGAAAAATCAACACACATTCGCGGCCAGGAAATGGAGACGCAGTCAAACAGCAATGCAATCACCAACACAAAACACCATACAAACAAAAGCCGAAACAACCCTTAGGATGAGTCCTAGCGGCTCCTCACTGGACAATCCGTAGCACACAGCCTGGAAGACCAAAGCCAAGAGAAGAAGGTGTGCCATGCGCCCAACAAAGGAAAGAGATGGAGAGAGCGAGGGAGAGAGACGGAGTGAGAATGCACAAGCAGCGCAAGGCCGCTCGGGCACCTGGCTCCACATGCCAACATGTGTATCGCCATCCGTACACCATGAGCCCAAGGTTGTGTCCCAATCTCAGCGCCAAAGCCACATCAAATTCCGAAAACGCAAGTAGTAGTCAGACAAACATCAGGGATTAAAGCTCCATTGTCCCAATGCAGAAGTCGGGAGGACACCTGCACCTCTGACCTTAGTCCAGAATGTGCCTGGAATACCCTGAGAGAGATGCCAAGGCAGATGGGGACGACTCCCACACCACACATTCTGCAAATGAACCATCCGACTAATCCACACCCCACACACAGAAGCCCCTGCCTCTGGTACCCCCGCATGGGATGCCCTTGACACTCACAGAAACAGCAACCCATTCTCCTCAACGTTGCACATACATTCGAATAAGTGCTCAGAGCTGTGGCATAACCTCCACACAACTGCCGCAGTTCAGGAGAGTGCCGGTTCACGAGATGCACCAACGCATTGGCAGGCCATACCGGGCACATGCAGAACCCCCGTCACGTGGAACAGTACCATGCACATGTGCTGCATTTACTGGGCACAGTGCTGCGGATCAGTTACAGGCTCAGCTTCCGCATTGCCCACGACACCTGCGTCTAGCCCTGGTTCCACTGCCGAACATGCACATTCGAGTGTCCCATGGATGTCTGCCTATCCAACACAATTGTTGATGAATTGGCCTATGACTTGTGTCTGCGCCCCCTGTTGGATCATGAACAGGAGTGTAACTGAGACAGCCGTGCATGGGATGCCTTGACATACTGCGTATGCATTGGTGGTTGTGCTTGGGAGACTGCACAATTTCTCGTGTGCAATGACCACATCGAGGCACTCCCCTATTGGGCTGTGTTGCGGATTGGAGAGATGGCGTGGGCTGAGCACACCTGCCCGGACCACCTAATGGATTGGCTCACCCGGATGTTCCTTGAACACGACAATGACGTACTATTGGAGCACATGGCACATGAAGCTGCACGGGGATTCATGGACGAGTAACTACGTTCCTGCAGCCACATCCGATTGTCACCCACAGCACATGTCCCAACAACTTGTTGCATCGTGGGGATTGGTCACGTATCCCACCACAACAGAGGACACGTCTGCCATCGTTCAGGCTCTGGATGCATGTGCATGGAACAACGCGTGTGTACACCCACCTGTGCAACGTGACGAAGGTCCATGGTTGGAGCAACACAGCGTCGTTTGGCAATGTTGCCAATTCGGACACACTGCTGGGGGAGAGCACACAAATGGCAATGTAGCACGACATATGAACCTGTCGGACCCTCACACCTGATCACCGTCAGCAGAGCAGACAATCGGCACACCACGGAAGCAGAGCACTATGCAGCTCCCATGTGCAGTGAGTCGTGCATCCTCAAACGGGGCAATGTGCAGACGCCAAACAAGACATGAAACACCCAGCAAGGCAAGGTGGGCTGAGAGCTTTGCTATCCATGATGTATGTTGTCCATTTTAGCCCCAACATTTTCAGAACCTCGACATGTACCCATGCGGCGTGTAAGTGGCTTCAGCATGTCCCTAGCCTGTTGTGGCCGTTGATTCGTCCGTACTGACACGCACATGCCAATAAAGTCTATGCCATTCCACTGGTGTCTAACTGTGAGATGTGTTGTTTAGATTGTCCACTAGTGTGCCACACTGAGCATCGTCCCTACACAGGGAAGGGCTTACTGACGCATGTGCAATGGGGGTGTGTCCCTTTGGCAAGCTCCACCTCTGTGAGCCAGACATTGTAATAGGATAGGTGCTGGACGACATGTGCACTTATGTTACTTTAGCAATGTGAGTATGGTGCCCAACCTCTGATCATGTGGAGCAATGTCATATCTCACTACAGAATGTGTCCACAAAGATGTGTGTGAGTAGGTATGCGACGTGAAGTTGTGTCATCACACAGCCCCACACAGCAGCATCCTAGGAAGAGGACCCTGTGCTACTGAAGATCAGATCTGTCCCCCCACTTAGTGGGAGGACACTGGGACCAACAAAAGCAGCACAGGACCAATACCTGGGGTCCTGGACCCCTGGCAGAAAACAAGGCTTGTTGTGTCCAGTACAGACACCAACGTTGAAGAAGACTAACCTGCACATCAAGGGACTTTAGGGACACTGATACCCCCAACATGAGTGGTCCAGCTGTCCTGTTTGTAACTTTTCTGCAAAACAAAGAACAAGGCATGAGATTGCAACCGCTACCACACGACGCCTCAGAGCAACTATGCACCTGCACTCCACAGCCTGAGTCCAAAGGAGAGAACGGTGACAACAGGGTCCCCAGACCCACAAGAGCTAAGCCCTTACTTGGGTTTGGCTAGACTGGACATCCATTCGCCACCTGCTGCCTCTGTTTGTAGGCTCCTTCCAACGTGAGTGGCTCTTTCACCAGAACTTGACGTCAAAAGACACCACTGCACCCAAGCCCTACAGCCCATGGAGAAGTAGACCAATGGTGCCCATACGTGCCCGTGCATCTCAAGTGTCGAGCCCCACTGTGGGTTCCCCAGACTGTTCTAAAAGTCCCAGCTTGCAGCCTCTTTGTAACCAAACCGTTCCCCATTTAAGTGAATGGGACACCCAACAACGTAACACACCTCTACACCCAGTCGCGCCTGAGCTTTCTAAGGTGACCTATTAGTGTGGCCTTGGATCCTGCACCATACTCACCGTCGTTGTCAAATGCCCAAACGCAATACATGGTTTTCCTCCATAGGATAACATTACCGCTTGAGAAATTGCACTGTGCCCATTTCTGAAAACTGTAAAAATTCATAACTCGAAAAGTACTTACCCAATTCCAAGTTCATTTATTGACTTTTGTGATTGGCCCTGACAAGGACTGTGGCTGTTGCCTTTTAAGTAAAATAGAATGTGACATATCCACTGTTGTTTGTTTACCCATTTGCTAGAACCAGTATGTAGACTAGTGTCTATTACACACAGAAGACATTTTCTAAAAAATGTGATCTTGACAAGATTTTCCATAGCAATGTATTGGAGGAAATGAAATGTACATTTTAGGATTGCCACAGAAGAAACGTTTTACTTTTTATATAGAGAACTGTGACCAGAATGAATGTTGGAGACTAGAGTCAACAATTTCAAGAAGGACCTTTTTCATGTGAACATAAAATATTAACATTTGAACTACTCAATAAAAGAGGTTTAGGACAAGTGTGTAATTTGAGGGACACTCTTTACAGCAGCAAACATTTAGCAAGTATATGTGGTCAGAATATTAGGCAGTGCTCTTTACATATTGCAAAGAGTACTGGTCATAATGTTGGTTTTTCTCATTTGGCCTCTTGTGTGCATCCACCAGTCAAGTTCATACATTATATGAATTGTTAATGGAAATGTTACCCTGAAATCTTCCTTTTACATTCAGATGTATGTCCTCATAGCCAATTTTCCATCACCTCCTGAATTTTTGTGAGATCATCACAACTAGAATACATAAAAAAAAATATTACTCTAGTTTTCACATTGTTAGTTATTAATTGCTATATTCTCAATAGTTAAACCTACAATTATTGTGAGAAGGTGGCCTGATATATGCTGTCCACTAGTTCTAGTTGGCACCTTGTATCAGTCCAAACAACCCCTTATGGTGATAGGTTAAAGACAACCTTTATTGAAAGCTATCCTAGTGGTAGCTATGGAGAGCAGCCTTCAGTCTAAGTCTTGAAGGAATGTAAAGCAGCTTGTTTTACCAGTCTATAATCTCTTGAATGATCAAATGAAAAGACAACCACACCAGGTATATATTCAAAATATATCAATTTAATACACCCCTCTAGTCTCTTTTTGAGGCTGGAGTTCGAAGTACTTAAGTTACAAGTCAGTATTCAACAGTAAAAGCACAAATACACGTTTGGGCCCTAGGGGCGTACCAAACCATATACCAAAAAAGTGGTATAAGAACTACAACTGGAATAGACACTAGGCCTATAGCATCGCTGGGACCCCAAGGAACCCAAGGTAGTGACACAGGGGACCCACGGGGACTGTATGCAGTGTGCAAACACAATTGCGGGTTCCTGTTATCTTCTATGGGCAATATCGTGGTTGGAAATTTAAAGATTAGGGACACTTCTAATCGAGTCAGGACCAAACCCTTTTGGACTTAAGAAGTTCTAGGGCTGGCACCCACGTGAGCACCGAAGTACTCGAGTTACCTCACCCAGGGAAGCCGGGTGCATAGGTGTCTTTAGGTGTCGGGTCGCGTCGTCGATTTCAATGGAAGCCTGCAAAGAACTGCTGCTGTCGTGAAGAGGAGAAGTGTCCGAAGAGATCCAAGCCTGGATCTAGGATGGAAGGAACCTGAAAGCAGAGGGGACAGAGTCTGGGTCACTTGCCAGTGACCGAGGGCAGGATGGACCAATGCCCACAGATGTCGGGTGCTTCAGGTGAGTTGATGGGTGTCTTCACTCTTCAGCCACGAGGTCCAGGAGGTGTCGACGAAGTCCATGAGCCGGATTCGAGCTGTCCCATGAAGTCTGTCGAGTGCTGCGGTGTCGGGGACCAGAATGGACCCAACAAGCCTTGGCAACGGCAAGTCACTGGAATTTAGAGAAAGGACTGTGGTGCAGACCAGCAAGGTCTGAGGGACTTACCCAGCAAGGGTAAGTCAGGGCACATCTGGAGCAACCAGGAAAGCCCAAGCAGAAAAGGAGTTGCCTTCGTGGGGACCTGCTAACCAACGGGCTAGTGATCGCGAAGGAGTCTCGAGTGGTCGCTCTTGAAGCTGGCCCACGGGTCACTTGTGGAGTGGAGGCCAACAATTTTCGGTGCAGGAGGTGCTCAAGGCTGGGGCTACTCGGAGCCCAAAGCACATCTTCAAGGAGGACCAGGAAGATAGTGTTGCTGCAAAAGATCACGGTGTCCAGGGGTCACGGTTCCACATCACCCACGATAGCCACGGGCCTCAGCTTTGCTGTGGACTCAGGGTAGCCTCGGGGAAGTCTGGAAATCCACTCTTGTGATGCAAAGACTTCAGCGTCCGGCAGGAGCTTCAGCGATGCAGACTGGTCAGTTGCTTCTTTGGTGCCTGTCAAGCAGGGGAGTCACTCCTTGACCCCAAGGGAGATTTCTTTAGTCTTCTAGTCAGGATAGAACGTCGAAGGTCCAGGATGTACGTTGCAGAGTTTCGTTCAGGGTAATCTAAAGTCCTAGGGACTGGATTCCTATACTTATAGTAAGTTTAGGGGATGGACTAACTCTAAGGCCCCACCTATGGGTGGGATTGGAAAGAGGAGTAGTTACACCCATTTCCTTTGTCCAGTTTGACGCCAGAGCAGGGGCAGGTAGCCCCTGCAACCGGTTTGAACTGGGCTATGCACAGGGACACCAAACGTGCCCCCAGTGCAGGACTTCAAAGCACCAGAGAGTGCTCCCGCCCAGCCCCAATACTCATCTGCCTGTCTGTGGAGGTGGTTACACCTCCCTTCGACAGGAAACCTATTGTCCAGGCCTCCACTGACGGAGTTTCGGTCAGCAGCAGGAGGCCAGACCCGTGTCTGTGGCAGAGGCATCCATTTTGTGATGCCAGGGCTCAGGAAAGTCCTACCGGGTTTAGCCAGTGTGAACATGTCTCTCCTCTAGAAGGGTGGAATGCTACCCCCGCCGCCAGAACTGGCGGGGGGGTAGTATTCAAAAACATTTGACACCAAACACGACATGTTTTGATGCAGCCATCCCAAAGTTAGCATTTACCGTGAGGTTATAATGCACTTAAGAGTATATGGCATGGCTGTATCACAGAACAGCCATAAGGAAATATTTCCGAAAGCTGCAGAGGGGCTCAGCTCATGCTTGGGCACCCTATCACATAAAACCAAGCAGTCTGCCTTCAGGATTATTAAGGCCTGCCATAGGAGTGGCTTATAGGTTTATATGGGTCTGTATATGGTAGTAATATAGGTAGCCTATACCACTGTAAGGGGTGCAAGCACACCCTTACCCAGGCTGCAGTAGCAGACCTGTGGTGCCATTTTGGAGTGCTTCCCAGGGGTGGCATAATACATGCTTCTACCCCTGGTAGGCCTCTGAGGTACCTATGCCCTAGGTACATAGTATACCATATACTAGGGGCTTATAGGGCACTCCAGAATCCAATTAGATATGTACCTAATGTACATGCAAACCATTTTAGAGAGGAAGCAGCTAGGCTGTGGTCCTGATTAGCAGGGCCACAGCCAGACTAAGGTCGAAAAACAGTGAAACACCAGCAAAAAGTGGGGGTACCCATGTGAAGCAGATCCTACTCTCCTACAATTATCAGTATGTTTGATGTTATCTTCCAAAACAGGAAACATTATCACATTGCAATGTAAATGTTGCCTGTTTTACTGATAAGCTAAGGGCAGAGTTTTGTGGTTTGAATCACCCTGCTGTAAAAAGACCCCAGATTAAAGAGAAAAACTACACTTTAAATACTATGCCTGTATTGAATTGTGTATGTGCAAGAAAAGCATTAATGTGTACTGAAGATTGCTGCAAAGCACATAACTCCACCTCCTGATATACCTGACGTCATCATACAACACAACCAAAAGGATTTCTTCATTACATCCATTATCACTCACTTCAATGATGTCCTCATCCCTGACCACAGCATGCAACACATGGCCCAAAGACAGAAAACAGCGAGGGGACAGAGTCATTCACAAGTCTTCCTGCCCAAGCTACATTAGTGCCCAAGCACCACTTAAATCAGTCTAGTTTCAGGCTTCACACCAAGCTGCAGCATGGAGACTGCTGCTCTTCATGTACCTGGCAATACTCATTAATGACAGAAATTATGCCTGCCTTCTGATACTGCTTGACCACTCTGCAGCCTCGCACCCAGCTGACCAAGCACTGAGCCATAACCTTGAAGCAATCAAGGAACCAGAAATGTTTCCCCTTACCTCAACCTCATACACTGCAGCTGATTAATTTAAAAAATGCTAAATCCAAAAACCTTCCTCTATTATGCAGAGTGCTTCAGGGTTTCATCTTCTCCACCATCATTTTAAAACCTGTATATGGGGGCATGGCCAAGCACGGGCTGAAGATGGCCGTGTTGTGAGGGAGCTCCGCCGTCCTTTCTAGCCCATGTCTATCCTGGACACAGATCCGCCGTGCCCTTCAACAGTATCTGCAATCGGAACACTAGCGGAGCCCATCCCGCTGGTTCCGAAGTTCGTGGCGAGCCCAGAGGCAAAGATATCGGTCCGGAGGCCTCGGCCTGCAGAAGGGTCAGAAACCAGGACCCCCAGTACTGCTCCTAGCCGGCTGCGAAGCTCCATCCGCCCCTCGGCGGCCCGGCGGTGGCGCAGCTTTACAAGGGGCCACAACAGAAGTCCTGGAGTGGTGGCCGTCTATCGGAGACCTCTTTAACAGCGGCAGCGGTGGTGAAGACTGAGGAAACATGTCGGGGCTCTAGACTGGAGGTGAGGCGGGTGGATCAGAGCAAGAAGGGGAGAGCCGGCCGCGAGGCGGAAGATGGCGGCTGGGCGTCCCCTGCCTTGAGTGTTCCCCATTGCCTCCGCCTATCGTGGACGCTTAGACCGGCCTCCTGGGGTGTAGTGGCCTGCATCTGTGGCGGGGGTGTACGCCCTATGTTGAATGCCCCCCACCGGCCAGGACGCCCTTGAAGAGGTTCTTCCCCCCGAGAGCCCAGCGCGCTGCCTTTGCAATACCTAAACAGCCTGAAGGTGATTGGGCTGGTTGGAGATACCCACGCCTCCACCACTCTGGCCTGTGGTGAGTGGGGGTCAATAATAATGACGCGGCCCGGCGCGGTCGGGGCGTCGGTCCCCTGGTCCTGGTGGGGGCTGCAGTGCCGCCAGCGATAAAACGCCTGTCTGGAAGCCCCCTCACTCAAGGTGGAGATTGGTGAGCTGTATGAGGCGTGGATTGGGGCCGCCCCCCTCCTTCTGAGGACATAAGAAGGTGCATGAAACCCGCGGGGGGTCACCGGAGTTTTGACCTGTTTTGCCCTGCCAACGGCTGCACATGTACCCGGCGATGTGACTGTTGCATATTCTTGTGACCCCCCAGTGCGGGAGAGACCAGGGAGCAGTGACCTGAGATGCCTGGGGGATCTCTGGGGCCGGAGGCTGCGACTGGAGCTGAGTCCGGCAGGGACACACTGGAGGCGCAGTGAGTCGCATAGCTGAGGGTTAGGTGGGCGCGCCGGCCATCGGGTGGTCGTGGGCGGCGGCGTATCCCCAATAGTGACACTGATCCTCCGCCTCTCCTGTATCTACTGGCTGTGTTCGTCCACTTTGGGAACTACTACAACAAACCAGGTGACGCCTCGCCGTCTCTTGAACTCTACCGGCGGGGGCGGGCTGGAGCAGGACATGATGGAGCGCGTCAAGACTGAAGGGCTTCGTGATCCAAAAATACGCAGTCCAACAAGCTGGACCGCTATACCGCTCCTAAAGAAGCGCAGCAGGCCCGGGCGTCCAGGGACTCTGGATCTGGCAGACAGGACTAGGAGGAGCAAGAAATTTCGCTTAAGGATGTGATGGCCGCCATCACTGGAGTCAAGACTTCCCTGGACACAGTGGCTATAGACGTCAACCTCATTAGGGGGGATATGGGCAAACTAAACGAAAAGGTCAAACAGGTGGAACTCACGACAGCCAGCCTTGTGGACGACGTCTCACACCTTCAGGGGGCGGGCAAGGAACTCCAGGACTTCCGTACCTTTGCTGACCTCAAGCTGGATGACTATGAAGGACGCCTGCGTCGAAACAACCTACGTATCCTTGGGGTCCTGGAGAAATCGGAGGGGCAGACGTCGGACCTCTTTGTCGAGGAACTTATCCTTAAACATTTGCAACCCAAAGGCCTCAGTAAGTTCTTTGTCATTGAACGTGCTCACAGGATCCCAGGCGGCCGTCCCAAGCCGGGCGCTCCCCTGCGGCCCATGTTGGCACGGGTCCTGAATTTCCGCGACAGGGATGTAATCCTTCATAACTCCAGGGCTGGGGCCCTCCTGCGATATGAGAACTCTGATATATCCTTCTTCCTGGATTTTACCCGACGGGTGCAGCAACAAAGGCGATCGTTCATGTCAATCAAGCGTGTCCTCAGGGATCTGGGTATGAAGTACTCCATGCTTTTCCCTGCCCGTCTCAGGATCGAGGCGGATGGGCGAGTGTGGTTTTTCGACCAACCCGAGACAGCTGCAGACAGGATTGAGAGCAGGAATGCGAGAAGTCCGGCCAACCGAGGTGGAGGTGGCGCGGACAACAACTAGCCGGCCTGAGAAGTTGCCTGTCTGGTGACTGGACTACTACTTTTCGTCAAGGTGTAGCAGGTGAAGGGGCGGGTGGGGGGCTTCTAACTTTGTTACCATTTGGTAAAGGGACTTGCATGGCCTTGAGTGGTTTGATTGTGAAGGGTATACTGTAGGTATGTTGGGCTGGGAAGGGGTGGAATCTGTCATCCCCCCCCCCCCCCCCCGGTCTTTTTTTTTTCTCTTTTGAACAATTTCTAGGGCGACAGGCACTCTGAAAGTTTTTCATGGGCAGTTTTAAGCCCAGAGGGCAGGGCAGCGGGGTGGGGGGTAGTTGGGCGGGAGTGTTTAGTTTTCAGGTTGAAGTTTTGAATGCATCAGCCACTGCTATTGATACAATGAATGGGGGAGTGGCATTACACGCAGTGAATATCAGTGTATTTGAATATGGCAGCGTGGGAGAAAGTGGGGTTAAATTGTTGAGTTGGAATGTCAATGGGCTGGGGGACAAAATTAAACGTGGTGTTGTTCTTCAGTGTATTAAGCGCCATGCCCCTGACATTGTTCTCCTGCAAGAAACCCATCTAGTCGGAAATACCTGTAGAGCATTGCACAGAAGGGGTTACATTTTATTGGCTCATGCAGGTTTCACCTCGGGTTCCCGGGGGGTTGGCATACTGATGAAAAAATCCTTTCCCCTTGTAGTGCAGGATACTTGGTCGGACGCTAGAGAGAGATACGTTGGAGTCTCGGGCACGTGGGAGGGCCACCCTGTAACCTTCCTCTCGATCTATGAACCCCCGGGGCTTCAGGCAATCACGTTCAGGGACTTAGGTATGCTGTTATTGGAGATCCCAGAGGGCCTCTTGGTGCTAGGAGGGGACTTAAATACGGTGGTCTCTGGGGACCTGGACCGATATCCTCCACGTGCTCTCCCTCGCTCGCAAAGCTGGCTTCCGGATTTCTTGGAATCCCTGGGGCTGGTGGACGGATGGAGGGTCTTTCACTCTGGCGCTCCCCAATATACCTTTCACTCCGGGGCACACGGTAGTCTGTCCAGAATCGATTACTTTCTGGTACCTGCGTCCCAAATTGCTAATGTCAGGGAGATAAAACATCTGGCCAGGGGCATCTCTGATCCCTTGCCGGTGTGGCTCCAGGTGACGCTTGACTACCAACAAGTGGGGCGAATTGCCCCCATCAACCCGTGGTATCTTCGCGATACACATATCCGCCGAGAGCTCCTTAAGGCCATTGACAGTTACTTTAGTGAGAATGAAGGCTCGGTGGACTCCCCGCAGGTGCTCTGGGAGGCATTTAAGACAGTGTTGGGGGTCAGTCCCTTTCACTAATTTCCGGGAAAAAGAAGGAACAGCGCATAGAGTTGGTTGCGCTGGAGGCAGAGGTGGGGAGACGGGAAGCAGACCTAGACATTGATATCACACCCAACAAGCTCCACCTTCTCAAACTTAAACAGCAGGAATACAGGCTGCTAGCGACGGGCCAGGCAAAAGCCATTGGGAGAGCGGTTCAGGGACGATTGTATGTGGTGGGCGACAAGGCTGGGAAACTCTTGGCCTTGGCCTGGCTAGATAAGAAGGAATGGGCAAAGAGACTAGTACCTGAACTTAGGGGACAAGAGGGGAACTCCCTGTCCGACCTACAAGCTATTGCAGACGGTTTTGCGGCCCACTTCAAGGCTGTCTATACCTCAGCAGCCCCCTATTCTATCGAAGACTCCCGTCAATTGCTAACCGATATTGCTTTACCCACACTGTCTCAGGTCGATCACGACTTCATGGACAGCGACATATCCGATGACGAAATAGCGGCTGCCATACGATCGCTCAAGCCGGGTAAAGCCACTGGTTCAAACGGGTTACCAATCGAATTGTACAAGCTCAAACCAGACAAATTGGCCCCGTTAACGAGGGCCATGTATGAGTATTCGAAGCAAGCGGGACTCTTGCCACTAGATCAACGTACTGCCATAATAGTTACAATCCATAAAGAAGGGAAACCCAAGACCGAATGTGGCTCCTACAGACCGATATCCCTGTTAAATGCTGAGCCCAAGATCTTGGCTAAGCTCCTTGCTACCCGCCTTTTAACGGCGATTGGGACCTTGATCCACCAGGACCAATCGGGTTTCATACCGCACCGAAACACGGCGCTGAACCTGCGTAGAGTTCATGGGGTTCTGGGCAAGGCGGCTTCGATAAAGGAACCGGCGGTTATAGACTCCTTAGACGCGGCTATGGCCTTCGACACCATCGAATGGCCATACCTGTGGGCGGTGCTGGAGAAACTTGGATTTGGCCCCAAGTACATACAATGGGTGCAGTTATTGTATTCTCAACCTATGGCACAAGTAGTGGTTAATAATAAGAAGTCAGCCGCCTTCGAGTTGGGCAGAGGGACCAGTCAGGGCTGCCCCGTCCCCATTGCTGTTTGGCCTAGCGTTGGAGCCGCTGGCAGCATGGATACGCCAGGACCGGATGGTCAGGGGTATGCGTTGGTCCTCGGACTGGGAAGACAGGATCTCTCTTTACGCAGATGACATCCTTCTATATTTGTCCTCCCCAAGGAGATCTCTGATAGTGGTCTTGGATATTTTCACGATTTTCGGTCGGTACTCCGGTTATTCCATAAACTCGAGCAAATCCCTCCTTTTCGTGGTGGCGGGTGAGCCCCCGATTACACCACGTGGGTGCCCACTGCAAACTTGTACCGAGGGGTTCACGTATCTGGGTATCTTTCTTTCTCTAGACCCCTCTCTTCGTTATTCCCGCAACCTCAAGCCCCCTCTGCTTCAGCTGTGCAAAGACATCGCCAGGTGGAAGTCACTCCCTCTCTCCCTGCTGGGTAAGGCCGCCCTTTTTAAAATGATGTCCCTACCCCGATTCCTCTATTCCCTTCAGAACTCCATGGACCCGATACCTACGTCCTATTTCCGAGAGGTCGAGAGTCTTCAACGAGACCTCCTGTGGAACGGTACACCCCGCATCGCTCTCAGCAAACTTACCCTAAATTGGTATGACGGAGGCATTAGCCTTCCTGACATACAACTGTATTATTGGGCGGCTCACCTGCCCAGCCTTGCGATCCGGGATATAACATGGACAGGTGGCTCCTTTCTGAAGGGACCTTTGGTAGAGCCCTCTATTCTAGGCCGCGACGCTATACACTCACGGGCCCCACTAAGCATGCAGTACACGTTTGGCATACAGCCACCAATCGTCTAGGATGGGGTCGAAAACTGACACTTGCAACACCGTTATGGGATTCTGAGCAATTGGGTGAGCTATGGAAGTGCAAGGGATTCGATAAATGGGATCTCATAGGTATCGTAAATATTGGGGATTTGTGGGACAAATCAGATATTAAGTATTTTGCAGCGCTTCCGATAGACGCAGGTTTGACACGCACTTCGCATGCACTTACAACCCGGGACCACGCTGCCGGAATCTTCCCTACTGGAAGATAGGGTGCTGGATGGCCATCTCCCCGACAGCACAATCTCCCTGATATATAAAAAACTGGTCAATAACATCTTCCGCTCCAGGCTCTCCGAGAAAAATGGACCAGGGACGGCATTGAAATGGATGACGAGGAGTGGCAGGAGGCGGTCTCTTCTCCTAGAGTCGTAGCAATATCAGCTCGTCTCCGTCTAGTCCAATTAAAAATCATTCACCGTACTTACGTAACGGGGCCTCAGCTGGTACAAATGGGAAGTTGGAAGAGGGCGCTTGCAGGCGGGGCTGTGGCCAGCTGGGGACCTTTTTTCACATAATTTGGGAATGTACACTTATCCAACCCTACTGGCGGGAAATACATGACACTATTAATACTGCTTTGACCGTGCAACTCCGGGTGGAGGCCCGGAGGGGTCTCCTAAACATATGGGAGCCGACTGACCTGAATGTCTGCCTCACGCAGTGGGTAACGTTGGGACTGATGCTAGCCAAGAGGAATATTGCCCAGCGGTGGGGGGCGGCGGGTCCGCCCACGACACAAGATTGGGAGAAGGATATGGACTGGGCAATGTTTAGAGAAAAGACGGTATATGTGTCCCGTGGATGTCCCAAAAAATGGTCTCGAGTGTAGGGATTGTGGAACTCCTATCAGGGAGAAATTTGCCAGCCCCCCCCTTGCCCCTGTGTGGGATGATCCCCCGTCACCCTAGACCTTCCACCATACATATTTGACTATTGTAATATTACCTACTGTACCACTGATGCCTATTGTATTGCTCCTTCTGCATTGTTATGCTATTGCTGATGCTGGTTTCTTTTTTCCTAATAAAAAATGTTTTACAAAAAAAAAAAACTGTATATAACACCTCTCAATGATACACCCAACACCATCAAGATACATCAATATGCCAACAACACTCAACTGTATCTAAAAATCTCTTTACCAAATGATATTATTTGACTCAAACCTGCCTTAAATTTATCCACAACTGGACGTCGAACACATGTCCAAAGCTCAACTCAAGAAAGCTTCAGACAACCACAAATTCAATCTTATCTCACTGACATGACCCAAGATGACTTCACGCTATAGCTAATAGACAATATGGAATTATTTTGATTCACCCTCAGCAAACCTATATGCTCAAAGAACATTGAAGGAACACACTGCTAGGAAAGCCAAGATAGGAAGTATGAGAAATCCTCCATGAATAAAGCAACATCTTTTTCCCAGAAATTGATTTTAGAACTTTTTCCCACCTGGATTGAGGAAAGAGTTTGATAAGTGGCTGCCATGACTTCATTTAAAGGTCTCATATGTACTGCCATTGCATGTTCCAGATTCTGTCCTATAACTTGAAAGTGCCTATTTCCATGTGGAACCTTGGAACATATATAGTCATCGGTGTCAAACAGTGAATGATAGGAATTCTTTCATCAAGGGGTTCTGAGTTTTCTCAAATAGACAAGAGTGAAGCTCAACTGTCCTATGATGTCAGTCAGAACCCCAAAGCGAAAAGCATCCCCATAATTCACATTTTACGCATGTATAATTTTATGCTATGTATGCCCCCAATCTCATCTCATCCTTTTTTTCAAATTCTTCACAGTTATTGGGGAGTCATACATACTTGGCCTCTACTGCCTATGCCAAATGTATAGAAAAATACCTTGCCTCCTACAACCCACCCCCACTAGTGTCGTCTACATCCTCCCCGTCCCTGGACTCTTAAAGAGGTACCCTCTGCTATCCATTGAGGCAAAGAGCTACTCTGCACTGACAGGCTCTCAGAAAGTGCTCTCACAACAGCCTGGAATTCTTTAATGGTGCAGCAACGGTGAGAAACAAGTTTTATTTCCCACTGTCTCTGAATTATAGCAGTGCATAGCCAGATTTAGAATCTGGTATTCACGAAAAGGTGCACAGAGGAAGCCACGCATAACAATCCACTTTATTGCTTGACCAGGATGTTTTTTTAGTGCAGACATTGGATACTTGGTGATACACTTTTCATGGTTGTATTTCGTGGAACCGGTTAGTGATTAGACCTGTTTACACACTCGCTGCAATTGACAGTATGAGATTACATGCAGACTTCTTTATCACAACAATTTATTGGCCAATCTGTAGATTATTAAGGCCATTTTAGCATTGCTTAAATCTATACCCCATACTACATCTGAAATGTTTTTTCCTTAAAAATGTTACTGAAAAAGACATAGATACATGCGGTCAAGGAGGCTTTCGGAAGAATTAATAGGCACACATTTGGTCAGACATTATCATTCAGAAAAGCTTTGCCTACTGCCTTGATTTTTCTTATATATCCATGACTATATGGAATGGACATTGGAGATGCCCTAACTCTAGCTAATGCACCACCATGATCTTTGGTGGGAACAAGTAAAGAAGGCATATATGTCCCACTGACGTAATTTACATAATATTATTAGGCTATGAATAATGAATTATTTCTTACCAGACTTCAATCAAGTTTGTTTGTCTCATGATCAATGGTTCCGGGCAAAAGGGGGCATTGCATCTTGCTTTAACAGTAGTGATTAGAAGATAGTCAAGACGGCAGACAACTAGGTCGTTTTCAGTGCCAAATGTATCCCAAACACTTTTGCCTTGAAAGCGTGCAAATTGTTTTAACCACAGAATCTTTCCTTTCACCCACTGTCCTTTAGTAAAATGTGCATGCACTGTCATAAGTACTTGAATCCATGGCTCTTTTTGTGCTATAGCCATCAACTCATGAAAAACCTGACGATATTTCTGTAGTGCCAAGTGAATAACAAAAAGCAAGTTGTGAATTGTACAAGTGTTACGTAATTTAATGCTTCTTCTTCCCAACTTTCCTGTGCCCGACCACGGTGGGCAGTTGCTTGCAACTTTCTTTAACACTGATTTAGGTGTTGGTGAGCTATAGTACTTAGCCTGCTTTATTTTCCTTTTTGGCCTCTTTTTCCATTGTTCTTCATGGGTTAACATATGTCCTTCATCTTCTGAACCATGGATTAGGTTTACACCTATCTCATCTCCCTGTACAATGTGCTCTGTAGTAGATTCACTTGCATGTGTGTATGTTATGTTGTGTTGTTGTTTTCTTTCACACTTCTCACCTGTGGCACATTTTATGTTTACTAGTGCAATCTCACGCATTTTCCCCTCAACAAACTCTTTCATTATTTGCAAAAAGTCACCTAATCTCCGATGTAACCGATCATTTAAAACATCTTTTTTTACAGTCCTGGACCAGTTTTCCACTGTTGCATTAGTGTCTCTATGTTGGCCTTCATTTAACATTATTCAACTACAAAGTGGTAAGGTTGTGACATATTTGCCTAGCAAATTAACAAAGTGTGGACAGCAATTCATGTTTTGCCTCAGATTTTTATTTTTATTTTCATTTTCAGACTTCATTGCTTTTTTCTCAGCTTCAGATAAAATGTCTTGCAATATTTTTGAAAATGGAGAAGACTCTTTTAAGGTGGATTCTTTCAAAAGATCATCTGTAGTGTCCGCGTACCGTGTCTTCTAGCTCATCACTACAGAGCTTAATTTTTTGTTTGTTGATTGATGCTCTCATTTCTGTCATATATTCAAAATATGTATTTGTCTCAGTTTTCACTGTTATAGAGTACTCTCCTGAGGTGTACTTTAATCTCATTCAATTTACTTGCATTTTGCAAAAGGGCAAAGGAGTACATAAACAACTCTTTGGCTTCTTTTCTGGCTTCCGCTTTGCTCACTTTATTGGCCATGAGTCTAATCATGTGAGCTACACAGATATGGACCACAGTCAACATATTTTTCTCTCCACCACTGCACATGTTCAAACAGTGTTTTAGGTACTGAAAAATCGTAATCTGATTGAAAGCCTGCATAGCTGCATGAATCATTGCCCAACTGAAGTCTACCTCAACTTTTTGTGGGCAGGGGCGTAACACAGGCCCCCGCAGCCCCCTTATTGCGTGGGGCCCCCCGTGCTCCAGGGGCCCCCACACCCAGCGAGAGCAAGCACTGTTGAGCAGCGCTGCCAGTGGCTCGCTGTGTGCTCTTCATGGCAGAGTTTTGCGAGCGTGGGGGAGGGTTTGGCCGCCGATGGCAATTCACTTAAGGGAGGTAGGCGAGGTATGCAGAACCAGCTCATGGTTTTGGGGTGATGGTTCTGCCGAGGGCACTGTGGGGTGTTGTTGGACCTTGGAGCTGGGGGTGGGGGCATGCACAAGAGCGGGTGTTTACGGGCAAGCGACGTGGCTTGTAAAGGGCACGCGGGGGTGAGGGGGATGCTGACTCCAGGCACTAGGAGTTGCCCCCGAGGGGCACTCTGGGTACATTCAGGCCTGGCTCCAGGAATCAGGACCCGGGAGGGCCAAGAGAAAGCATGGGTGGGCCGTGAAGATGAATGGAGTTGCATAGCATTTCCCAGGTATCAGTGAGTTGGGATCAGGCATGCTGGAGGGGCTTTGAAGGGGGACTGAGCTGCATACTGTACCTACTGCTGAGAGCATGTACACTAGTTTTAGTTCTGCCTTTCTTGGGGTTTCACCTACGTGCTTAATCTCTTCTGTTCTCTCTGCATCAGGCTTCTTTCTCTCTACCACATGATCCTTTCACCCCACCTCACCCATCTCTCTTTCCACCTCAACATCCTTTCTTTCCACTTCACCCTGCTCACCTACCCACCTCCCCCTCTTTTCTTTTTTTCCCTTTCTTTTCTTTTCATCTCACCTTACACTTTCTCTGCCTCACTCTCCCTTCTCTCTCCCTGCCTCGGCTTCCTCTCTGTTTGACCCACCCCCATCTTTCTCTCATCTCACTCGCCTCTCTTTCTGCTTCACTCTCCGCTCTCTCTCCACCTCTCCGTGGTCTGACTGCACCTCCACCTCCACTCCATTCTTCTCTCTAGCTCACCCAACTCTCTCTTCTTCACCCTTCTCTCTGTCTCTGCCTCACCAGTCACCCTCCTTCTCTCTTTCTCACTATCCTGCCTCTGTCTGCCTCACCCTCCTCCCTCTCATTATCACTCTTCTGCACCTCACCCTCTTTTGTCAGTCTTGCCTTTCCTACTGCTGCATGAGGGATAGTGGCTGTACTTATGTGGGTGCATGGATGTGTGCAATCCTGCTGCCATGTACCTGTTCCTGTTCTTCACTGGTGGCCTTTACCATTTGGAATGACAGCAGCAACAAGGCCTGAATTATTTACATAGTGTGCTCATGAGCATGCAGAACATCTACAAACACTTGAAAGCCATACATGTTTTAAAGAAAAAGTAATAGCCTATGCAACTTTTTAAAAAAAAGTTTTGTATAGTGCCTACTGCTGTACATGTACTCCAAATAAGAGAAGTAACAATTGGATGATCAATCAAAGTTGCCAACCTAAGCTGAACCAACCAAACTTCAAACAGAGGTCTATTTCAACCCCTAACTTCCCACTCTGCAAAGATTACAACTTCTGAGAATGACAAATGGTCCTTCAATTTGGTGGCTAGTTTCTCAAACAATATTTGACTGTCAGCTCTTTGAGCAGAATACATTCTAGGTGAAACACCAAGGAAACATACACCTTATGTGAATGCTTCAAAACTGAATTGTCTCTTCTAAATTGTGATTAGCTTGTCCCCTCCTCTTCCTGTTTTCCTACTTTCTCCTACTAGTATATCCTATTCCCACCACCTTCCTCTTCCTTGTGTTCTACCAATCTCCTTTTAACACTCCATTCCCCCCAACTTATCATTTGCTCACCACCCTTCTCTCTGATCACCTTCCTTTCTCATCATTTTTGTCTTTCACCAGACTCATCTTCCACCTTCACCATTTCATACTCCTCTCCTACTACTCCCATCTTATCACCCTCTCCCAATGCATGCCTACCAATCACTCTACTCGCATCACCCAATTTGCTCATCATTCTCCTGCTCCTATATTCTGCTTTCCCAGAGTCCTCTTTCATCTTCCTTCATCCAACTCAAACACCATCTTCATCACCTTCTCTAGTTTAACACTCATCACCCTCATACTTTTCTCTAATCAACATCCGTTAAATGTATTCTCTTGCCTTCTAATCACTCAATTACTCTTATTTCACCTACCTCTTTCTTTACCATTCTTTTGTTTTATCCTTTTTCCTTACCTTCATCTCTTTTATCCTCACATTCTCCTCTAATCACCCTCCTCCATTTCTTATCACTGCACATCATCCCCATTTCCTCATCAAAATTCTATAATTGTTGATAATTTTCCCTGCCCTAAAAAGCCACAGGTATGAAAACTGTTGACCTGGGTTTTTCAGGACTTCTGTTGAAAACACACCATCCCAGCTGCTAGTTAATCGACAACGTTGGTGCGTTATGTGTTCTAGCTTTTGATATGCCCCAAAAGACCAGATTTATTTGAAGCTTAAATATCTGTGTTGTTTACCCAGATCAGAGACATCGAGAAGCTCAGAATATTTATACTAATGTAAGGACATACAAGTTGTCCAACTCTTGTTTAAGTAATAAAAGGCTGACAAGATTTTAACTTACTAAGTCACAGATTATAGGAACATCTTTGAAGCAAGTGCATTAGCCCACAGGAGTATCTTATCTCTTTATGATCTGAGGGGCTGCAGCAGTGCTATATTCCATTTGTATCTATTCATATGACAAAAAAAGAGAATAAAACGAATACTCAGTCACTGTTGCTCGTTTGTGGTGTTTGTGCCATAATTTAGGTCTAATTATATTAGACTCAGCCATCAGCGAGTACCTCTGGAAATTAAAAGTAGGCAGTGCTGCCACAGGACAACCGCCAGTGTTTTTTTTTTGTTTAATAAGAACTTGCACTGCCCCAGTCAATGCTGTATCTGTGTTGTATTCGTGAAACTTGTCAAAAGTCTTCACTTCAGAAAAGTCAAAGGATGTGGCATTTGCAGTATATAGTACTGCACTTTAAGAATAGCACAAAAGCCCACTAAGATATAAATACTAGTTCCACATTTTCAATTACTTACCATGGGATGGCAAAATACTATCAGATTATTGTGGCCCTATAGTATCTCTTAAATACTGTGTGAGGAGAGCTTTTGTGTCTCTTTTGATCTGGTAGGAGTGTCACCGGCTTTCCTCCTTTTCACATGTGCTCATTGATAACAGCCATCCTCACTGACTTCACGCCTGTCTCCAGGTACTTCAAGCAGCCCATGGCATTGGTGCATATCATGATTATCAAACAATTAGGATGAGAAAGTGAGGTCGCTGGCCCAAATAAATCATAAAGAAAAAGAACAAACAATGTTTTTCTGCTTGCTAATCGGCTTTGGGAGGGCCATGGGGCTACCTTGGGTGGGCCTGGCCCTCCCGCTAGAACTGGGCCTGGGTACATTTGAGGTCAGGCGGTTTGAGGGTTCCTAAAGGGCTCTCTAGGGAGGGCTAACAAGGAGCCCTAGAATGCTGGCACGGCAAGCAAGTGTGTTTACGAGGTAGGGCCAGCTGCCCAGGGACTGGGCGAGGCTGATTGTAAACATTGAGGCATTAGGGGCTGTTCACCGGGACAATGGCGGCTCACAGGAGCGCTGAAGAGAGGCTGTGGAGAGGCCTTTAGGGGCAGAGAATCACAGGCTGCAGTCTGGGTGGCATGGGGCCCCCCACTCACTGATGAGTCGGGGACAGTCTGGCAAAGGCCCGTGGTCCCTTTGGGGTGTCGAGACTCTAGAGAGAAGCTTAAGGAAGGGTCTGCTTACTGTGGCACCCCTTACAGGCCTGGGGAGAGGAGGGTCTGTGACTGGCGCCTCTTTGCCTCCCAGCCACCAGTGCTGCATGCCTACTTCAGAAATCAGAACCCAGCTGGCCCTAGGGTCCTGTCACCTCCCACTGCCAACTACGTCATGTGCATTCTAACCTTCAAATCCAGTCCACCCATTCCACTCACCCAAATATCCATCCATCCAACCAACCATCCACCCAACCAATCATGCACCCAGCCACACACCCATCCAGCCACATATCCATCCGTCCATCCCTAGCCACACACACATTCGTTCATCCATCCATCTATCCGTCCGCCCAGCCACACACCCATCTGTCCATCCACCTATCCACCCATCCCTCCACCTATCCATCTACATCCATCCATCCGTACCTCCATCCGCTCATCCATCCATCCATCCAGCCATCTATCTATCCCCAGCCACACATCCATCCATGCATCTTCCCACATCCATCCATCCATCCATCCGTACCACTGTCCACCCACCCATCTGTCCATCCATCCATCCAAAGTGGGGCAAAGTGGTAGGTGGTGGGCCGGGCCCCCGGGGGGCCCCCTCCATGTGTTTTGCAGGGGGGCCCCCACAAGTTTCATTACGCCACTGTTTGTGGGATGAGTCTGCGGTTGGACGGCTTGAGGGAATCACGACATACACAGTTTAACCAGTGCAAAATGGTTGGAGTGCTTTGGTCTGAAGATAACATAACTGGGACTGTATGATTGGTAGTTGTCTTTGTTTGAAGACACAAAGCATAATACAAGACTCTGTGGTGGATCTCTTTGGGGTTTGCAATGACTGACCCTGTTGCATCAAGATACAGAGAACAATTACCAAAAGCCTGAACGTCCTTCAGCATGTGTAGCTGTACATCGTTGTACACATGAATTACAAGAAGGCTCATGCAAATATATTGAATGAAAGCATGAACAGTCAAAATTGGATTATGTTCTTTCTGATCTTGTCTTTGTTGCAGTTCAAGGCAGTCTAAAAATACATTTTTATTCATTCTTTTCACTGGAAATTTTCTGTAAGACTGTAGTTGTTTTGATGGTATTCAGGTTACCAGCTAAAAGTTGTTCTGGATCTGCATTAGCTATGGATTTTATATACAGATGAGAGGGTTGTGTCTCTCCTAAACAGGATTTCAGTTTCTCTCTTTCTAGACCACGAGCATGCCTCTTGTGAAAATGTTGAATGGTATGGTTGATTGCACTAGTCATCTCCACTTGAATAATGACATTGCTATGCTTTGTGGGTTTTTTGGCAATTGTGAAATCATATTTGGTGCAGCCACTAAATTTACAAGGTCCTTTGCCACGCCAGAAAACATACTTTTTTTTGCGACCCTTTGGATCCGACTCTATTGTATTTGAAAGAAATCACATAGAATTTATTAATTTCATTAAGCTTGCTGCAAATTAAGTCAGACCAGCCATTCAATAACAGACAAAACCCCTGCCTGCTCTCTGGTTCTATCTGTTTCCATTCTTCTTTAGTCAGTTTTATTTTAAATCTTGATGGTAGATTGTATTCCTGTTTAATACTAGCCATATATGTATCTGTTAGCATAATTGTTTGTAACGTTGTACGGCTAAAGTATTTGCTTTTTTTTGCATCTATTGCTTTTTCAGAAGACCCCCCTGTTTTTTTATTTACTGTTGCATATTCATTTTGGTATTTAGATGCCATAACAAGCTTTAGCACAGTTGGCTGAGAGACATCTTTATCATTCCCACTTTCAATAGGCAAGATTTGACTTAATTCTTTTGAATTCGTACAAGACTTAAGTTGTGATGTGAATAATCTTTTAGGAGATGCAAATAAAACAAAGTCTGTGAATCTTAATTTCTTGGCACTGTTCTTTTTTGCTTTACATTTAGGGCAAAACCATGGTGAAATAGAGGCTATATCCATAATGCTTTTATGGCCAATACAAGTTGGATGAAACCATTCTTTACATGAATCACACTGGGCATACGGTTGTCGGGAGTCATTTCTTTGCCTGCATACACAATATAGATTTTCATCTTCTTGAGAAAATGAGGGTTGATCCTTGAGAAGCAAGTCTGGTTTTTTTAAAAACTATTTTGGTACACTAGTGTTTTTGTCTTAATTGCCCTTCTGTCTTCTCTCCAAACATGATAAAGCCATAACCTTGTGCATAGCTTGTTCTGTCCAAGTTCCAATCCAATTTTTCCCCAAACAGAGTTAGACTTACGGTAACCCTCATTGTTTAGCGATGCAATATTTTCATGGAATAACTTTATAAGTTTATTTTCCGAGTTTTTATTAGAAACAAGCTTCCAGGACATTTTCAACAATTTACAATTCTTGCATACATTTCTGTTTGAAAATAATATTTGATATGAAAGTTGCCACCAAATGTTTTAATGACAATGAAGTACCATTTCACAGACCTGTTTAAAGATAAGATTAAGACATGAGGTGCTTTCTTGGCAACAAGAGCAAGAAGAATCTGGAAAACTGAAAACAAGAAAGCAACTTTACAAAATAAATAACAATGATTCCAAACATGAATGTTTGCTGTGGAAATATCCTTTTGCTCTTCTTAGGCTTAGAGTAGGAAACAGCCCACTGATGGTGAAATGAAGCCCACAAACGTTGGAGACCAATAGTAATGTTACAAAATGAACAACAAAAGTTCGATACAGTGCATATTGATATGTGAAAAGCTCATGAGTTTGCTATGTTTCTATAAACTGCAAGACTTCTCTTTACAGCACATCTCCTTCTGGTGTTTAAGTGAAATTCTGAGGTCTTTAGTAAACAACAGACTCAGAAATTGCAGACAAAGAACTGTGTTGCAACCAAACCAGCACTCAAATACTTTGGTGCCCTCTGCAGGCTTAAAGAATAATGCATTAGTATGGTAGCCTCAAAAGGTCATTTTGTATCAGAAAGCAAACCTTCAAGACATAGAACAGTAGAACAACAAGCATTTGCAATGCAATCGGTCTCGCCTTTGGGACCTTATATGTATTTAGCTATGCAGCACATTAGTCTAGGTGCTGAAACATCTACTGTTCTTTAACATGGAGGGAAAATAAGCACCAAACTGCGTGACACGGCAGTTATGGGAACAGATAGAGAGAAATATTGCCTTTCAGCTGGAAATGGTATAGTACAAAGCTCTGTTTTTAATATAAAATTAGGGCCTTCGGGGGTCATATCACTGAAAATACAAGATTTTAAAAAAATATTATTGCCTACGGGTGCTTATGGAAGAATTTCAATGAAGTGGAATCTACAGAATGTTAAAATGATTATGGTATTTTACTGACCTCTGCTGGTAGTTTTCTATCAAGAAGGTTAAATAGAGGCAGTTGCTAGAAAAATTTAAAAAAGAAAGTCCCTAAGCAGAAAGCAAATCTGGTATTTTACTGACCACTGCTGGTCGTTTTCTATTAAGACAGTTAAATAGAGGCAGTTGAACGGAAAAAAAAGTCCCTAAGCGGAAGCAGACAAGTTCTAGGGCTGATCTCCAGGGCCCACAAAAACATTTAAGTAACTTTTGTGTCTGGGACAGTCATAGTTCACATGTTAGACGCAGACAGAAAGGAGTCCTGCCAGAATGGTATAGGAAGGAAAGCTTGAGAAAGATGGAGCATGCTGAGTAAGGTAGCCATAATGCCCCCTTGGAATTTCCCAGACAGTTCAGAAGCTGAAGGATTAAAAAAGGTAATGTGGAAAATGTGTGTTCGACCTGACAGCTTTTGAGTGTTCTTCCCCAAACGTTTTGCCTGCTTTCTTCATCTTTTTGCTGATTTCTACATACATATATAAGTATATACTAAAGTATATACAAGATGTCTCAAATGCTCGACCTAAAAATGAGTCGCTAGGGGTAAAGTAGGACAGCACTCCTGATCCGAAATTCACATTATTACACAACTTGCATGGCGTGGTACTTCTATGAACATAATGCATGGGCAGTAAAGCTTGAAGGTGTCATACATAAACTTAGGGGGTCATTATGATGGCGGAAGGCCCACCACCGCCAGCCGTGCGCTGGCTAGCCCTCCGCCATTGAACGTGGATTCACCGCCCGCCATATTAGGATGACGGGCGGATCCAGACCGCGACCATGGCGGGTGCATAGACCGCCCTCCATGGAACTGCCATAGGCAATCAGTCCAATTGCCTGGTGGAGTGGTCTGCATCCCTAAAATGGTGGCGGTGCCTAATTACTTCCATATTCACAATGGTGTTATTTGAAATTAGGCTTCGTTACAGAAATACTTGCTTTGAAAATACTGAGGGCAGATTTGAAATTTTTGAATTAGTAAAGTTTGAGATGATCAAACAATGGCTAAGCTGGTGTTGATATTAAGAAGTCAGTGTCTTGATGAAAGGTGGCATTTAATGAAGGAATGCATAAAGTAACATAACTTAACTGTGGAATCTGTGGACTGCTTCTCACACAGAGTATTGGACTGTGATCATACCCCTGCCTTTGGTTGCTGCTGCATCATGACATCTAGATTAGTTTCCTCCCCCTAAGGCTGGGCAGACAAGAACTGATGAGCCTGCCATCTGCACTGGAGAGAGATATATGCACTCCAGTATTTCTCCTAGCCTGAGGAGGAACCCTTTGCTGGGAGTTTCTCTCAGCGCATAATAATAATTTGAATCCATACTTGTAAAGCACGAACATATCACCCCTTAAGGTTGCAAGGCGCTGGGGGCCATCGGGGAGATTAAGTGAGCTATTGCTTAGAGTTACATGATGCTGAGCTGAGCTGCCGGCGGTGATTGAACCATGACACCCGCGCTCTGGAGTCAGCCTCTGTGGCCGCTGCACTACACCTCTCCCTCCTATGGCGCATGGGAAACATTTAAGTAACTTTTGTGTCTGGGACAGTCATAGTTCACATGTTAGACGCAGACAGAAAGGAGTCCTGCCAGAATGGTATAGGAAGGAAAGCTTGAGAAAGATGGAGCATGCTGAGTAAGGTAGCCATAATGCCCCCTTGGAATTTCCCAGACAGTTCAGAAGCTGAAGGATTAAAAAAGGTAATGTGGAAAATGTGTGTTCGACCTGACAGCTTTTGAGTGTTCTTCCCCAAACGTTTTGCCTGCTTTCTTCATCTTTTTGCTGATTTCTTTATGTTAGCTTTAAGGCTCTGAGCACTTTACCACTGCCAACCAGTGCTAAAGGATGTGTGCTTTTCCACTCAAACATGGTTTGATTGACCTATCCATAATTAGCATATTTAATTTACTTATAAGCCTCTAGTAAAATGCACTACATTAAATGCTACTAGTGGGCCTGCAGCACAGATTGCGCCACCCACACAAGTAGCACTTTAAACATGTCTCGGGCATGCCACTGAAAAGTCTGTGTGTGCAGTTTATACTGCCATGTAGACTTGCCATTGAGAACCTCTTGCCAAGCCTTAAACTTCACTTTTATTACATATGTCACCTCTAAGGCAGGCCCAATATATCCCATAGGCCAGGGTGCTGTGTAATTAAAAGGTAGGATAGTTTTACATGTCCTGGTAGTGAAAAACTCCCAAATTCATTTTTCACTACTGTGAGACCTACCCCTCTTCTATATTAACAGTGAGAATTTCTTATTTCCTGATTGAGAATGTTTAGGTCTATCATGTTTCATATCATTGGAATGGTAATGATAAACCCTCTTTATTCATAAAGGTGAATTTATCATTACCCTATTAAAAATGCAACTTTTAGAAAGATGCCATTTTTCTGCTCATAGCACTTTGTGCCTGCAGCCTGTCTTCAATACACATCTGGGGTGGGTGACATATGGACTTTGTGCCTTCCCTCTAGACAGCCACACACAAACGAAGCTTAGCTGTGGCTGATGAGCCATCCGCATCCTGATGGATCATCCTGGACAGGATGAGGGAGGAGCTGACCTGCCTGAATAGGCTGCATTCTACCCCCACACAAAGGGCTGCATACCACTGTTGCAGGGATTCTGCTCATGCACAGAACTATGCGCAGGAAACCAGGACCTCGGTGAATTGTGGTGTACCAAAAACTCACCTCAGAACCCAGAACCCCTATCCGACCAGCATCAGTGTCCCATTCGTTATCCGTATTTATCTCGGCGGTCCCAATGTATAGACAACCCAGAACAAGCGACTTAGTGTATTCTCAGGAATGGTGGGAATCAGAAATACCTGTTCGTTATTATTCTCATATCAGTCCACAACAAGAGTAAACAGAGACACGGTAAAGTTTAAAGAGTTTATTTATAAACCTCGTGTCCTAAGATGCAGTACTTTGGCTAACATAAGCAGACAAATGATTAAAATCAAAACCATCAGCATAGTTACAATACCATAGAAAATGAAAGGAGAAATCATAATGTAATGACAGTGGAATACAGCCACCTTCCTTTCACTAGTAAACTAATATTATTATTAGACTAATAGAAGGTCTCTAGGCTTGAATGGGGAACCCCATACTGTAAAGATCAGCTTAGTGGAATCACATCACAGGATCAGGTATACTCTGCTCCTGGGAAAGCTCTTCTTCCGAATGTACGAATTAAGCATGCAGCCTGCAATATTAAAAGCGCTTGACTCTCAGGTATTTGCAGCTGTGTGCGTGTTATGGCTAAATAGTGGGCCGATCAACCTGAACCCAAAAACATGCACCGTCTAGCGACCCAGACTGTTTCTTTACACAATGTTCAGACCAAGGTCGCAGCTCACGGCTAGGGATATGAACAACAGACAGTTCTCATGTGAAGAAAAGGCGAGCAAGCATTTCTCAAATAATAACATGTAACTGCAGTGTCGTGTGCAAAAGCATCAGAAGTGACAAGATGGCTTTCTAACATCTAACGCGGTTATGCTAACTTAGCAATGTACGTATATAAATTGCAGCCCTCACTACACCACCCTGTGGTGAGTCTAGAGCCAGGGTATGAAGAAAAGACCTCTGTGTACTCCAAAGCCCATTCTTTGAAGTCACCCCACACTTCAAATGCACAAGTTGTCATAACTACTGGGTCCCTACCACTTGAGTACAAATTCTGGACCAGTGCAGAACTCTACCTGGGGAGAAGGACTGCTGTGCTGCTATAAGGACTGCCACTCTGCTGGACTGCTGCTCTGGAAGAACCGCCTTTATGCTGTGCTGAACTGCTGCCTACCACCCTCTGCCCTGCTGAGGAAGGACTGGGCCAATTTCACTTGAAGTGACTCAAAGGGCATGCTGGCTTGTACCCTGTCAGGGACATCAAAGACTTCTCATCTAACTGCAACAGCACCTGAACTTTGCTTGCTGCATGTCTTGACCTGCCAAGTGGTACCAATCCAGCCCTGGGCCCTTGGAAGTGCGTATAAATTACTGCAACTGCTCGAATCCACACAACAATGCTGTTGCACCGATTTGAACTGGTGCATCTCACACCATGCCGATGCATCATTGCTGCCACCAGGAAAGAAGCTATCGCATTGCCGACTGTGCGGCGCATCGCCTCCAATTCCCAATGCATCGCCTACATCTTACGGTTTGAGCACAGTAAATCATTGATTTGAACATCTCAACGACAACGTATTACCGACAATCCTGTGCTTTAGACCAAAGCATCGGCTGTTGCTTTCCACATCTCGTCTCTGTCGACAACACAACTAAGGTACTTTTCAGTGGGCCAAAGCTGGTCCTTGTATGCGACCCGTGCTCCATAGCAGTGCTCTCTTTATTAGGCTCAGTATGAAAATTGGTGAGTCAAGCTGATCTTCATGGGAGAAAGGATGGTTACTTATTTGATTATAACTCCATAGGAACGCATTGGCTTGAAAGTGGCACAGTGGGCACAAGTGGAACCGATGCTTGGCTCAGGCTAAATCCTTATGGAGCTTGTAGGGAGATGTGGTATGGGTGAAAAACAAAATACATGTTTGTGAGCCATGGGTTTTTCCTATAAGAGAACCACAATTACTTATTAGCATGCAACTATATAGGAACGCATTGAGGTGAGGGCAACCAGTTTGGTGCCACCTGTTGTGGAAAATTTAGCTCTGCTCAGGCAATTTGTATATCAGAAGTATAGAGGGGACCTTCCTTTATTAGGATCAGTATGAAAATGGGTGAGCCAAGTTGATCTTCATGGGAGAAAGGATGGTTACTTATTTGTTTATAACTCCATAGGAATGCATTCGCTTGAAAGTGGCACACTGGGCACAAGTGGAACCGTTGCTTGGCTCAGGCTAAATACTTATGCAGCTTGTAGAGGGATGTGGTATGGGTGAAAACAAAATACATGTTTGTGAGCCAATGTGTTTTTGCTATAAGAGAACCACAATAACTTATTTGCATGTAACTATATGAGAATGCATTACGGTGAGGGCAACCAGTTTGATGCCACCTGTTGTGATAAATTTTGCTCGGCTCAGGAAGTTTACATATCAGAAGTGTAGAAGGGAACTTCCTTTATTAGGATTAGTATTAAAATGGGTGAGCCAAGTTGATCTTCATGGGAGAAAGGATGGTTACTTATACGTTTATAACTCCATTGGAACACATTGGCTTGAAAGTGGCACAGTGGGCACAAGTTGAACCGTTGCTTTGCTCAGGCTTAATACTTATGGAGCTTTTATGGGGATGTGGTATGGTTGAAAAACAAAATACATGTCTGTGAGCCAATGTGTTTTTGCTATAAGAAGACCACTATAACTTATTTCCATGTAACTATATTGGAAGGTATTGAGGTAAGGGCAACCAGTTTGGTGCCCCCTGTTGTGATACATTTTGCTCGGCTCAGGCAGTTTACATATCAGAAGTGTAGAGGGGAACTTCCTTTATTAGGATCAATATGAAAATTGATGAGCCAAGTTGATCTTGATGGAAGAAATGTAGGTTAATTATTCATCAATAACACCATATGAATGCATTGGCTTGAGGGTGGCACAGTGGGCACAGGTGGTAACATTGCTTGGCTCAGTGTAAGTCCTTATGGATCTTGTAGGAGGATGGGTTGTTTTTAAAATGATTGTGATCCAATGTGAATTTCTTATAGGGAAAGTATGATTACTTATTAGAATATAACAGCCCGGGGATGCTTTGAGGTCAAGGCAACCCATATGGTGCCACAAATTATGATCAGCTCAGACAACTTACAAACAGGTACTCCATTGCTTAAATTGTGATGGTGGCAAAGTTGTCCCATATTTTAGTGGAAAGGTTGCTAGTGTCAGACTAAATCCTAATAGACATAATAGTGGTATGTGTTGTATTTCAAAAACAACATATTCACTGTATGGCAATGCAGAGTCCCATAAAATGGAGTTAATTGAATTATTTATGATTGCATTTTATATAAAATGTTTCCTGCAAATAAGATGCTGGCTGAATAAGATGTTAACTTGGACCAGCGAATAACATTCTGGCCGAATAAGAAGCTAACTTCAGCCTGTGAATAAGAAGCTGGCCGAATAAGAAGCTAACTTCAGCCTCATAGTTGGGTGGCAGTTGGAAGAAGGATTGGGAAGGAGGGACGCCGCCTTGCTTGCTCCATTAAATACACAGTTACCTACCTAAGGCTTGTGTCGTTTGCCTTCTATAAATTGGTGATAGAGGTGGCAGCAGAGGTTTCACGTCATGCAGGAACAGGAAGACATTATTGGAGCAAGTGAGGAGCATCTATCATTACCGTCGTCAAAAGAGAGGAAGGAATTAACCGTGAGGATAACGAGGCACAGTGTGCAGCTGATGCTTGGAGGAACAGAGGGTGTGCTGGAGTGAGGAGAAGCGAGAGGCATCCAATATGGAATTAATGGAAGAGTTGACATGTGAGCGTGAGCAGCGGTGCCAGGCGACGTCATCAAAGGTGGGCAGTTGGCCACAGGCTAAGCCGTGTCTTAGCAACCAGCATCAGCGTGTGGGAGTGGCTGAGCGGTCTGATCGCGACATCACAAGGCAGAATGGGAGAGCATACACGGATCATCGCTCGGAGCAATAACTTAGCAACCGATGTTACGCATCAGGAAGTACAGAAAGTCAGGCAGATATGTGGCTTCATGTATGTAACACGCATGCTGTACGTGACGCCCATTTTTTGTCTGTTGGCAATATTGCTGCGTGGCGGTCAACTCAGGTCGGCGGAGCAGCTGTTCTGCAGCACAGTGGTTATCAACAGTGATACCCACACTTTCAATGTAAAACACAGCACAGTAATAAGATGCTTTAAGTATTTCTCAATGGCAAAGAGTAAGTTCAATGATTTGCACATTGTAAGAAATTGTTTGTGCAAGTTTCAGTGATCTGCACACCTGCAAGTCTCGGTGACTCGCACACCAACCACATAGTTGGATAATTTTGAGGCTGTACTTAATTTTGGTGGTATAGGTGTACAGATGTATTAGACACTAATGTATTCTTAAGTGTTATATTAGTGTTTTTAAAAACAAATTCATTAATTACAATTGCAGGGGCATGTTATGCCAAGTATGTGTGCCCAAAACAGTGGATTAACTCAACCTGTATTGTTTCTTCCAAAACCTGGTGAACCACAATTAAAATGTGCAGATTGGAAAGAATACTTTGTCAATTACATCTCGGCTATAGAGTAGGAGAAAGATGAGGAACTCTCGCCATCAAGAAAAAAAAAATCCTTTTACATAGTCTGGGTCCTGAAGGTATTAGAGTATATAATCAGATGTAGAAAAAGGACAGACCAAGCGATAGAACAAATGTATTTGAAGATGCTTTCGATGATTTGGACGCACATTACCATCCTACAGTGTGTGTTGCTATTGATAGATACACTTTTCTTCAAAGGAAGCAAATGAAGACAGAACCTGATGAAGCCTATGTAGTAGCACTTAAGAAATTAGTTATATCATGTAAGTTTGGAGTCCCACACAATGATTTTATAGGGATCAGGTGGTAATGCATTCAAGCAATGAGCGTATTCAAGAAAAGTTGTTGGTGTGGGGGATTCACCTTTGAAGGAGATTGTGGCTTTGGTAAAATAAAAAAAGGCAGAAATGTCAAAAAGATGTGCAAAAGCTACAGTAAAGAAAAGTAGCATGGATGATGTAGTATGTAAGGTTACTCACACAATAACAGATGGGAAGATCTTTGAGAAACAGAGTGGAAAAAAATCAGGTTGGACAAGAAGTGAGGAGGAAAAACAAGATGTGGTAGATAAACGTCCAATATGAATCAGACGTGGGAACAAAGGCCACATGGCAAGAGATAGGAACTGTCCAGCTATTAGATCCAAGTGTGAATTTTGTGGAATAATGGGACATTTCACAAAAGTGTGCAAGAGGAAAAAGAATAAGAGTGGTAAGAAAACTATTGGATGTGTGATGGACAATAAAGAAGGGGTTGTTGAAGACGAAGATTCATCTGGTAAAGAGGGTGTTCTTAATATAGAGAATACTGTATTGGACACAGGTGGGAACATTAGTAAAAAACCCAGATGCGAGGTAGTGATGGGTGGTGTGTGTGCAAGTTATAGCTGACTCAGGATCTCCTTATGTGATAGTTCAAAGATTAGTATGGGAGGATACATTTGCAGACACAGTAGGAAAAGAATTGTTGGCATCTGACATTCACCCTGCTACGTACATCGGCAAAAACATTCCTATGTTTGGATACAGAGAGTTGGTATTTGAGTTCAAGGTCAGGACTACTCTAGGAAAAATCTATGTTGCGGAAAAGGGACCATCAGTTTTGGGGTGGGTCGACCAAGGTAATTTGGAAATCACTCTGAATCCTAACAGTGCTAAGCAAGTGTTGTTGTTGGATGAACGCTGGGAACAAGAGGTAGATGGCATCAAAAACAATTTCCAGAAGTGTTTTCAGGGGATATTGGGAAACTCAGTGGCTTTGATCATAAAATAATTCTGAAGGATGGTGCCAAACCTGTGATTCATAAAGTCCGCAATATACAGTTGAACATTAGAGAGAGCGTAATTAAGGAATTGGAAGTCCTAGAAAATAAGTGTGGAATGTGTGGAATGGTTGACCCCCTTGGATGTTGCTCAGAAACCTGATGGCCATTTGGCCTAAACATTGACTTACACAAACTGAACAAGAACATTGTTGTCGGCAAGTTTCCCTTGCGAAGAATTGATGAATTACTGTCTAAAACAAAAGGTATAAAATGGTTTTCCACCATAAATTTGACCGGAGCCTTTCACCAGGTACAGTTACAACCGTCAAGTAGAAACTTAACAGCATTCATCACTCCCTTTGGGTGTTACCTATTTGTCCGCATGCCATTTGGCCTTGCAGCTGCAGTATTTCAATGTCTTATGCACAAATTATTCAGAAGAGTGGAAGATGTGAGATACTTCCAGGGTGATATACTGGTGATGGGCCGAGACAAAAATGAACATGATAGTAGATTGAGATTAGTGTTGGGAAAATTGTCTGAGAAGGGCCTTACTGCTGAGTTAAAGAAGTGCAAATTTGCAATGAACTTAGTAACATATTTCGGCCATGAAGTGAGTTGTAGAGGTATAGCACCAAGGAAGGACACAATAGAAGTGATTAAGAGTGCTCCTTCTCCTACTTCAAAAGATGAAGTAAGGTAATTCCTGGAATTGCAGAGTTTTATGCCAAATTTGTACAGAACACTGCGATAAAAACTCACAGGTTAAGGCAATTACTGAAAGTAAGAATGGAATTTAAATGGAATGAGGCATTGCAATTGGATTGTGAGAGAATCAAAACTGATATTGTGTCTGCAGCATCTTTACAAGGGTTTTAAATTGGTTCAGGTTGTATTGTAATACAGACGCAAGTGAAAAAGGTCTAGGTGCAGTATTAGCTCAGATCTCTGACTTAGGGGAGGAATACACTGTGCCATGTGCATCCAGGTCCTTGTCTCCCTCTGCGGAAAAATCTTCTGTCATAGAAAAAGAGATATTGGTGGCAGTCTGGGCTATCGAATAGTTTGGACAATATCTGTGGGGATCAAGATTTGTTCTCGGAACAGATCATAAACCTTTGATTAAAATCCTTACCCCGGAAGGTAGCTTCAAAGCCAAACCTCGTATTGCCAAAATGAGCCTTAAAGTACTGGATTATCTTTATGACATGGAGTACTTACCAGGTAAAAAGAACCAAGTGGCAGATTATCTAAGCCGGTATCCCTTGCCTAATATGGAAACGGGGAATGAGGAATGGGATGATTACAGTGTGACAATAGTAGAAGAAGGTGATGTAGCAATTTTGGTTGCGGAATGGAAAGCTGAATATGATAAAGATGATGTTCTACAGAAAATCAAACAAGTGGTTGTAGAAGGTTGGAACAATAAAGATGCATTGAATGAAGAATGTAAAAAAAATTGGGAGGTCAGGAATGAAATATCCATCAGTGAATTTTAGTGATATGTCACGAAGGACACATAGAATTGTTAAGCTAAAAAAAAAAGAGTAAAGCTATTCTACTGGTGGCCAGGAATACACCTGGACATTGAAATATTTGCAAGGAATTGTGCGGTATGTGCAAATGCGGAAAAAGGTCAAACCTTGTTAAGACCATCTTTAGGAGAGCGTAAGATACCTGAAGGACCATGGAAGGAATTGAGTGTGGATATTTTGGGTCCTATATTAGATGAGTGGGAAACCTATAAATATTTAATTCTTGCTGTTGACAATATTTCTAAATTGCCAGAAATAGAAGTGTCAGAGACTACAGATGCTTGTGGTTATATCCTTTTTACAGAAACTGTTTTTAAGAGAATAATGTCTAAAAAGAGGGGTAGTAAGGTTTCTGCTGCGCTAAGTCAAAGAGGTGCAATCTCAACAAACAAATTCTCAATGTGCTTCAAAGGGAATGTAACAGCCACCACCCCACGCTGTTGGTTGCAGTTGCAAACCAATTGCTAGACAATAGAACAAAAGTGCATTCCCTGAGCAATAATCCACATGTTCAATCAAACAATAGTGTTGCTATTTAGAAGTTTCAAAGAGAGTAGAAATGTCCAGTATCTGTTTAGAGTTTTTATTTTCCAATTTTCTTGGGTGTTCACGGAGGACTTTGTTACACCACAAATTCCGTTCTTGAAAAAAGAAACAGCCAGAAACAGCCAACACGTGTTTCGTCTATGGACAAATTATTCCAATATGACTTCTTCAGGGCTGTAACGGATAATTATAAAAACTTATTACCATCAACCAAGGCCATACAAAATTATAGACACACCACCAAGTACAAAAGGTTGTGAAAGAAAAAAGGGGATGAAACCGAGACAACAGATATAAAAGAACTTAGATATGACAAAGATTACCAACCACCAATAGAAAAACGAAGGATTATCATCCCAAAGGTCTTGAAATTAAGCCAAACGCAAAACCAAAACAAAAGTGCCAGCGAAATACCACCAAGTGTTGAGATTATAAGAAATACGTGGGGAGGGGGGGACGGAACCATCACACAATTAGGTGTTTTAAAGCAAAAGGTATCTCACCCCTATTTAGCGCTATATTCAAACAACTACCAACCTGAGACAAGTATCAAAAGTTCGGGATATTATCCTTAATCCTTCAAGTTCCATAAAATTGGTAAATTTTTATATATAAAATCCTATGGAGGAGACAATATACAACACCATTAATTGCCAGTAATTATAATATATCTAAATCCTAGCTGCCTTGTACCACGAAAAGAAAGGGGGGGTCACTCACCAAAAGCAAGTATTTTCTCACAAAGTTACAGTCATAATCCTTCAAGCAAAATATTTACTGGGCAAAGTGCCCCCGACGTCCTCATGAAGTAATGCCTGATAGAGGGAATGACACAGTATCAGTTTCAAGAGCCCCCACACACCGTAGCTAATGTCATATGAAACCAAATAATACTCAACTACCTGGGTTATTTACGTAAAAAACAGGGTTGTGACCGAAAGTATTACGTATAATCGATACAGTGCTAAAAGAAAAACCACGTATTAATTAACGTAATGGATTTAAATCAAAATTATAATACATTTACATCTAGTCTATCTCCTCAAATGCCAACGGGAAATTAGGGGGAGCGATAGGGGTCCCAGGGAACGAGCTCTCACCATCCATATCAGGGCATGAGTCCTCGTCCGATATCTCCCGACCGTAAGTGTGGCGTTTAACATAGACGCCATGTTGTGGTGCTTTTTTTGTAACCCGCGTGAAGGTGATATGAAAAACGGACTAACCCAGCAGTAGGCTCCAATGCAGGCGCCATATTTGAAAGTCCAAGTCTACAAATATGTTATCAATCTAAATTTAAATTAAAAGGCATATCAGAAATTTATCGTCAGAGTGTACAGCGTTATCCCAAACGACTTGGTATTTAAGGCATTGAATCAATTAACCAGCAAATTACGGGTCATTGTTAAGAATTTTATCCATAGCGGGAGCTACCAGATTCATAAATGCTATGGGAGAGGCCTTTCAAAGACGTATGAAACGGAATATACAGTGCAGGTAGGAGACGAAAAACAGGACAGAAGGCACCACAGGAAACAAAGAAAGGGTGAGGGACCAATTAATTAAACAGCGAATAAAAACACATATAAAAGAGCAACGTGGCCTACACCACTCATAAAAACACCCATAGATTACATAAGTAAAGTGATATTCAAAAGCTCGACATGTCTTATGTAATAGGGGCACATTTTTTCGGCATCCAAGATGACATACTGTACAGTAATTCTACAGAATATTAATAACCAGCGGACAAAGTAGGATGCAATACATAACAGGGACTAAGCAGATTTGGCAAGTAATTACTAAGTTGATAGTTTGAAAGGTCATACATTCTATAACATTTTCTCAGTAAATATAGATAGTTCGGTAAAAGGTATGACATAAAGATACATGTAATTACCGCATAGATGAGACAGTCAATAACCCAAAAAATATTGTAGCTCGGAATCAATATTGAGACCCGTTCAACCGCATGCAATTTCAGTATCCATTTGGCCTCACATTGTCGAACCCTGAGTTCCCTGTTGCCACCACGGTTATCAAACAAAATATTTTCTATACCATGGAAGGAAAAAGAGAGCTTATCTTTCTGGCTAGGACAATTGATGGCATGATTGACAAGTGGATATCTTAGGTCCAAATTTTTAAGGGCTCTGAAATGTTCAGCCATTCTATCTTTGAGACCTCTAATTGTACTGCCCACATATATTTTCAAACATTTGCAACGAATCACATACACGACAAATTTTGTAGAGCAGTCAATATGTTGGAAAATCTTATACTTGATTGATCCATTATAATCAAAATCCTTAATTCCATGTTCTGCAAATTTACACATGCTACAGTGCCCACATCTGAAAGAGCCTACATTAACTTTATGTAGCCAATTACAATCCAAGTTTTTGAGTTTAGGGTAACTAGGGCTAATCAGGATTTTGAATTGTAGCACCTTTCTTGTATGCAATACTGGGTTTGTTATGAATGTGAGTGCAAAGAGTTGGGTCTGACGACAATAGATGCCAGTATTTCTTGAGAATGTTATAAATTTTATGAGACCAAGGGATGTAATTGGTCACTAATCTGACAACCTGTGTCCTGCTGTCATCATACTGTGGTTTAGGTTTCAGCGTATCCTGTCTACACAACCTCAAGGATCTTTGTTTAGCTTTAAAAATAGCTGCTTTGTCATAACCTCTGTTGTTAAAACGATTTTCCATATCATCTATACAATCATGAAAGTCTTTGTCCCTGCTATTATTACGCCTTGCCCTATATAGTTCACCATAGGGAATGGCATTTACCTGCGACTTGGGATGAGCACTTGTGGCATACAAAGTAGAATTACACAAAGTCTTTTTTCTATATAATCTACTATTGATTTTGCCATCCGCCACAAATAGTTCTGTATCTAAAAATACTATACTTTCTTGGCTAGATGACATCGTAAAAGACATGTTAAATTGATTAGTGTTCATGTATTGGAAGAAGTCTTGTAGTTCATCATTACTGCCTGACCAGATCATAAAACAATCGTCTATATATCTTCCATAATAGACGATATATTCTTGCCATTTAGCACCATTGGGGCCCCAGAGGTGCGATTTTTCAAAAAGTCCCATGAAGAGACAAGCCAGAGAAGGTGCAAATTTTGAACCCATTGCTACACCGCATCTTTGTTTATACCAATCTTTCTTGAAAAGAAAAACATTCTGTTCCAATATTAGGCGTGACATGAGAAGCAACATATTAGAGTGTTCCAGTAAGTCCACAGGTCTTTTATACAGGAAGTGTTCAAGAGCTTGTAACCCTTGGTCATGTCTGATGTTAGTGTATAAAGAGACCACGTCTAATGTCACCAATGTCATATCCATATCCCAAGACAGGTCCATTACAACATTAAGTATGTGTTTAGTATCTTTGATATAGGAGGCCAAATTTGCAACATATGGCTGTAAAAAAATGTCAACAAATTCTGATATCTTTTCCAAAGGACCTCCTATGCCAGAGACAATAGGTCTCCCTGGTGGTTTGGAGTCATTCTTGTGAATTTTCGGAAGTGTGTATAGTACCGGAAAGCGTGGTTTCATTATTTTCAAATAAGCAAACTCATTATTATTAAGTAATCCTCTAGAGTTCCACTTGGAAAGTTCAGAGTTGACAATACGTGTTATTTCAAAGATGGGGTTACTAGACAATTTCATATGAAAATTCTCATTAGAAAGCTGGCCCAGAATTTCCGCCTCATACTCTGATCTATTCATAATAACAATATTGCCACCTTTATCTGCTTCCCTTACTATGATGTCATCATTAGATCGTAAATTCTTAAGAGCAATTTGTTCACCTTTGGTTAAGTTGTGTGGTATGAAAAAATTGCTTGATTTATTTTTCATTGAGTTCTCAAGTTTATCCAATTCACTCACAACAATTTTATGAAAAACTTCAACACTGTTGCCACTGGGAAGTTGTGGCATCCATTTAGATTTTGTTTTTAGACCACTATCCACACTACTATCAGTACAATATTCTAATTCTTTCAAAACATTGTCTAAAGTAACTGGGTCCAGTTCACCTCTGTTATTGATAGGAGTAGTGCAGTATCGTGAATATCTTGGATGGATTGATTACCCACACTCACTTGGTTATGCTCTTTCTCTTTATTCAATGGTTCATTGACAAAAAATGTCTTTAATTTCAGATTCCGAACAAATCTAAACAAGTCAATCTTGACATTGGCCATGTCACATTTAGGAGTAGGGCAGAAACTCATCCCCTTACTTAGCACCGAAACCATGTCTTTTGACAAAACCAAACTAGACAGATTGATTACTTGTATACCAGTGTTGGGCAACTGATTTACTTGCCCTTGTTCCAAGAACGAGTATGCATTCCTTCTCTCATTTTTGAATTTTCCACCTCCCCGGGTGCCCCTTTTGGTCATAGACGATCTTCTCTTGTGTTGGGAATAGATTCTTGGTTGCCCATACGAATTCTTTGGATCTCTCGTAAAAAAAAATTACCAGGGATTTCTCCTGTTGCCCCTTCATTTGTTAAGTCATCACCCAAACTCGAAACTGTGCTGGAGGAGGCAATACTACGGCCACTCAATAATGAAGATCTACTTCCCACTCTTTGTAAATCTTGTTTCACCAGATTGTCGAACTTTTTTGCAAAGGTGAACACTCTACCACTACTGTAGTCTTTCTCGTCTCTTTTTAATTTATGGGCCTTTCTCTCTTTGATATCTTCCTCGAATTTTTTTAAAACCTCCTCCAATATTACATAATTCTTTTTGGTCACCTCATCCATCTTTAAGTCCTGAATCTCCTTCTCCAACTTATCTGCCTCCTCCACTTTTTTAGAAACTTTTCTCTCCGCATTTTCTATCAGGATATTCATCAAACGCATAGAATTGCCTATTAATTCTTTCTCCCAAAGTAGGAGGAGATCTTCTTTTTAAGAGAAGGTATCCCCAAATCGGTTCTCAGTGACAATGGTCCTCAGTTTATGTCAGAAAAATATACAACGTTCTTAGAAAAAAATTGTATTGTTCAAAAGAGAACTCCTGTATATCACCCGTCTGGAATCAGCTTTGTGGAATGTTTTAATAGGGTGATAATGGTAGCATTCAAGCAGCTATCATTGCAGGGTTAGATTGGAGAAAGGAATTGATGAGTACCATATCGGCATACAGAATTACTCCCACGATATAGTCCTTTTAAAATTCTCATGGGCATATATCCTTTTACTAGGGATAACAAAACGTTGATTAAGCTGAAAATATGCAGTAAGTGGTCTCCTGCTGTTGTGAGGAGCAATCTTGCAAAAATGCAAGAAACTTACAAGGTGTATTACGACAAAAAACAGAGTGAAAGATGTGAAATTGATCGTTGATGATTGGGTAAGGGTGAAATTGTGTAAGAAGACAAGAAAAGGATTGAGCAGATTTTCCTATCCGATGAGAGTTAAGGAAGTGTACACCAAGTCTGCTTTGCTGGAAGATGGGAACATTTGGCATTTCAATAGAATGGCAAGGTGTAATAAAATCTTGAATTGACAAACATTTGTGGAAGTGCTAGAGAAAACAAGCATTTGCAATGCAATCGGTCTCGCCTTTGGGACCTTATAAGTATTTACACTTGCCATTACCATCATTCCAGGCTAACACCATTACAGACGGATTGTTCTCATCACTCCTAAGAGAGTTTTTCCCCTTCTTTAAATTATTAAACACGATGCCATGAACAATGTAGAGCTAAGTCAAGTGGAGGCAATGTATTTATACCATGAGATAAGGAGACGCTCTCAAACTATGCTTGTGCGTGATGGCCAGCAAAATACAATTAAACAAAATGTCACATTTCATGCTCCCATGGACAATGTTAACCGAGGTGATATCAAACTGTGCTTGTGCACGAACGGGTGTTGTACAGCCGAATACATACATAATAATGTGTAATAGCATGCTACCATGGACATTGCTGACCGAAGTGATAAGGATGGTATTAGTGAGTAAAAATTGGTACCCGGTATAGTGAAGATTCTGTGCCAGTCCAGAGGGATAATACAAATAGTTGGGGAGGGGTGGCTAGCCAGCCAGATACCGATAGCTGGGGGAAAAGGAAGAGGTAAAAATGGATCGAGGAAACCAAGGAGAGGACAGAAATGGGCAGATGATAGCAGGAATAGCACCAACCTGGGAGTCAGAACGGATATGTTTGTGGCTTCAAAGCAACTCAGTGAACAGGTGCCCAATTGTGGAAATTAATCCTGGGAAGAGTGCGTATCGGAAATTGCCAAGTGGGAGAGGCGATGAGTGGAAGCTGATGGGCTAGATGGAATAGGTAAAAACAAATAAGTACGGAGGCCACCTGGGGCAATGCATAATGGGGTGAAGCTCGGAAGAACCATGGAATTTACCTTGATGATGAATGGAACCAGTGGCCGGAGTCAGCCATGTTCGAAAGACCGCGCGGAAAGCGCGTCAGTGGAGTACAGCGACGGGACTCCGTGTGTCCTTGGGGAATAAATGGGCCCTGCACACGCGCATGGTAACTCGTGGTCAGAATTGTTTGTTAATGTGAAAACGGGACTTCGTGGTGGCCATTTGCACTAAACAGTTAATATATAAACCGACAGCTGAAAACATTAAAATACCAACTGATTGCAATTAATTCAAAACCTCATTTGTGGTCATAAACTGTTGAGTGCATAAGTTTGCTAGTGAGTAATGTTGGAGTAAATGTTTAAATATTTGATGTTTATTCAGGTGCGTTAGGAAGCCTGTGCTAAGATCACAATGTGCATATTAATGTAGATTTAAGCCTAATAATAAAACAAGAGGAGTAGTGAGAAGGGTTAGCTTGTGGCTAGGCATGAGAGTGTGAGAATATTTAGAAAGAGTGGACAGGAGTTAAGGCACTGGGAAGGTGATGAAAGAGCTGCCTGAGCCGGATTGTGAGAGAAGTGAGGGTTAAACGGTGATTCAGCAGCATGGTTCAATGGGTTAAGAGTGTGAGCAAGAGAATGGAGCGACCAGGACTTTGCTAGAGATGATGAGTGGCTAGGCTCAGAGAGAGAGAGAGGGGGAGGGAAAGAGAAAAAGTGGATGGCCACTCGTTGACGGGTGTCAGGCTGAGCAACTAATCTGAAAGAATGACCTTTTTAAGTGTTTCCTCTTTTTGACACATAACGCAGGTCAACTGTCTTGGAACTGGCGGCAGCGGTACAATCGAGGGCTAGCGGTGAGCTCATGAGCACGGTCTGGGGTAGCGCTGAGGTGATACTGCCACTGCCTCCGGAGGTGGTGGTGCGGATATGATATGTTTCCATGTCCCCAGAGCGGGTTTGCACCACCACCTGATTGGAGGGAACCAAGAACTGTTGCCCATTTGAGGTCTGTGCATGCAGCAGGGTAGTGGCGGCGCCACTAGCACGGAGAGCGAACTGTAGAGCGCTGTTGGGCACGGTGGTGTAGTGTCGCCTGCTATGGAGGCAGCAAGGGCAGTGGAGCCACCTGCACTTTCCTGCTCATCCTGCAAGTACTGCAGCTGAAACAGAGTACTCCTTCAGGATTTCGGTGATGGTGTGTTCCCTCTGAGCTGCCGTCCTTGTTTGAAGGAGCGTCCATGATTACCGCAGTGGAATGGACTTGCGCACACCAGGAGGTGAATGCGGAAGCCTGGGTGCGGGCTTCTCGGTCTGTGGAAAGTTCCCCTCGGACACACATTAATCACAAGGGCGGACAAAAACTGTAGTTAGGAGGTGCTGCTTCCGGAATAATCGGAAGTGACGGATCACATCTACAGCCAATAATAATCCCTCTACATGTTTACAAATGGCAAGCGGCAGGAGAAATTACCCGGCAAAAGGCGGAGTTTCACCCCTGATAGAGATTACTTGATGTCTCGGAGAGACAGCGCATGCGCGCTGCCTAGGCGAGACCTAAAAATGAATGGTATGGAGTGGTGGTGGGAAGACACTGCTAGTGATGAGGGAGAACTTTTTTCTTTTTCTTTTTTTTTTTTATGTCCTCATACATACGCCAGATACTGATTGCTCTAGATGGGAACCATCCGGGCCCTCCACACCGACCATTTCGATTCCTGCCCTCGGGGCCTATGTGCAGCCGCCGGATTCCCCCAGAGAAGGGCAGTCTCCTTATCCATTTCCGTTTACCACTGGGAATCACGTTGGTACTAGGAAAGGATTGACCACAGACCCCTGGCTTAATCATTGGACCCATCAGACTTTCTTTAACCAGGCCAGAAGAGGAGACCAAAGTGTCTCCGAATTTCTTTGATCACACGCAATATCTGACTGGCTTATCCATATAATATTCCTCAAACAATCCACAAATTTAGGAGGAATCTCAGACTTCCATTGTCTACAAATTTCTCTCCTGGCAATGACGATCACATAAAACACAAGTTTTGCAGCAATATTTGTACTATATCCTTGTATAATACCAAAAAAGATCAATCTGGGACAACTAGTGATTGGTACACCTAAAAGCTCTTCTAAAAAACGGCATACAGACCCCCAGTAACCGGAAATCCTGTCACAATTCAAAAACATATGGGTGTCATCTGCTGCCGGAAATTTGCATCTTGGACAAAAGTAATTATCAGATGAAACCCGGGACAGTTTTGCCGGAGTCCAATAGACCCTATAAGCTGTAAACAGATGGTTTCTCCTCAAATTAGCGGGTTTAATGATTCTCTGAGACATGCGGAACGAGTCTCTCCAAATTTCTTGTATCTCCTCCGTATTCCCTATTAGGCCATTGCCCCAAAGTTTCTCTATCTCAGATATTAAACTATCCCCATAACCGACCAGTGTTTGATACCAAAACGAGACTTCCAGCTTCCAACCTCCCACCCTACAAATAGAATCAAAGATTGGGAAATTCACTGTCAGTCCCCAAGATGGTCTAACCCACCATGCAGACAGTTGATAAAACTTAAACCTGGTTAGGGATCCATTCGTTAGGTTTGCTAGAGACTCCCAATCCATAAGCCTAAATTCACAACACAGGTCTCCCCATACTTTGATCCCTGCTACTTTAAGAGGCTGAGATAGTTGATCTAAGAGGCATTCAGGAGTGCCTGGGGAATCCCAAATTGGGGCATATTGATTGAAATAGGGGATCCCGAAAGTTTTCCGAATAAATCCCCAATTTTTAAGTGCTGTTAATAGAATCTTGAGGCGGACCTTTTTAAAAAATTTTTGGTCTCCAAATTTAAGCAGAAAACTCTCAAGACCTTGTGGTTGGTCATATAGTAAAGCCTGAAAAAGGCGCCCTTGTGAAGAAGAGTCCAATTTATTAACCAGTATTCTAAAATTCTTAAAATGAAAGGCATGGCAGTATATTAACAAGTCAGGTAGAGCCAATCCCCCTATATTCAAACCCCTCCTCAATTTCTTCCACGCTATCCTAGGCGATTTGGTGGCCCAAATAAATGAACTAATCTTTCCTTGGAGAGAGGCAATGTCCTTATAATTAAATAATAAAGGGATAGTATTAAAAAGAAACGTTATTTTGTGGAGGATGATCATTTTAACGAGATTTACTCTCCCGTAGATATTAAGCGGAATACTTCCCCATCTCACCATTAGCTTACATACTTCCTTAACCACTTGCAACCAACTAGTTTTAGAAATATCAGCTAATTTCTGAGTCAAAAAAATTCCTAAGTATCTGATTTTTTGTTTAGCCCCTTCTATCGGGATTAAATTATTCCAACCCATTATATCCGTTTTTTCCTTGTTAATTTTATACCCCGAGACTCTTCCAAATTCCTCTGCTAGTTCAAAAAGCCGTGGAATTGCCTCAACATGATTAGACGTATACAGTAAGAGATCATCTGCGTACAGTGCGGTTTTCAACTCCAGTTCGCCGATTTTAAAAGGAGTAATTGTGTTATCACTTCTAAGTGTACAAACAAAAGGCTCTATATAAAGATCAAACAATAAAGGGGACAAGGGGCAACCCTGCCTTGTACCCCTAGTAATTTTAAACCAATCCGATAGCCCCCCATTCACTAATACTTTTGCACGAGGTCCAGAGTATAAGGATTTAACTGCCTCAATGAACAATAAAGGGAAACCGAACTTCCTCAAAGAGGCCCAAAGGTACCCCCAGTTCACCCGATCGAAGGCCTTGGCTGCGTCTATTGCTACAATGGCCAGCGGGAGCCCTTTTACTTCAGCATAATCAATTGCTCCTAAAACTTGAAACGTGAGTTCGTTGAGCTGCCTCCCTGGTATAAACCCTCTTTGGTCGGGGTGTACAATTGTTTTAATGGATCTCGCCAATCTAGTGGCCAATATCCCTGAAAAGATTTTTAGATCCGAATTTAACAATGAAATTGGTCTATACGACTCCATTTTTTGTGGATCTTTGTTTGATTTAACTAACAAAGTTATAGTAGCCTCCGACCAAGATGGAGGGATAGGCTCTCCATTTAAAAGAATACTATTAAAAAGTGTCTTCAGAACGGGAACAACTATTTCAGAGTTATCAGAATAAATTTCTATCGGGAGCCCATCCGGGCCAGCAGCTTTCCCTCTACTCATTTTTTTTAATTGTTCCAGAATTTCACCCTCTCTGATTTCGCTAACTAAGTGTATTTTCTCTATCTCTGTCAGTTGAGGCAGATTAACCAAATTAAGCCATTCATCTACCTCACCCAATCCAACTCTAGTATCCTCTTGATATAGAGTAGACATGAACCCCATAGCCTCATCTCTAATCAAATCATCCTCTGAAGTTAATAGGCCAGAATCCCTTTGCACTACCGCCTTTATATTATTCCTAACCCTATCCGCCCTTGATTTCCAGGCAAGAAGGGCTCCACACTTTTCACCATACTCAAAATTTTTCAGCCTACTAGCTTCCCATTTTTCTTTATTGATCTTATCACACCTCGCACTGAACGCTGCTTGTAGTTCCAACAGTTCTCTCTCAAGTTTGGGGATCCTCTCCCTGTCTATCAAAGCAGCCCTTTGTAAATCCAATTCTTTGTCTTTTATAGCTTTAATATCGTCTATTTCTTCTCTCTTACGCATTTTTCTCCTGTATGACATTTGCGAGCTCAACAAGCCTCTTAAGTTAGCTTTAAAGGATTCCCAAACCATTTGTACGGTGGTAGAACCAAGATTAAAATAAAAAAACTTGGTTATTCCCGTACTTACTAGGACCATCACTTTGTCATCCGCGAGAAGTGATCTATCGAGTGTCCATCTAGTCACTGTATTTATAAGACTTAAGCTAAGAACAAGTTCTACCAGAGAGTGGTCTGAAAGGCCTACCGGAATATAAGCAGTCGAGACAGTATTAGAAAGCAAAGATTGATCCACCAAAAAAAAAATCTATTCTTGAAAATTGCTTATATTTCTTGCTGTAAAAGGAATACTCTCTTTGAACTGGATTTTTCACTCTCCAAATGTCTAGAAGCGTACAATCCTTCATCATATACTTCAATGAAGACAAAGTTTTGGTTGGAACACAATATTTAGCCCTTGAAGTTCGGTCAACCTGCCCATCAAAAACTAAATTAAAATCTCCCCCTAAAATAACCGGGGCAGGATACTGTAAGAGGCATGCATTAAATTTTAAAATGGAACCCGAATCATCATCATTCGGACCGTAATACACTGCGCACGTGAAAACCAATCCAGCTATAGATAGAGCCGCCACTAGCCATCTTCCTGAATTGTCTGTTTCCCATTTCCGAACTTTAATCCCTCTATTCGATCTAACAATTATAGCAACACCTCTGGTACAACCTGTCTGATATGAACATAATATATCCTGAACCCACCCTGATGTGCGATAAGCTTGTTCACATAATTTTGCCTCTAGGTGAGTTTCCTGTAACAAAATAAGATGGGCATCCGTACCCCTTAAGTACTCACAAACCCTCCGTTGTTTCCTGCTGCCTCCTAGACCGTTGACGTTCCAGGAGAGAAATTTTATCTTAACTGATCCACTCATACCGTCCTGATCTTACCGGACATCTAGAGCAATTAACATAAAGAAACAATCTTGCGCAATACGAGAACAATTTTACACATTTTCTAACCCCCCTATCCCCCTTCCCACACCCTCCCATGAGGAACCCTCCCTTCACACCTGGCGTTGAAATCGCCTATTCAGGCGCCCAGACCCCAGTGGCAACAGCATGCAAAAATCACGCCAAATAAAACATAAAACAGAATAGGAGTTACCATCCACAAAACATATTACTTCATATGCCAGTTATTCTTACAGCAGAAACATTTAGTTATATATTCCTAACACCTATCCCTATGTTCCATATTTTGTTTATTTTATTTTATTTTATTTGATCTCATATCTATGTTTTTTTTTTTCTTTCTCCTCTTTATCCCACGTACCTCTCACCTTCTGAAACAATTTTCCCCTCAACTCTCTTATTTCATATTCACAATCAATTCCCCTTACGTCGTCCTTTTTTTATCGTAGATAAGAAAATGTCTACATCCTCTGGCTGGCTAAAATTATACATTTTGTTCCTCCACATCACTTTCAGAAGGGCAGGAAATTTCATCTGAACTTGTACACCTAAGGATCTTAATTCTGGCATTCTAGAGCCCAACTCCCACTGTCTCTGTGCAGTTTTCCCCCCAATGTCTGATCTAATTTGATATGAATGTGCATTATGGAGGAGACTGGTGTTAGATAAACATCTGCCTAAAATTAGTTCTTTCACACTATAGGTTTGGAAATTCACCAGAATCTTTCTGGGAGCTTTCCTGTCTGGATGTAGTCTGAATGGGTCCCTGTGCACCCTTTGTATTTCACTCTCCAAAACGATATCGGGGCGGTCTTTCAAGACCCCATCCCTCAAGAGTTTACAAACAAAATCCTTGATGTCCCCAGTCTCTTCCCCTTCCGGAATCTTCAGGATTCTGAGATTATTCCTGCGTGCTTGCATCTCTAACCGTTCCATGTCCATTTCGAGAGACCGGTTCTGCGTTTTTAAAGTGCTAATTACCTTTATATTTTCTTGAACCGACTCTGACAATGCAGAAACTTTAAGCTCCAACGAACCAGTAAGGGCACAGATATCATCCAACCTAGACTCGAGAGTATCAAATCTATCATGGATGCTCTTTTGATTACTCTCAGAAATCTCGAATTTAGCCATAAGGTCATCCTTCAAGGACTTTAACAGGGAACCTAGCGTACTCCCCTCTCCATCAGAATTATCCACCAAACCCTCTACAAGCGGAATAGGTGAAGCCCCTGATGAGGGATGTGGGTTTTGGGGCTGGGATAGAGGTAAGTCACCTGCCAAAAGCTGGGCCCCATCACTACCATCACCCTCCGGAACTAACATATTCTCTAAGGGTGCATATTGGTTTATCAGCTCTAAAGGAGAACTACTGCTACTACATCCCTGTATTGGTACAACCCCCCCATCTCCAGCCCCAGCCTGTAGCATAATTTTGAAGAAGGTCTTAAGTGATGGTGTGTTTTTCTGGGGTTGTAAACCCCTAGGGGCTTTTGTTTTCTTAATATCCCCCTGCTTTCTCTTCTTCTTAAGTGGAGTAAGCGGAGTTGGACCTTCCTTTAGACCAGAATCTAATACCCCGTTTGACATAAGCTCACGCTGAGACCTCAATTGGTATCTATTTCGACCTCTTAGTGGTGATCTTGATGATATTGATGATGTATATACAAAAGGGGGGTCACAAGAATCTTTCCTCCTCAGATGCGCTTCAACACTACCACGCCTCTCTGTTTCAACCACCGTGCTCTCCGCGCTACAGGGAGTACCTAAGTTAGTCTCCGCAGAAATCCGATCCATGTATTCATAAGAACCACCCTCCCCTTTTGAAAGCTCACTACCAATGTTGTTCTTGTTTGTCCCTATTTGACAAAAAGGAAAGGAAATGCGGCATACCGGACCACGGAACTGAACCGATATTACAGCAGCCCGTGCCTTACACCAAAGCGTTCTCCTACTTTCTCCGGTCTGCTGCAAAACCGATATCCTCTTCCCTTTCCGCGCTGCTTCACGACAGCTTTCGTCTCTCCCTACCGGCACCACTGCCTCTGCTGCTTCAGCGTCGAAGAGGAACATCCGGGTCCGTGTCGGTCTCCGTTCCGTGTCTCCAGGGTGTCTCCAGGGTCCTAGTGCCTCCGAGCGCAAAGGATCGGCTCCTCACCCCAACGCCTCGGCCAGCAGAAAATAAAAGTGAAAAGCCAGTTATCCGATAGTCGATAAAGTAGGAGACAACCGATATCTGCTCACCTATATGGTAGGAAACTCCTCATCGTGTAGCGTGCATTGCTTGCTGCGCCCATCTGCTGGTCTCAGGACTCCTACGGCGTCAGCCTGCCGCCGCCATGTTCCTCAGCCGTCAGCTATCCAATCCGGAGTACAATTGCTCCAAACAAAGACAACATGATGTCCAGTTCAGCATACAAAAAAAAAACTTCAGCATACAAAAAAAAAACGAAAAAAAAAAGTGATGAGGGAGAACAGTGTGAAACAGCCACAAGAGCTGATAGAGCTGTTATACTCCCTAGAAAGTATACTGAATTTATTATGTAATGGTATACAAGGGAAGGGGAAGGTTGGGACTGTACACACATATCCATATGTGTAGTTAGCTCTTCCTTTAAGGGATTGCAATTGATATGTATATGTTGATGGCTACTAATATGTGGTGGTCCTCTTATATGGATATTTGCTCGCTATTTGCAAGAGTTTGGTAACAGTCTCATTCTATGTGTTTTGTCACTGTAATGCCAATACAATGCATCTGAACATCTTGTTAGTTAATTCTTTTTGATAGTCAGATTTAGTCGTATGTATTGAATAGTCTTCTTGGACATTAGTTAATAGTTAACAATTGAATTTGTTTTGAATTTGTTGTAAATTGTGGAAGGGAGATGTGGTGTCTGTGTTACCATGGTGACAGCATCTTGTGACAAACACTGTGGATTCCATAATGGAATGTGGAAATGGGAGTTGGGTAGCAGTTGGAAGAAGCATTGGGAAAGGAGGGACGCTGCCTTGCTTGCTCCATTAAATACACAGTTACCTACCTAAGGCTCATGTCGTTCGTCTTCTACAACCATCCTGTGGAAACCACTGAGCTACCATTACTATAAATGGATAACAGGACATGAAATCTCTTGAACAGACTACCTTCACTCAAAATCACACTCAAATGACACAAATTAGAACAATCATGCCCTAAACAGAGGCTCGGATATACAGAAGGAGCCCATACAGACACTGTTCAAGTGATCCTTCTTGTGTTACAAAATCCTTTGGAAAAGTATTCATATTTAATCTGTCTCTCATATTGTGTGCAACATCAGGCAGTCCTGCTTTGTAGGTCTTGGCAAGACAGTGCACGAGATGTCTCAAAAAGACATGTTGTATATACTTTGTAAACTTCAAACCACCCATAGGCTTCCCATTTGCTCTCCCCGTGGTTGCTCTCATATTCCATTTTGCTATAGTCTGGAATACATTTTGATTGACACATACGATAACACTCAATGATGACAGGGCCTGCAAAATGTGCACAGGATTCTAATACCTACAGATAAACTAATGTACCCTGCTGAAGATCTTGTAACAAAAGGCTTGCTCAAGGGCACCTCTGTGACATGCATTATGAATACTGGACATGTGTTTAACACACTTTCTCATGGTTTTTGTGTATAAAAACACTGAATGAAAATTCCTCAAATGGGACACAAACATGTTCAGCCCATGGTCCCCATGATCATGTATAAATGTTTCCTATGAAATACGACAACTGTCTGTGTCTCTTCTATTCATATTCTACACTTTCTCCCCATTTGTCCATGGCATGCATTTTTCATGCTTCTTCCTGTGTTTAGCTCTCCCTGAGACCATGGACCAATTACACTATCATTCCACTGCTTCCATTTTAGGTCTGTTTCAGGAACTACTTTTTTCTTTGTTAAAGAACACTTAACATATGCTCTTGTGTTTTCACTCGCTGCTCCAAGATCCTCTGTAAAATGGCCTGCAAGTCTTTATCTTATCTCATCACATTTGCTGTGCATTCAAAGCCTGAGGCCAAATGCCAGACGTTGTTTTCTGAGGGCGCCTGTTTAGCTATTTTACACATGATTGGTGTACGTCAACACTCAGGTCTGGCATTGGTATGAAATACTTGCAATTCTGCGTGCCAGTGATTGGCTTTCAGAACACGTGGCTAAATCACACTTCTATCACTTCAATATAAAGACTTTGGGCCTCATTTACAATGAGGCAGCGGCACCAGAGTGTCACTTTTTTCAACGCTTCGGTGACGCTGGAGTCTGCTCCATATTTACCAGGCAGCACTAAGCCACTTTGCGTGGCTTAATGCGGCAATTTCAATATCATTCCCTTTAATGCAGTTTTCTGCATTAAAGGAGCGTGCAATGGATGTTGCTGTGGGCGCTCCCAGCAACTCCCATGGCTTTTTGACACTACCCCATATTTACGAGGAATTGTAACTCTGAGGCAGTGCTAAAAATGTACGCCTCCCCAGGGGAGGTGTAAGGGAGACACAACAAGGAGAAATACCTTTATTTCTCCTCATTATCAATTTTTCTGTGTGCTCCATTCAGCAGCACACATGGAAAGAGGAAAAAAGTCTATTGTTATTCTTTTTATGCAAGAAGGTTTCCATTCCTGCATGTTAGAACTGGGGGTCTCTAGTTGGCAGAGGTAGGTACCTTTGACCAAATAGAGACCCTTGCTTCTAGTCAGGGTAAGGGGGATACACACTTTGGATAACCCCTGCTCACCCCCTTGGTAGCTTGGCACAAGCAAACAGGCTTATCCCAAAGGCAATGTGTAAAGTATTTGTACCAACACTCACAGTAACACAGTGAAAAAAACAAAAATGGACACCAAATCAGTTTGGAAAAATAAAATATCTTTATCTAATCTAAACAATACTAAAAAGACAAGAATCCAACATACAGAAACTCAGTAAAATGTCTTTAAAAAGGGTTGTTGCAAAAATAAGCTTGTAGATGATCAATGCGACACTTTAGTTTCAAAGTACCTGGGATGCGTAACGCATATCAAACAAAAGGGGTGCAGGGAAGGCGATGCGTGGATTCTTCCTGCACTCCGGTTCCGATGCGACAAGATGGTGCCTCGATGCATTGCGACAATCTGGTGCGAAGCGCCAAAATGGCGTCTTTGTTGCGATGCGACAACGAAGAGGCGATGTGTGCACGCCCGACGGTCGTGCGGCGAAGTCGGTGGGTTTCTGAGCCACGCCAAGCCCTGCAATACGCTTCTCCGGTGATGCGATAACACCCTCGGTGATGGCGACACGCTTCTCCGGTGCTGCGGTGGGGATCAGCGGCGGCGTACTTCATCAGAGATGCGACGGCCCTGCGACATGCTTCTCCGGTGATGTGAGGGCACCCACTGTGGCAGCGGCAGCACGCTTCTCCGGTGATGCGACGGCGAACAGCGGCAGCGGCGACATGCTTCCTCAATGATGTGACAGCGGCTGCTGCAGCGGCGTCACACTTCTCTCTCGTTGTGCCGCGCTTCCAGCTCCCAACAGCAAAAAGGCCTCACACACAGTTACAGGCCCTCCTGGCAGACTGGAACTTCCAGCAAGGAAGTTCAGGGAACCTAGGGGTGAAGTCCTTTTGTGCCTGGAACTTCAGAAACAGGAGGCCGGCTCTTCTCAGGCCCTTGGAGACTTTTTCTTCAGATAGACACAGCAAAGTCCTTCTTCAAGCCGGGGACACAGCGCACAGCGAAGCCCCTTAGTCCTCTCCTCAGTAGAAACAGAAAACTGCAGGCCAACCCCAGACACACAGCAAGGGCAGTACTTCTCCTCAGCTGATCTTCTTTGGCAGGGATTCTTCTTGATCATGAAGTAGTCTGACTTTCAGGAGTTTCAGCTCTCGTATTTATATACCAAAAGTCTTTGTTTTCTATGTGTGAGGGGTCCTGGACCCAGTCCAAACCAGTTCTGGGTGCACTCTGCCAGTGCACATCTTCTTCCTTTGTCAGTGTGGGCCAGGGCCATCAGACACACAGCAGGAGGTGGAGCCAGCATTGTGGAAGGCAGGCACAGCCTTATTCAGGCCCAGGTGCTACTCCTCTCAACACTCCAAATGCAGATAGGTCTATTCAGCCTAGTGCTGACTCACCCAGACTCCTGGAGCCACCCAGCCCCTGTCACTCTCAAACCAGACAGTCAATCCACAAACAGGCTGAGGCACACAGAAAGGTTGAACAAGAAAATAGACACTTTCTAAAAGTGCTATTTTCAAACACTGAATTTAAAAACCATCCTCCCTAAAAGATGTGTTATTAAATTCTGAGTTCAGGGATACCAGATTCCAAATTTCTATCTTGCTCCTATGGGAAGACATGCAGGTAAACATGTTACACAGCATTCCCCATTCTGTCCTATGGGCAAGATAGCCTTTCAATAGTGAAAAACGAAATTGGCAGTATTTCACTATCAGGACATGTTACACACACTAGTACATGTCCTACCTTTCACATACACTGCACCATGCCCAGGGGGGTACCTTGGGCCTACCATAGGGGTGCCCAATTTATAAGAAAAGGGAAGGGTAAGGCCTGGCAAGTGGGTACACTGGCCAAGTCAACATGGCAGTTAACAAACTGTGCACAGGCACTGCAGTGGCCGGCCTGAGACATCATCTTAGGGCTACTCATGTGGGTGGCACAATTAGTGCTGCAAGCCCGCTAGTACCATTGAATTACCAGCCCTGGAACACTCAATGCACTTTACTAGGGACCTACTGGCAAAACAAATATACCAATCATGGATAACCAATCATAATAACAATTTACACAGGGAGCACTTGCACTTTGGCACTGATCAGCAGTGGCAAAGTGCCCAAAGCATCTAAACCAGCAAAAACGAATTCCAGCACAGTGTCAAAAATACAGGAGGTAGAGGCAAAAAGTCAGGGGAAACCACGCCAAGGATGCAAGGTTTAACACTGCACAAAAACAATCATCCCTGCAACACAGGCACCCTTGCTCCATGGGGCAAAGGTGCCTGTGTTGGCCCATGGCATCCCATTGTGCGCCAGTGCAGAGAAAAAGGACAGGAATGTGCGGTATCTGATAGATACAGAGCATTCCTGCCCTTTTTTTTTGCATATGGCAGCGCAGCAGGAAGGCCTGCGATGCTGCCTTACGGCAACATCTTGTAAGTAACACCCTTTATTTGGGTGCGCGTTTACAAACAAAATCATGTTAGACAAAGCCTTTTGTTTAAGTGCATGTTGTAAGAGTAATTCACAAGCATTCTACACATGATTGGTGTACTTCAACACTCAGGCCCAGTATTGGTATGACGTACTAGTAAATTTCGAGTGCCCGTAATTGACATTCAAAACATGTGGCTAAATCACATTTCTATCACTTCAATTTACAGTCTTTATTTGCATGCGTGTTCACAAACAAAATCAAGAGATGCAAAGCCTTTATTTCAGCGCACGTTGTAAAGGTAATTCACATGTATTCATAATTAAATGTAATGTTGCACTGGGAAATCAAAGTTGAATACATTCAACATACTGCATTTATTTTTTATTTTGATTTGCCAGTGCAACATTACTTTTAATTCCGAGTGAAAGTGATTTAATTGCAAAATATATCCTTAAACGAAGGATTTTTTTGCATGATTTTCATTGTAAATACATGCCTAAATAAACTCTTTCTATTGCAGTGATAGAAGCGCGATGATTTAGTGTGTGCTTTGGGTGCAATCACAATTAAAAATGTTTCACCAGCAAATCATGCTACAAATAAACTCAATGATTTGCCACAGCAATATTACCTTTAATTCTGATTTACTTTCAAAATAATGGCTTAAAAAAGTCTTTAAATCCGTTTTAGACATGCACTCACATAAAGCCTCTATGGATTACGCAAAAGTGCGAGTTCATATTTACATCTGCTCTTGACATATTATTTAATCATGCCTGCGCGCTTAATTTTCAATAGGCAAATCGATCAAAATAAAGGTTGACCATTGCATGGAAACAACAGTGCCAACGTTATATTTACCAACATACATTTCCTTTTTATATCTTTCATTAGTCTCTTTCATGTGATGGAAAAATAATATATAGGGAAATAAACATACTCAGTAGGAACATATACATTGTTCCATGCATGCATGGAGACCACAATAAGAAAAAACAATTGCTTACATTATGCCAACTAATGTAAATATTGTTATTGCATGATGCCATTTGTAAGTGGAGAACTGATGTGGAGATGTCGCTTCTCTATGCAGATGCTGCTTTCAGTGCTCCGGGCCCCAGAGGGGCGAGAGCACATTACACGCTCCGCTGGTAATGCTGCAAGGAGGGGGGGAAACGGCCACTACAACGCAGCCGTTTCCACGCATACACTTAACCACGCATGCTTTACAACGCATGCGTGGTTACCACGTATGACCTTTACCACGCATTCCTTTACTACAAGATGTGTAGTAAAGGAATGTGAGTTAAAGGTACAAATAAAAAAGGGGGGTTGGGGGGGTCTCCCCCCTCAAAAAAAAAAGAATTTTTTTACCTGATTAACGCTCTTCTGAGCTTCTTGTCCTACGGGCGAGGAGCATCATTAACAACGTTATTGCGTACGTGTGTCTACGTACTGCATTAACAAAAAATAGAAAAAGGACAAAAGAAAACAGCGAAAGAAAAAGAGATCCATCCATAGAGAGAAAAGAAAAACGGTGAGTGTAGATTTTTATACTAAATTTAAAACCTTAACCATGAAAATGCCAATATCATGCATAGCTATACAATGAAAATCGTTGTAAAGGTATGCGTGGTAAAGCGATTTTCGATGTAAAGAATATTCGTGGAAAAGGCATTCACTTAGTAACGCATGCGTGGATCTGGCACCGAGTGCTCATGGCTGCACTGATGAGCCATTAGCATTGACATTGACGCCAATAGATGTTAACATTGACAACACTTTTAGCCCTTAGAATGCCGAGACATATTGGCTTTGCCAATGCTTGTTCTTTTTGCTAAAATCTATTTGCCTTTTAGGACATGTCTTTTTGGTTTTTAATAAAGGCATGAGCTTCCCTGATCAGGCATTCAAGTGGCACTCGTCCAACTTCTGAAAACATGCTTTTAGGGGTTTATGATGAACAAAATTAAATTGTGTGTTTATTGTACAGTGTACAATGATTTATCCATGTCAAAATACTACATACGATATTTGCCTAATGCAGCACAAACCGGCTGAGGAAAGGGCCACCATAATGAGCATTTGGCTTCCTCAAAAAACATGTGCATTACCCCCAGAAATGCACTGTCCCAAAATACAAGACTTTCCCTAAAATATGCCTCAAACTGGACAAGGTCCTTTGGGTAACACCGCAAATATGCAACAAATTGTCCCTCAAAATTAACCAAGCTGGACATCAAGCCTGCAGTGGTGGTCCCTCCATACGAACAGAGGAGCGCCGCCATCCCCCACACTGCTGCTAGAAAGTTGAAAAAAATAAAATGGCAATAAAAATGATTTTATTACCATTTTACTTTTCCAGCCTTGGGCGGAACAGAGTGTGGGGGTAGGGCCAATGCATCATTATTGCCAAGTGATTGGCAGCAATGAGGAGTGGCCCTTCAGTGTGAATTGCGCATCTAGGCTTGGCCAGCTACAATGCTACGGCCAAACCGACATGCGCAATTCAAACTCTCCAACCCAGCTGGGTTGGAGAGCAGGCACAGGACTCCAGTGTCTTTTGGAGTGCTGAGGCAGCCTGCTCCAAATGCTGCTCTGAGCAGCGTCTGGATTGGATAAGGTGCAGTTTGCCATCCTATGCTACCTCATCCTCAGAGGTGTCAAAGCCACGGACTGGAGAGCGTGAGGACATGTTACTCGCTGTGGGATTGATTGTGTGTGTTTGTGTGGGTGTGTTTATGATTGTGACTGTATGTGTGTGTGTGTGTATGTGTGTGATTGTGAGCTTGTCTGTGTGTTGTCAGCATTTTTTAAAGCTACCAACCACCGCTGCAAGCCGGTCTCTGAACTATTCAGACGTCCCTAAAAAAACATGGGTCTGTTTACCAAATATCCAGACCGCCTCACAAATATGCACCACGCAGCACCTCATGTCAGTAGCCTTCCCCCGCCAATGTTCAGAAGTATTTGCCTCAGATGTGCAGCACGCCTTTCATCATGGTGTATCAGTGCTTGCATTCATGTATGCAGTGCACCAGGCCTATCGCCATAGATGCAAAAAGCGCAACCTCTTTCACTGTTCTTGCCACGATACAGAGGCCATTCTCACAAGTTAACGCTTTTCTAAATTCTTAAAAGATACATAAATTAGAATCACTTCATGGCATAAAACTCTTCGCACAGATATCATGCATCAGACTGCTCCTCAAATTATTTATTTTTAGAGTTTTCTATAACGCGGACCAGATCAAGGGTAGGGTATCAGAGCTCTTTACAATGAGTGCACAGAACGAATAAAGTAGCATGATAAAGCAATACATAAAATCAACATGTTTTGACAAAGATCGGAGGAGCACTGGCGTCAAAGTTGTTCTGAGCAACAGGTTATAGGGGCGAGGGAGTCCTTAGTGGGAGAGAAGATGCGAGTTTAAGGGTGTAGAACTGGAATGGATCATGTGAGAGTTTACGGGAGGAATTTGCAAATCAGGAATGATTTTGCTTCTCTTTTGAACAGAGGAGTAGAGGAGATTTTTCTGATGTATGGAGGAGGGAGTGAGTTCCATATTCTTGGTGCTGCTCCGGAGAATGCTCAGTCAGAAGTTATCGATGCTCCTAGAATGTCTGATTCCTCCAAATAAGGTACGTTTTTGGGCTAGGTACTGGGTCGTATTGTGGTGAAGCGCTTTGTGTGATGCATGCCATTTTTAGGTGGATTCGAGCTTCATAAGGTAGCCAGTTGAGTGCTTTCAGGTGAGGTGAAATGTGGTCAAATTTCCTAGATCCTGTTAGGAGTCTTGCTGCGGCGTTGAGACAGGCTTTTAGAGGGGCGGTTGAGATTTTGGGAAGCCCCGCGAGGGTGGTGCATCTGTACTCTAGCCTTGAGAGGACTGGACTGCAGTTTTGAGGTCCGGGTTTTCGATGAATGGTTTCATTTTTCTAAGATAACTGAGGTGAAAGCATGCATTTTAGCTAACAGGTCGATATGTGTTTGCATGTGAAGGTTCTTATCTAGTGTAATTCCAAGTTATTTGGTGGAGTCCACCAAAGTTGGCGTGCACTTCAGAGCAGTGATCAGCTTGGTCCATTCCTTTGTCTCCAGGGAGTTATTGGTGGGGGGGGGGGGGGGGGGGGGGACAATTAGAAGAAATTCAGTTTTTTGCGAGTTTAGCTTGAGGAAGTTGGTCGTTAGTCAGTGGACTGTTTTTTCGAGTGCCAGGTTCACTCAAATATGCTTCCCACTTCAACATGGTATCTAGGACCGTCACATTTCTGTACAGGCCATTGCATCTGTTTCCAGTGTCCGAGTTGCAATAGGTGTATTCTCTCATCAACATCAAGTCTTTTTAAAGCTTTTAGGCAAAATACATATCCTACATGGAATTAACATGGCATACTAATTATCGGCACATGGAATCAAGAATAACCAGCGGACTTCCTTGGAACTTAAAGTACTAATTACAGGATTTAACTCAGAGTATCATATTGTAAAGTATGACGTGCTCTGTCTTCATTGAGAGGCTGTGGACTTTGGGTACACTGACAACGGCGGCTCCTCTGCAGTGGCGGAGGAGCGTTGCCCCACTGGCTCAGCAGCTGAAAAATAAAATATTTCATTATCATTATATTTTTCGGTAACTGCCTGAGCCAAGTGTGTGCAGGGATGGGAAGGCTGGGCCATGGCAGGGAGGAGTTGAATGGATTGCAATTATAAGTGCGCATGTCAGTGTAGCCATCTGTCTTAGTCCACCCAAACAGACATGGGCAGTTAGGTTTCTCCAACTCAGCTGTGTTCCACAGCCAGGTGGAGGAACGGACCAAACTCCCTGTGCCTGAGCTAGCGTTAAACCAGCCCGCCCAGGCCAATCCCTGCACTGCTCTCATGTTTGGTGTAGCATGATAGGAGTGTGGGGATTGGATGGGGAGTCTGTGATGGTGTCCCAGGGACAGCTGGGGGCAGGAGAGCAGAGGAGCACTGAGGCGTGAGGCGGCTGGCAGCATAAGGTAATCTTTTTTTAAATGATTAATTCCACTTCTTCCCCGCCGTCTTTGCTGCCCCTGGCAATGAAGCGGATGGCTGGGGTTTTAGCCCAGGACAGTAGCACCCTACTGGACTGATGAGCTTGAATCCCTTCACTCTACAGCCCAGTTATCACATTGCAGAAAAAACAGGAAAACTGGTTGCTGCTCCACTGGTTAATATACTTGATTCATCCCACGGCTTACAGATAGTTTATGTTTAGTTTGCTGTCTGATTATTGAATGCTACTTGGAGGGCCTGCTGATTGCCTGCCTCAAGACACTTATACACTGTAATGTGGGCGCAGGGGGACCCCTAAATCTCACACACCACAATATATTACTTCAATAACTCACCCATGGGTCAATTAATCTGAGAAGGTGATAAACCTAAATTTCATGAGGCTAGGTGTCCCAGAGGTAAGGAACCTCACAACATATCAAAAATAGTTAATTGAAAAAAGTCTCACACAATGATTGAGTTCTAGATCAGGAATAACATGTAAAATATTAATTACAAAAATTCAAAAGAGATCATCAATGCAAATAGCACAACATAAATGCCATGACGGCTCTCAAAATAGGCCATGTTATTTTAAAATGACAGTGTTACTGTGTGAAGAATAGGTTTTGGTATAGTGCTGTTTTAGACAAGTAGTATAATAATCTTACAAAGGCAGAGTTAGCTGCACAGCAGACAAATTGCCCTGTGTTATATAAATGTATCTAATTTTTTAATACATTTTGTGATTTTTAGTCAGCATCATTTTGCATGCTGGCACTCGTGGTTTTCCCTACCTTCCTTATTATAAGGGAGTGTCTGCAAGTTCCAGCAGTCAACTTAATCATAATGGTACATGCCAGAGCCCAATGTTTTTTACTCAGAAGCCCACAGCCGGCGCTATTGAATGTTGGCATGCTGAACATGAAGGCTGCATAATCTTGATTGCAACTCATACCTCTTTAATCCACCACCAGACACTCCCTTCCTTCATATCTCATTCTTGCACATTTGTGCTTTCTCACTGTTTTTAGGTTTCACTTGCGCTATGAAATCTATTCTATTCAATATAAATCTAACAAGCATTGGCATAGCCAATAGGTCTCGCCTTTGGGACTTTATAAGTGTTTAGTTATGCAGCACAATATCCTTGGTAAAACAACATCAAGTGTTGCATGGCTAAACACTTATAAGGTCCCAAAGGGGAGACCTATTGGCTATGCCAATGCTTGTTTTAGTATATGGTTCGGTCTCCCCCGGGAGCCCGCTGTGTATTGTGCTATTTACTGTAATTCTATTGATTAAGTATTGTGTGCTTTGTGCCCTAATCTCGTAGAGAGATTAGTAGAGAGAGTGTTTAGTAATAAATATATATATATATATATCAGTCTATGTAGCCTCAGATCCAGAAAACACAGACACGGACCTTGTTCTTCGTGCAATAGTTTATTAGCTTATTCGCAAGTTTGTCGCCATAACGTTTCGGCTCCCCTAGAGCCTTGTTCACATGACTCATATTTGAATCACTAAGTCCCGCCCATGTGGGCGTGTGCACTATTGCCTCCTGGTACTTGAAGTTTCCACTAATATCACCCTGGTGGGTCTCATGTCTCCCTTGTGGGTACTGCTGCGTTCGTGACATTAAAAGAAATGTTTCTTACCCTCGTGGGTTGAATAAAAAGGCAAAACTGTTCGTACTGCTGTTACCAAGTCCCACAATGAATGGACTCTCCTGTCTCACGGTGTCTTGAATTTCAAGCGCTGCAGAACCGCTCACCAGCAGTAGGGCGTCTCCGCGGCTGGACTAGCCGCTAAACATACCAACACAAGATTGCCCCCGATGAAGACGCCACTCAAGGAGAGTTTGACTCCGTGTTTATTGCGGGATGCAGTAGTAACAGCTTTCCACTCTACTCAAAAGTTCTGAAGCCAAACGCGTTTCGAACACCCCTGTGTTCTTGTTCACTGGCAAGACGAAATAACAGCAGCCATAGTGGAACTCATATTTGAATCACTAAGTCCCGCCCATGTGGGCGTGTGCACTATTGCCTCCTGGTACTTGAAGTTTCCACTAATATCACCCTGGTGGGTCTCATGTCTCCCTTGTGGGTACTGCTGCGTTCGTGACATTAAAAGAAATGTTTCTTACCCTCATGGGTTGAATAAAAAGGCAAAACTGTTCGTACTGCTGTTACCAAGTCCCACAATGAATGGACTCTCCTGTCTCACGGTGTCTTGAATTTCAAGCGCCGCAGAACCGCTCACCAGCAGTAGGGCGTCTCCGCGGCTGGACTAGCCGCTAAACATAGCAACACAAGATTGCCCCCGACATTTCTTTTAATGTCACGAACGCAGCAGTACCCACAAGGGAGACATGAGACCCACCAGGGTGATATTAGTGGAAACTTCAAGTACCAGGAGGCAATAGTGCACACGCCCACATGGGCGGGACTTAGTGATTCAAATATGAGTTCCACTATGGCTGCTGTTATTTCGTCTTGCCCGTGAACAAGAACACAGGGGTGTTCGAAACGCGTTTGGCTTCAGAACTTTTGAGTAGAGTGGAAAGCTGTTTCTACTGCATCCCGCAATAAACACGGAGTCAAACTCTCCTTGAGTGGCGTCTTCATCGGGGGCAATCTTGTGTTGGTATGTTTAGCGGCTAGTCCAGCCGCGGAGACGCCCTACTGCTGGTGAGCGGTTCTGCGGCGCTTGAAAAAAAGACACCGTGAGACAGGAGAGTCCATTCATTGTGGGACTTGGCAACAGCAGTACGAACAGTTTTGCCTTTTTATTTAACCCACGAGGGTAAGAAACATTTCTTTTAATGTCACGAACGCAGCAGTACCCACAAGGGAGACATGAGACCCACCAGGGTGATATTAGTGGAAACTTCAAGTACCAGGAGGCAATAGTGCACACGCCCACATGGGCGGGACTTAGTGATTCAAATATGAGTTCCACCATGGCTGCTGTTATTTCGTCTTGCCAGTGAACAAGAACACAGCAGTGTTCGAACCGCGTTTGGCTTCAGAACTTTTGAGTAGAGTGGAAAGCTGTTACTACTGCATCCCGCAATAAACACGGAGTCAAACTCAACTTGAGTGGCGTCTTCATCGGGGGCAATCTTGTGTTGGTATGTTTAGCGGCTAGTCCAGCCGCGGAGACGCCCTACTGCTGGTGAGCGGTTCTGCGGCGCTTGAAATTCAAGACACCGTGAGACAGGAGAGTCCATTTATTGTGGGACTTGGTAACAGCAGTACGAACAGTTTTGCCTTTTTATTCAACCCACGAGGGTAAGAAACATTTCTTTTATGTTTAAAACGTTTTTATTGAAACAAAACAAACCATGGGGGAGGGGGGTAGGAGGTTAGGGTACAGTTAATACAATCAAAGAAAAAAGGTGCAACTCAAGAGGGTTGGCGATGGATTGCTCGATGGGCCAGGGTAAGGCACAGTAAACGAAAGGCTAGAGATGCAAACTGTGAAATCCCTGCGTGCATATCCAACACCCCAAATCTGAGCAATGAAAGCCAGCAGCAACTCGACAAAGCACAATCCACCCCCCCCCCATCCCCCATCCCCCCAGTAAAGAAAGAAAAAACAATACCCCACCCCCCCCCCGTCCTATGGTCCCGCGTCAGATTAGTCCTCACCAAAAAGCCCCGCACACCCCCCCCCCCCGGAGGCCTCTGTCTCACATGTGATCTAGTCCGCCGGGATCACCGGCGGCGTCAGCCTGAGAAGCCTAAGATACCTCGGACAGGTGAGCTCCCGGAATTCGGTGGACAGCAGCGCTAGAAAGGGTTGCCACAGCTCTTCAAATTGGTCAATTTCCCCCGCCACCGTGAGCGACAACTTCTCCATTCCCAGCACATGCCAAAGCCTATGCAACCAACCCGTGATGGAGGGAACAGTGTTGGTGCGCCAGTGGATAAGGATGTTCTGGACCGCAGACCCCAGCGCAATCGCGATCTGCCTACCCCTGCGGGACTTCAGTGGGTACATTAGGTCATTGGGGAGGCCCAGCAGAACATACGCCGGGAAGCGCGGCAGCTCTATCTCAAAGTGCTTATCCACCTCGTCCAAAACTTCCTTCCAGTAAGCGGTCAGCACGGGGCAATCCCAAAGAATGTGTGAGAGGGTACCCTCCTGCCCGCAGCCCCGCCAGCACCCCTTGTCAGTGTGTTTATGCATTTCATACAGTCGCTCCGGGGTGTAATACCAATAAGTGGACACCTTAGTGAAGGTCTCCGTAAGGCCCGTGTGATATGCAGAGTGCCGCGCCCGATACGCAATTTTGTCCCATTCCTTGTGGCTGAGTGTCCTACCCAGTTCCCTGTGCCAGCGCTCCCTCCCCGGGTTGTAATAGTGAGACGGCGGGGGTTGTAGGTACTTGTACAGATCGGTAATTAGCTTAGCGTCGGAGGTCCGGGTTGCCAGCCACCTCTCATACGGTGTAATTTGACGAGCAGCGGTGTCACGCACCTGGGGCTGGAGGGCCCAATGCCGAACCTGCATGTAGCGCAATCTGTCCAGCTCCGTCAGGCCGAACTCCTGGCGGAGTTGCTGAAACGGAGTCACTCCCTCCGGGCCATAGATCTGGAAGAGCGCCCTGCAGCCCGCCTGCACCCAATGGGAGAAAACTCCCGGCTCCATCCCTGGGGAGAAGTCCGGGTTGCCCGCTATGGGTGTGAACGGCGAAGGGAAGGTGGTGAGGCCCCGAGCCTCACAGACTGCGTCCCACACCCGCAGGGGGACCCGCGTAATAAAAGAAGCGTAAAGGTTAGGGGGGCGGTGCGCGCGGCGCAAGAATGGAACCTCTTGTAAAGTGCGGCCCGCCACTGCCTGGTCTTGAAAGAGCCAGTGTTTGTCGGACTCCCACCTGCTCCACTCCACCAAATATCGCAGCTGTGCCGCCTGAAAGTACCTACGGAGGTCCGGAATACCGAGGCCCCCCGCCTCCGGAGCAAGCGTGGAGAGGACCCTCTTCATTCGTGGCTTGCGGCCCTGCCAGACAAAGCGGGAGATGTCAGCCTGCATTTGTCATATCCAGCCCACCGGGGGCTGGAGAGGGAGGGCCCGGAAAAGATACAGTATCTGGGGCAGCACCGTCATCTTAACCGCCGCGATTCGCCCCAGCCAGGACAGTAGGCCTTTGCTCCAGCGACCAAGCTCCTCCTTGATCTTCCTGCTGAGGGAGGCATAGTTCGCCGTGACCATCTCCGGTAATGTGGGCGCCAGCAGAATCCCCAGGTATGGCACCGTGGAGGAGGACCACTGCATGGGGAAGAGTCGCTGAAGGTCCCTCCTGGTGTCCGCAGCCAGGGACACGTCTAACGCCACCGACTTGCTCATATTCATTTTGAAGCCGGCCACACAGGCAAAGGCGTCTAGTTCCTGGAGGCAAGCAGGCAGCGACCTCCTAGGGTCGTCCAAGGTCAACAGGACATCGTCCGCGTAGAGACTGACAGTGTGGACATACTGGCCCATCCGGACCCCAACCGCATCCGGGTTATCGCGAATCCTCTGAGCAAACGGCTCCATGTAGAGGGCAAACAAGAGCGGCGAGAGGGGGCAGCCCTGCCTTGTGCCGCGTTCGATGGCAAACCCACCGGAGCTACACCCGTTGACCCGCACCGACGCTGAAAGATGCTTATAACAGTTGAATACCATGGTGCGGAACTTATCCCCGATTCCCAATTTCTTGAGAACCAGCTCGAGATACGGCCAGTGAACTCTGTCGAAGGCCTTCTCCGCGTCGACGGACAGCAACATCCGCTCCCCCGGGATCCGCGAGGCCTTCTCCAGAACATGCGCCACCCGCTTGGTATTGTCAACCGTCTGTCTGCCGGGTACAAAGCCAGCCTGGTCCGCCTCCACCAATCCGGGGAGGTGTGGACCCAGCCTGGACGCTAGAATCCCTCTATACAACTTGAGGTCGACATTTAAGAGCGAGATGGGTCGATACGAACCGCGGAGGGCCCGGTCCTTCCCCGGTTTCGGAATTACCGCGACCGTCGCCCTCAGGAGATCCGGTGGGATGGCTCCCGGTTCGGAAAAGGAATTAAATAGCCGAGTAAGGACAGGGGCCACAGCCGTGCAAAAAGTCTTATAAAACAAAGACGTGTACCCGTCCGGGCCCGGGGCCTTACCATGCTTCAGCCGCGCGATAGCGGAAATCACCTCCTCAACATGGATATCCCGCTCCAGGTGGTCCGCCTGAGCCGGATCCAGCACCGGAAGGGTCACCGACTCCAAATAGCCTTCGGCATCCTGTGGCGAGGAAGGTTCCTCCGCATACAGCGCTTCGTAGAAGCCGCGGAAAGATTCCGCTACCTCCGCGTCCCCGGAGACGACCACCCCGTCCGTGCCCACCAGTTCCTTCACGACGCCACGCTGCTGCGTGACCCGGAGCCGGTGTGCTAGGAGCTTGCCACATTTGTCCCCCCCAGTGTAGAAGGCGTGTTTCAAGCGCAAGGCGGCATACTCCGCCCTATCAAGATCCAATGCCGACAGGAGCTTCCTCGCAGCCTTCAACTGCCTCCACACCCTTGGCGCCCCCGTACGGCGGTGGACCTGCTCAAGCTCCCGGACCCGAACGGTCAGCTCGTCCCTCTTCCGTTGCCGCTCCCTGTTTTCGGCTGCGGAGATAGAGATAAATTCCCCCCGGAGGACTGCCTTCAATGCCGCCCACTGTGTCGCTTGCGAAGTGTCGGTGTTGCTATTGTGAGTTAGGTAGTCCTGTATGACCTCCCCAATGCGCTGGACTACAGACTTTTTGTGTAAAAGGGTATCCCGGAGGCGGCACACCCCCCGAGAGGGGGAGGCCGCCGGCCACTGGAAAACGCCGGTGACTGGTGAATGGTCAGACAAGGTCAGGACCCCGATGTCCGCCGCCGTGGCAGCGGCATGCATCGGTCCACTCACCAGAAGGTAATCCAGCCGTGAGTAGGTTCGATGTGCGTGTGAAAAGTAAGAGTAGTCCCTATCCGTGGGGTGCATGGAGCGCCAAAGGTCGTGTAAGTCCATTTCCGCAATCCGGGCCTTCACAGCCTGGGACAGTTCCCCCGTCTGCGGGAAGCGCTGCGCCGATCTGTCCATCACAGAATCGAAGACAATATTAAGGTCTCCCCCCAGAATGACGTGGCGGTCGGGGGAAGCAGTGACATCCACCAACACGGAGTCTAGGAAACGCTCTTGGTGGTCGTTTGGGCTATAAACGGAGCCAACCGTAAACGCTATGCCTCCTAAGCGCATGCGATACGCAAGAAGCCTCCCCTTCTGTTCAGCACACTTATACAAAACCTCCCCCCTAAAGGAGCTCGCTAGAAGAATGGCTACCCCCGCCGTCTTGTTCGCTGTCGAGGAGAAGAACTGGGTAGGGAACTTAGCAGAGCGCAGCCTATGGCAATCCCGGGACAATAAGTGGGTCTCCTGTAAAAGGCAAATGTCCGCCTGCGTCCCCTCCAGCAAAGATAAGATCGCTCTGCACTTCACGGGGTTGTTCAGACCCTGAACATTAAGGGTCACTACCTTTAGGGCCGACATTCCTCTCGGGGATCGGGAGCGCCGTGCAATGGGCAGGGGCTCAGCGGGTGGGGCGCGCGGGGCAGCCGCGCAGGACAAGCCATAACAGACCAAGCGTGGGCATGGACAACGTCGGACGGGACCTCCCCAACCCCAGAACAACCCCTACACCCACCCGAAACACAACCCTGGCAGCTAGCCAAACGCAAACTCAAACACCCCATTGTCCCAGTCAAGCCCCAAAACGGGCAAGTCCGTAGAAAGGAACGAAGTGGACGTCCAGCCACTCACCTCCAGCCGCTCCCCCCCGACCCCCCCGCCCCGAACCCAGCATTTAAAGAAGCTAAAGGCATCTCCCCCCGGAGTGAGTGTTAGGCCGTCAAGGCCACGCCGGTGGAGCCGGCAGAGTCCCTGGCCGCCGCCCTCAAAGCGTCGGCCATGTCCACCCTGATGGTAGGGGAATCAGGACGCCCTGCGCTGGCCGCTGATCGTCGCCTCGCCGACCTCCGCCGGCTCCGTCTCTCCGAGGCCCTCCACGACGGTGTAGCTCCTTCCTCCTCCGCCGCCGTAAGCCCCAGGACTCCACAAATGTCCTGCAAGGAGCGTAGCTGGTGTAGCACCCCGTTCCATCGGAAGATCAGGCGGAAGGGATGACCCCAAGAGTACGGCGTCTCGTGCTCGCGCAAAAAGTCAGTGGCAATCCTGAAGGACCTGCGTTTCTGCAGCGTGATGGCGGAGAGGTCCTGGTAAAGCGCCACCGGCCGCTCCCGGAAAGTCAGGGGCTGTTTCCTGCGGGCCTCAGTCATGATGCGTTCCTTCAGCGGGAAATCGGGCAGGAAGGCCAGAATGTCCGGTGGAGGTGCCGATGATTGGCGCTGCCGGCCAACCCTATGTGCCCTATCAATGCTAATGGGGAAGTCCGCAGCCTCCCCCAGGATCTCTCGGAACAGGTCCCGCAGGTAGCTCCCCAGATCGGACCCCTCGTCTGCAGTCGGCACACCACGCACTCGAATGTTGTTCCTCCGTGATCTGTTCTCAAGGTCCTCAGAGTGGGCCTGGAGCTCAACACACTGCTCCCGGAGGCGGAGAACGTCCTGTTGAAGATGGACTATCTCCTCCTCCCGGCGTTGGGCCTCCGTCTCCACCGTTTCAACGCGCTCACCAAGGCCCTCCACTTCCCTGCGCACTTCCCGGACCTCGCTGGCCACCTCCCGCTTCAGTGTCTGGATGTCCTCCCTGAGGGAGCTAAACAGTTCCTCCATAAAGGTCCTCGTGACGGGTGGCTCCCCCCCAGTCACGTCCGCCGAGGCCCGGGAGGTCCCCGGCGAAGGCTGTGTTCTGTCCCGCAGTTGCTGGGCCCTGCCAAGCATGTCTGGCAGGGTGCGGTCCCCCTTCTTCGAGCCTCCTCTTCCAGACATCGCAAGCACTGCGGTCGGGCACTGGTCCAGCCGCCCCAGGGGTGCCCAGCTGCTGGCAAGCGCTCGACGTGGGTGTCCCCCACAAGCAGGGTCGCTGCGTCACAGGTGACAAGATGGCGGTCCAGCCCGGTCACCACCAGCCGCGGGTGCCCATCCGAGACAGGAATGGAAGCTACAGTGGGGGGCTCCTCATCAGCACATCCCCCAAAAAGTCAGCCCGGCAGCAGCGGCGGTCACATACATCCACCAGCAAGGGCTCCGGTGAAGGCCAACACCACTGATCCCACGGGGACAAGATGGCGGCAGGGCGAGGCAGGGCAGAGCGACCAGGCCCGGCGACACCACCGGGGCCCCCAAAACGCACAGCAATCAAATAGGTTCCACCGCCGGTTTCAGTCTATCACACGCAGGGGCCCAGATGGTCCGACCCCAACAGAGAGTCCGCCGTACTTCGGCCAAGGAACAGGGGCCTACACAGTGCGAAGCGTCGCCGACACAGGTCTGAGTGCCAAAGCACCCGTCCGAAGTCTTCCGCACCGTCGGGTCCCCTCCCGCAGGGCTCCTTCACCCTCCGTCGAACGACGGGCTAGATTCCCTCCAGATCGCAACTTTCAGCACCAGGCCCAGCCGAGGCGCCCGGACAGCACTCCGATGCGCTCCGCCCCTCAGGCCCTCCTTCGCTCCTCGAGCTTGATCGGACTTTTGGGGGGCTTCCCCCGAGGCGATCAGAACCAAAACGGCAACAACGTGCGCACCAGGTGCTCCGCCACGCTCCTCTTCCACGCTGAGCCTCAGCGGGGGGAGAAAAGCATAAGAAAAGGGCTCAAGCTTGGCCGGGCCGGAGGAGCTACGGGAGGAAGCGTCCGCTCACCCCGCCATCTTGGCCACGCCCCCGAAACATTTCTTTTAATGTCACGAACGCAGCAGTACCCACAAGGGAGACATGACACCCACCAGGGTGATATTAGTGGAAACTTCAAGTACCGGGAGGCAATTGTGCACACGCCCACATGGGCGAGACTTAGTGATTCAAATATGAGTTCCACCATGGCTGCTGTTATTTCGTCTTGCCAGTGAACAAGAACACAGGGGTGTTCGAAACACGTTTGGCTTCAGAACTTTTGAGTAGAGTGGAAAGCTGTTACTACTGCATCCCGCAATAAACACGGAGTCAAACTCTCCTTGAGTGGCGTCTTCATCGGGGGCAATCTTGTGTTGGTATGTTTAGCGGCTAGTCCAGCCGCGGAGACGCCCTACTGCTGGTGAGCGGTTCTGCGGCGCTTGAAATTCAAGACACCGTGAGACAGGAGAGTCTATTCATTGTGGGACTTTGTAACAGCAGAACGAACAGTTTTGCCTTTTTATTCAACCCACGAGGGTAAGAAACATTTCTTTTAATGTCACGAACGCAGCAGTACCCACAAGGGAGACATGAGACCCACCAAGGTGATATTAGTGGAAACTTCAAGTCCCAGGAGGCAATAGTGCACACGCCCACATGGGCGAGACTTAATAATTCAAATATGAGTTCCACTATGGCTGCTGGTATTTCGTCTTGCCAGTGAACAAGAACATAGGGGTGTTCGAAACGCGTTTGGCTTCAGAACTTTTGAGTAGAGTGGAAAGCTGTTACTACTGCATCCCGCAATAAACACGGAGTCAAACTCTCCTTGAGTGGCGTCTTCATCGGGGGCAATCTTGTGTTGGTATGTTTAGCGGCTAGTCCAGCCGGGGAGACGCCCTACTGCTGGTGAGCGGTTCTGCAGCGCTTGAAATTCAAGACACCGTGAGACAGGAGAGTCCATTCATTGTGGGACTTGGTAACAGCAGTACGAACAGTTTTGCCTTTTTATTCAACCCACGAGGGTAAGAAACATTTCTTTTAATGTCACGAACGCAGCAGTACCCACAAGGGAGACATGAGACCCACCAGGGTGATTTTAGTGGAAACTTCAAGTACCAGGAGGCAATAGTGCACACGCCCACATGGGCGGGACTTAGTGATTCAAATATGAGTTCCACTATGGCTGCTGTTATTTCGTCTAGCCAGTGAACAAGAACACAGGGGTGTTCGAAACCTGTTTGGCTTCAGAACTTTTGAGTAGAGTGGATAGCTGTTACTACTGCATCCCGCAATAAACAAGGAGTCAAACTCTCCTTGAGTGGCGTCTTCATCGGGGGCAATCTTGTGTTGGTATGTTTAGCAGCTAGTCCAGCCGCGGAGACGCCCTACTGCTGGTGAGCGGTTCTGTGGCGCTTGAAATTCAAGACACCGTGAGACAGGAGAGTCCATTCATTGTGGGACTTGGTAACAGCAGTACGAACAGTTTTGCCTTTTTATTCAACCCACAAGGGTAAGAAACATTTCTTTTAATGTCACGAACGCAGCAGTACCCACAAGGGAGACATGAGACCCACCAGGGTGATATTAGTGGAAACGTCAAGTACCGGGAGGCAATTGTTCACATGCCCACATGGGCGAGACTTAGTGATTCAAATATGAGTTCCACTATGGCTGCTGTTATTTCGTCTTGCCAGTGAACAAGAACACAGGGGTGTTCGAAACACGTTTGGCTTCAGAACTTTTGAGTAGAGTGGAAAGCTGTTACTACTGTATCCCGCAATAAACACGGAGTCAAACTCTCCTTGAGTGGCGTCTTCATCGGGGGCAATCTTGTGTTGGTATGTTTAGCGGCTAGTCCAGCCGCGGAGACGCCCTACTGCTGGTGAGCGGTTCTGCGGCGCTTGAAATTCAAGACACCGTGAGACAGGAGAGTCTATTCATTGTGGGACTTTGTAACAGCAGTACGAACAGTTTTGCCTTTTTATTCAACCCACGAGGGCAAGAAACATTTCTTTTAATGTCAAGAACGCAGCAGTACCCACAAGGGAGACATGACACCCACCAAGGTGATATTAGTGGAAACTTCAAGTACCAGGAGGCAATAGTGCACACGCCCACATGGGCGGGAATTAGTGATTCAAATATGAGTTCCACTATGGCTGGTGGTATTTCGTCTTGCCAGTGAACAAGAACACAGGGGTGTTCGAAACGCGTTTGGCTTCAGAATTTTTGAGTAGAGTGGAATGCTGTTACTACTGCATCCCGCAATAAACAAGGAGTCAAACTCTCCTTGAGTGGCGTCTTCATCGGGGGCAATCTTGTGTTGGTATGTTTAGCAGCTAGTCCAGCCGCGGAGACGCCCTACTGCTGGTGAGCGGTTCTGTGGCGCTTGAAATTCAAGACACCGTGAGACAGGAGAGTCCATTCATTGTGGGACTTGGTAACAGCAGTACGAACAGTTTTGCCTTTTTATTCAACCCACAAGGGTAAGAAACATTTCTTTTAATGTCACGAACGCAGCAGTACCCACAAGGGAGACATGAGACCCACCAGGGTGATATTAGTGGAAACTTCAAGTACCGGGAGGCAATTGTGCACACGCCCACATGGGCGAGACTTAGTGATTCAAATATGAGTTCCACTATGGCTGCTGTTATTTCGTCTTGCCAGTGAACAAGAACACAGGGGTGTTCGAAACACGTTTGGCTTCAGAACTTTTGAGTAGAGTGGAAAGATGTTACTACTGTATCCCGCAATAAACACGGAGTCAAACTCTCCTTGAGTGGCGTCTTCATCGGGGGCAATCTTGTGTTGGTATGTTTAGCGGCTAGTCCAGCCGCGGAGACGCCCTACTGCTGGTGAGCGGTTCTGCGGCGCTTGAAATTCAAGACACCGTGAGACAGGAGAGTCTATTCATTGTGGGACTTTGTAACAGCAGTACGAACAGTTTTGCCTTTTTATTCAACCCACGAGGGTAAGAAACATTTCTTTTAATGTCACGAACGCAGCAGTACCCACAAGGGAGACATGAGACCCACCAGGGTGATTTTAGTGGAAACTTCAAGTACCAGGAGGCAATAGTGCACACGCCCACATGGGCGGGACTTAGTGATTTAAATATGAGTTCCACTATGGCTGCTGTTATTTCGTCTAGCCAGTGAACAAGAACACAGGGGTGTTCGAAACCTGTTTGGCTTCAGAACTTTTGAGTAGAGTGGAAAGCTGTTACTACTGCATCCCGCAATAAACACGGAGTCAAACTCTCCTTGAGTGGCGTCTTCATCGGGGGCTATCTTGTGTTGGTATGTTTAGCGGCTAGTCCAGCCGCGGAGACGCCCTACTGCTGGTGAGCGGTTCTGCGGCGCTTGAAAATCAAGACACCGTGAGACAGGAGAGTCCATTCATTGTGGGACTTGGTAACAGCAGTACGAACAGTTTTGCCTTTTTGTTCAACCCACGAGGGTAAGAAACATTTCTTTTAATGTCACGAACGCAGCAGTACCCACAAGGGAGACATGAGACCCACCAGGGTGATTTTAGTGGAAACTTCAAGTACCAGGAGGCAATAGTGCACACGCCCACATGGGCGGGACTTAGTGATTCAAATATGAGTTCCACTATGGCTGCTGTTATTTCGTCTAGCCAGTGAACAAGAACACAGGGGTGTTCGAAACCTGTTTGGCTTCAGAACTTTTGAGTAGAGTGGAAAGCTGTTACTACTGCATCCCGCAATAAACACGGAGTCAAACTCTCCTTGAGTGGCGTCTTCATCGGGGGCAATCTTGTGTTGGTATGTTTAGCGGCTAGTCCAGCCGCGGAGACGCCCTACTGCTGGTGAGCGGTTCTGCGGCGCTTGAAATTCAAGACACCGTGAGACAGGAGAGTCTATTCATTGTGGGACTTTGTAACAGCAGTACGAACAGTTTTGCCTTTTTATTCAACCCACGAGGGCAAGAAACATTTCTTTTAATGTCACGAACGCAGCAGTACCCACAAGGGAGACATGAGACCCACCAAGGTGATATTAGTGGAAACTTCAAGTACCAGGAGGCAATAGTGCACACGCCCACATGGGCGGGACTTAGTGATTCAAATTGAGTTCCACTATGGCTGCTGTTATTTCGTCTTGCCAGTGAACAAGAACATAGGGGTGTTCGAAACGCGTTTGGCTTCAGAACTTTTGAGTAGAGTGGAAAGCTGTTACTACTGCATCCCGCAATAAACACGGAGTCAAACCCTCCTTGAGTGGCGTCTTCATCGGGGGCAATCTTGTGTTGGTATGTTTAGCGGCTAGTCCAGCCGCGGAGATGCCCTACTGCTGGTGAGCGGTTCTGCGGCGCTTGAAATTCAAGACACCGTCGGACAGGAGAGTCCATTCATTGTGGGACTTGGTAACAGCAGTACGAACAGTTTTGCCTTTTTATTCAACCCACGAGGGTAAGAAACATTTCTTTTAATGTCACGAACGCAGCAGTACCCACAAGGGAGACATGAGACCCACCAGGGTGATTTTAGTGGAAACTTCAAGTACCAGGAGGCAATAGTGCACACGCCCACATGGGCGGGACTTAGTGATTCAAATATGAGTTCCACTATGGCTGCTGTTATTTCGTCTTGCCAGTGAACAAGAACATAGGGGTGTTCGAAACGCGTTTGGCTTCAGAACTTTTGAGTAGAGTGGAAAGCTGTTACTACTGCATCCCGCAATAAACACGGAGTCAAACTCCCCTTGAGTGGCGTCTTCATCGGGGGCAATCTTGTGTTGGTATGTTTAGCGGCTAGTCCAGCCGGGGAGACGCCCTACTGCTGGTGAGCGGTTCTGCAGCGCTTGAAATTCAAGACACCGTGAGACAGGAGAGTCCATTCATTGTGGGACTTGGTAACAGCAGTACGAACAGTTTTGCCTTTTTATTCAACCCACGAGGGTAAGAAACATTTCTTTTAATGTCACGAACGCAGCAGTACCCACAAGGGAGACATGAGACCCACCAGGGTGATTTTAGTTGAAACTTCAAGTACCAGGAGGCAATAGTGCACACGCCCACATGGGCGGGACTTAGTGATTCAAATATGAGTTCCACTATGGCTGCTGTTATTTCGTCTAGCCAGTGAACAAGAACACAGGGGTGTTCGAAACCTGTTTGGCTTCAGAACTTTTGAGTAGAGTGGATAGCTGTTACTACTGCATCCCGCAATAAACAAGGAGTCAAACTCTCCTTGAGTGGCGTCTTCATCGGGGGCAATCTTGTGTTGGTATGTTTAGCGGGTAGTCCAGCTGCGGAGACGCCCTACTGCTGGTGAGCGGTTCTGCGGCGCTTGAAATTCAAGACACCGTGAGACAGGAGAGTCCATTCATTGTGGGACTTGGTAACAGCAGTACGAACAGTTTTGCCTTTTTATTCAACCCAGAAGGGTAAGAAACATTTCTTTTAATGTCACGAACGCAGCAGTACCCACAAGGGAGACATGAGACCCACCAGGGTGATATTAGTGGAAACTTCAAGTACCGGGAGGCAATTGTGCACACGCCCACATGGGCGAGACTTAGTGATTCAAATATGAGTTCCACTATGGCTGCTGTTATTTCGTCTTGCCAGTGAACAAGAACACAGGGGTGTTCGAAACACGTTTGGCTTCAGAACTTTTGAGTAGAGTGGAAAGCTGTTACTACTGTATCCCGCAATAAACACGGAGTCAAACTCTCCTTGAGTGGCGTCTTCATAGGGGGCAATCCTGTGTTGGTATGTTTAGCGGCTAGTCCAGCCGCGGAGACGCCCTACTGCTGGTGAGCGGTTCTGCGGCGCTTGAAATTCAAGACACCGTGAGACAGGAGAGTCTATTCATTGTGGGACTTTGTAACAGCAGTACGAACAGTTTTGCCTTTTTATTCAACCCACGAGGGTAAGAAACATTTCTTTTAATGTCACGAACGCAGCAGTACCCACAAGGGAGACATGAGACCCACCAGGGTGATTTTAGTGGAAACTTCAAGTACCAGGAGGCAATAGTGCACACGCCCACATGGGCGGGACTTAGTGATTCAAATATGAGTTCCACTATGGCTGCTGTTATTTCGTCTTGCCAGTGAACAAGAACATAGGGGTGTTCGAAACACGTTTGGCTTCAGAACTTTTGAGTAGAGTGGAAAGCTGTTACTACTGCATCCCGCAATAAACACGGAGTCAAACTCTCCTTGAGTGGCGTCTTCATCGGGGGCAATCTTGTGTTGGTATGTTTAGCGGCTAGTCCAGCCGGGGAGACGCCCTACTGCTGGTGAGCGGTTCTGCAGCGCTTGAAATTCAAGACACCGTGAGACAGGAGAGTCCATTCATTGTGGGACTTGGTAACAGCAGTACGAACAGTTTTGCCTTTTTATTCAACCCACGAGGGTAAGAAACATTTCTTTTAATGTCACGAACGCAGCAGTGCCCACAAGGGAGACATGAGACCCACCAGGGTGATTTTAGTTGAAACTTCAAGTACCAGGAGGCAATAGTGCACACGCCCACATGGGCGGGACTTAGTGATTCAAATATGAGTTCCACTATGGCTGCTGTTATTTCGTCTAGCCAGTGAACAAGAACACAGGGGTGTTCGAAACCTGTTTGGCTTCAGAACTTTTGAGTAGAGTGGATAGCTGTTACTACTGCATCCCGCAATAAACAAGGAGTCAAACTCTCCTTGAGTGGCGTCTTCATCGGGGGCAATCTTGTGTTGGTATGTTTAGCGGGTAGTCCAGCCGCAGAGACGCCCTACTGCTGGTGAGCGGTTCTGTGGCGCTTGAAATTCAAGACACCGTGAGACAGGAGAGTCCATTCATTGTGGAACTTGGTAACAGCAGTACGAACAGTTTTGCCTTTTTATTCAACCCACAAGGGTAAGAAACATTTCTTTTAATGTCACGAACGCAGCAGTACCCACAAGGGAGACATGAGACCCACCAGGGTGATATTAGTGGAAACTTCAAGTACCGGGAGGCAATTGTGCACACGCCCACATGGGCGAGACTTAGTGATTCAAATATGAGTTCCACTATGGCTGCTGTTATTTCGTCTTGCCAGTGAACAAGAACACAGGGGTGTTCGAAACCTGTTTGGCTTCAGAACTTTTGAGTAGAGTGGATAGCTGTTACTACTGCATCCCGCAATAAACAAGGAGTCAAACTCTCCTTGAGTGGCGTCTTCATCGGGGGCAATCTTGTGTTGGTATGTTTAGCGGGTAGTCCAGCCGCAGAGACGCCCTACTGCTGGTGAGCGGTTCTGTGGCGCTTGAAATTCAAGACACCGTGAGACAGGAGAGTCCATTCATTGTGGAACTTGGTAACAGCAGTACGAACAGTTTTGCCTTTTTATTCAACCCACAAGGGTAAGAAACATTTCTTTTAATGTCACGAACGCAGCAGTACCCACAAGGGAGACATGAGACCCACCAGGGTGATATTAGTGGAAACTTCAAGTACCGGGAGGCAATTGTGCACACGCCCACATGGGCGAGACTTAGTGATTCAAATATGAGTTCCACTATGGCTGCTGTTATTTCGTCTTGCCAGTGAACAAGAACACAGGGGTGTTCGAAACACGTTTGGCTTCAGAACTTTTGAGTAGAGTGGAAAGCTGTTACTACTGTATCCCGCAATAAACACGGAGTCAAACTCTCCTTGAGTGGCGTCTTCATCGGGGGCAATCTTGTGTTGGTATGTTTAGCGGCTAGTCCAGCCGCGGAGACGCCCTACTGCTGGTGAGCGGTTCTGCGGCGCTTGAAATTCAAGACACCGTGAGACAGGAGAGTCTATTCATTGTGGGACTTTGTAACAGCAGTACGAACAGTTTTGCCTTTTTATTCAACCCACGAGGGCAAGAAACATTTCTTTTAATGTCACGAACGCAGCAGTACCCACAAGGGAGACATGAGACCCACCAAGGTGATATTAGTGGAAACTTCAAGTACCAGGAGGCAATAGTGGACACGCCCACATGGGCGGGACTTAGTGATTCAAATATGAGTTCCACTATGGCTGGTGGTATTTCGTCTTGCCAGTGAACAAGAACACAGGGGTGTTCGAAACGCGTTTGGCTTCAGAACTTTTGAGTAGAGTGGAATGCTGTTACTACTGCATCCCGCAATAAACACGGAGTCAAACTCTCCTTGAGTGGCGTCTTCATCGGGGCCAATCTTGTGTTGGTATGTTTAGCGGCTAGTCCAGCCGCGGAGACGCCCTACTGCTGGTGAGCGGTTCTGCGGCGCTTGAAATTCAAGACACCGTGAGACAGGAGAGTCCATTCATTGTGGGACTTGGTAACAGCAGTACGAACAGTTTTGCCTTTTTATTCAACCCACGAGGGTAAGAAACATTTCTTTTAATGTCACGAACGCAGCAGTACCCACAAGGGAGACATGAGACCCACCAGGGTGATTTTAGTGGAAACTTCAAGTACCAGGAGGCAATAGTGCACACGCCCACATGGGCGGGACTTAGTGATTCAAATATGAGTTCCACTATGGCTGCTGTTATTTCGTCTAGCCAGTGAACAAGAACACAGGGGTGTTCGAAACCTGTTTGGCTTCAGAACTTTTGAGTAGAGTGGATAGCTGTTGCTACTGCATCCCGCAATAAACAAGGAGTCAAACTCTCCTTGAGTGGCGTCTTCATCGGGGGCAATCTTGTGTTGGTATGTTTAGCAACTAGTCCAGCCGCGGAGACGCCCTACTGCTGGTGAGCGGTTCTGCGGCGCTTGAAATTCAAGACACCGTGAGACAGGAGAGTCCATTCATTGTGGGACTTGGTAACAGCAGTACGAACAGTTTTGCCTTTTTATTCAACCCACGAGGGTAAGAAACATTTCTTTTAATGTCACGAACGCAGCAGTACCCACAAGGGAGACATGAGTCCCACCAGGGTGATTTTAGTGGAAACTTCAAGTACCAGGAGGCAATAGTGCACACGCCCACATGGGCGGGACTTAGTGATTCAAATATGAGTTCCACTATGGCTGCTGTTATTTCGTCTTGCCAGTGAACAAGAACATAGGGGTGTTCGAAACGCGTTTGGCTTCAGAACTTTTGAGTAGAGTGGAAAGCTGTTACTACTGCATCTCGCAATAAACACGGAGTCAAACTCTCCTTGAGTGGCGTCTTCATCGGGGGCAATCTTGTGTTGGTATGTTTAGCGGCTAGTCCAGCCGCGGAGACGCCCTACTGCTGGTGAGCGGTTCTGCGGCGCTTGAAATTCAAGACACCGTGAGACAGGAGAGTCCATTCATTGTGGGACTTGGTAACAGCAGTACGAACAGTTTTGCCTTTTTATTCAACCCACGAGGGTAAGAAACATTTCTTTTAATGTCACGAACGCAGCAGTACCCACAAGGGAGACATGAGACCCACCAGTGTGATATTAGTGGAAACTTCAAGTACCAGGAGGCAATTGTGCACACGCCCACATGGGCGAGACTTAGTGATTCAAATATGAGTTCCACTATGGTTGCTGTTATTTCGTCTTGCCAGTGAACAAGAACACAGGGGTGTTCGAAACACGTTTGGCTTCAGAACTTTTGAGTAGAGTGGAAAGCTGTTACTACTGTATCCCGCAATAAACACAGAGTCAAACTCTCCTTGAGTGGCGTCTTCATCGGGGGCAATCTTGTGTTGGTATGATTAGCGGCTAGTCCAGCTGCGGAGACGCCCTACTGCTGGTGAGCGGTTCTGCGGCGCTTGAAATTCAAGACACCGTGAGACAGGACAGTCTATTCATTGTGGGACTTTGTAACAGCAGTACGAACAGTTTTGCCTTTTTATTCAACCCACGAGGGCAAAAAACATTTCTTTTAATGTCACGAACGCAGCAGTACCCACAAGGGAGACATGAGACCCACCAGGGTGATATTAGTGGAAACTTCAAGTACCAGGAGGTAATAGTGCACACGCCCACATGGGCGGGACTTAGTGATTCAAATATGAGTTCCACTATGGCTGCTGTTATTTCGTCTTGCCAGTGAACAAGAACATAGGGGTGTTCGAAACGCGTTTGGCTTCAGAACTTTTGAGTAGAGTGGAAAGCTGTTACTACTGCATCCCGCAATAAACACGGAGTCAAACTCTCCTTGAGTGGCGTCTTCATCGGGGGCAATCTTGTGTTGGTATGTTTAGCGGCTAGTCCAGCCCCGGAGACGCCCTACTGCTGGTGAGCGGTTCTGCGGCGCTTGAAATTCAAGACACCGTGAGACAGGAGAGTCCATTCATTGTGGGACTTGGTAGCAGCAGTACGAACAGTTTTGCCTTTTTATTCAACCCACGAGGGTAAGAAACATTTTTTTTAATGTCACGAACGCAGCAGTACCCACAAGGGAGACATGAGACCCACCAGGGTGATTTTAGTGGAAACTTCAAGTACCAGGAGGCAATAGTGCACACGCCCACATGGGCGGGACTTAGTGATTCAAATATGAGTTCCACTATGGCTGCTGTTATTTCGTCTAGCCAGTGAACAAGAACTAAGGGGTGTTCGAAACCTGTTTGGCTTCAGACCTTTTGAGTAGAGTGGAAAGCTGTTACTACTGCATCCCGCAATAAACACGGAGTCAAACTCTCCTGTAGTGGCGTCTTCATCGGGGGCAATCTTGTGTTGGTATGTTCAGTGGCTAGTCCAGCCGCGGAGACGCCCTACTGCTGGTGAGCGGTTCTGTGGCGCTTGAAATTCAAGACACCGTGAGACAGGAGAGTCCATTCATTGTGGGACTTGGTAACAGCAGTACGAACAGTTTTGCCTTTTTATTCAACCCACGAGGGTAAGAAACATTTCTTTTAATGTCACGAACGCAGCAGTACCCACAAGGGAGACATGAGTCCCACCAGGGTGATTTTAGTGGAAACTTCAAGTACCAGGAGGCAATAGTGCACACGCCCACATGGGCGGGACTTAGTGATTCAAATATGAGTTCCACTATGGCTGCTGTTATTTCGTCTTGCCAGTGAACAAGAACATAGGGGTGTTCGAAACGCGTTTGGCTTCAGAACTTTTGAGTAGAGTGGAAAGCTGTTACTACTGCATCCCGCAATAAACACGGAGTCAAACTCTTCTTGAGTGGCGTCTTCATCGGGGGCAATCTTGTGTTGGTATGTTTAGCGGCTAGTCCAGCCGCGGAGACGCCCTACTGCTGGTGAGCGGTTCTGCGGCGCTTGAAATTCAAGACACCGTGAGACAGGAGAGTCCATTCATTGTGGGACTTGGTAACAGCAGTACGAACAGTTTTGCCTTTTTATTCAACCCACGAGGGTAAGAAACATTTCTTTTAATGTCACGAACGCAGCAGTACCCACAAGGGAGACATGAGACCCACCAGGGTGATATTAGTGGAAACTTCAAGTACCAGGAGGCAATTGTGCACACGCCCACATGGGCGAGACTTAGTGATTCAAATATGAGTTCCACTATGGTTGCTGTTATTTCGTCTTGCCAGTGAACAAGAACACAGGGGTGTTCGAAACACGTTTGGCTTCAGAACTTTTGAGTAGAGTGGAAAGCTGTTACTACTGTATCCCGCAATAAACACAGAGTCAAACTCTCCTTGAGTGGCGTCTTCATCGGGGGCAATCTTGTGTTGGTATGATTAGCGGCTAGTCCAGCCGCGGAGACGCCCTACTGCTGGTGAGCGGTTCTGCGGCCCTCGAAATTCAAGACACCGTGAGACAGGAGAGTCTATTCATTGTGGGACTTTGTAAAAGCAGTACGAACAGTTTTGCCTTTTTATTCAACCCACGAGGGCAAGAAACATTTCTTTTAATGTCACGAACGCAGCAGTACCCACAAGGGAGACATGAGACCCACCAGGGTGATATTAGTGGAAACTTCAAGTACCAGGAGGTAATAGTGCACACGCCCACATGGGCGGGACTTAGTGATTCAAATATGAGTTCCACTATGGCTGCTGTTATTTCGTCTTGCCCGTGAACAAGAACACAGGGGTGTTCGAAACGCGTTTGGCTTCAGAACTTTTGAGTAGAGTGGAAAGCTGTTTCTACTGCATCCCGCAATAAACACGGAGTCAAACTCTCCTTGAGTGGCGTCTTCATCGGGGGCAATCTTGTGTTGGTATGTTTAGCTGCTAGTCCAGCCGCGGAGACGCCCTACTGCTGGTGAGCGGTTCTGCGGCGCTTGAAATTCAAGACACCGTGAGACAGGAGAGTCCATTTATTGTGGGACTTGGTAACAGCAGTACGAACAGTTTTGCCTTTTTATTCAACCCACGAGGGTAAGAAACATTTCTTTTAATGTCACGAACGCAGCAGTACCCACAAGGGAGACATGAGACCCACCAGGGTGATTTTAGTGGAAACTTCAAGTACCAGGAGGCAATAGTGCACACGCCCACATGGGCGGGACTTAGTGATTCAAATATGAGTTCCACTATGGCTGCTGTTATTTCGTCTAGCCAGTGAACAAGAACTAAGGGGTGTTCGAAAACTGTTTGGCTTCAGACCTTTTGAGTAGAGTGGAAAGCTGTTACTACTGCATCCCGCAATAAACACGGAGTCAAACTCTCCTTGAGTGGCGTCATCATCGGGGGCAATCTTGTGTTGGTATGTTCAGTGGCTAGTCCAGCCGCGGAGACGCCCTACTGCTGGTGAGCGGTTCTGTGGCGCTTGAAATTCAAGACACCGTGAGACAGGAGAGTCCATTCATTGTGGGACTTGGTAACAGCAGTACGAACAGTTTTGCCTTTTTATTCAACCCACGAGGGTAAGAAACATTTCTTTTAATGTCACGAACGCAGCAGTACCCACAAGGGAGACATGAGACCCACCAGGGTGATATTAGTGGAAACTTCAAGTACCAGGAGGCAATTGTGCACACGCCCACATGGGCGAGACTTAGTGATTCAAATATGAGTTCCACTATGGCTGCTGTTATTTCGTCTTGCCAGTGAACAAGAACACAGGGGTGTTCGAAACACGTTTGGCTTCAGAACTTTTGAGTAGAGTGGAAAGCTGTTACTACTGTATCCCGCAATAAACACAGAGTCAAACTCTCCTTGAGTGGCGTCTTCATCGGGGGCAATCTTGTGTTGGTATGTTTAGCGGCTAGTCCAGCCGCGGAGACGCCCTACTGCTGGTGAGCGGTTCTGCGGCGCTTGAAATTCAAGACACCGTGAGACAGGAGAGTCCATTCATTGTGGGACTTGGTAGCAGCAGTACGAACAGTTTTGCCTTTTTATTCAACCCACGAGGGTAAGAAACATTTCTTTGAATGTCACGAACGCAGCAGTACCCACAAGGGAGACATGAGACCCACCGGGGTGATTTTAGTGAAAACTTCAAGTACCAGGAGGCAATAGTGCACACGCCCACATGGGCGGGACTTAGTGATTCAAATATGAGTTCCACTATGGCTGCTGTTATTTCGTCTAGCCAGTGAACAAGAACTAAGGGGTGTTCGAAACCTGTTTGGCTTCAGACCTTTTGAGTAGAGTGGAAAGCTGTTACTACTGCATCCCGCAATAAACACGGAGTCAAACTCTCCTTGAGTGGCGTCTTCATCGGGGGCAATCTTGTGTTGGTATGTTCAGTGGCTAGTCCAGCCGCGGAGACGCCCTACTGCTGGTGAGCGGTTCTGTGGCGCTTGAAATTCAAGACACCGTGAGACAGGAGAGTCCATTCATTGTGGGACTTGGTAACAGCAGTACGAACAGTTTTGCCTTTTTATTCAACCCACGAGGGTAAGAAACATTTCTTTTAATGTCACGAACGCAGCAGTACCCACAAGGGAGACATGAGACCCACCAGGGTGATATTAGTGGAAACTTCGAGAACCAGGAGGCAATTGTGCACACGCCCACATGGGCGAGACTTAGTGATTCAAATATGAGTTCCACTATGGCTGCTGTTATTTCGTCTTGCCAGTGAACAAGAACACAGGGGTGTTCGAAACACGTTTGGCTTCAGAACTTTTGAGTAGAGTGGAAAGCTGTTACTACTGTATCCCGCAATAAACACAGAGTCAAACTCTCCTTGAGTGGCGTCTTCATCGGGGGCAATCTTGTGTTGGTATGTTTAGCGGCTAGTCCAGCCGCGGAGACGCCCTACTGCTGGTGAGCGGTTCTGCGGCGCTTGAAATTCAAGACACCGTGAGACAGGAGAGTCTATTCATTGTGGGACTTTGTAACAGCAGTACGAACAGTTTTGCCTTTTTATTCAACCCACGAGGGCAAGAAACATTTCTTTTAATGTCACGAACGCAGCAGTACCCACAAGGGAGACATGAGACCCACCAGGGTGATTTTAGTGGAAACTTCAAGTACCAGGAGGCAATAGTGCACACGCCCACATGGGCGGGACTTAGTGATTCAAATATGAGTTCCACTATGGCTGGTGGTATTTCGTCTTGCCAGTGAACAAGAACACAGGGGTGTTCGAAACGCGTTGGGCTTCAGAACTTTTGAGTAGAGTGGAAAGCTGTTACTACTGCATCCCGCAATAAACACGGAGTCAAACTCTCCTTGAGTGGCGTCTTCATCGGGGGCAATCTTGTGTTGGTATGTTTAGCGGCTAGTCCAGCCGCAGAGACGCCCTACTGCTGGTGAGCGGTTCTGCGGCGCTTGAAATTCAAGACACCGTGAGACAGGAGAGTCCATTCATTGTGGGACTTGTTAACAGCAGTACGAACAGTTTTGCCTTTTTATTCAACCCACGAGGGTAAGAAACATTTCTTTTAATGTCACGAACGCAGCAGTACCCACAAGGGAGACATGAGACCCACCAGGGTGATTTTAGTGGAAACTTCAAGTACCAGGAGGCAATAGTGCACACGCCCACATGGGCGGGACTTAGTGATTCAAATATGAGTTCCACTATGGCTGCTGTTATTTCGTCTAGCCAGTGAACAAGAACACAGGGGTGTTCGAAACCTGTTTGGCTTCAGAACTTTTGAGTAGAGTGGAAAGCTGTTACTACTGCATCCCGCAATAAACACGGAGTCAAACTCTCCTTGAGTGGCGTCTTCATCGGGGGCAATCTTGTGTTGGTATGTTTAGTGGCTAGTCCAGCCGCGGAGACGCCCTACTGCTGGTGAGCGGTTCTGTGGCGCTTGAAATTCAAGACACCGTGAGACAGGAGAGTCCATTCTTTGTGGGACTTGGTAACAGCAGTACGAACAGTTTTGCCTTTTTATTCAACCCACGAGGGTAAGAAACATTTCTTTTAATGTCACGAACGCAGCAGTACCCACAAGGGAGACATGAGACCCACCAGGGTGATATTAGTGGAAACTTCAAGTACCAGGAGGCAATTGTGCACACGCCCACATGGGCGAGACTTAGTGATTCAAATATGAGTTCCACTATGGCTGCTGTTATTTCGTCTTGCCAGTGAACAAGAACACAGGGGTGTTCGAAACACGTTTGGCTTCAGAACTTTTGAGTAGAGTGGAAAGCTGTTACTACTGTATCCCGCAATAAACACAGAGTCAAACTCTCCTTGAGTGGCGTCTTCATCGGGGGCAATCTTGTGTTGGTATGTTTAGCGGCTAGTCCAGCCGCGGAGACGCCCTACTGCTGGTGAGCGGTTCTGCGGCGCTTGAAATTCAAGACACCGTGAGACAGGAGAGTCTATTCATTGTGGGACTTTGTAACAGCAGTACGAACAGTTTTGCCTTTTTATTCAACCCACGAGGGCAAGAAACATTTCTTTTAATGTCACGAACGCAGCAGTACCCACAAGGGAGACATGAGACCCACCAAGGTGATATTAGTGGAAACTTCAAGTACCAGGAGGCAATAGTGCACACGCCCACATGGGCGGGACTTAGTGATTCAAATTGAGTTCCACTATGGCTGCTGTTATTTCGTCTTGCCAGTGAACAAGAACATAGGGGTGTTCGAAACGCGTTTGGCTTCAGAACTTTTGAGTAGAGTGGAAAGCTGTTACTACTGCATCCCGCAATAAACACGGAGTCAAACCCTCCTTGAGTGGCGTCTTCATCGGGGGCAATCTTGTGTTGGTATGTTTAGCGGCTAGTCCAGCCGCGGAGATGCCCTACTGCTGGTGAGCGGTTCTGCGGCGCTTGAAATTCAAGACACCGTGAGACAGGAGAGTCCATTCATTGTGGGACTTGGTAACAGCAGTACGAACAGTTTTGCCTTTTTATTCAACCCACGAGGGTAAGAAACATTTCTTTTAATGTCACGAACGCAGCAGTACCCACAAGGGAGACATGAGACCCACCAGGGTGATTTTAGTGGAAACTTCAAGTACCAGGAGGCAATAGTGCACACGCCCACATGGGCGGGACTTAGTGATTCAAATATGAGTTCCACTATGGCTGCTGTTATTTCGTCTTGCCAGTGAACAAGAACATAGGGGTGTTCGAAACGCGTTTGGCTTCAGAACTTTTGAGTAGAGTGGAAAGCTGTTACTACTGCATCCCGCAATAAACACGGAGTCAAACTCCCCTTGAGTGGCGTCTTCATCGGGGGCAATCTTGTGTTGGTATGTTTAGCGGCTAGTCCAGCCGGGGAGACGCCCTACTGCTGGTGAGCGGTTCTGCAGCGCTTGAAATTCAAGACACCGTGAGACAGGAGAGTCCATTCATTGTGGGACTTGGTAACAGCAGTACGAACAGTTTTGCCTTTTTATTCAACCCACGAGGGTAAGAAACATTTCTTTTAATGTCACGAACGCAGCAGTACCCACAAGGGAGACATGAGACCCACCAGGGTGATTTTAGTTGAAACTTCAAGTACCAGGAGGCAATAGTGCACACGCCCACATGGGCGGGACTTAGTGATTCAAATATGAGTTCCACTATGGCTGCTGTTATTTCGTCTAGCCAGTGAACAAGAACACAGGGGTGTTCGAAACCTGTTTGGCTTCAGAACTTTTGAGTAGAGTGGATAGCTGTTACTACTGCATCCCGCAATAAACAAGGAGTCAAACTCTCCTTGAGTGGCGTCTTCATCGGGGGCAATCTTGTGTTGGTATGTTTAGCGGGTAGTCCAGCTGCGGAGACGCCCTACTGCTGGTGAGCGGTTCTGCGGCGCTTGAAATTCAAGACACCGTGAGACAGGAGAGTCCATTCATTGTGGGACTTGGTAACAGCAGTACGAACAGTTTTGCCTTTTTATTCAACCCAGAAGGGTAAGAAACATTTCTTTTAATGTCACGAACGCAGCAGTACCCACAAGGGAGACATGAGACCCACCAGGGTGATATTAGTGGAAACTTCAAGTACCGGGAGGCAATTGTGCACACGCCCACATGGGCGAGACTTAGTGATTCAAATATGAGTTCCACTATGGCTGCTGTTATTTCGTCTTGCCAGTGAACAAGAACACAGGGGTGTTCGAAACACGTTTGGCTTCAGAACTTTTGAGTAGAGTGGAAAGCTGTTACTACTGTATCCCGCAATAAACACGGAGTCAAACTCTCCTTGAGTGGCGTCTTCATAGGGGGCAATCCTGTGTTGGTATGTTTAGCGGCTAGTCCAGCCGCGGAGACGCCCTACTGCTGGTGAGCGGTTCTGCGGCGCTTGAAATTCAAGACACCGTGAGACAGGAGAGTCTATTCATTGTGGGACTTTGTAACAGCAGTACGAACAGTTTTGCCTTTTTATTCAACCCACGAGGGTAAGAAACATTTCTTTTAATGTCACGAACGCAGCAGTACCCACAAGGGAGACATGAGACCCACCAGGGTGATTTTAGTGGAAACTTCAAGTACCAGGAGGCAATAGTGCACACGCCCACATGGGCGGGACTTAGTGATTCAAATATGAGTTCCACTATGGCTGCTGTTATTTCGTCTTGCCAGTGAACAAGAACATAGGGGTGTTCGAAACACGTTTGGCTTCAGAACTTTTGAGTAGAGTGGAAAGCTGTTACTACTGCATCCCGCAATAAACACGGAGTCAAACTCTCCTTGAGTGGCGTCTTCATCGGGGGCAATCTTGTGTTGGTATGTTTAGCGGCTAGTCCAGCCGGGGAGACGCCCTACTGCTGGTGAGCGGTTCTGCAGCGCTTGAAATTCAAGACACCGTGAGACAGGAGAGTCCATTCATTGTGGGACTTGGTAACAGCAGTACGAACAGTTTTGCCTTTTTATTCAACCCACGAGGGTAAGAAACATTTCTTTTAATGTCACGAACGCAGCAGTGCCCACAAGGGAGACATGAGACCCACCAGGGTGATTTTAGTTGAAACTTCAAGTACCAGGAGGCAATAGTGCACACGCCCACATGGGCGGGACTTAGTGATTCAAATATGAGTTCCACTATGGCTGCTGTTATTTCGTCTAGCCAGTGAACAAGAACACAGGGGTGTTCGAAACCTGTTTGGCTTCAGAACTTTTGAGTAGAGTGGATAGCTGTTACTACTGCATCCCGCAATAAACAAGGAGTCAAACTCTCCTTGAGTGGCGTCTTCATCGGGGGCAATCTTGTGTTGGTATGTTTAGCGGGTAGTCCAGCCGCAGAGACGCCCTACTGCTGGTGAGCGGTTCTGTGGCGCTTGAAATTCAAGACACCGTGAGACAGGAGAGTCCATTCATTGTGGAACTTGGTAACAGCAGTACGAACAGTTTTGCCTTTTTATTCAACCCACAAGGGTAAGAAACATTTCTTTTAATGTCACGAACGCAGCAGTACCCACAAGGGAGACATGAGACCCACCAGGGTGATATTAGTGGAAACTTCAAGTACCGGGAGGCAATTGTGCACACGCCCACATGGGCGAGACTTAGTGATTCAAATATGAGTTCCACTATGGCTGCTGTTATTTCGTCTTGCCAGTGAACAAGAACACAGGGGTGTTCGAAACACGTTTGGCTTCAGAACTTTTGAGTAGAGTGGAAAGCTGTTACTACTGTATCCCGCAATAAACACGGAGTCAAACTCTCCTTGAGTGGCGTCTTCATCGGGGGCAATCTTGTGTTGGTATGTTTAGCGGCTAGTCCAGCCGCGGAGACGCCCTACTGCTGGTGAGCGGTTCTGCGGCGCTTGAAATTCAAGACACCGTGAGACAGGAGAGTCTATTCATTGTGGGACTTTGTAACAGCAGTACGAACAGTTTTGCCTTTTTATTCAACCCACGAGGGCAAGAAACATTTCTTTTAATGTCACGAACGCAGCAGTACCCACAAGGGAGACATGAGACCCACCAAGGTGATATTAGTGGAAACTTCAAGTACCAGGAGGCAATAGTGGACACGCCCACATGGGCGGGACTTAGTGATTCAAATATGAGTTCCACTATGGCTGGTGGTATTTCGTCTTGCCAGTGAACAAGAACACAGGGGTGTTCGAAACGCGTTTGGCTTCAGAACTTTTGAGTAGAGTGGAATGCTGTTACTACTGCATCCCGCAATAAACACGGAGTCAAACTCTCCTTGAGTGGCGTCTTCATCGGGGCCAATCTTGTGTTGGTATGTTTAGCGGCTAGTCCAGCCGCGGAGACGCCCTACTGCTGGTGAGCGGTTCTGCGGCGCTTGAAATTCAAGACACCGTGAGACAGGAGAGTCCATTCATTGTGGGACTTGGTAACAGCAGTACGAACAGTTTTGCCTTTTTATTCAACCCACGAGGGTAAGAAACATTTCTTTTAATGTCACGAACGCAGCAGTACCCACAAGGGAGACATGAGACCCACCAGGGTGATTTTAGTGGAAACTTCAAGTACCAGGAGGCAATAGTGCACACGCCCACATGGGCGGGACTTAGTGATTCAAATATGAGTTCCACTATGGCTGCTGTTATTTCGTCTAGCCAGTGAACAAGAACACAGGGGTGTTCGAAACCTGTTTGGCTTCAGAACTTTTGAGTAGAGTGGATAGCTGTTGCTACTGCATCCCGCAATAAACAAGGAGTCAAACTCTCCTTGAGTGGCGTCTTCATCGGGGGCAATCTTGTGTTGGTATGTTTAGCAACTAGTCCAGCCGCGGAGACGCCCTACTGCTGGTGAGCGGTTCTGCGGCGCTTGAAATTCAAGACACCGTGAGACAGGAGAGTCCATTCATTGTGGGACTTGGTAACAGCAGTACGAACAGTTTTGCCTTTTTATTCAACCCACGAGGGTAAGAAACATTTCTTTTAATGTCACGAACGCAGCAGTACCCACAAGGGAGACATGAGTCCCACCAGGGTGATTTTAGTGGAAACTTCTAGTACCAGGAGGCAATAGTGCACACGCCCACATGGGCGGGACTTAGTGATTCAAATATGAGTTCCACTATGGCTGCTGTTATTTCGTCTTGCCAGTGAACAAGAACATAGGGGTGTTCGAAACGCGTTTGGCTTCAGAACTTTTGAGTAGAGTGGAAAGCTGTTACTACTGCATCTCGCAATAAACACGGAGTCAAACTCTCCTTGAGTGGCGTCTTCATCGGGGGCAATCTTGTGTTGGTATGTTTAGCGGCTAGTCCAGCCGCGGAGACGCCCTACTGCTGGTGAGCGGTTCTGCGGCGCTTGAAATTCAAGACACCGTGAGACAGGAGAGTCCATTCATTGTGGGACTTGGTAACAGCAGTACGAACAGTTTTGCCTTTTTATTCAACCCACGAGGGTAAGAAACATTTCTTTTAATGTCACGAACGCAGCAGTACCCACAAGGGAGACATGAGACCCACCAGTGTGATATTAGTGGAAACTTCAAGTACCAGGAGGCAATTGTGCACACGCCCACATGGGCGAGACTTAGTGATTCAAATATGAGTTCCACTATGGTTGCTGTTATTTCGTCTTGCCAGTGAACAAGAACACAGGGGTGTTCGAAACACGTTTGGCTTCAGAACTTTTGAGTAGAGTGGAAAGCTGTTACTACTGTATCCCGCAATAAACACAGAGTCAAACTCTCCTTGAGTGGCGTCTTCATCGGGGGCAATCTTGTGTTGGTATGATTAGCGGCTAGTCCAGCCGCGGAGACGCCCTACTGCTGGTGAGCGGTTCTGCGGCGCTTGAAATTCAAGACACCGTGAGACAGGACAGTCTATTCATTGTGGGACTTTGTAACAGCAGTACGAACAGTTTTGCCTTTTTATTCAACCCACGAGGGCAAAAAACATTTCTTTTAATGTCACGAACGCAGCAGTACCCACAAGGGAGACATGAGACCCACCAGGGTGATATTAGTGGAAACTTCAAGTACCAGGAGGTAATAGTGCACACGCCCACATGGGCGGGACTTAGTGATTCAAATATGAGTTCCACTATGGCTGCTGTTATTTCGTCTTGCCAGTGAACAAGAACATAGGGGTGTTCGAAACGCGTTTGGCTTCAGAACTTTTGAGTAGAGTGGAAAGCTGTTACTACTGCATCCCGCAATAAACACGGAGTCAAACTCTCCTTGAGTGGCGTCTTCATCGGGGGCAATCTTGTGTTGGTATGTTTAGCGGCTAGTCCAGCCCCGGAGACGCCCTACTGCTGGTGAGCGGTTCTGCGGCGCTTGAAATTCAAGACACCGTGAGACACGAGAGTCCATTCATTGTGGGACTTGGTAGCAGCAGTACGAACAGTTTTGCCTTTTTATTCAACCCACGAGGGTAAGAAACATTTTTTTTAATGTCACGAACGCAGCAGTACCCACAAGGGAGACATGAGACCCACCAGGGTGATTTTAGTGGAAACTTCAAGTACCAGGAGGCAATAGTGCACACGCCCACATGGGCGGGACTTAGTGATTCAAATATGAGTTCCACTATGGCTGCTGTTATTTCGTCTAGCCAGTGAACAAGAACTAAGGGGTGTTCGAAACCTGTTTGGCTTCAGACCTTTTGAGTAGAGTGGAAAGCTGTTACTACTGCATCCCGCAATAAACACGGAGTCAAACTCTCCTGTAGTGGCGTCTTCATCGGGGGCAATCTTGTGTTGGTATGTTCAGTGGCTAGTCCAGCCGCGGAGACGCCCTACTGCTGGTGAGCGGTTCTGTGGCGCTTGAAATTCAAGACACCGTGAGACAGGAGAGTCCATTCATTGTGGGACTTGGTAACAGCAGTACGAACAGTTTTGCCTTTTTATTCAACCCACGAGGGTAAGAAACATTTCTTTTAATGTCACGAACGCAGCAGTACCCACAAGGGAGACATGAGTCCCACCAGGGTGATTTTAGTGGAAACTTCAAGTACCAGGAGGCAATAGTGCACACGCCCACATGGGCGGGACTTAGTGATTCAAATATGAGTTCCACTATGGCTGCTGTTATTTCGTCTTGCCAGTGAACAAGAACATAGGGGTGTTCGAAACGCGTTTGGCTTCAGAACTTTTGAGTAGAGTGGAAAGCTGTTACTACTGCATCCCGCAATAAACACGGAGTCAAACTCTTCTTGAGTGGCGTCTTCATCGGGGGCAATCTTGTGTTGGTATGTTTAGCGGCTAGTCCAGCCGCGGAGACGCCCTACTGCTGGTGAGCGGTTCTGCGGCGCTTGAAATTCAAGACACCGTGAGACAGGAGAGTCCATTCATTGTGGGACTTGGTAACAGCAGTACGAACAGTTTTGCCTTTTTATTCAACCCACGAGGGTAAGAAACATTTCTTTTAATGTCACGAACGCAGCAGTACCCACAAGGGAGACATGAGACCCACCAGGGTGATATTAGTGGAAACTTCAAGTACCAGGAGGCAATTGTGCACACGCCCACATGGGCGAGACTTAGTGATTCAAATATGAGTTCCACTATGGTTGCTGTTATTTCGTCTTGCCAGTGAACAAGAACACAGGGGTGTTCGAAACACGTTTGGCTTCAGAACTTTTGAGTAGAGTGGAAAGCTGTTACTACTGTATCCCGCAATAAACACAGAGTCAAACTCTCCTTGAGTGGCGTCTTCATCGGGGGCAATCTTGTGTTGGTATGATTAGCGGCTAGTCCAGCCGCGGAGACGCCCTACTGCTGGTGAGCGGTTCTGCGGCCCTCGAAATTCAAGACACCGTGAGACAGGAGAGTCTATTCATTGTGGGACTTTGTAAAAGCAGTACGAACAGTTTTGCCTTTTTATTCAACCCACGAGGGCAAGAAACATTTCTTTTAATGTCACGAACGCAGCAGTACCCACAAGGGAGACATGAGACCCACCAGGGTGATATTAGTGGAAACTTCAAGTACCAGGAGGTAATAGTGCACACGCCCACATGGGCGGGACTTAGTGATTCAAATATGAGTTCCACTATGGCTGCTGTTATTTCGTCTTGCCCGTGAACAAGAACACAGGGGTGTTCGAAACGCGTTTGGCTTCAGAACTTTTGAGTAGAGTGGAAAGCTGTTTCTACTGCATCCCGCAATAAACACGGAGTCAAACTCTCCTTGAGTGGCGTCTTCATCGGGGGCAATCTTGTGTTGGTATGTTTAGCTGCTAGTCCAGCCGCGGAGACGCCCTACTGCTGGTGAGCGGTTCTGCGGCGCTTGAAATTCAAGACACCGTGAGACAGGAGAGTCCATTTATTGTGGGACTTGGTAACAGCAGTACGAACAGTTTTGCCTTTTTATTCAACCCACGAGGGTAAGAAACATTTCTTTTAATGTCACGAACGCAGCAGTACCCACAAGGGAGACATGAGACCCACCAGGGTGATTTTAGTGGAAACTTCAAGTACCAGGAGGCAATAGTGCACACGCCCACATGGGCGGGACTTAGTGATTCAAATATGAGTTCCACTATGGCTGCTGTTATTTCGTCTAGCCAGTGAACAAGAACTAAGGGGTGTTCGAAAACTGTTTGGCTTCAGACCTTTTGAGTAGAGTGGAAAGCTGTTACTACTGCATCCCGCAATAAACACGGAGTCAAACTCTCCTTGAGTGGCGTCTTCATCGGGGGCAATCTTGTGTTGGTATGTTCAGTGGCTAGTCCAGCCGCGGAGACGCCCTACTGCTGGTGAGCGGTTCTGTGGCGCTTGAAATTCAAGACACCGTGAGACAGGAGAGTCCATTCATTGTGGGACTTGGTAACAGCAGTACGAACAGTTTTGCCTTTTTATTCAACCCACGAGGGTAAGAAACATTTCTTTTAATGTCACGAACGCAGCAGTACCCACAAGGGAGACATGAGACCCACCAGGGTGATATTAGTGGAAACTTCAAGTACCAGGAGGCAATTGTGCACACGCCCACATGGGCGAGACTTAGTGATTCAAATATGAGTTCCACTATGGCTGCTGTTATTTCGTCTTGCCAGTGAACAAGAACACAGGGGTGTTCGAAACACGTTTGGCTTCAGAACTTTTGAGTAGAGTGGAAAGCTGTTACTACTGTATCCCGCAATAAACACAGAGTCAAACTCTCCTTGAGTGGCGTCTTCATCGGGGGCAATCTTGTGTTGGTATGTTTAGCGGCTAGTCCAGCCGCGGAGACGCCCTACTGCTGGTGAGCGGTTCTGCGGCGCTTGAAATTCAAGACACCGTGAGACAGGAGACTCCATTCATTGTGGGACTTGGTAGCAGCAGTACGAACAGTTTTGCCTTTTTATTCAACCCACGAGGGTAAGAAACATTTCTTTGAATGTCACGAACGCAGCAGTACCCACAAGGGAGACATGAGACCCACCGGGGTGATTTTAGTGAAAACTTCAAGTACCTGGAGGCAATAGTGCACACGCCCACATGGGCGGGACTTAGTGATTCAAATATGAGTTCCACTATGGCTGCTGTTATTTCGTCTAGCCAGTGAACAAGAACTAAGGGGTGTTCGAAACCTGTTTGGCTTCTGACCTTTTGAGTAGAGTGGAAAGCTGTTACTACTGCATCCCGCAATAAACACGGAGTCAAACTCTCCTTGAGTGGCGTCTTCATCGGGGGCAATCTTGTGTTGGTATGTTCAGTGGCTAGTCCAGCCGCGGAGACGCCCTACTGCTGGTGAGCGGTTCTGTGGCGCTTGAAATTCAAGACACCGTGAGACAGGAGAGTCCATTGATTGTGGGACTTGGTAACAGCAGTACGAACAGTTTTGCCTTTTTATTCAACCCACGAGGGTAAGAAACATTTCTTTTAATGTCACGAACGCAGCAGTACCCACAAGGGAGACATGAGACCCACCAGGGTGATATTAGTGGAAACTTCGAGTACCAGGAGGCAATTGTGCACACGCCCACATGGGCGAGACTTAGTGATTCAAATATGAGTTCCACTATGGCTGCTGTTATTTCGTCTTGCCAGTGAACAAGAACACAGGGGTGTTCGAAACACGTTTGGCTTCAGAACTTTTGAGTAGAGTGGAAAGCTGTTACTACTGTATCCCGCAATAAACACAGAGTCAAACTCTCCTTGAGTGGCGTCTTCATCGGGGGCAATCTTGTGTTGGTATGTTTAGCGGCTAGTCCAGCCGCGGAGACGCCCTACTGCTGGTGAGCGGTTCTGCGGCGCTTGAAATTCAAGACACCGTGAGACAGGAGAGTCTATTCATTGTGGGACTTTGTAACAGCAGTACGAACAGTTTTGCCTTTTTATTCAACCCACGAGGGCAAGAAACATTTCTTTTAATGTCACGAACGCAGCAGTACCCACAAGGGAGACATGAGACCCACCAGGGTGATTTTAGTGGAAACTTCAAGTACCAGGAGGCAATAGTGCACACGCCCACATGGGCGGGACTTAGTGATTCAAATATGAGTTCCACTATGGCTGGTGGTATTTCGTCTTGCCAGTGAACAAGAACACAGGGGTGTTCGAAACGCGTTGGGCTTCAGAACTTTTGAGTAGAGTGGAAAGCTGTTACTACTGCATCCCGCAATAAACACGGAGTCAAACTCTCCTTGAGTGGCGTCTTCATCGGGGGCAATCTTGTGTTGGTATGTTTAGCGGCTAGTCCAGCCGCAGAGACGCCCTACTGCTGGTGAGCGGTTCTGCGGCGCTTGAAATTCAAGACACCGTGAGACAGGAGAGTCCATTCATTGTGGGACTTGTTAACAGCAGTACGAACAGTTTTGCCTTTTTATTCAACCCACGAGGGTAAGAAACATTTCTTTTAATGTCACGAACGCAGCAGTACCCACAAGGGAGACATGAGACCCACCAGGGTGATTTTAGTGGAAACTTCAAGTACCAGGAGGCAATAGTGCACACGCCCACATGGGCGGGACTTAGTGATTCAAATATGAGTTCCACTATGGCTGCTGGTATTTCGTCTAGCCAGTGAACAAGAACACAGGGGTGTTCGAAACCTGTTTGGCTTCAGAACTTTTGAGTAGAGTGGAAAGCTGTTACTACTGCATCCCGCAATAAACACGGAGTCAAACTCTCCTTGAGTGGCGTCTTCATCGGGGGCAATCTTGTGTTGGTATGTTTAGTGGCTAGTCCAGCCGCGGAGACGCCCTACTGCTGGTGAGCGGTTCTGTGGCGCTTGAAATTCAAGACACCGTGAGACAGGAGAGTCCATTCTTTGTGGGACTTGGTAACAGCAGTACGAACAGTTTTGCCTTTTTATTCAACCCACGAGGGTAAGAAACATTTCTTTTAATGTCACGAACGCAGCAGTACCCACAAGGGAGACATGAGACCCACCAGGGTGATATTAGTGGAAACTTCAAGTACCAGGAGGCAATTGTGCACACGCCCACATGGGCGAGACTTAGTGATTCAAATATGAGTTCCACTATGGCTGCTGTTATTTCGTCTTGCCAGTGAACAAGAACACAGGGGTGTTCGAAACACGTTTGGCTTCAGAACTTTTGAGTAGAGTGGAAAGCTGTTACTACTGTATCCCGCAATAAACACAGAGTCAAACTCTCCTTGAGTGGCGTCTTCATCGGGGGCAATCTTGTGTTGGTATGTTTAGCGGCTAGTCCAGCCGCGGAGACGCCCTACTGCTGGTGAGCGGTTCTGCGGCGCTTGAAATTCAAGACACCGTGAGACAGGAGAGTCTATTCATTGTGGGACTTTGTAACAGCAGTACGAACAGTTTTGCCTTTTTATTCAACCCACGAGGGCAAGAAACATTTCTTTTAATGTCACGAACGCAGCAGTACCCACAAGGGAGACATGAGACCCACCAAGGTGATATTAGTGGAAACTTCAAGTACCAGGAGGCAATAGTGCACACGCCCACATGGGCGGGACTTAGTGATTCAAATATGAGTTCCACTATGGCTGCTGGTATTTCGTCTTGCCAGTGAACAAGAACATAGGGGTGTTCGAAACGCATTTGGCTTCAGAACTTTTGAGTAGAGTGGAAAGTTGTTACTAATGCATCCCGCAATAAACACGGAGTCAAACCCTCCTTGAGTGGCGTCTTCATCGGGGGCAATCTTGTGTTGGTATGTTTAGCGGCTAGTCCAGCCGCGGAGACGCCCTACTGCTGGTGAGTGGTTCTGCGGCGCTTGAAATTCAAGACACCGTGAGACAGGAGAGTCCATTCATTGTGGGACTTGGTAACAGCAGTACGAACAGTTTTGCCTTTTTATTCAACCCACGAGGGTAAGAAACATTTCTTTTAATGTCACAAACGCAGCAGTACCCACAAGGGAGACATGAGACCCACCAGGGCGATTTTAGTGGAAACTTCAAGTACCAGGAGGCAATAGTGCACACGCCCACATGGGCGGGACTTAGTGATTCAAATATGAGTTCCACTATGGCTGCTGGTATTTCGTCTTGCCAGTGAACAAGAACATAGGGGTGTTCGAAACGCATTTGGCTTCAGAACTTTTGAGTAGAGTGGAAAGTTGTTACTACTGCATCCCGCAATAAACACGGAGTCAAACCCTCCTTGAGTGGCGTCTTCATCGGGGGCAATCTTGTGTTGGTATGTTTAGCGGCTAGTCCAGCCGCGGAGACGCCCTACTGCTGGTGAGCGGTTCTGCGGCGCTTGAAATTCAAGACACCGTGAGACAGGAGAGTCCATTCATTGTGGGACTTGGTAACAGCAGTACGAACAGTTTTGCCTTTTTATTCAACCCACGAGGGTAAGAAACATTTCTTTTAATGTCACGAACGCAGCAGTACCCACAAGGGAGACATGAGACCCACCAGGGCGATTTTAGTGGAAACTTCAAGTACCAGGAGGCAATAGTGCACACGCCCACATGGGCGGGACTTAGTGATTCAAATATGAGTTCCACTATGGCTGCTGTTATTTCGTCTAGCCAGTGAACAAGAACTAAGGGGTGTTCGAAACCTGTTTGGCTTCAGACCTTTTGAGTAGAGTGGAAAGCTGTTACTACTGCATCCCGCAATAAACACGGAGTCAAACTCTCCTTGAGTGGCGTCTTCATCGGGGGCAATCTTGTGTTGGTATGTTCAGTGGCTAGTCCAGCCGCGGAGACGCCCTACTGCTGGTGAGCGGTTCTGTGGCGCTTGAAATTCAAGACACCGTGAGACAGGAGAGTCCATTCATTGTGGGACTTGGTAACAGCAGTACGAACAGTTTTGCCTTATTATTCAACCCACGAGGGTAAGAAACATTTCTTTTAATGTCACGAACGCAGCAGTACCCACAAGGGAGACATGAGACCCACCAGGGTGATATTAGTGGAAACTTCAAGTACCAGGAGGCAATTGTGCACACGCCCACATGGGCGAGACTTAGTGATTCAAATATGAGTTCCACTATGGCTGCTGTTATTTCGTCTTGCCAGTGAACAAGAACACAGGGGTGTTCGAAACACGTTTGGCTTCAGAACTTTTGAGTAGAGTGGAAAGCTGTTACTACTGTATCCCGCAATAAACACAGAGTCAAACTCTCCTTGAGTGGCGTCTTCATCGGGGGCAATCTTGTGTTGGTATGTTTAGCGGCTAGTCCAGCCGCGGAGACGCCCTACTGCTGGTGAGCGGTTTTGCGGCGCTTGAAATTCAAGACACCGTGAGACAGGAGAGTCTATTCATTGTGGGACTTTGTAACAGCAGTACGAACAGTTTTGCCTTTTTATTCAACCCACGAGGGCAAGAAACATTTCTTTTAATGTCACGAACGCAGCAGTACCCACAAGGGAGACATGAGACCCACCAGGGTGATTTTAGTGGAAACTTCAAGTACCAGGAGGCAATAGTGCACACGCCCACATGGGCGGGACTTAGTGATTCAAATATGAGTTCCACTATGGCTGGTGGTATTTCGTCTTGCCAGTGAACAAGAACACAGGGGTGTTCGAAACGCGTTTGGCTTCAGAACTTTTGAGTAGAGTGGAAAGCTGTTACTACTGCATCCCGCAATAAACACGGAGTCAAACTCTCCTTGAGTGGCGTCTTCATCGGGGGCAATCTTGTGTTGGTAGGTTTAGCGGCTAGTCCAGCCGCGGAGACGCCCTACAGCTGGTGAGCGGTTCTGCGGCGCTTGAAATTCAAGACACCGTGAGACAGGAGAGTCCATTCATTGTGGGACTTGGTAACAGCAGTACGAACAGTTTTGCCTTTTTATTCAACCCACGAGGGTAAGAAACATTTCTTTTAATGTCACGAACGCAGCAGTACCCACAAGGGAGACATGAGACCCACCAGGGTGATATTAGTGGAAACTTCAAGTACCGGGAGGCAATTGTGCACACGCCCACATGGGCGAGACTTAGTGATTCAAATATGAGTTCCACCATGGCTGCTGGTATTTCGTCTTGCCAGTGAACAAGAACACAGGGGTGTTCGAAACACGTTTGGCTTCAGAACTTTTGAGTAGAGTGGAAAGCTGTTACTACTGCATCCCGCAATAAACACGGAGTCAAACTCTCCTTGAGTGGCGTCTTCATCGGGGGCAATCTTGTGTTGGTATGTTTAGCAGCTAGTCCAGCCGCGGAGACGCCCTACTGCTGGTGAGCGGTTCTGCGGCGCTTGAAATTCAAGACACCGTGAGACAGAAGAGTCTATTCATTGTGGGACTTTGTAACAGCAGTACGAACAGTTTTGCCTTTTTATTCAACCCACGAGGGTAAGAAACATTTCTTTTAATGTCACGAACGCAGCAGTACCCACAAGGGAGACATGAGACCGACCAAGGTGATATTAGTGGAAACTTCAAGTACCAGGAGGCAATAGTGCACACGCCCACATGGGCGGGACTTAATAATTCAAATATGAGTTCCACTATGGCTGCTGTTATTTTGTCTTGCCAGTGAACAAGAACACAGGGGTGTTCGAAACGCGTTTGGCTTCAGAACTTTTGAGTAGAGTGGAAAGCTGTTTCTACTGCATCCCGCAATAAACACGGAGTCAAACTCTCCTTGAGTGGCGTCTTCATCGGGGGCAATCTTGTGTTGGTATGTTTAGCGGCTAGTCCAGCCGCGGAGACGCCCTACTGCTGGTGAACGGTTCTGCGGTGCTTGAAATTCAAGACACCGTGAGGCAGGAGAGTCCATTCATTGTGGGACTTGGTAACAGCAGTACGAACAGTTTTGCCTTTTTATTCAACCCACAAGGGTAAGAAACATTTCTTTTAATGTCACAAACGCAGCAGTACCCACAAGGGAGACATGAGACCCACGAGGGTGATATTAGTGGAAACTTCAAGTACCAGGAGGCAATAGTGCACACGCCCACATGGGCGGGACTTAGTGATTCAAATATGAGTTCCACCATGGCTGCTGTTATTTCGTCTTGCCAGTGAACAAGAACACAGGGGTGTTCGAAACGCGTTTGGCTTCAGAACTTTTGAGTAGAGTGGAAAGCTGTTACTACTGCATCCCGCAATAAACACGGAGTCAAACTCTCCTTGAGTGGCGTCTTCATCGGGGGCAATCTTGTGTTGGTATGTTTAGCAACTAGTCCAGCCGCGGAGACGCCCTACTGCTGGTGAGCGGTTCTGCGGCGCTTGAAATTCAAGACACCGTGAGACAGGAGAGTCCATTCATTGTGGGACTTGGTAACAGCAGTACGAACAGTTTTGCCTTTTTATTCAACCCACGAGGGTAAGAAACATTTCTTTTAATGTCACGAACACAGCAGTACCCACAAGGGAGACATGAGACCCACCAGGGTGATATTAGTGGAAACTTCAAGTACCGGGAGGCAATTGTGCACACGCCCACATGGGCGAGACTTAGTGATTTAAATATGAGTTCCACCATGGCTGCTGTTATTTCGTCTTGCCAGTGAACAAGAACACAGGGGTGTTCGAAACACGTTTGGCTTCAGAACTTTTGAGTAGAGTGGAAAGCTGTTACTACTGCATCCCGCAATAAACACGGAGTCAAACTCTCCTTGAGTGGCGTCTTCATCGGGGGCAATCTTGTGTTGGTATGTTTAGCGGCTAGTCCAGCCGCGGAGACGCCCTACTGCTGGTGAGCGGTTCTGCGGCGCTTGAAATTCAAGACACCGTGAGACAGGAGAGTCCATTCATTGTGGGACTTGGTAACAGCAGTACGAACAGTTTTGCCTTTTTATTCAACCCACGAGGGTAAGAAACATTTCTTTTAATGTCACGAACGCAGCAGTACCCACAAGGGAGACATGAGTCCCACCAGGGTGATTTTAGTGGAAACTTCAAGTACCAGGAGGCAATAGTGCACACGCCCACATGGGCGGGACTTAGTGATTCAAATATGAGTTCCACTATGGCTGCTGTTATTTCGTCTTGCCAGTGAACAAGAACATAGGGGTGTTCGAAACGCGTTTGGCTTCAGAACTTTTGAGTAGAGTGGAAAGCTGTTACTACTGCATCTCGCAATAAACACGGAGTCAAACTCTCCTTGAGTGGCGTCTTCATCGGGGGCAATCTTGTGTTGGTATGTTTAGCGGCTAGTCCAGCCGCGGAGACGCCCTACTGCTGGTGAGCGGTTCTGCGGCGCTTGAAATTCAAGACACCGTGAGACAGGAGAGTCCATTCATTGTGGGACTTGGTAACAGCAGTACGAACAGTTTTGCCTTTTTATTCAACCCACGAGGGTAAGAAACATTTCTTTTAATGTCACGAACGCAGCAGTACCCACAAGGGAGACATGAGACCCACCAGTGTGATATTAGTGGAAACTTCAAGTACCAGGAGGCAATTTTGCACACGCCCACATGGGCGAGACTTAGTGATTCAAATATGAGTTCCACTATGGTTGCTGTTATTTCGTCTTGCCAGTGAACAAGAACACAGGGGTGTTCGAAACACGTTTGGCTTCAGAACTTTTGAGTAGAGTGGAAAGCTGTTACTACTGTATCCCGCAATAAACACAGAGTCAAACTCTCCTTGAGTGGCGTCTTCATCGGGGGCAATCTTGTGTTGGTATGATTAGCGGCTAGTCCAGCCGCGGAGACGCCCTACTGCTGGTGAGCGGTTCTGCGGCGCTTGAAATTCAAGACACCGTGAGACAGGACAGTCTATTCATTGTGGGACTTTGTAACAGCAGTACGAACAGTTTTGCCTTTTTATTCAACCCACGAGGGCAAAAAACATTTCTTTTAATGTCACGAACGCAGCAGTACCCACAAGGGAGACATGAGACCCACCAGGGTGATATTAGTGGAAACTTCAAGTACCAGGAGGTAATAGTGCACACGCCCACATGGGCGGGACTTAGTGATTCAAATATGAGTTCCACTATGGCTGCTGTTATTTCGTCTTGCCAGTGAACAAGAACATAGGGGTGTTCGAAACGCGTTTGGCTTCAGAACTTTTGAGTAGAGTGGAAAGCTGTTACTACTGCATCCCGCAATAAACACGGAGTCAAACTCTCCTTGAGTGGCGTCTTCATCGGGGGCAATCTTGTGTTGGTATGTTTAGCGGCTAGTCCAGCCCCGGAGACGCCCTACTGCTGGTGAGCGGTTCTGCGGCGCTTGAAATTCAAGACACCGTGAGACAGGAGAGTCCATTCATTGTGGGACTTGGTAGCAGCAGTACGAACAGTTTTGCCTTTTTATTCAACCCACGAGGGTAAGAAACATTTCTTTTAATGTCACGAACGCAGCAGTACCCACAAGGGAGACATGAGACCCACCAGGGTGATTTTAGTGGAAACTTCAAGTACCAGGAGGCAATAGTGCACACGCCCACATGGGCGGGACTTAGTGATTCAAATATGAGTTCCACTATGGCTGCTGTTATTTCGTCTAGCCAGTGAACAAGAACTAAGGGGTGTTCGAAACCTGTTTGGCTTTAGACCTTTTGAGTAGAGTGGAAAGCTGTTACTACTGCATCCCGCAATAAACACGGAGTCAAACTCTCCTGTAGTGGCGTCTTCATCGGGGGCAATCTTGTGTTGGTATGTTCAGTGGCTAGTCCAGCCGCGGAGACGCCCTACTGCTGGTGAGCGGTTCTGTGGCGCTTGAAATTCAAGACACCGTGAGACAGGAGAGTCCATTCATTGTGGGACTTGGTAACAGCAGTACGAACAGTTTTGCCTTTTTATTCAACCCACGAGGGTAAGAAACATTTCTTTTAATGTCACGAACGCAGCAGTACCCACAAGGGAGACATGAGTCCCACCAGGGTGATTTTAGTGGAAACTTCAAGTACCAGGAGGCAATAGTGCACACGCCCACATGGGCGGGACTTAGTGATTCAAATATGAGTTCCACTATGGCTGCTGTTATTTCGTCTTGCCAGTGAACAAGAACATAGGGGTGTTCGAAACGCGTTTGGCTTTAGAACTTTTGAGTAGAGTGGAAAGCTGTTACTACTGCATCCCGCAATAAACACGGAGTCAAACTCTTCTTGAGTGGCGTCTTCATCGGGGGCAATCTTGTGTTGGTATGTTTAGCGGCTAGTCCAGCCGCGGAGACGCCCTACTGCTGGTGAGCGGTTCTGCGGCGCTTGAAATTCAAGACACCGTGAGACAGGAGAGTCCATTCATTGTGGGACTTGGTAACAGCAGTACGAACAGTTTTGCCTTTTTATTCAACCCACGAGGGTAAGAAACATTTCTTTTAATGTCACGAACGCAGCAGTACCCACAAGGGAGACATGAGACCCACCAGGGTGATATTAGTGGAAACTTCAAGTACCAGGAGGCAATTGTGCACACGCCCACATGGGCGAGACTTAGTGATTCAAATATGAGTTCCACTATGGTTGCTGTTATTTCGTCTTTCCAGTGAACAAGAACACAGGGGTGTTCGAAACACGTTTGGCTTCAGAACTTTTGAGTAGAGTGGAAAGCTGTTACTACTGTATCCCGCAATAAACACGGAGTCAAACTCTCCTTGAGTGGCGTCTTCATCGGGGGCAATCTTGTGTTGGTATGATTAGCGGCTAGTCCAGCCGCGGAGACGCCCTACTGCTGGTGAGCGGTTCTGCGGCCCTCGAAATTCAAGACACCGTGAGACAGGAGAGTCTATTCATTGTGGGACTTTGTAAAAGCAGTACGAACAGTTTTGCCTTTTTATTCAACCCACGAGGGCAAGAAACATTTCTTTTAATGTCACGAACGCAGCAGTACCCACAAGGGAGACATGAGACCCACCAGGGTGATATTAGTGGAAACTTCAAGTACCAGGAGGTAATAGTGCACACGCCCACATGGGCGGGACTTAGTGATTCAAATATGAGTTCCACTATGGCTGCTGTTATTTCGTCTTGCCCGTGAACAAGAACACAGGGGTGTTCGAAACGCGTTTGGCTTCAGAACTTTTGAGTAGAGTGGAAAGCTGTTTCTACTGCATCCCGCAATAAACACGGAGTCAAACTCTCCTTGAGTGGCGTCTTCATCGGGGGCAATCTTGTGTTGGTATGTTTAGCTGCTAGTCCAGCCGCGGAGACGCCCTACTGCTGGTGAGCGGTTCTGCGGCGCTTGAAATTCAAGACACCGTGAGACAGGAGAGTCCATTTATTGTGGGACTTGGTAACAGCAGTACGAACAGTTTTGCCTTTTTATTCAACCCACGAGGGTAAGAAACATTTCTTTTAATGTCACGAACGCAGCAGTACCCACAAGGGAGACATGAGACCCACCAGGGTGATTTTAGTGGAAACTTCAAGTACCAGGAGGCAATAGTGCACACGCCCACATGGGCGGGACTTAGTGATTCAAATATGAGTTCCACTATGGCTGCTGTTATTTCGTCTAGCCAGTGAACAAGAACTAAGGGGTGTTCGAAAACTGTTTGGCTTCAGACCTTTTGAGTAGAGTGGAAAGCTGTTACTACTGCATCCCGCAATAAACACGGAGTCAAACTCTCCTTGAGTGGCGTCTTCATCGGGGGCAATCTTGTGTTGGTATGTTCAGTGGCTAGTCCAGCCGCGGAGACGCCCTACTGCTGGTGAGCGGTTCTGTGGCGCTTGAAATTCAAGACACCGTGAGACAGGAGAGTCCATTCGTTGTGGGACTTGGTAACAGCAGTACGAACAGTTTTGCCTTTTTATTCAACCCACGAGGGTAAGAAACATTTCTTTTAATGTCACGAACGCAGCAGTACCCACAAGGGAGACATGAGACCCACCAGGGTGATATTAGTGGAAACTTCAAGTACCAGGAGGCAATTGTGCACACGCCCACATGGGCGAGACTTAGTGATTCAAATATGAGTTCCACTATGGCTGCTGTTATTTCGTCTTGCCAGTGAACAAGAACACAGGGGTGTTCGAAACACGTTTGGCTTCAGAACTTTTGAGTAGAGTGGAAAGCTGTTACTACTGTATCCCGCAATAAACACAGAGTCAAACTCTCCTTGAGTGGCGTCTTCATCGGGGGCAATCTTGTGTTGGTATGTTTAGCGGCTAGTCCAGCCGCGGAGACGCCCTACTGCTGGTGAGCGGTTCTGCGGCGCTTGAAATTCAAGACACCGTGAGACAGGAGAGTCCATTCATTGTGGGACTTGGTAGCAGCAGTACGAACAGTTTTGCCTTTTTATTCAACCCACGAGGGTAAGAAACATTTCTTTGAATGTCACGAACGCAGCAGTACCCACAAGGGAGACATGAGACCCACCGGGGTGATTTTAGTGGAAACTTCAAGTACCAGGAGGCAATAGTGCACACGCCCACATGGGCGGGACTTAGTGATTCAAATATGAGTTCCACTATGGCTGCTGTTATTTCGTCTAGCCAGTGAACAAGAACTAAGGGGTGTTCGAAACCTGTTTGGCTTCAGACCTTTTGAGTAGAGTGGAAAGCTGTTACTACTGCATCCCGCAATAAACACGGAGTCAAACTCTCCTTGAGTGGCGTCTTCATCGGGGGCAATCTTGTGTTGGTATGTTCAGTGGCTAGTCCAGCCGCGGAGACGCCCTACTGCTGGTGAGCGGTTCTGTGGCGCTTGAAATTCAAGACACCGTGAGACAGGAGAGTCCATTCATTGTGGGACTTGGTAACAGCAGTACGAACAGTTTTGCCTTTTTATTCAACCCACGAGGGTAAGAAACATTTCTTTTAATGTCACGAACGCAGCAGTACCCACAAGGGAGACATGAGACCCACCAGGGTGATATTAGTGGAAACTTCAAGTACCAGGAGGCAATTGTGCACACGCCCACATAGGCGAGACTTAGTGATTCAAATATGAGTTCCACTATGGCTGCTGTTATTTCGTCTTGCCAGTGAACAAGAACACAGGGGTGTTCGAAACACGTTTGGCTTCAGAACTTTTGAGTAGAGTGGAAAGCTGTTACTACTGTATCCCGCAATAAACACAGAGTCAAACTCTCCTTGAGTGGCGTCTTCATCGGGGGCAATCTTGTGTTGGTATGTTTAGCGGCTAGTCCAGCCGCGGAGACGCCCTACTGCTGGTGAGCGGTTCTGCGGCGCTTGAAATTCAAGACACCGTGAGACAGGAGAGTCTATTCATTGTGGGACTTTGTAACATTAGTACGAACAGTTTTGCCTTTTTATTCAACCCACGAGGGCAAGAAACATTTCTTTTAATGTCACGAACGCAGCAGTACCCACAAGGGAGACATGAGACCCACCAGGGTGATTTTAGTGGAAACTTCAAGTACCAGGAGGCAATAGTGCACACGCCCACATGGGCGGGACTTAGTGATTCAAATATGAGTTCCACTATGGCTGGTGGTATTTCGTCTTGCCAGTGAACAAGAACACAGGGGTGTTCGAAACGCGTTGGGCTTCAGAACTTTTGAGTAGAGTGGAAAGCTGTTACTACTGCATCCCGCAATAAACACGGAGTCAAACTCTCCTTGAGTGGCGTCTTCATCGGGGGCAATCTTGTGTTGGTATGTTTAGCGGCTAGTCCAGCCGCAGAGACGCCCTACTGCTGGTGAGCGGTTCTGCGGCGCTTGAAATTCAAGACACCGTGAGACAGGAGAGTCCATTCATTGTGGGACTTGGTAACAGCAGTACGAACAGTTTTGCCTTTTTATTCAACCCACGAGGGTAAGAAACATTTCTTTTAATGTCACGAACGCAGCAGTACCCACAAGGGAGACATGAGACCCACCAGGGTGATATTAGTGGAAACTTCAAGTACCGGGAGGCAATTGTGCACACGCCCACATGGGCGAGACTTAGTGATTCAAATATGAGTTCCACCATGGCTGCTGGTATTTCGTCTTGCCAGTGAACAAGAACACAGGGGTGTTCGAAACACGTTTGGCTTCAGAACTTTTGAGTAGAGTGGAAAGCTGTTACTACTGCATCCCGCAATAAACACGGAGTCAAACTCTCCTTGAGTGGCGTCTTCATCGGGGGCAATCTTGTGTTGGTATGTTTAGCAGCTAGTCCAGCCGCGGAGACGCCCTACTGCTGGTGAGCGGTGCTGCGGCGCTTGAAATTCAAGACACCGTGAGACAGAAGAGTCTATTCATTGTGGGACTTTGTAACAGCAGTACGAACAGTTTTGCCTTTTTATTCAACCCACGAGGGTAAGAAACATTTCTTTTAATGTCACGAACGCAGCAGTACCCACAAGGGAGACATGAGACCCACCAAGGTGATATTAGTGGAAACTTCAAGTACCAGGAGGCAATAGTGCACACGCCCACATGGGCGGGACTTAATAATTCAAATATGAGTTCCACTATGGCTGCTGTTATTTCGTCTTGCCAGTGAACAAGAACACAGGGGTGTTCGAAACGCGTTTGGCTTCAGAACTTTTGAGTAGAGTGGAAAGCTGTTTCTACTGCATCCCGCAATAAACACGGAGTCAAACTCTCCTTGAGTGGCGTCTTCATCGGGGGCAATCTTGTGTTGGTATGTTTAGCGGCTAGTCCAGCCGCGGAGACGCCCTACTGCTGGTGAACGGTTCTGCGGTGCTTGAAATTCAAGACACCGTGAGGCAGGAGAGTCCATTCATTGTGGGACTTGGTAACAGCAGTACGAACAGTTTTGCCTTTTTATTCAACCCACGAGGGTAAGAAACATTTCTTTTAATGTCACAAACGCAGCAATACCCACAAGGGAGACATGAGACCCACGAGGGTGATATTAGTGGAAACTTCAAGTACCAGGAGGCAATAGTGCACACGCCCATATGGGCCGGACTTAGTGATTCAAATATGAGTTCCTCTATGGCTGCTGTTATTCCGTCTTGCCATTGAACAAGAACACAGGGGTGTTCGAAACGCGTTTGGCTTCAGAACTTTTGAGTAGAGTGGAAAGCTGTTACTACTGCATCCCGCAATAAACACGGAGTCAAACTCTCCTTGAGTGGCGTCTTCATCGGGGGCAATCTTGTGTTGGTATGTTTAGCGGCTAGTCCAGCCGCGGAGACGCCCTACTGCTGGTGAGCTGTTCTGCGGCGCATGAAATTCAAGACACCGTGAGACAGGAGAGTCCATTCATTGCGGGACTGGGTAACAGCAGTACGAACAGTTTTGCCTTTTTATTTAACATACGAGGGTAAGAAACATTTCTTTTAATGTCACGAACGCAGCAGTACCCACAAGGGAGACATGAGACCCACCAGGGTGATATTAGTGGAAACTTCAAGTACCAGGAGGCAATAGTGCACACGCCCACATGGGCGGGACTTAGTGATTCAAATATGAGTTCCACCATGGCTGCTGTTATATCGTCTTGCCAGTGAACAAGAACACAGGGGTGTTCGAAACGCGTTTGGCTTCAGAACTTTTGAGTAGAGTGGAAAGCTGTTACTACTGCATCCCGCAATAAACACGGAGTCAAACTCTCCTTGAGTGGCGTCTTCATCGGGGGCAATCTTGTGTTGGTATGTTTAGCAACTAGTCCAGCCGCGGAGACGCCCTACTGCTGGTGAGCGGTTCTGCGGCGCTTGAAATTCAAGACACCGTGAGACAGGAGAGTCTATTCATTGTGGGACTTTGTAACAGCAGTACGAACAGTTTTGCCTTTTTATTCAACCCACGAGGGTAAGAAACATTTCTTTTAATGTCACGAACGCAGCAGTACCCACAAGGGAGACATGAGACCCACCAAGGTGATATTAGTGGAAACTTCAAGTACCAGGAGGCAATAGTGCACACGCCCACATGGGCGGGACTTAGTGATTCAAATATGAGTTCCACTATGGCTGCTGTTATTTCGTCTTGCCAGTGAACAAGAACATAGGGGTGTTCGAAACGCGTTTGGCTTCAGAACTTTTGAGTAGAGTGGAAAGCTGTTACTACTGCATCCCGCAATAAACACGGAGTCAAACTCTCCTTGAGTGGCGTCTTCATCGGGGGCAATCTTGTGTTGGTATGTTTAGCGGCTAGTCCAGCCGCGGAGACGCCCTACTGCTGGTGAGCGGTTCTGCGGCGCTTGAAATTCAAGACACCGTGAGACAGGAGAGTCCATTCATTGTGGGACTTGGTAACAGCAGTACGAACAGTTTTGCCTTTTTATTCAACCCACGAGGGTAAGAAACATTTCTTTTAATGTCACGAACGCAGCAGTACCCACAAGGGAGACATGAGACCCACCAGGGTGATTTTAGTGGAAACTTCAAGTACCAGGAGGCAATAGTGCACACGCCCACATGGGCGGGACTTAGTGATTCAAATATGAGTTCCACTATGGCTGCTGGTATTTCGTCTTGCCAGTGAACAAGAACACAGGGGTGTTCGAAACCTATTTGGCTTCAGAACTTTTGAGTAGAGTGGAAAGCTGTTACTACTGCATCACGCAATAAACACGGAGTCAAACTCTCCTTGAGTGGCGTCTTCATCGGGGGCAATCTTGTGTTGGTATGATTAGCGGCTAGTCCAGCCGCGGAGACGCCCTACTGCTGGTGAGCGGTTCTGCGGCGCTTGAAATTCAAGACACCGTGAGACAGGAGAGTCCATTCATTGTGGGACTTGGTAACAGCAGTACGAACAGTTTTGCCTTTTTATTCAACCCACGAGGGTAAGAAACATTTCTTTTAATGTCACGAACGCAGCAGTACCCACAAGGGAGACATGAGACCCACCAGGGTGATTTTAGTGGAAACTTCAAGTACCAGGAGGCAATAGTGCACACGCCCACATGGGCGGGACTTAGTGATTCAAATATGAGTTCCACTATGGCTGCTGTTATTTCGTCTTGCCAGTGAACAAGAACACAGGGGTGTTCGAAACACGTTTGGCTTCAGAACTTTTGAGTAGAGTGGAAAGCTGTTACTACTGTATCCCGCAATAAACACAGAGTCAAACTCTCCTTGAGTGGCGTCTTCATCGGGGGCAATCTTGTGTTGGTATGTTTAGCGGCTAGTCCAGCCGCGGAGACGCCCTACTGCTGGTGAGCGGTTCTGCGGCGCTTGAAATTCAAGACACCGTGAGACAGGAGAGTCCATTCATTGTGGGACTTGGTAGCAGCAGTACGAACAGTTTTGCCTTTTTATTCAACCCACGAGGGTAAGAAACATTTCTTTGAATGTCACGAACGCAGCAGTACCCACAAGGGAGACATGAGACCCACCGGGGTGATTTTAGTGGAAACTTCAAGTACCAGGAGGCAATAGTGCACACGCCCACATGGGCGGGACTTAGTGATTCAAATATGAGTTCCACTATGGCTGCTGTTATTTCGTCTAGCCAGTGAACAAGAACTAAGGGGTGTTCGAAACCTGTTTGGCTTCAGACCTTTTGAGTAGAGTGGAAAGCTGTTACTACTGCATCCCGCAATAAACACGGAGTCAAACTCTCCTTGAGTGGCGTCTTCATCGGGGGCAATCTTGTGTTGGTATGTTCAGTGGCTAGTCCAGCCGCGGAGACGCCCTACTGCTGGTGAGCGGTTCTGTGGCGCTTGAAATTCAAGACACCGTGAGACAGGAGAGTCCATTCATTGTGGGACTTGGTAACAGCAGTACGAACAGTTTTGCCTTTTTATTCAACCCACGAGGGTAAGAAACATTTCTTTTAATGTCACGAACGCAGCAGTACCCACAAGGGAGACATGAGACCCACCAGGGTGATATTAGTGGAAACTTCAAGTACCAGGAGGCAATTGTGCACACGCCCACATGGGCGAGACTTAGTGATTCAAATATGAGTTCCACTATGGCTGCTGTTATTTCGTCTTGCCAGTGAACAAGAACACAGGGGTGTTCGAAACACGTTTGGCTTCAGAACTTTTGAGTAGAGTGGAAAGCTGTTACTACTGTATCCCGCAATAAACACAGAGTCAAACTCTCCTTGAGTGGCGTCTTCATCGGGGGCAATCTTGTGTTGGTATGTTTAGCGGCTAGTCCAGCCGCGGAGACGCCCTACTGCTGGTGAGCGGTTCTGCGGCGCTTGAAATTCAAGACACCGTGAGACAGGAGAGTCTATTCATTGTGGGACTTTGTAACATTAGTACGAACAGTTTTGCCTTTTTATTCAACCCACGAGGGCAAGAAACATTTCTTTTAATGTCACGAACGCAGCAGTACCCACAAGGGAGACATGAGACCCACCAGGGTGATTTTAGTGGAAACTTCAAGTACCAGGAGGCAATAGTGCACACGCCCACATGGGCGGGACTTAGTGATTCAAATATGAGTTCCACTATGGCTGGTGGTATTTCGTCTTGCCAGTGAACAAGAACACAGGGGTGTTCGAAACGCGTTGGGCTTCAGAACTTTTGAGTAGAGTGGAAAGCTGTTACTACTGCATCCCGCAATAAACACGGAGTCAAACTCTCCTTGAGTGGCGTCTTCATCGGGGGCAATCTTGTGTTGGTATGTTTAGCGGCTAGTCCAGCCGCGGAGACGCCCTACTGCTGGTGAGCGGTTCTGCGGCGCTTGAAATTCAAGACACCGTGAGACAGGAGAGTCCATTCATTGTGGGACTTGGTAACAGCAGTACGAACAGTTTTGCCTTTTTATTCAACCCACGAGGGTAAGAAACATTTCTTTTAATGTCACGAACGCAGCAGTACCCACAAGGGAGACATGAGACCCACCAGGGCGATTTTAGTGGAAACTTCAAGTACCAGGAGGCAATAGTGCACACGCCCACATGGGCGGGACTTAGTGATTCAAATATGAGTTCCACTATGGCTGCTGTTATTTCGTCTAGCCAGTGAACAAGAACTAAGGGGTGTTCGAAACCTGTTTGGCTTCAGACCTTTTGAGTAGAGTGGAAAGCTGTTACTACTGCATCCCGCAATAAACACGGAGTCAAACTCTCCTTGAGTGGCGTCTTCATCGGGGGCAATCTTGTGTTGGTATGTTCAGTGGCTAGTCCAGCCGCGGAGACGCCCTACTGCTGGTGAGCGGTTCTGTGGCGCTTGAAATTCAAGACACCGTGAGACAGGAGAGTCCATTCATTGTGGGACTTGGTAACAGCAGTACGAACAGTTTTGCCTTATTATTCAACCCACGAGGGTAAGAAACATTTCTTTTAATGTCACGAACGCAGCAGTACCCACAAGGGAGACATGAGACCCACCAGGGTGATATTAGTGGAAACTTCAAGTACCAGGAGGCAATTGTGCACACGCCCACATGGGCGAGACTTAGTGATTCAAATATGAGTTCCACTATGGCTGCTGTTATTTCGTCTTGCCAGTGAACAAGAACACAGGGGTGTTCGAAACACGTTTGGCTTCAGAACTTTTGAGTAGAGTGGAAAGCTGTTACTACTGTATCCCGCAATAAACACAGAGTCAAACTCTCCTTGAGTGGCGTCTTCATCGGGGGCAATCTTGTGTTGGTATGTTTAGCGGCTAGTCCAGCCGCGGAGACGCCCTACTGCTGGTGAGCGGTTTTGCGGCGCTTGAAATTCAAGACACCGTGAGACAGGAGAGTCTATTCATTGTGGGACTTTGTAACAGCAGTACGAACAGTTTTGCCTTTTTATTCAACCCACGAGGGCAAGAAACATTTCTTTTAATGTCACGAACGCAGCAGTACCCACAAGGGAGACATGAGACCCACCAGGGTGATTTTAGTGGAAACTTCAAGTACCAGGAGGCAATAGTGCACACGCCCACATGGGCGGGACTTAGTGATTCAAATATGAGTTCCACTATGGCTGGTGGTATTTCGTCTTGCCAGTGAACAAGAACACAGGGGTGTTCGAAACGCGTTTGGCTTCAGAACTTTTGAGTAGAGTGGAAAGCTGTTACTACTGCATCCCGCAATAAACACGGAGTCAAACTCTCCTTGAGTGGCGTCTTCATCGGGGGCAATCTTGTGTTGGTAGGTTTAGCGGCTAGTCCAGCCGCGGAGACGCCCTACAGCTGGTGAGCGGTTCTGCGGCGCTTGAAATTCAAGACACCGTGAGACAGGAGAGTCCATTCATTGTGGGACTTGGTAACAGCAGTACGAACAGTTTTGCCTTTTTATTCAACCCACGAGGGTAAGAAACATTTCTTTTAATGTCACGAACGCAGCAGTACCCACAAGGGAGACATGAGACCCACCAGGGTGATATTAGTGGAAACTTCAAGTACCGGGAGGCAATTGTGCACACGCCCACATGGGCGAGACTTAGTGATTCAAATATGAGTTCCACCATGGCTGCTGGTATTTCGTCTTGCCAGTGAACAAGAACACAGGGGTGTTCGAAACACGTTTGGCTTCAGAACTTTTGAGTAGAGTGGAAAGCTGTTACTACTGCATCCCGCAATAAACACGGAGTCAAACTCTCCTTGAGTGGCGTCTTCATCGGGGGCAATCTTGTGTTGGTATGTTTAGCAGCTAGTCCAGCCGCGGAGACGCCCTACTGCTGGTGAGCGGTTCTGCGGCGCTTGAAATTCAAGACACCGTGAGACAGAAGAGTCTATTCATTGTGGGACTTTGTAACAGCAGTACGAACAGTTTTGCCTTTTTATTCAACCCACGAGGGTAAGAAACATTTCTTTTAATGTCACGAACGCAGCAGTACCCACAAGGGAGACATGAGACCGACCAAGGTGATATTAGTGGAAACTTCAAGTACCAGGAGGCAATAGTGCACACGCCCACATGGGCGGGACTTAATAATTCAAATATGAGTTCCACTATGGCTGCTGTTATTTTGTCTTGCCAGTGAACAAGAACACAGGGGTGTTCGAAACGCGTTTGGCTTCAGAACTTTTGAGTAGAGTGGAAAGCTGTTTCTACTGCATCCCGCAATAAACACGGAGTCAAACTCTCCTTGAGTGGCGTCTTCATCGGGGGCAATCTTGTGTTGGTATGTTTAGCGGCTAGTCCAGCCGCGGAGACGCCCTACTGCTGGTGAACGGTTCTGCGGTGCTTGAAATTCAAGACACCGTGAGGCAGGAGAGTCCATTCATTGTGGGACTTGGTAACAGCAGTACGAACAGTTTTGCCTTTTTATTCAACCCACAAGGGTAAGAAACATTTCTTTTAATGTCACAAACGCAGCAGTACCCACAAGGGAGACATGAGACCCACGAGGGTGATATTAGTGGAAACTTCAAGTACCAGGAGGCAATAGTGCACACGCCCACATGGGCGGGACTTAGTGATTCAAATATGAGTTCCACCATGGCTGCTGTTATTTCGTCTTGCCAGTGAACAAGAACACAGGGGTGTTCGAAACGCGTTTGGCTTCAGAACTTTTGAGTAGAGTGGAAAGCTGTTACTACTGCATCCCGCAATAAACACGGAGTCAAACTCTCCTTGAGTGGCGTCTTCATCGGGGGCAATCTTGTGTTGGTATGTTTAGCAACTAGTCCAGCCGCGGAGACGCCCTACTGCTGGTGAGCGGTTCTGCGGCGCTTGAAATTCAAGACACCGTGAGACAGGAGAGTCCATTCATTGTGGGACTTGGTAACAGCAGTACGAACAGTTTTGCCTTTTTATTCAACCCACGAGGGTAAGAAACATTTCTTTTAATGTCACGAACACAGCAGTACCCACAAGGGAGACATGAGACCCACCAGGGTGATATTAGTGGAAACTTCAAGTACCGGGAGGCAATTGTGCACACGCCCACATGGGCGAGACTTAGTGATTTAAATATGAGTTCCACCATGGCTGCTGTTATTTCGTCTTGCCAGTGAACAAGAACACAGGGGTGTTCGAAACACGTTTGGCTTCAGAACTTTTGAGTAGAGTGGAAAGCTGTTACTACTGCATCCCGCAATAAACACGGAGTCAAACTCTCCTTGAGTGGCGTCTTCATCGGGGGCAATCTTGTGTTGGTATGTTTAGCGGCTAGTCCAGCCGCGGAGACGCCCTACTGCTGGTGAGCGGTTCTGCGGCGCTTGAAATTCAAGACACCGTGAGACAGGAGAGTCCATTCATTGTGGGACTTGGTAACAGCAGTACGAACAGTTTTGCCTTTTTATTCAACCCACGAGGGTAAGAAACATTTCTTTTAATGTCACGAACGCAGCAGTACCCACAAGGGAGACATGAGTCCCACCAGGGTGATTTTAGTGGAAACTTCAAGTACCAGGAGGCAATAGTGCACACGCCCACATGGGCGGGACTTAGTGATTCAAATATGAGTTCCACTATGGCTGCTGTTATTTCGTCTTGCCAGTGAACAAGAACATAGGGGTGTTCGAAACGCGTTTGGCTTCAGAACTTTTGAGTAGAGTGGAAAGCTGTTACTACTGCATCTCGCAATAAACACGGAGTCAAACTCTCCTTGAGTGGCGTCTTCATCGGGGGCAATCTTGTGTTGGTATGTTTAGCGGCTAGTCCAGCCGCGGAGACGCCCTACTGCTGGTGAGCGGTTCTGCGGCGCTTGAAATTCAAGACACCGTGAGACAGGAGAGTCCATTCATTGTGGGACTTGGTAACAGCAGTACGAACAGTTTTGCCTTTTTATTCAACCCACGAGGGTAAGAAACATTTCTTTTAATGTCACGAACGCAGCAGTACCCACAAGGGAGACATGAGACCCACCAGTGTGATATTAGTGGAAACTTCAAGTACCAGGAGGCAATTTTGCACACGCCCACATGGGCGAGACTTAGTGATTCAAATATGAGTTCCACTATGGTTGCTGTTATTTCGTCTTGCCAGTGAACAAGAACACAGGGGTGTTCGAAACACGTTTGGCTTCAGAACTTTTGAGTAGAGTGGAAAGCTGTTACTACTGTATCCCGCAATAAACACAGAGTCAAACTCTCCTTGAGTGGCGTCTTCATCGGGGGCAATCTTGTGTTGGTATGATTAGCGGCTAGTCCAGCCGCGGAGACGCCCTACTGCTGGTGAGCGGTTCTGCGGCGCTTGAAATTCAAGACACCGTGAGACAGGACAGTCTATTCATTGTGGGACTTTGTAACAGCAGTACGAACAGTTTTGCCTTTTTATTCAACCCACGAGGGCAAAAAACATTTCTTTTAATGTCACGAACGCAGCAGTACCCACAAGGGAGACATGAGACCCACCAGGGTGATATTAGTGGAAACTTCAAGTACCAGGAGGTAATAGTGCACACGCCCACATGGGCGGGACTTAGTGATTCAAATATGAGTTCCACTATGGCTGCTGTTATTTCGTCTTGCCAGTGAACAAGAACATAGGGGTGTTCGAAACGCGTTTGGCTTCAGAACTTTTGAGTAGAGTGGAAAGCTGTTACTACTGCATCCCGCAATAAACACGGAGTCAAACTCTCCTTGAGTGGCGTCTTCATCGGGGGCAATCTTGTGTTGGTATGTTTAGCGGCTAGTCCAGCCCCGGAGACGCCCTACTGCTGGTGAGCGGTTCTGCGGCGCTTGAAATTCAAGACACCGTGAGACAGGAGAGTCCATTCATTGTGGGACTTGGTAGCAGCAGTACGAACAGTTTTGCCTTTTTATTCAACCCACGAGGGTAAGAAACATTTCTTTTAATGTCACGAACGCAGCAGTACCCACAAGGGAGACATGAGACCCACCAGGGTGATTTTAGTGGAAACTTCAAGTACCAGGAGGCAATAGTGCACACGCCCACATGGGCGGGACTTAGTGATTCAAATATGAGTTCCACTATGGCTGCTGTTATTTCGTCTAGCCAGTGAACAAGAACTAAGGGGTGTTCGAAACCTGTTTGGCTTTAGACCTTTTGAGTAGAGTGGAAAGCTGTTACTACTGCATCCCGCAATAAACACGGAGTCAAACTCTCCTGTAGTGGCGTCTTCATCGGGGGCAATCTTGTGTTGGTATGTTCAGTGGCTAGTCCAGCCGCGGAGACGCCCTACTGCTGGTGAGCGGTTCTGTGGCGCTTGAAATTCAAGACACCGTGAGACAGGAGAGTCCATTCATTGTGGGACTTGGTAACAGCAGTACGAACAGTTTTGCCTTTTTATTCAACCCACGAGGGTAAGAAACATTTCTTTTAATGTCACGAACGCAGCAGTACCCACAAGGGAGACATGAGTCCCACCAGGGTGATTTTAGTGGAAACTTCAAGTACCAGGAGGCAATAGTGCACACGCCCACATGGGCGGGACTTAGTGATTCAAATATGAGTTCCACTATGGCTGCTGTTATTTCGTCTTGCCAGTGAACAAGAACATAGGGGTGTTCGAAACGCGTTTGGCTTTAGAACTTTTGAGTAGAGTGGAAAGCTGTTACTACTGCATCCCGCAATAAACACGGAGTCAAACTCTTCTTGAGTGGCGTCTTCATCGGGGGCAATCTTGTGTTGGTATGTTTAGCGGCTAGTCCAGCCGCGGAGACGCCCTACTGCTGGTGAGCGGTTCTGCGGCGCTTGAAATTCAAGACACCGTGAGACAGGAGAGTCCATTCATTGTGGGACTTGGTAACAGCAGTACGAACAGTTTTGCCTTTTTATTCAACCCACGAGGGTAAGAAACATTTCTTTTAATGTCACGAACGCAGCAGTACCCACAAGGGAGACATGAGACCCACCAGGGTGATATTAGTGGAAACTTCAAGTACCAGGAGGCAATTGTGCACACGCCCACATGGGCGAGACTTAGTGATTCAAATATGAGTTCCACTATGGTTGCTGTTATTTCGTCTTGCCAGTGAACAAGAACACAGGGGTGTTCGAAACACGTTTGGCTTCAGAACTTTTGAGTAGAGTGGAAAGCTGTTACTACTGTATCCCGCAATAAACACGGAGTCAAACTCTCCTTGAGTGGCGTCTTCATCGGGGGCAATCTTGTGTTGGTATGATTAGCGGCTAGTCCAGCCGCGGAGACGCCCTACTGCTGGTGAGCGGTTCTGCGGCCCTCGAAATTCAAGACACCGTGAGACAGGAGAGTCTATTCATTGTGGGACTTTGTAAAAGCAGTACGAACAGTTTTGCCTTTTTATTCAACCCACGAGGGCAAGAAACATTTCTTTTAATGTCACGAACGCAGCAGTACCCACAAGGGAGACATGAGACCCACCAGGGTGATATTAGTGGAAACTTCAAGTACCAGGAGGTAATAGTGCACACGCCCACATGGGCGGGACTTAGTGATTCAAATATGAGTTCCACTATGGCTGCTGTTATTTCGTCTTGCCCGTGAACAAGAACACAGGGGTGTTCGAAACGCGTTTGGCTTCAGAACTTTTGAGTAGAGTGGAAAGCTGTTTCTACTGCATCCCGCAATAAACACGGAGTCAAACTCTCCTTGAGTGGCGTCTTCATCGGGGGCAATCTTGTGTTGGTATGTTTAGCTGCTAGTCCAGCCGCGGAGACGCCCTACTGCTGGTGAGCGGTTCTGCGGCGCTTGAAATTCAAGACACCGTGAGACAGGAGAGTCCATTTATTGTGGGACTTGGTAACAGCAGTACGAACAGTTTTGCCTTTTTATTCAACCCACGAGGGTAAGAAACATTTCTTTTAATGTCACGAACGCAGCAGTACCCACAAGGGAGACATGAGACCCACCAGGGTGATTTTAGTGGAAACTTCAAGTACCAGGAGGCAATAGTGCACACGCCCACATGGGCGGGACTTAGTGATTCAAATATGAGTTCCACTATGGCTGCTGTTATTTCGTCTAGCCAGTGAACAAGAACTAAGGGGTGTTCGAAAACTGTTTGGCTTCAGACCTTTTGAGTAGAGTGGAAAGCTGTTACTACTGCATCCCGCAATAAACACGGAGTCAAACTCTCCTTGAGTGGCGTCTTCATCGGGGGCAATCTTGTGTTGGTATGTTCAGTGGCTAGTCCAGCCGCGGAGACGCCCTACTGCTGGTGAGCGGTTCTGTGGCGCTTGAAATTCAAGACACCGTGAGACAGGAGAGTCCATTCGTTGTGGGACTTGGTAACAGCAGTACGAACAGTTTTGCCTTTTTATTCAACCCACGAGGGTAAGAAACATTTCTTTTAATGTCACGAACGCAGCAGTACCCACAAGGGAGACATGAGACCCACCAGGGTGATATTAGTGGAAACTTCAAGTACCAGGAGGCAATTGTGCACACGCCCACATGGGCGAGACTTAGTGATTCAAATATGAGTTCCACTATGGCTGCTGTTATTTCGTCTTGCCAGTGAACAAGAACACAGGGGTGTTCGAAACACGTTTGGCTTCAGAACTTTTGAGTAGAGTGGAAAGCTGTTACTACTGTATCCCGCAATAAACACAGAGTCAAACTCTCCTTGAGTGGCGTCTTCATCGGGGGCAATCTTGTGTTGGTATGTTTAGCGGCTAGTCCAGCCGCGGAGACGCCCTACTGCTGGTGAGCGGTTCTGCGGCGCTTGAAATTCAAGACACCGTGAGACAGGAGAGTCCATTCATTGTGGGACTTGGTAGCAGCAGTACGAACAGTTTTGCCTTTTTATTCAACCCACGAGGGTAAGAAACATTTCTTTGAATGTCACGAACGCAGCAGTACCCACAAGGGAGACATGAGACCCACCGGGGTGATTTTAGTGGAAACTTCAAGTACCAGGAGGCAATAGTGCACACGCCCACATGGGCGGGACTTAGTGATTCAAATATGAGTTCCACTATGGCTGCTGTTATTTCGTCTAGCCAGTGAACAAGAACTAAGGGGTGTTCGAAACCTGTTTGGCTTCAGACCTTTTGAGTAGAGTGGAAAGCTGTTACTACTGCATCCCGCAATAAACACGGAGTCAAACTCTCCTTGAGTGGCGTCTTCATCGGGGGCAATCTTGTGTTGGTATGTTCAGTGGCTAGTCCAGCCGCGGAGACGCCCTACTGCTGGTGAGCGGTTCTGTGGCGCTTGAAATTCAAGACACCGTGAGACAGGAGAGTCCATTCATTGTGGGACTTGGTAACAGCAGTACGAACAGTTTTGCCTTTTTATTCAACCCACGAGGGTAAGAAACATTTCTTTTAATGTCACGAACGCAGCAGTACCCACAAGGGAGACATGAGACCCACCAGGGTGATATTAGTGGAAACTTCAAGTACCAGGAGGCAATTGTGCACACGCCCACATGGGCGAGACTTAGTGATTCAAATATGAGTTCCACTATGGCTGCTGTTATTTCGTCTTGCCAGTGAACAAGAACACAGGGGTGTTCGAAACACGTTTGGCTTCAGAACTTTTGAGTAGAGTGGAAAGCTGTTACTACTGTATCCCGCAATAAACACAGAGTCAAACTCTCCTTGAGTGGCGTCTTCATCGGGGGCAATCTTGTGTTGGTATGTTTAGCGGCTAGTCCAGCCGCGGAGACGCCCTACTGCTGGTGAGCGGTTCTGCGGCGCTTGAAATTCAAGACACCGTGAGACAGGAGAGTCTATTCATTGTGGGACTTTGTAACATTAGTACGAACAGTTTTGCCTTTTTATTCAACCCACGAGGGCAAGAAACATTTCTTTTAATGTCACGAACGCAGCAGTACCCACAAGGGAGACATGAGACCCACCAGGGTGATTTTAGTGGAAACTTCAAGTACCAGGAGGCAATAGTGCACACGCCCACATGGGCGGGACTTAGTGATTCAAATATGAGTTCCACTATGGCTGGTGGTATTTCGTCTTGCCAGTGAACAAGAACACAGGGGTGTTCGAAACGCGTTGGGCTTCAGAACTTTTGAGTAGAGTGGAAAGCTGTTACTACTGCATCCCGCAATAAACACGGAGTCAAACTCTCCTTGAGTGGCGTCTTCATCGGGGGCAATCTTGTGTTGGTATGTTTAGCGGCTAGTCCAGCCGCAGAGACGCCCTACTGCTGGTGAGCGGTTCTGCGGCGCTTGAAATTCAAGACACCGTGAGACAGGAGAGTCCATTCATTGTGGGACTTGGTAACAGCAGTACGAACAGTTTTGCCTTTTTATTCAACCCACGAGGGTAAGAAACATTTCTTTTAATGTCACGAACGCAGCAGTACCCACAAGGGAGACATGAGACCCACCAGGGTGATATTAGTGGAAACTTCAAGTACCGGGAGGCAATTGTGCACACGCCCACATGGGCGAGACTTAGTGATTCAAATATGAGTTCCACCATGGCTGCTGGTATTTCGTCTTGCCAGTGAACAAGAACACAGGGGTGTTCGAAACACGTTTGGCTTCAGAACTTTTGAGTAGAGTGGAAAGCTGTTACTACTGCATCCCGCAATAAACACGGAGTCAAACTCTCCTTGAGTGGCGTCTTCATCGGGGGCAATCTTGTGTTGGTATGTTTAGCAGCTAGTCCAGCCGCGGAGACGCCCTACTGCTGGTGAGCGGTGCTGCGGCGCTTGAAATTCAAGACACCGTGAGACAGAAGAGTCTATTCATTGTGGGACTTTGTAACAGCAGTACGAACAGTTTTGCCTTTTTATTCAACCCACGAGGGTAAGAAACATTTCTTTTAATGTCACGAACGCAGCAGTACCCACAAGGGAGACATGAGACCCACCAAGGTGATATTAGTGGAAACTTCAAGTACCAGGAGGCAATAGTGCACACGCCCACATGGGCGGGACTTAATAATTCAAATATGAGTTCCACTATGGCTGCTGTTATTTCGTCTTGCCAGTGAACAAGAACACAGGGGTGTTCGAAACGCGTTTGGCTTCAGAACTTTTGAGTAGAGTGGAAAGCTGTTTCTACTGCATCCCGCAATAAACACGGAGTCAAACTCTCCTTGAGTGGCGTCTTCATCGGGGGCAATCTTGTGTTGGTATGTTTAGCGGCTAGTCCAGCCGCGGAGACGCCCTACTGCTGGTGAACGGTTCTGCGGTGCTTGAAATTCAAGACACCGTGAGGCAGGAGAGTCCATTCATTGTGGGACTTGGTAACAGCAGTACGAACAGTTTTGCCTTTTTATTCAACCCACGAGGGTAAGAAACATTTCTTTTAATGTCACAAACGCAGCAATACCCACAAGGGAGACATGAGACCCACGAGGGTGATATTAGTGGAAACTTCAAGTACCAGGAGGCAATAGTGCACACGCCCATATGGGCCGGACTTAGTGATTCAAATATGAGTTCCTCTATGGCTGCTGTTATTCCGTCTTGCCATTGAACAAGAACACAGGGGTGTTCGAAACGCGTTTGGCTTCAGAACTTTTGAGTAGAGTGGAAAGCTGTTACTACTGCATCCCGCAATAAACACGGAGTCAAACTCTCCTTGAGTGGCGTCTTCATCGGGGGCAATCTTGTGTTGGTATGTTTAGCGGCTAGTCCAGCCGCGGAGACGCCCTACTGCTGGTGAGCGGTTCTGCGGCGCTTGAAATTCAAGACACCGTGAGGCAGGAGAGTCCATTCATTGTGGGACTTGGTAACAGCAGTACGAACAGTTTTGCCTTTTTATTCAACCCACGAGGGTAAGAAACATTTCTTTTAATGTCACGAACGCAGCAGTACCCACAAGGGAGACATGAGACCCACGAGGGTGATATTAGTGGAAACTTCAAGTACCAGGAGGCAATCGTGCACACGCCCACATGGGCGGGACTTAGTGATTCAAATATGAGTTCCACCATGGCTGCTGTTATTTCGTCTTGCCAGTGAACAATAACATAGGGGTGTTCGAAACACGTTTGGCTTCAGAACTTTTGAGTAGATTGGAAAGTTGTTACTACTGCATCCCGCAATAAACACGGAGTCAAACTCTCCTTGAGTGGCGTCTTCATCGGGGGCAATCTTGTGTTGGTATGTTTAGCGGCTAGTCCAGCCGCGGAGACGCCCTACTGCTGGTGAGCTGTTCTGCGGCGCATGAAATTCAAGACACCGTGAGACAGGAGAGTCCATTCATTGCGGGACTGGGTAACAGCAGTACGAACAGTTTTGCCTTTTTATTTAACATACGAGGGTAAGAAACATTTCTTTTAATGTCACGAACGCAGCAGTACCCACAAGGGAGACATGAGACCCACCAGGGTGATATTAGTGGAAACTTCAAGTACCAGGAGGCAATAGTGCACACGCCCACATGGGCGGGACTTAGTGATTCAAATATGAGTTCCACCATGGCTGCTGTTATATCGTCTTGCCAGTGAACAAGAACACAGGGGTGTTCGAAACGCGTTTGGCTTCAGAACTTTTGAGTAGAGTGGAAAGCTGTTACTACTGCATCCCGCAATAAACACGGAGTCAAACTCTCCTTGAGTGGCGTCTTCATCGGGGGCAATCTTGTGTTGGTATGTTTAGCAACTAGTCCAGCCGCGGAGACGCCCTACTGCTGGTGAGCGGTTCTGCGGCGCTTGAAATTCAAGACACCGTGAGACAGGAGAGTCTATTCATTGTGGGACTTTGTAACAGCAGTACGAACAGTTTTGCCTTTTTATTCAACCCACGAGGGTAAGAAACATTTCTTTTAATGTCACGAACGCAGCAGTACCCACAAGGGAGACATGAGACCCACCAAGGTGATATTAGTGGAAACTTCAAGTACCAGGAGGCAATAGTGCACACGCCCACATGGGCGGGACTTAGTGATTCAAATATGAGTTCCACTATGGCTGCTGTTATTTCGTCTTGCCAGTGAACAAGAACATAGGGGTGTTCGAAACGCGTTTGGCTTCAGAACTTTTGAGTAGAGTGGAAAGCTGTTACTACTGCATCCCGCAATAAACACGGAGTCAAACTCTCCTTGAGTGGCGTCTTCATCGGGGGCAATCTTGTGTTGGTATGTTTAGCGGCTAGTCCAGCCGCGGAGACGCCCTACTGCTGGTGAGCGGTTCTGCGGCGCTTGAAATTCAAGACACCGTGAGACAGGAGAGTCCATTCATTGTGGGACTTGGTAACAGCAGTACGAACAGTTTTGCCTTTTTATTCAACCCACGAGGGTAAGAAACATTTCTTTTAATGTCACGAACGCAGCAGTACCCACAAGGGAGACATGAGACCCACCAGGGTGATTTTAGTGGAAACTTCAAGTACCAGGAGGCAATAGTGCACACGCCCACATGGGCGGGACTTAGTGATTCAAATATGAGTTCCACTATGGCTGCTGGTATTTCGTCTTGCCAGTGAACAAGAACACAGGGGTGTTCGAAACCTATTTGGCTTCAGAACTTTTGAGTAGAGTGGAAAGCTGTTACTACTGCATCACGCAATAAACACGGAGTCAAACTCTCCTTGAGTGGCGTCTTCATCGGGGGCAATCTTGTGTTGGTATGATTAGCGGCTAGTCCAGCCGCGGAGACGCCCTACTGCTGGTGAGCGGTTCTGCGGCGCTTGAAATTCAAGACACCGTGAGACAGGAGAGTCCATTCATTGTGGGACTTGGTAACAGCAGTACGAACAGTTTTGCCTTTTTATTCAACCCACGAGGGTAAGAAACATTTCTTTTAATGTCACGAACGCAGCAGTACCCACAAGGGAGACATGAGTCCCACCAGGGTGATTTTAGTGGAAACTTCAAGTACCAGGAGGCAATAGTGCACACGCCCACATGGGCGGGACTTAGTGATTCAAATATGAGTTCCACTATGGCTGCTGTTATTTCGTCTTGCCAGTGAACAAGAACATAGGGGTGTTCGAAACGCGTTTGGTTTCAGAACTTTTGAGTAGAGTGGAAAGCTGTTACTACTGTATCCCGCAATAAACACAGAGTCAAACTCTCCTTGAGTGGCGTCTTCATCGGGGGCAATCTTGTGTTGGTATGTTTAGCGGCTAGTCCAGCCGCGGAGACGCCCTACTGCTGGTGAACGGTTCTGCGGTGCTTGAAATTCAAGACACCGTGAGGCAGGAGAGTCCATTCATTGTGGGACTTGGTAACAGCAGTACGAACAGTTTTGCCTTTTTATTCAACCCACGAGGGTAAGAAACATTTCTTTTAATGTCACAAACGCAGCAATACCCACAAGGGAGACATGAGACCCACGAGGGTGATATTAGTGGAAACTTCAAGTACCAGGAGGCAATAGTGCACACGCCCATATGGGCCGGACTTAGTGATTCAAATATGAGTTCCTCTATGGCTGCTGTTATTCCGTCTTGCCATTGAACAAGAACACAGGGGTGTTCGAAACGCGTTTGGCTTCAGAACTTTTGAGTAGAGTGGAAAGCTGTTACTACTGCATCCCGCAATAAACACGGAGTCAAACTCTCCTTGAGTGGCGTCTTCATCGGGGGCAATCTTGTGTTGGTATGTTTAGCGGCTAGTCCAGCCGCGGAGACGCCCTACTGCTGGTGAGCGGTTCTGCGGCGCTTGAAATTCAAGACACCGTGAGGCAGGAGAGTCCATTCATTGTGGGACTTGGTAACAGCAGTACGAACAGTTTTGCCTTTTTATTCAACCCACGAGGGTAAGAAACATTTCTTTTAATGTCACGAACGCAGCAGTACCCACAAGGGAGACATGAGACCCACGAGGGTGATATTAGTGGAAACTTCAAGTACCAGGAGGCAATCGTGCACACGCCCACATGGGCGGGACTTAGTGATTCAAATATGAGTTCCACCATGGCTGCTGTTATTTCGTCTTGCCAGTGAACAATAACATAGGGGTGTTCGAAACACGTTTGGCTTCAGAACTTTTGAGTAGATTGGAAAGTTGTTACTACTGCATCCCGCAATAAACACGGAGTCAAACTCTCCTTGAGTGGCGTCTTCATCGGGGGCAATCTTGTGTTGGTATGTTTAGCGGCTAGTCCAGCCGCGGAGACGCCCTACTGCTGGTGAGCTGTTCTGCGGCGCATGAAATTCAAGACACCGTGAGACAGGAGAGTCCATTCATTGCGGGACTGGGTAACAGCAGTACGAACAGTTTTGCCTTTTTATTTAACATACGAGGGTAAGAAACATTTCTTTTAATGTCACGAACGCAGCAGTACCCACAAGGGAGACATGAGACCCACCAGGGTGATATTAGTGGAAACTTCAAGTACCAGGAGGCAATAGTGCACACGCCCACATGGGCGGGACTTAGTGATTCAAATATGAGTTCCACCATGGCTGCTGTTATATCGTCTTGCCAGTGAACAAGAACACAGGGGTGTTCGAAACGCGTTTGGCTTCAGAACTTTTGAGTAGAGTGGAAAGCTGTTACTACTGCATCCCGCAATAAACACGGAGTCAAACTCTCCTTGAGTGGCGTCTTCATCGGGGGCAATCTTGTGTTGGTATGTTTAGCAACTAGTCCAGCCGCGGAGACGCCCTACTGCTGGTGAGCGGTTCTGCGGCGCTTGAAATTCAAGACACCGTGAGACAGGAGAGTCTATTCATTGTGGGACTTTGTAACAGCAGTACGAACAGTTTTGCCTTTTTATTCAACCCACGAGGGTAAGAAACATTTCTTTTAATGTCACGAACGCAGCAGTACCCACAAGGGAGACATGAGACCCACCAAGGTGATATTAGTGGAAACTTCAAGTACCAGGAGGCAATAGTGCACACGCCCACATGGGCGGGACTTAGTGATTCAAATATGAGTTCCACTATGGCTGCTGTTATTTCGTCTTGCCAGTGAACAAGAACATAGGGGTGTTCGAAACGCGTTTGGCTTCAGAACTTTTGAGTAGAGTGGAAAGCTGTTACTACTGCATCCCGCAATAAACACGGAGTCAAACTCTCCTTGAGTGGCGTCTTCATCGGGGGCAATCTTGTGTTGGTATGTTTAGCGGCTAGTCCAGCCGCGGAGACGCCCTACTGCTGGTGAGCGGTTCTGCGGCGCTTGAAATTCAAGACACCGTGAGACAGGAGAGTCCATTCATTGTGGGACTTGGTAACAGCAGTACGAACAGTTTTGCCTTTTTATTCAACCCACGAGGGTAAGAAACATTTCTTTTAATGTCACGAACGCAGCAGTACCCACAAGGGAGACATGAGACCCACCAGGGTGATTTTAGTGGAAACTTCAAGTACCAGGAGGCAATAGTGCACACGCCCACATGGGCGGGACTTAGTGATTCAAATATGAGTTCCACTATGGCTGCTGGTATTTCGTCTTGCCAGTGAACAAGAACACAGGGGTGTTCGAAACCTATTTGGCTTCAGAACTTTTGAGTAGAGTGGAAAGCTGTTACTACTGCATCACGCAATAAACACGGAGTCAAACTCTCCTTGAGTGGCGTCTTCATCGGGGGCAATCTTGTGTTGGTATGATTAGCGGCTAGTCCAGCCGCGGAGACGCCCTACTGCTGGTGAGCGGTTCTGCGGCGCTTGAAATTCAAGACACCGTGAGACAGGAGAGTCCATTCATTGTGGGACTTGGTAACAGCAGTACGAACAGTTTTGCCTTTTTATTCAACCCACGAGGGTAAGAAACATTTCTTTTAATGTCACGAACGCAGCAGTACCCACAAGGGAGACATGAGTCCCACCAGGGTGATTTTAGTGGAAACTTCAAGTACCAGGAGGCAATAGTGCACACGCCCACATGGGCGGGACTTAGTGATTCAAATATGAGTTCCACTATGGCTGCTGTTATTTCGTCTTGCCAGTGAACAAGAACATAGGGGTGTTCGAAACGCGTTTGGTTTCAGAACTTTTGAGTAGAGTGGAAAGCTGTTACTACTGTATCCCGCAATAAACACAGAGTCAAACTCTCCTTGAGTGGCGTCTTCATCGGGGGCAATCTTGTGTTGGTATGATTAGCGGCTAGTCCAGCCGCGGAGACGCCCTACTGCTGGTGAGCGGTTCTGCGGCGCTCGAAATTCAAGACACCGTGAGACAGGAGAGTCTATTCATTGTGGGACTTTGTAAAAGCAGTACGAACAGTTTTGCCTTTTTATTCAACCCACGAGGGCAAGAAACATTTCTTTTAATGTCACGAACGCAGCAGTACCCACAAGGGAGACATGAGACCCACCAGGGTGATATTAGTGGAAACTTCAAGTACCAGGAGGTAATAGTGCACACGCCCACATGGGCGGGACTTAGTGATTCAAATATGAGTTCCACTATGGCTGCTGTTATTTCGTCTTGCCCGTGAACAAGAACACAGGGGTGTTCGAAACGCGTTTGGCTTCAGAACTTTTGAGTAGAGTGGAAAGCTGTTTCTACTGCATCCCGCAATAAACACGGAGTCAAACTCTCCTTGAGTGGCGTCTTCATCGGGGGCAATCTTGTGTTGGTATGTTTAGCTGCTAGTCCAGCCGCGGAGACGCCCTACTGCTGGTGAGCGGTTCTGCGGCGCTTGAAATTCAAGACACCGTGAGACAGGAGAGTCCATTCATTGTGGGACTTGGTAACAGCAGTACGAACAGTTTTGCCTTTTTATTCAACCCACGAGGGTAAGAAACATTTCTTTTAATGTCACGAACGCAGCAGTACCCACAAGGGAGACATGAGACCCACCAGGGTGATATTAGTGGAAACTTCAAGTACCAGGAGGGAATAGTGCACACGCCCACATGGGCGGGACTTAGTGATTCAAATATGAGTTCCACCATGGCTGCTGGTATTTCGTCTTGCCAGTGAACAAGAACACAGGGGTGTTCGAAACGCGTTTGGCTTCAGAACTTTTGAGTAGAGTGGAAAGCTGTTACTACTGCATCCCGCAATAAACACGGAGTCAAACTCTCCTTGAGTGGCGTCTTCATCGGGGGCAATCTTGTGTTGGTATGTTTAGCAACTAGTCCAGCCGCGGAGACGCCCTACTGCTGGAGAGCGGATCTGCGGCGCTTGAAATTCAAGACACCGTGAGACAGGAGAGTCAATTCATTGTGGGACTTGGTAACAGCAGTACGAACAGTTTTGCCTTTTTATTCAACCCACGAGGGTAAGAAACATTTCTTTTAATGTCACGAACGCAGCAGTACCCACAAGGGAGACATGAGACCCACCAGGGTGATATTAGTGGAAACTTCAAGTACCAGGAGGCAATAGTGCACACGCCCATATGGGCAGGACTTAGTGATTCAAATAAGAGTTCCACTATGGCTGCTGTTATTCCTTCTTGCCATTGAACAAGAACACAGGGGTGTTCGAAACGCGTTTGGCTTCAGAACTTTTGAGTAGAGTGGAAAGCTGTTTCTACTGCATCCCGCAATAAACACGGAGTCAAACTCTCCTTGAGTGGCGTCTTCATCGGGGGCAATCTTGTGTTGGTATGTTTAGCAACTAGTCCAGCCGCGGAGATGCCCTATTGCTGGTGAGCGGTTCTGCGGCGCTTGAAATTCAAGACACCGTGAGACAAGAGAGTCTATTCATTGTGGGACTTTGTAACAGCAGTACGAACAGTTTTGCCTTTTTATTCAACCCACGAGGGTAAGAAACATTTATTTTAATGTCACGAACGCTGCAGTACCCACAAGGGAGACATGAGACCCACCAGGGTGATTTTAGTGGAAACTTCAAGTACCAGGAGGCAATAGTGCACACGCCCACATGGGCGGGACTTAGTGATTCAAATATGAGTTCCACTATGGCTGCTGTTATTTCGTCTTGCCAGTGAACAAGAACATAGGGGTGTTCGAAACGCGTTTGGTTTCAGAACTTTTGAGTAGAGTGGAAAGCTGTTACTACTGTATCCCGCAATAAACACAGAGTCAAACTCTCCTTGAGTGGCGTCTTCATCGGGGGCAATCTTGTGTTGGTATGATTAGCGGCTAGTCCAGCCGCGGAGACGCCCTACTGCTGGTGAGCGGTTCTGCGGCGCTCGAAATTCAAGACACCGTGAGACAGGAGAGTCTATTCATTGTGGGACTTTGTAAAAGCAGTACGAACAGTTTTGCCTTTTTATTCAACCCACGAGGGCAAGAAACATTTCTTTTAATGTCACGAACGCAGCAGTACCCACAAGGGAGACATGAGACCCACCAGGGTGATATTAGTGGAAACTTCAAGTACCAGGAGGTAATAGTGCACACGCCCACATGGGCGGGACTTAGTGATTCAAATATGAGTTCCACTATGGCTGCTGTTATTTCGTCTTGCCCGTGAACAAGAACACAGGGGTGTTCGAAACGCGTTTGGCTTCAGAACTTTTGAGTAGAGTGGAAAGCTGTTTCTACTGCATCCCGCAATAAACACGGAGTCAAACTCTCCTTGAGTGGCGTCTTCATCGGGGGCAATCTTGTGTTGGTATGTTTAGCTGCTAGTCCAGCCGCGGAGACGCCCTACTGCTGGTGAGCGGTTCTGCGGCGCTTGAAATTCAAGACACCGTGAGACAGGAGAGTCCATTCATTGTGGGACTTGGTAACAGCAGTACGAACAGTTTTGCCTTTTTATTCAACCCACGAGGGTAAGAAACATTTCTTTTAATGTCACGAACGCAGCAGTACCCACAAGGGAGACATGAGACCCACCAGGGTGATATTAGTGGAAACTTCAAGTACCAGGAGGGAATAGTGCACACGCCCACATGGGCGGGACTTAGTGATTCAAATATGAGTTCCACCATGGCTGCTGGTATTTCGTCTTGCCAGTGAACAAGAACACAGGGGTGTTCGAAACGCGTTTGGCTTCAGAACTTTTGAGTAGAGTGGAAAGCTGTTACTACTGCATCCCGCAATAAACACGGAGTCAAACTCTCCTTGAGTGGCGTCTTCATCGGGGGCAATCTTGTGTTGGTATGTTTAGCAACTAGTCCAGCCGCGGAGACGCCCTACTGCTGGAGAGCGGATCTGCGGCGCTTGAAATTCAAGACACCGTGAGACAGGAGAGTCAATTCATTGTGGGACTTGGTAACAGCAGTACGAACAGTTTTGCCTTTTTATTCAACCCACGAGGGTAAGAAACATTTCTTTTAATGTCACGAACGCAGCAGTACCCACAAGGGAGACATGAGACCCACCAGGGTGATATTAGTGGAAACTTCAAGTACCAGGAGGCAATCGTGCACACGCCCACATGGGCAGGACTTAGTGATTCAAATAAGAGTTCCACTATGGCTGCTGTTATTCCGTCTTGCCATTGAACAAGAACACAGGGGTGTTTGAAACGCGTTTGGCTTCAGAACTTTTGAGTAGAGTGGAAAGCTGTTTCTACTGCATCCCGCAATAAACACGGAGTCAAACTCTCCTTGAGTGGCGTCTTCATCGGGGGCAATCTTGTGTTGGTATGTTTAGCAACTAGTCCAGCCGCGGAGATGCCCTATTGCTGGTGAGCGGTTCTGCGGCGCTTGAAATTCAAGACACCGTGAGACAAGAGAGTCTATTCATTGTGGGACTTTGTAACAGCAGTACGAACAGTTTTGCCTTTTTATTCAACCCACGAGGGTAAGAAACATTTATTTTAATGTCACGAACGCTGCAGTACCCACAAGGGAGACATGAGACCCACCAGGGTGATTTTAGTGGAAACTTCAAGTACCAGGAGGCAATAGTGCACACGCCCACATGGGCGGGACTTAGTGATTCAAATATGAGTTCCACTATGGCTGCTGGTATTTCGTCTTGCCAGTGAACAAGAACACAGGGGTGTTCGAAACGCGTTTGGCTTCAGAACTTTTGAGTAGAGTGGAAAGCTGTTTCTACTGCATCCCGCAATAAACACGGAGTCAAACTCTCCTTGAGTGGCGTCTTCATCGGGGGCAATCTTGTGTTGGTATGTTTAGAGGCTAGTCCAGCCGCGGAGACACCCTACTGCTGGTGAGCGGTTCTGCGGCGCTTGAAATTCAAGACACCGTGAGACAGAAGAGTCTATTCATTGTGGGACTTTCTAACAGCAGTACGAACAGTTTTGCCTTTTTATTCAACCCACGAGGGTAAGAAACATTTCTTTTAATGTCACGAACGCAGCAGTACCCACAAGGGAGACATGAGACCCACCAAGGTGATATTAGTGGAAACTTCAAGTACCAGGAGGCAATAGTGCACACGCCCACATGGGCGGGACTTAATAATTCAAATATGAGTTCCACTATGGCTGCTGTTATTTCGTCTTGCCAGTGAACAAGAACACAGGGGTGTTCGAAACGCGTTTGGCTTCAGAACTTTTGAGTAGAGTGGAAAGCTGTTACTACTGCATCCCGCAATAAACACGGAGTCAAACTCTCCTTGAGTGGCGTCTTCATCGGGGGCTATCTTGTGTTGGTATGTTTAGCAACTAGTCCAGCCGCGGAGAAGCCCTACTGCTGGTGAGCGGTTCTGCGGCGCTTGAAATTCAAGACACCGTGAGACAGGAGAGTCCATCCATTGTGGGACTTGGTAACAGCAGTACGAACAGTTTTGCCTTTTTATTCAACCCACGAGGGTAAGAAACATTTCTTTTAATGTCACGAACGCAGCAGTACCCACAAGGGAGACATGAGACCCACCAGGGTGATATTAGTGGAAACTTCAAGTACCAGGAGGCAATAGTGCACACGCCCACATGGGCGGGACTTAGTGATTCAAATATGAGTTCCACCATGGCTGCTGTTATATCGTCTTGCCAGTGAACAAGAACACAGGGGTGTTCGAAACGCGTTTGGCTTCAGAACTTTTGAGTAGAGTGGAAAGCTGTTACTACTGCATCCCGCAATAAACACGGAGTCAAACTCTCCTTGAGTGGCGTCTTCATCGGGGGCAATCTTGTGTTGGTATGTTTAGCAACTAGTCCAGCCGCGGAGACGCCCTACTGCTGGTGAGCGGTTCTGCGGCGCTTGAAATTCAAGACACCGTGAGACAGGAGAGTCAATTCATTGTGGGACTTGGTAACAACAGTACGAACAGTTTTGCCTTTTTATTCAACCCACGAGGGTAAGAAACATTTCTTTTAATGTCACAAACGCAGCAGTACCCACAAGGGAGACATGAGACCCACCAGGGTGATATTAGTGGAAACTTCAAGTACCAGGAGGCAATAGTGCACACGCCCATATGGGCAGGACTTAGTGATTCAAATAAGAGTTCCACTATGGCTGCTGTTATTCCGTCTTGCCATTGAACAAGAACACAGGGGTGTTTGAAACGCGTTTGGCTTCAGAACTTTTGAGTAGAGTGGAAAGCTGTTTCTACTGCATCCCGCAATAAACACGGAGTCAAACTCTCCTTGAGTGGCGTCTTCATCGGGGGCAATCTTGTGTTGGTATGTTTAGCAACTAGTCCAGCCGCGGAGACGCCCTATTGCTGGTGAGCGGTTCTGCGGCGCTTGAAATTCAAGACACCGTGAGACAGGAGAGTCTATTCATTGTGGGACTTTGTAACAGCAGTACGAACAGTTTTGCCTTTTTATTCAACCCACGAGGGTAAGAAACATTTCTTTTAATGTCACGAACGCAGCAGTACCCACAAGGGAGACATGAGACCCACCAAGGTGATATTAGTGGAAACTTCAAGTACCAGGAGGCAATAGTGCACACGCCCACATGGGCGGGACTTAGTGATTCAAATATGAGTTCCACTATGGCTGCTGTTATTTCGTCTTGCCAGTGAACAAGAACATAGGGGTGTTCGAAACGCGTTTGGCTTCAGAACTTTTGAGTAGAGTGGAAAGCTGTTACTACTGCATCCCGCAATAAACACGGAGTCAAACTCTCCTTGAGTGGCGTCTTCATCGGGGGCAATCTTGTGTTGGTATGTTTAGCGGCTAGTCCAGCCGCGGAGACGCCCTACTGCTGGTGAGCGGTTCTGCGGCGCTTGAAATTCAAGACACCGTGAGACAGGAGAGTCCATTCATTGTGGGACTTGGTAACAGCAGTACGAACAGTTTTGCCTTTTTATTCAACCCACGAGGGTAAGAAACATTTCTTTTAATGTCACGAACGCAGCAGTACCCACAAGGGAGACATGAGACCCACCAGGGTGATTTTAGTGGAAACTTCAAGTACCAGGAGGCAATAGTGCACACGCCCACATGGGCGGGACTTAGTGATTCAAATATGAGTTCCACTATGGCTGCTGGTATTTCGTCTTGCCAGTGAACAAGAACACAGGGGTGTTCGAAACCTATTTGGCTTCAGAACTTTTGAGTAGAGTGGAAAGCTGTTACTACTGCATCACGCAATAAACATGGAGTCAAACTCTCCTTGAGTGGCGTCTTCATCGGGGGCAATCTTGTGTTGGTATGATTAGCGGCTAGTCCAGCCGCGGAGACGCCCTACTGCTGGTGAGCGGTTCTGCGGCGCTTGAAATTCAAGACACCGTGAGACAGGAGAGTCCATTCATTGTGGGACTTGGTAACAGCAGTACGAACAGTTTTGCCTTTTTATTCAACCCACGAGGGTAAGAAACATTTCTTTTAATGTCACGAACGCAGCAGTACCCACAAGGGAGACATGAGTCCCACCAGGGTGATTTTAGTGGAAACTTCAAGTACCAGGAGGCAATAGTGCACACGCCCACATGGGCGGGACTTAGTGATTCAAATATGAGTTCCACTATGGCTGCTGTTATTTCGTCTTGCCAGTGAACAAGAACATAGGGGTGTTCGAAACGCGTTTGGTTTCAGAACTTTTGAGTAGAGTGGAAAGCTGTTACTACTGTATCCCGCAATAAACACAGAGTCAAACTCTCCTTGAGTGGCGTCTTCATCGGGGGCAATCTTGTGTTGGTATGATTAGCGGCTAGTCCAGCCGCGGAGACGCCCTACTGCTGGTGAGCGGTTCTGCGGCGCTCGAAATTCAAGACACCGTGAGACAGGAGAGTCTATTCATTGTGGGACTTTGTAAAAGCAGTACGAACAGTTTTGCCTTTTTATTCAACCCACGAGGGCAAGAAACATTTCTTTTAATGTCACGAACGCAGCAGTACCCACAAGGGAGACATGAGACCCACCAGGGTGATATTAGTGGAAACTTCAAGTACCAGGAGGTAATAGTGCACACGCCCACATGGGCGGGACTTAGTGATTCAAATATGAGTTCCACTATGGCTGCTGTTATTTCGTCTTGCCCGTGAACAAGAACACAGGGGTGTTCGAAACGCGTTTGGCTTCAGAACTTTTGAGTAGAGTGGAAAGCTGTTTCTACTGCATCCCGCAATAAACACGGAGTCAAACTCTCCTTGAGTGGCGTCTTCATCGGGGGCAATCTTGTGTTGGTATGTTTAGCTGCTAGTCCAGCCGCGGAGACGCCCTACTGCTGGTGAGCGGTTCTGCGGCGCTTGAAATTCAAGACACCGTGAGACAGGAGAGTCCATTCATTGTGGGACTTGGTAACAGCAGTACGAACAGTTTTGCCTTTTTATTCAACCCACGAGGGTAAGAAACATTTCTTTTAATGTCACGAACGCAGCAGTACCCACAAGGGAGACATGAGACCCACCAGGGTGATATTAGTGGAAACTTCAAGTACCAGGAGGGAATAGTGCACACGCCCACATGGGCGGGACTTAGTGATTCAAATATGAGTTCCACCATGGCTGCTGGTATTTCGTCTTGCCAGTGAACAAGAACACAGGGGTGTTCGAAACGCGTTTGGCTTCAGAACTTTTGAGTAGAGTGGAAAGCTGTTACTACTGCATCCCGCAATAAACACGGAGTCAAACTCTCCTTGAGTGGCGTCTTCATCGGGGGCAATCTTGTGTTGGTATGTTTAGCAACTAGTCCAGCCGCGGAGACGCCCTACTGCTGGTGAGCGGATCTGCGGCGCTTGAAATTCAAGACACCGTGAGACAGGAGAGTCAATTCATTGTGGGACTTGGTAACAGCAGTACGAACAGTTTTGCCTTTTTATTCAACCCACGAGGGTAAGAAACATTTCTTTTAATGTCACGAACGCAGCAGTACCCACAAGGGAGACATGAGACCCACCAGGGTGATATTAGTGGAAACTTCAAGTACCAGGAGGCAATAGTGCACACGCCCATATGGGCAGGACTTAGTGATTCAAATAAGAGTTCCACTATGGCTGCTGTTATTCCTTCTTGCCATTGAACAAGAACACAGGGGTGTTCGAAACGCGTTTGGCTTCAGAACTTTTGAGTAGAGTGGAAAGCTGTTTCTACTGCATCCCGCAATAAACACGGAGTCAAACTCTCCTTGAGTGGCGTCTTCATCGGGGGCAATCTTGTGTTGGTATGTTTAGCAACTAGTCCAGCCGCGGAGATGCCCTATTGCTGGTGAGCGGTTCTGCGGCGCTTGAAATTCAAGACACCGTGAGACAAGAGAGTCTATTCATTGTGGGACTTTGTAACAGCAGTACGAACAGTTTTGCCTTTTTATTCAACCCACGAGGGTAAGAAACATTTATTTTAATGTCACGAACGCTGCAGTACCCACAAGGGAGACATGAGACCCACCAGGGTGATTTTAGTGGAAACTTCAAGTACCAGGAGGCAATAGTGCACACGCCCACATGGGCGGGACTTAGTGATTCAAATATGAGTTCCACTATGGCTGCTGGTATTTCGTCTTGCCAGTGAACAAGAACACAGGGGTGTTCGAAACGCGTTTGGCTTCAGAACTTTTGAGTAGAGTGGAAAGCTGTTTCTACTGCATCCCGCAATAAACACGGAGTCAAACTCTCCTTGAGTGGCGTCTTCATCGGGGGCAATCTTGTGTTGGTATGTTTAGAGGCTAGTCCAGCCGCGGAGACTCCCTACTGCTGGTGAGCGGTTCTGCGGCGCTTGAAATTCAAGACACCGTGAGACAGAAGAGTCTATTCATTGTGGGACTTTCTAACAGCAGTACGAACAGTTTTGCCTTTTTATTCAACCCACGAGGGTAAGAAACATTTCTTTTAATGTCACGAACGCAGCAGTACCCACAAGGGAGACATGAGACCCACCAAGGTGATATTAGTGGAAACTTCAAGTACCAGGAGGCAATAGTGCACACGCCCACATGGGCGGGACTTAATAATTCAAATATGAGTTCCACTATGGCTGCTGTTATTTCGTCTTGCCAGTGAACAAGAACACAGGGGTGTTCGAAACGCGTTTGGCTTCAGAACTTTTGAGTAGAGTGGAAAGCTGTTACTACTGCATCCCGCAATAAACACGGAGTCAAACTCTCCTTGAGTGGCGTCTTCATCGGGGGCTATCTTGTGTTGGTATGTTTAGCAACTAGTCCAGCCGCGGAGAAGCCCTACTGCTGGTGAGCGGTTCTGCGGCGCTTGAAATTCAAGACACCGTGAGACAGGAGAGTCCATCCATTGTGGGACTTGGTAACAGCAGTACGAACAGTTTTGCCTTTTTATTCAACCCACGAGGGTAAGAAACATTTCTTTTAATGTCACGAACGCAGCAGTACCCACAAGGGAGACATGAGACCCACCAGGGTGATATTAGTGGAAACTTCAAGTACCAGGAGGCAATAGTGCACACGCCCACATGGGCGGGACTTAGTGATTCAAATATGAGTTCCACCATGGCTGCTGTTATATCGTCTTGCCAGTGAACAAGAACACAGGGGTGTTCGAAACGCGTTTGGCTTCAGAACTTTTGAGTAGAGTGGAAAGCTGTTACTACTGCATCCCGCAATAAACACGGAGTCAAACTCTCCTTGAGTGGCGTCTTCATCGGGGGCAATCTTGTGTTGGTATGTTTAGCAACTAGTCCAGCCGCGGAGACGCCCTACTGCTGGTGAGCGGTTCTGCGGCGCTTGAAATTCAAGACACCGTGAGACAGGAGAGTCAATTCATTGTGGGACTTGGTAACAACAGTACGAACAGTTTTGCCTTTTTATTCAACCCACGAGGGTAAGAAACATTTCTTTTAATGTCACAAACGCAGCAGTACCCACAAGGGAGACATGAGACCCACCAGGGTGATATTAGTGGAAACTTCAAGTACCAGGAGGCAATAGTGCACACGCCCATATGGGCAGGACTTAGTGATTCAAATAAGAGTTCCACTATGGCTGCTGTTATTCCGTCTTGCCATTGAACAAGAACACAGGGGTGTTTGAAACGCGTTTGGCTTCAGAACTTTTGAGTAGAGTGGAAAGCTGTTTCTACTGCATCCCGCAATAAACACGGAGTCAAACTCTCCTTGAGTGGCGTCTTCATCGGGGGCAATCTTGTGTTGGTATGTTTAGCAACTAGTCCAGCCGCGGAGACGCCCTATTGCTGGTGAGCGGTTCTGCGGCGCTTGAAATTCAAGACACCGTGAGACAGGAGAGTCTATTCATTGTGGGACTTTGTAACAGCAGTACGAACAGTTTTGCCTTTTTATTCAACCCACGAGGGTAAGAAACATTTCTTTTAATGTCACGAACGCAGCAGTACCCACAAGGGAGACATGAGACCCACCAAGGTGATATTAGTGGAAACTTCAAGTACCAGGAGGCAATAGTGCACACGCCCACATGGGCGGGACTTAGTGATTCAAATATGAGTTCCACTATGGCTGCTGTTATTTCGTCTTGCCAGTGAACAAGAACATAGGGGTGTTCGAAACGCGTTTGGCTTCAGAACTTTTGAGTAGAGTGGAAAGCTGTTACTACTGCATCCCGCAATAAACACGGAGTCAAACTCTCCTTGAGTGGCGTCTTCATCGGGGGCAATCTTGTGTTGGTATGTTTAGCGGCTAGTCCAGCCGCGGAGACGCCCTACTGCTGGTGAGCGGTTCTGCGGCGCTTGAAATTCAAGACACCGTGAGACAGGAGAGTCCATTCATTGTGGGACTTGGTAACAGCAGTACGAACAGTTTTGCCTTTTTATTCAACCCACGAGGGTAAGAAACATTTCTTTTAATGTCACGAACGCAGCAGTACCCACAAGGGAGACATGAGACCCACCAGGGTGATTTTAGTGGAAACTTCAAGTACCAGGAGGCAATAGTGCACACGCCCACATGGGCGGGACTTAGTGATTCAAATATGAGTTCCACTATGGCTGCTGGTATTTCGTCTTGCCAGTGAACAAGAACACAGGGGTGTTCGAAACCTATTTGGCTTCAGAACTTTTGAGTAGAGTGGAAAGCTGTTACTACTGCATCACGCAATAAACATGGAGTCAAACTCTCCTTGAGTGGCGTCTTCATCGGGGGCAATCTTGTGTTGGTATGATTAGCGGCTAGTCCAGCCGCGGAGACGCCCTACTGCTGGTGAGCGGTTCTGCGGCGCTTGAAATTCAAGACACCGTGAGACAGGAGAGTCCATTCATTGTGGGACTTGGTAACAGCAGTACGAACAGTTTTGCCTTTTTATTCAACCCACGAGGGTAAGAAACATTTCTTTTAATGTCACGAACGCAGCAGTACCCACAAGGGAGACATGAGTCCCACCAGGGTGATTTTAGTGGAAACTTCAAGTACCAGGAGGCAATAGTGCACACGCCCACATGGGCGGGACTTAGTGATTCAAATATGAGTTCCACTATGGCTGCTGTTATTTCGTCTTGCCAGTGAACAAGAACATAGGGGTGTTCGAAACGCGTTTGGTTTCAGAACTTTTGAGTAGAGTGGAAAGCTGTTACTACTGTATCCCGCAATAAACACAGAGTCAAACTCTCCTTGAGTGGCGTCTTCATCGGGGGCAATCTTGTGTTGGTATGATTAGCGGCTAGTCCAGCCGCGGAGACGCCCTACTGCTGGTGAGCGGTTCTGCGGCGCTCGAAATTCAAGACACCGTGAGACAGGAGAGTCTATTCATTGTGGGACTTTGTAAAAGCAGTACGAACAGTTTTGCCTTTTTATTCAACCCACGAGGGCAAGAAACATTTCTTTTAATGTCACGAACGCAGCAGTACCCACAAGGGAGACATGAGACCCACCAGGGTGATATTAGTGGAAACTTCAAGTACCAGGAGGTAATAGTGCACACGCCCACATGGGCGGGACTTAGTGATTCAAATATGAGTTCCACTATGGCTGCTGTTATTTCGTCTTGCCCGTGAACAAGAACACAGGGGTGTTCGAAACGCGTTTGGCTTCAGAACTTTTGAGTAGAGTGGAAAGCTGTTTCTACTGCATCCCGCAATAAACACGGAGTCAAACTCTCCTTGAGTGGCGTCTTCATCGGGGGCAATCTTGTGTTGGTATGTTTAGCTGCTAGTCCAGCCGCGGAGACGCCCTACTGCTGGTGAGCGGTTCTGCGGCGCTTGAAATTCAAGACACCGTGAGACAGGAGAGTCCATTCATTGTGGGACTTGGTAACAGCAGTACGAACAGTTTTGCCTTTTTATTCAACCCACGAGGGTAAGAAACATTTCTTTTAATGTCACGAACGCAGCAGTACCCACAAGGGAGACATGAGACCCACCAGGGTGATATTAGTGGAAACTTCAAGTACCAGGAGGGAATAGTGCACACGCCCACATGGGCGGGACTTAGTGATTCAAATATGAGTTCCACCATGGCTGCTGGTATTTCGTCTTGCCAGTGAACAAGAACACAGGGGTGTTCGAAACGCGTTTGGCTTCAGAACTTTTGAGTAGAGTGGAAAGCTGTTACTACTGCATCCCGCAATAAACACGGAGTCAAACTCTCCTTGAGTGGCGTCTTCATCGGGGGCAATCTTGTGTTGGTATGTTTAGCAACTAGTCCAGCCGCGGAGACGCCCTACTGCTGGTGAGCGGATCTGCGGCGCTTGAAATTCAAGACACCGTGAGACAGGAGAGTCAATTCATTGTGGGACTTGGTAACAGCAGTACGAACAGTTTTGCCTTTTTATTCAACCCACGAGGGTAAGAAACATTTCTTTTAATGTCACGAACGCAGCAGTACCCACAAGGGAGACATGAGACCCACCAGGGTGATATTAGTGGAAACTTCAAGTACCAGGAGGCAATAGTGCACACGCCCATATGGGCAGGACTTAGTGATTCAAATAAGAGTTCCACTATGGCTGCTGTTATTCCTTCTAGCCATTGAACAAGAACACAGGGGTGTTCGAAACGCGTTTGGCTTCAGAACTTTTGAGTAGAGTGGAAAGCTGTTTCTACTGCATCCCGCAATAAACACGGAGTCAAACTCTCCTTGAGTGGCGTCTTCATCGGGGGCAATCTTGTGTTGGTATGTTTAGCAACTAGTCCAGCCGCGGAGATGCCCTATTGCTGGTGAGCGGTTCTGCGGCGCTTGAAATTCAAGACACCGTGAGACAAGAGAGTCTATTCATTGTGGGACTTTGTAACAGCAGTACGAACAGTTTTGCCTTTTTATTCAACCCACGAGGGTAAGAAACATTTATTTTAATGTCACGAACGCTGCAGTACCCACAAGGGAGACATGAGACCCACCAGGGTGATTTTAGTGGAAACTTCAAGTACCAGGAGGCAATAGTGCACACGCCCACATGGGCGGGACTTAGTGATTCAAATATGAGTTCCACTATGGCTGCTGGTATTTCGTCTTGCCAGTGAACAAGAACACAGGGGTGTTCGAAACGCGTTTGGCTTCAGAACTTTTGAGTAGAGTGGAAAGCTGTTTCTACTGCATCCCGCAATAAACACGGAGTCAAACTCTCCTTGAGTGGCGTCTTCATCGGGGGCAATCTTGTGTTGGTATGTTTAGAGGCTAGTCCAGCCGCGGAGACACCCTACTGCTGGTGAGCGGTTCTGCGGCGCTTGAAATTCAAGACACCGTGAGACAGAAGAGTCTATTCATTGTGGGACTTTCTAACAGCAGTACGAACAGTTTTGCCTTTTTATTCAACCCACGAGGGTAAGAAACATTTCTTTTAATGTCACGAACGCAGCAGTACCCACAAGGGAGACATGAGACCCACCAAGGTGATATTAGTGGAAACTTCAAGTACCAGGAGGCAATAGTGCACACGCCCACATGGGCGGGACTTAATAATTCAAATATGAGTTCCACTATGGCTGCTGTTATTTCGTCTTGCCAGTGAACAAGAACACAGGGGTGTTCGAAACGCGTTTGGCTTCAGAACTTTTGAGTAGAGTGGAAAGCTGTTACTACTGCATCCCGCAATAAACACGGAGTCAAACTCTCCTTGAGTGGCGTCTTCATCGGGGGCTATCTTGTGTTGGTATGTTTAGCAACTAGTCCAGCCGCGGAGAAGCCCTACTGCTGGTGAGCGGTTCTGCGGCGCTTGAAATTCAAGACACCGTGAGACAGGAGAGTTTTGCCTTTTTATTCAACCCACGAGGGTAAGAAACATTTCTTTTAATGTCACGAACGCAGCAGTACCCACAAGGGAGACATGAGACCCACCAGGGTGATATTAGTGGAAACTTCAAGTACCAGGAGGCAATAGTGCACACGCCCATATGGGCCGGACTTAGTGATTCAAATATGAGTTCCTCTATGGCTGCTGTTATTCCGTCTTGCCATTGAACAAGAACACAGGGGTGTTCGAAACGCGTTTGGCTTCAGAACTTTTGAGTAGAGTGGAAAGCTGTTACTACTGCATCCCGCAATAAACACGGAGTCAAACTCTCCTTGAGTGGCGTCTTCATCGGGGGCAATCTTGTGTTGGTATGTTTAGCGGCTAGTCCAGCCGCGGAGACGCCCTACTGCTGGTGAGCGGTTCTGCGGCGCTTGAAATTCAAGACACCGTGAGGCAGGAGAGTCCATTCATTGTGGGACTTGGTAACAGCAGTACGAACAGTTTTGCCTTTTTATTCAACCCACGAGGGTAAGAAACATTTCTTTTAATGTCACGAACGCAGCAGTACCCACAAGGGAGACATGAGACCCACGAGGGTGATATTAGTGGAAACTTCAAGTACCAGGAGGCAATCGTGCACACGCCCACAAACTTCAAGTACCAGGAGGCAATCGTGCACACGCCCACATGGGCGGGACTTAGTGATTCAAATATGAGTTCCACCATGGCTGCTGTTATTTCGTCTTGCCAGTGAACAATAACATAGGGGTGTTCGAAACACGTTTGGCTTCAGAACTTTTGAGTAGAGTGGAAAGCTGTTACTACTGCATCCCGCAATAAACACGGAGTCAAACTCTCCTTGAGTGGCGTCTTCATCGGGGGCAATCTTGTGTTGGTATGTTTAGCGGCTAGTCCAGCCCCGGAGACGCCCTACTGCTGGTGAGCGGTTCTGCGGCGCTTGAAATTCAAGACACCGTGAGACAGGAGAGTCCATTCATTGTGGGACTTGGTAGCAGCAGTACGAACAGTTTTGCCTTTTTATTCAACCCACGAGGGTAAGAAACATTTCTTTTAATGTCACGAACGCAGCAGTACCCACAAGGGAGACATGAGACCCACCAGGGTGATTTTAGTGGAAACTTCAAGTACCAGGAGGCAATAGTGCACACGCCCACATGGGCGGGACTTAGTGATTCAAATATGAGTTCCACTATGGCTGCTGGTATTTCGTCTAGCCAGTGAACAAGAACTAAGGGGTGTTCGAAACCTGTTTGGCTTCAGACCTTTTGAGTAGAGTGGAAAGCTGTTACTACTGCATCCCGCAATAAACACGGAGTCAAACTCTCCTGTAGTGGCGTCTTCATCGGGGGCAATCTTGTGTTGGTATGTTCAGTGGCTAGTCCAGCCGCGGAGACGCCCTACTGCTGGTGAGCGGTTCTGTGGCGCTTGAAATTCAAGACACCGTGAGACAGGAGAGTCCATTCATTGTGGGACTTGGTAACAGCAGTACGAACAGTTTTGCCTTTTTATTCAACCCACGAGGGTAAGAAACATTTCTTTTAATGTCACGAACGCAGCAGTACCCACAAGGGAGACATGAGTCCCACCAGGGTGATTTTAGTGGAAACTTCAAGTACCAGGAGGCAATAGTGCACACGCCCACATGGGCGGGACTTAGTGATTCAAATATGAGTTCCACTATGGCTGCTGTTATTTCGTCTTGCCAGTGAACAAGAACATAGGGGTGTTCGAAACGCGTTTGGCTTCAGAACTTTTGAGTAGAGTGGAAAGCTGTTACTACTGCATCCCGCAATAAACACGGAGTCAAACTCTTCTTGAGTGGCGTCTTCATCGGGGGCAATCTTGTGTTGGTATGTTTAGCGGCTAGTCCAGCCGCGGAGACGCCCTACTGCTGGTGAGCGGTTCTGCGGCGCTTGAAATTCAAGACACCGTGAGACAGGAGAGTCCATTCATTGTGGGACTTGGTAACAGCAGTACGAACAGTTTTGCCTTTTTATTCAACCCACGAGGGTAAGAAACATTTCTTTTAATGTCACGAACGCAGCAGTACCCACAAGGGAGACATGAGACCCACCAGGGTGATATTAGTGGAAACTTCAAGTACCAGGAGGCAATCGTGCACACGCCCACATGGGCGAGACTTAGTGATTCAAATATGAGTTCCACTATGGTTGCTGTTATTTCGTCTTGCCAGTGAACAAGAACACAGGGGTGTTCGAAACACGTTTGGCTTCAGAACTTTTGAGTAGAGTGGAAAGCTGTTACTACTGTATCCCGCAATAAACACAGAGTCAAACTCTCCTTGAGTGGCGTCTTCATCGGGGGCAATCTTGTGTTGGTATGATTAGCGGCTAGTCCAGCCGCGGAGACGCCCTACTGCTGGTGAGCGGTTCTGCGGCCCTCGAAATTCAAGACACCGTGAGACAGGAGAGTCTATTCATTGTGGGACTTTGTAAAAGCAGTACGAACATTTTTGCCTTTTTATTCAACCCACGAGGGCAAGAAACATTTCTTTTAATGTCACGAACGCAGCAGTACCCACAAGGGAGACATGAGACCCACCAGGGTGATATTAGTGGAAACTTCAAGTACCAGGAGGTAATAGTGCACACGCCCACATGGGCGGGACTTAGTGATTCAAATATGAGTTCCACTATGGCTGCTGTTATTTCGTCTTGCCCGTGAACAAGAACACAGGGGTGTTCGAAACGCGTTTGGCTTCAGAACTTTTGAGTAGAGTGGAAAGCTGTTTCTACTGCATCCCGCAATAAACACGGAGTCAAACTCTCCTTGAGTGGCGTCTTCATCGGGGGCAATCTTGTGTTGGTATGTTTAGCTGCTAGTCCAGCCGCGGAGACGCCCTACTGCTGGTGAGCGGTTCTGCGGCGCTTGAAATTCAAGACACCGTGAGACAGGAGAGTCCATTTATTGTGGGACTTGGTAACGGCAGTACGAACAGTTTTGCCTTTTTATTCAACCCACGAGGGTAAGAAACATTTCTTTTAATGTCACGAACGCAGCAGTACCCACAAGGGAGACATGAGACCCACCAGGGTGATTTTAGTGGAAACTTCAAGTACCAGGAGGCAATAGTGCACACGCCCACATGGGCGGGACTTAGTGATTCAAATATGAGTTCCACTATGGCTGCTGTTATTTCGTCTAGCCAGTGAACAAGAACTAAGGGGTGTTCGAAAACTGTTTGGCTTCAGACCTTTTGAGTAGAGTGGAAAGCTGTTACTACTGCATCCCGCAATAAACACGGAGTCAAACTCTCCTTGAGTGGCGTCTTCATCGGGGGCAATCTTGTGTTGGTATGTTCAGTGGCTAGTCCAGCCGCGGAGACGCCCTACTGCTGGTGAGCGGTTCTGTGGCGCTTGAAATTCAAGACACCGTGAGACAGGAGAGTCCATTCATTGTGGGACTTGGTAACAGCAGTACGAACAGTTTTGCCTTTTTATTCAACCCACGAGGGTAAGAAACATTTCTTTTAATGTCACGAACGCAGCAGTACCCACAAGGGAGACATGAGACCCACCAGGGTGATATTAGTGGAAACTTCAAGTACCAGGAGGCAATTGTGCACACGCCCACATGGGCGAGACTTAGTGATTCAAATATGAGTTCTACTATGGCTGCTGTTATTTCGTCTTGCCAGTGAACAAGAACACAGGGGTGTTCGAAACACGTTTGGCTTCAGAACTTTTGAGTAGAGTGGAAAGCTGTTACTACTGTATCCCGCAATAAACACAGAGTCAAACTCTCCTTGAGTGGCGTCTTCATCGGGGTCAATCTTGTGTTGGTATGTTTAGCGGCTAGTCCAGCCGCGGAGACGCCCTACTGCTGGTGAGCGGTTCTGCGGTGCTTGAAATTCAAGACACCGTGAGACAGGAGAGTCCATTCATTGTGGGACTTGGTAGCAGCAGTACGAACAGTTTTGCCTTTTTATTCAACCCACGAGGGTAAGAAACATTTCTTTGAATGTCACGAATGCAGCAGTACCCACAAGGGAGACATGAGACCCACCGGGGTGATTTTAGTGGAAACTTCAAGTACCAGGAGGCAATAGTGCACACGCCCACATGGGCGGGACTTAGTGATTCAAATATGAGTTCCACTATGGCTGCTGTTATTTCGTCTAGCCAGTGAACAAGAACTAAGGGGTGTTCGAAACCTGTTTGGCTTCAGACCTTTTGAGTAGAGTGGAAAGCTGTTACTACTGCATCCCGCAATAAACACGGAGTCAAACTCTCCTTGAGTGGCGTCTTCATCGGGGGCAATCTTGTGTTGGTATGTTCAGTGGCTAGTCCAGCCGCGGAGACGCCCTACTGCTGGTGAGCGGTTCTGTGGCGCTTGAAATTCAAGACACCGTGAGACAGGAGAGTCCATTCATTGTGGGACTTGGTAACAGCAGTACGAACAGTTTTGCCTTTTTATTCAACCCACGAGGGTAAGAAACATTTCTTTTAATGTCACGAACGCAGCAGTACCCACAAGGGAGACATGAGACCCACCAGGGTGATATTAGTGGAAACTTCAAGTACCAGGAGGCAATTGTGCACACGCCCACATGGGCGAGACTTAGTGATTCAAATATGAGTTCCACTATGGCTGCTGTTATTTCGTCTTGCCAGTGAACAAGAACACAGGGGTGTTCGAAACACGTTTGGCTTCAGAACTTTTGAGTAGAGTGGAAAGCTGTTACTACTGTATCCCGCAATAAACACAGAGTCAAACTCTCCTTGAGTGGCGTCTTCATCGGGGGCAATCTTGTGTTGGTATGTTTAGCGGCTAGTCCAGCCGCGGAGACGCCCTACTGCTGGTGAGCGGTTCTGCGGCGCTTGAAATTCAAGACACCGTGAGACAGGAGAGTCTATTCATTGTGGGACTTTGTAACAGCAGTACGAACAGTTTTGCCTTTTTATTCAACCCACGAGGGCAAGAAACATTTCTTTTAATGTCACGAACGCAGCAGTACCCACAAGGGAGACATGAGACCCACCAGGGTGATTTTAGTGGAAACTTCAAGTACCAGGAGGCAATAGTGCACACGCCCACATGGGCGGGACTTAGTGATTCAAATATGAGTTCCACTATGGCTGGTGGTATTTCGTCTTGCCAGTGAACAAGAACACAGGGGTGTTCGAAACGCGTTGGGCTTCAGAACTTTTGAGTAGAGTGGAAAGCTGTTACTACTGCATCCCGCAATAAACACGGAGTCAAACTCTCCTTGAGTGGCGTCTTCATCGGGGGCAATCTTGTGTTGGTATGTTTAGCGGCTAGTCCAGCCGCAGAGACGCCCTACTGCTGGTGAGCGGTTCTGCGGCGCTTGAAATTCAAGACACCGTGAGACAGGAGAGTCCATTCATTGTGGGACTTGGTAACAGCAGTACGAACAGTTTTGCCTTTTTATTCAACCCACGAGGGTAAGAAACATTTCTTTTAATGTCACGAACGCAGCAGTACCCACAAGGGAGACATGAGACCCACCAGGGTGATATTAGTGGAAACTTCAAGTACCGGGAGGCAATTGTGCACACGCCCACATGGGCGAGACTTAGTGATTCAAATATGAGTTCCACCATGGCTGCTGGTATTTCGTCTTGCCAGTGAACAAGAACACAGGGGTGTTCGAAACACGTTTGGCTTCAGAACTTTTGAGTAGAGTGGAAAGCTGTTACTACTGCATCCCGCAATAAACACGGAGTCAAACTCTCCTTGAGTGGCGTCTTCATCGGGGGCAATCTTGTGTTGGTATGTTTAGCAGCTAGTCCAGCCGCGGAGACGCCCTACTGCTGGTGAGCGGTTCTGCGGCGCTTGAAATTCAAGACACCGTGAGACAGAAGAGTCTATTCATTGTGGGACTTTGTAACAGCAGTACGAACAGTTTTGCCTTTTTATTCAACCCACGAGGGTAAGAAACATTTCTTTTAATGTCACGAACGCAGCAGTACCCACAAGGGAGACATGAGACCCACCAAGGTGATATTAGTGGAAACTTCAAGTACCAGGAGGCAATAGTGCACACGCCCACATGGGCGGGACTTAATAATTCAAATATGAGTTCCACTATGGCTGCTGTTATTTCGTCTTGCCAGTGAACAAGAACACAGGGGTGTTCGAAACGCGTTTGGCTTCAGAAATTTTGAGTAGAGTGGAAAGCTGTTTCTACTGCATCCCGCAATAAACACGGAGTCAAACTCTCCTTGAGTGGCGTCTTCATCGGGGGCAATCTTGTGTTGGTATGTTTAGCGGCTAGTCCAGCCGCGGAGACGCCCTACTGCTGGTGAACGGTTCTGCGGTGCTTGAAATTCAAGACACCGTGAGGCAGGAGAGTCCATTCATTGTGGGACTTGGTAACAGCAGTACGAACAGTTTTGCCTTTTTATTCAACCCACGAGGGTAAGAAACATTTCTTTTAATGTCACAAACGCAGCAATACCCACAAGGGAGACATGAGACCCACGAGGGTGATATTAGTGGAAACTTCAAGTACCAGGAGGCAATAGTGCACACGCCCATATGGGCCGGACTTAGTGATTCAAATATGAGTTCCTCTATGACTGCTGTTATTCCGTCTTGCCATTGAACAAGAACACAGGGGTGTTCGAAACGCGTTTGGCTTCAGAACTTTTGAGTAGAGTGGAAAGCTGTTACTACTGCATCCCGCAATAAACACGGAGTCAAACTCTCCTTGAGTGGCGTCTTCATCGGGGGCAATCTTGTGTTGGTATGTTTAGCGGCTAGTCCAGCCGCGGAGACGCCCTACTGCTGGTGAGCGGTTCTGCGGCGCTTGAAATTCAAGACACCGTGAGGCAGGAGAGTCCATTCATTGTGGGACTTGGTAACAGCAGTACGAACAGTTTTGCCTTTTTATTCAACCCACGAGGGTAAGAAACATTTCTTTTAATGTCACGAACGCAGCAGTACCCACAAGGGAGACATGAGACCCACGAGGGTGATATTAGTGGAAACTTCAAGTACCAGGAGGCAATCGTGCACACGCCCACATGGGCGGGACTTAGTGATTCAAATATGAGTTCCACCATGGCTGCTGTTATTTCGTCTTGCCAGTGAACAATAACATAGGGGTGTTCGAAACACGTTTGGCTTCAGAACTTTTGAGTAGATTGGAAAGTTGTTACTACTGCATCCCGCAATAAACACGGAGTCAAACTCTCCTTGAGTGGCGTCTTCATCGGGGGCAATCTTGTGTTGGTATGTTTAGCTGCTAGTCCAGCCGCGGAGACGCCCTACTGCTGGTGAGCGGTTCTGCGGCGCTTGAAATTCAAGACACCGTGAGACAGGAGAGTCCATTCATTGTGGGACTTGGTAACAGCAGTACGAACAGTTTTGCCTTTTTATTCAACCCACGAGGGTAAGAAACATTTCTTTTAATGTCACGAACGCAGCAGTACCCACAAGGGAGACATGAGACCCACCAGGGTGATATTAGTGGAAACTTCAAGTACCAGGAGGGAATAGTGCACACGCCCACATGGGCGGGACTTAGTGATTCAAATATGAGTTCCACCATGGCTGCTGGTATTTCGTCTTGCCAGTGAACAAGAACACAGGGGTGTTCGAAACGCGTTTGGCTTCAGAACTTTTGAGTAGAGTGGAAAGCTGTTACTACTGCATCCCGCAATAAACACGGAGTCAAACTCTCCTTGAGTGGCGTCTTCATCGGGGGCAATCTTGTGTTGGTATGTTTAGCAACTAGTCCAGCCGCGGAGACGCCCTACTGCTGGTGAGCGGATCTGCGGCGCTTGAAATTCAAGACACCGTGAGACAGGAGAGTCAATTCATTGTGGGACTTGGTAACAGCAGTACGAACAGTTTTGCCTTTTTATTCAACCCACGAGGGTAAGAAACATTTCTTTTAATGTCACGAACGCAGCAGTACCCACAAGGGAGACATGAGACCCACCAGGGTGATATTAGTGGAAACTTCAAGTACCAGGAGGCAATAGTGCACACGCCCATATGGGCAGGACTTAGTGATTCAAATAAGAGTTCCACTATGGCTGCTGTTATTCCTTCTTGCCATTGAACAAGAACACAGGGGTGTTCGAAACGCGTTTGGCTTCAGAACTTTTGAGTAGAGTGGAAAGCTGTTTCTACTGCATCCCGCAATAAACACGGAGTCAAACTCTCCTTGAGTGGCGTCTTCATCGGGGGCAATCTTGTGTTGGTATGTTTAGCAACTAGTCCAGCCGCGGAGATGCCCTATTGCTGGTGAGCGGTTCTGCGGCGCTTGAAATTCAAGACACCGTGAGACAAGAGAGTCTATTCATTGTGGGACTTTGTAACAGCAGTACGAACAGTTTTGCCTTTTTATTCAACCCACGAGGGTAAGAAACATTTATTTTAATGTCACGAACGCTGCAGTACCCACAAGGGAGACATGAGACCCACCAGGGTGATTTTAGTGGAAACTTCAAGTACCAGGAGGCAATAGTGCACACGCCCACATGGGCGGGACTTAGTGATTCAAATATGAGTTCCACTATGGCTGCTGGTATTTCGTCTTGCCAGTGAACAAGAACACAGGGGTGTTCGAAACGCGTTTGGCTTCAGAACTTTTGAGTAGAGTGGAAAGCTGTTTCTACTGCATCCCGCAATAAACACGGAGTCAAACTCTCCTTGAGTGGCGTCTTCATCGGGGGCAATCTTGTGTTGGTATGTTTAGAGGCTAGTCCAGCCGCGGAGACACCCTACTGCTGGTGAGCGGTTCTGCGGCGCTTGAAATTCAAGACACCGTGAGACAGAAGAGTCTATTCATTGTGGGACTTTCTAACAGCAGTACGAACAGTTTTGCCTTTTTATTCAACCCACGAGGGTAAGAAACATTTCTTTTAATGTCACGAACGCAGCAGTACCCACAAGGGAGACATGAGACCCACCAAGGTGATATTAGTGGAAACTTCAAGTACCAGGAGGCAATAGTGCACACGCCCACATGGGCGGGACTTAATAATTCAAATATGAGTTCCACTATGGCTGCTGTTATTTCGTCTTGCCAGTGAACAAGAACACAGGGGTGTTCGAAACGCGTTTGGCTTCAGAACTTTTGAGTAGAGTGGAAAGCTGTTACTACTGCATCCCGCAATAAACACGGAGTCAAACTCTCCTTGAGTGGCGTCTTCATCGGGGGCTATCTTGTGTTGGTATGTTTAGCAACTAGTCCAGCCGCGGAGAAGCCCTACTGCTGGTGAGCGGTTCTGCGGCGCTTGAAATTCAAGACACCGTGAGACAGGAGAGTCCATCCATTGTGGGACTTGGTAACAGCAGTACGAACAGTTTTGCCTTTTTATTCAACCCACGAGGGTAAGAAACATTTCTTTTAATGTCACGAACGCAGCAGTACCCACAAGGGAGACATGAGACCCACCAGGGTGATATTAGTGGAAACTTCAAGTACCAGGAGGCAATAGTGCACACGCCCATATGGGCCGGACTTAGTGATTCAAATATGAGTTCCTCTATGGCTGCTGTTATTCCGTCTTGCCATTGAACAAGAACACAGGGGTGTTCGAAACGCGTTTGGCTTCAGAACTTTTGAGTAGAGTGGAAAGCTGTTACTACTGCATCCCGCAATAAACACGGAGTCAAACTCTCCTTGAGTGGCGTCTTCATCGGGGGCAATCTTGTGTTGGTATGTTTAGCGGCTAGTCCAGCCGCGGAGACGCCCTACTGCTGGTGAGCGGTTCTGCGGCGCTTGAAATTCAAGACACCGTGAGGCAGGAGAGTCCATTCATTGTGGGACTTGGTAACAGCAGTACGAACAGTTTTGCCTTTTTATTCAACCCACGAGGGTAAGAAACATTTCTTTTAATGTCACGAACGCAGCAGTACCCACAAGGGAGACATGAGACCCACGAGGGTGATATTAGTGGAAACTTCAAGTACCAGGAGGCAATCGTGCACACGCCCACATGGGCGGGACTTAGTGATTCAAATATGAGTTCCACCATGGCTGCTGTTATTTCGTCTTGCCAGTGAACAATAACATAGGGGTGTTCGAAACACGTTTGGCTTCAGAACTTTTGAGTAGAGTGGAAAGCTGTTACTACTGCATCCCGCAATAAACACGGAGTCAAACTCTCCTTGAGTGGCGTCTTCATCGGGGGCAATCTTGTGTTGGTATGTTTAGCGGCTAGTCCAGCCCCGGAGACGCCCTACTGCTGGTGAGCGGTTCTGCGGCGCTTGAAATTCAAGACACCGTGAGACAGGAGAGTCCATTCATTGTGGGACTTGGTAGCAGCAGTACGAACAGTTTTGCCTTTTTATTCAACCCACGAGGGTAAGAAACATTTCTTTTAATGTCACGAACGCAGCAGTACCCACAAGGGAGACATGAGACCCACCAGGGTGATTTTAGTGGGAACTTCAAGTACCAGGAGGCAATAGTGCACACGCCCACATGGGCGGGACTTAGTGATTCAAATATGAGTTCCACTATGGCTGCTGTTATTTCGTCTAGCCAGTGAACAAGAACTAAGGGGTGTTCGAAACCTGTTTGGCTTCAGACCTTTTGAGTAGAGTGGAAAGCTGTTACTACTGCATCCCGCAATAAACACGGAGTCAAACTCTCCTGTAGTGGCGTCTTCATCGGGGGCAATCTTGTGTTGGTATGTTCAGTGGCTAGTCCAGCCGCGGAGACGCCCTACTGCTGGTGAGCGGTTCTGTGGCGCTTGAAATTCAAGACACCGTGAGACAGGAGAGTCCATTCATTGTGGGACTTGGTAACAGCAGTACGAACAGTTTTGCCTTTTTATTCAACCCACGAGGGTAAGAAACATTTCTTTTAATGTCACGAACGCAGCAGTACCCACAAGGGAGACATGAGTCCCACCAGGGTGATTTTAGTGGAAACTTCAAGTACCAGGAGGCAATAGTGCACACGCCCACATGGGCGGGACTTAGTGATTCAAATATGAGTTCCACTATGGCTGCTGTTATTTCGTCTTGCCAGTGAACAAGAACATAGGGGTGTTCGAAACGCGTTTGGCTTCAGAACTTTTGAGTAGAGTGGAAAGCTGTTACTACTGCATCCCGCAATAAACACGGAGTCAAACTCTTCTTGAGTGGCGTCTTCATCGGGGGCAATCTTGTGTTGGTATGTTTAGCGGCTAGTCCAGCCGCGGAGACGCCCTACTGCTGGTGAGCGGTTCTGCGGCGCTTGAAATTCAAGACACCGTGAGACAGGAGAGTCCATTCATTGTGGGACTTGGTAACAGCAGTACGAACAGTTTTGCCTTTTTATTCAACCCACGAGGGTAAGAAACATTTCTTTTAATGTCACGAACGCAGCAGTACCCACAAGGGAGACATGAGACCCACCAGGGTGATATTAGTGGAAACTTCAAGTACCAGGAGGCAATTGTGCACACGCCCACATGGGCGAGACTTAGTGATTCAAATATGAGTTCCACTATGGTTGCTGTTATTTCGTCTTGCCAGTGAACAAGAACACAGGGGTGTTCGAAACACGTTTGGCTTCAGAACTTTTGAGTAGAGTGGAAAGCTGTTACTACTGTATCCCGCAATAAACACAGAGTCAAACTCTCCTTGAGTGGCGTCTTCATCGGGGGCAATCTTGTGTTGGTATGATTAGCGGCTAGTCCAGCCGCGGAGACGCCCTACTGCTGGTGAGCGGTTCTGCGGCCCTCGAAATTCAAGACACCGTGAGACAGGAGAGTCTATTCATTGTGGGACTTTGTAAAAGCAGTACGAACAGTTTTGCCTTTTTATTCAACCCACGAGGGCAAGAAACATTTCTTTTAATGTCACGAACGCAGCAGTACCCACAAGGGAGACATGAGACCCACCAGGGTGATATTAGTGGAAACTTCAAGTACCAGGAGGTAATAGTGCACACGCCCACATGGGCGGGACTTAGTGATTCAAATATGAGTTCCACTATGGCTGCTGTTATTTCGTCTTGCCCGTGAACAAGAACACAGGGGTGTTCGAAACGCGTTTGGCTTCAGAACTTTTGAGTAGAGTGGAAAGCTGTTTCTACTGCATCCCGCAATAAACACGGAGTCAAACTCTCCTTGAGTGGCGTCTTCATCGGGGGCAATCTTGTGTTGGTATGTTTAGCTGCTAGTCCAGCCGCGGAGACGCCCTACTGCTGGTGAGCGGTTCTGCGGCGCTTGAAATTCAAGACACCGTGAGACAGGAGAGTCCATTTATTGTGGGACTTGGTAACAGCAGTACGAACAGTTTTGCCTTTTTATTCAACCCACGAGGGTAAGAAACATTTCTTTTAATGTCACGAACGCAGCAGTACCCACAAGGGAGACATGAGACCCACCAGGGTGATTTTAGTGGAAACTTCAAGTACCAGGAGGCAATAGTGCACACGCCCACATGGGCGGGACTTAGTGATTCAAATATGAGTTCCACTATGGCTGCTGTTATTTCGTCTAGCCAGTGAACAAGAACTAAGGGGTGTTCGAAAACTGTTTGGCTTCAGACCTTTTGAGTAGAGTGGAAAGCTGTTACTACTGCATCCCGCAATAAACACGGAGTCAAACTCTCCTTGGGTGGCGTCTTCATCGGGGGCAATCTTGTGTTGGTATGTTCAGTGGCTAGTCCAGCCGCGGAGACGCCCTACTGCTGGTGAGCGGTTCTGTGGCGCTTGAAATTCAAGACACCGTGAGACAGGAGAGTCCATTCATTGTGGGACTTGGTAACAGCAGTACGAACAGTTTTGCCTTTTTATTCAACCCACGAGGGTAAGAAACATTTCTTTTAATGTCACGAACGCAGCAGTACCCACAAGGGAGACATGAGACCCACCAGGGTGATATTAGTGGAAACTTCAAGTACCAGGAGGCAATTGTGCACACGCCCACATGGGCGAGACTTAGTGATTCAAATATGAGTTCTACTATGGCTGCTGTTATTTCGTCTTGCCAGTGAACAAGAACACAGGGGTGTTCGAAACACGTTTGGCTTCAGAACTTTTGAGTAGAGTGGAAAGCTGTTACTACTGTATCCCGCAATAAACACAGAGTCAAACTCTCCTTGAGTGGCGTCTTCATCGGGGTCAATCTTGTGTTGGTATGTTTAGCGGCTAGTCCAGCCGCGGAGACGCCCTACTGCTGGTGAGCGGTTCTGCGGTGCTTGAAATTCAAGACACCGTGAGACAGGAGAGTCCATTCATTGTGGGACTTGGTAGCAGCAGTACGAACAGTTTTGCCTTTTTATTCAACCCACGAGGGTAAGAAACATTTCTTTGAATGTCACGAATGCAGCAGTACCCACAAGGGAGACATGAGACCCACCGGGGTGATTTTAGTGGAAACTTCAAGTACCAGGAGGCAATAGTGCACACGCCCACATGGGCGGGACTTAGTGATTCAAATATGAGTTCCACTATGGCTGCTGTTATTTCGTCTAGCCAGTGAACAAGAACTAAGGGGTGTTCGAAACCTGTTTGGCTTCAGACCTTTTGAGTAGAGTGGAAAGCTGTTACTACTGCATCCCGCAATAAACACGGAGTCAAACTCTCCTTGAGTGGCGTCTTCATCGGGGGCAATCTTGTGTTGGTATGTTCAGTGGCTAGTCCAGCCGCGGAGACGCCCTACTGCTGGTGAGCGGTTCTGTGGCGCTTGAAATTCAAGACACCGTGAGACAGGAGAGTCCATTCATTGTGGGACTTGGTAACAGCAGTACGAACAGTTTTGCCTTTTTATTCAACCCACGAGGGTAAGAAACATTTCTTTTAATGTCACGAACGCAGCAGTACCCACAAGGGAGACATGAGACCCACCAGGGTGATATTAGTGGAAACTTCAAGTACCAGGAGGCAATTGTGCACACGCCCACATGGGCGAGACTTAGTGATTCAAATATGAGTTCCACTATGGCTGCTGTTATTTCGTCTTGCCAGTGAACAAGAACACAGGGGTGTTCGAAACACGTTTGGCTTCAGAACTTTTGAGTAGAGTGGAAAGCTGTTACTACTGTATCCCGCAATAAACACAGAGTCAAACTCTCCTTGAGTGGCGTCTTCATCGGGGGCAATCTTGTGTTGGTATGTTTAGCGGCTAGTCCAGCCGCGGAGACGCCCTACTGCTGGTGAGCGGTTCTGCGGCGCTTGAAATTCAAGACACCGTGAGACAGGAGAGTCTATTCATTGTGGGACTTTGTAACAGCAGTACGAACAGTTTTGCCTTTTTATTCAACCCACGAGGGCAAGAAACATTTCTTTTAATGTCACGAACGCAGCAGTACCCACAAGGGAGACATGAGACCCACCAGGGTGATTTTAGTGGAAACTTCAAGTACCAGGAGGCAATAGTGCACACGCCCACATGGGCGGGACTTAGTGATTCAAATATGAGTTCCACTATGGCTGGTGGTATTTCGTCTTGCCAGTGAACAAGAACACAGGGGTGTTCGAAACGCGTTGGGCTTCAGAACTTTTGAGTAGAGTGGAAAGCTGTTACTACTGCATCCCGCAATAAACACGGAGTCAAACTCTCCTTGAGTGGCGTCTTCATCGGGGGCAATCTTGTGTTGGTATGTTTAGCGGCTAGTCCAGCCGCAGAGACGCCCTACTGCTGGTGAGCGGTTCTGCGGCGCTTGAAATTCAAGACACCGTGAGACAGGAGAGTCCATTCATTGTGGGACTTGGTAACAGCAGTACGAACAGTTTTGCCTTTTTATTCAACCCACGAGGGTAAGAAACATTTCTTTTAATGTCACGAACGCAGCAGTACCCACAAGGGAGACATGAGACCCACCAGGGTGATATTAGTGGAAACTTCAAGTACCGGGAGGCAATTGTGCACACGCCCACATGGGCGAGACTTAGTGATTCAAATATGAGTTCCACCATGGCTGCTGGTATTTCGTCTTGCCAGTGAACAAGAACACAGGGGTGTTCGAAACACGTTTGGCTTCAGAACTTTTGAGTAGAGTGGAAAGCTGTTACTACTGCATCCCGCAATAAACACGGAGTCAAACTCTCCTTGAGTGGCGTCTTCATCGGGGGCAATCTTGTGTTGGTATGTTTAGCAGCTAGTCCAGCCGCGGAGACGCCCTACTGCTGGTGAGCGGTTCTGCGGCGCTTGAAATTCAAGACACCGTGAGACAGAAGAGTCTATTCATTGTGGGACTTTGTAACAGCAGTACGAACAGTTTTGCCTTTTTATTCAACCCACGAGGGTAAGAAACATTTCTTTTAATGTCACGAACGCAGCAGTACCCACAAGGGAGACATGAGACCCACCAAGGTGATATTAGTGGAAACTTCAAGTACCAGGAGGCAATAGTGCACACGCCCACATGGGCGGGACTTAATAATTCAAATATGAGTTCCACTATGGCTGCTGTTATTTCGTCTTGCCAGTGAACAAGAACACAGGGGTGTTCGAAACGCGTTTGGCTTCAGAACTTTTGAGTAGAGTGGAAAGCTGTTTCTACTGCATCCCGCAATAAACACGGAGTCAAACTCTCCTTGAGTGGCGTCTTCATCGGGGGCAATCTTGTGTTGGTATGTTTAGCGGCTAGTCCAGCCGCGGAGACGCCCTACTGCTGGTGAACGGTTCTGCGGTGCTTGAAATTCAAGACACCGTGAGGCAGGAGAGTCCATTCATTGTGGGACTTGGTAACAGCAGTACGAACAGTTTTGCCTTTTTATTCAACCCACGAGGGTAAGAAACATTTCTTTTAATGTCACAAACGCAGCAATACCCACAAGGGAGACATGAGACCCACGAGGGTGATATTAGTGGAAACTTCAAGTACCAGGAGGCAATAGTGCACACGCCCATATGGGCCGGACTTAGTGATTCAAATATGAGTTCCTCTATGGCTGCTGTTATTCCGTCTTGCCATTGAACAAGAACACAGGGGTGTTCGAAACGCGTTTGGCTTCAGAACTTTTGAGTAGAGTGGAAAGCTGTTACTACTGCATCCCGCAATAAACACGGAGTCAAACTCTCCTTGAGTGGCGTCTTCATCGGGGGCAATCTTGTGTTGGTATGTTTAGCGGCTAGTCCAGCCGCGGAGACGCCCTACTGCTGGTGAGCGGTTCTGCGGCGCTTGAAATTCAAGACACCGTGAGGCAGGAGAGTCCATTCATTGTGGGACTTGGTAACAGCAGTACGAACAGTTTTGCCTTTTTATTCAACCCACGAGGGTAAGAAACATTTCTTTTAATGTCACGAACGCAGCAGTACCCACAAGGGAGACATGAGACCCACGAGGGTGATATTAGTGGAAACTTCAAGTACCAGGAGGCAATCGTGCACACGCCCACATGGGCGGGACTTAGTGATTCAAATATGAGTTCCACCATGGCTGCTGTTATTTCGTCTTGCCAGTGAACAATAACATAGGGGTGTTCGAAACACGTTTGGCTTCAGAACTTTTGAGTAGATTGGAAAGTTGTTACTACTGCATCCCGCAATAAACACGGAGTCAAACTCTCCTTGAGTGGCGTCTTCATCGGGGGCAATCTTGTGTTGGTATGTTTAGCGGCTAGTCCAGCCGCGGAGACGCCCTACTGCTGGTGAGCTGTTCTGCGGCGCATGAAATTCAAGACACCGTGAGACAGGAGAGTCCATTCATTGCGGGACTGGGTAACAGCAGTACCAACAGTTTTGCCTTTTTATTTAACATACGAGGGTAAGAAACATTTCTTTTAATGTCACGAACGCAGCAGTACCCACAAGGGAGACATGAGACCCACCAGGGTGATATTAGTGGAAACTTCAAGTACCAGGAGGCAATAGTGCACACGCCCACATGGGCGGGACTTAGTGATTCAAATATGAGTTCCACCATGGCTGCTGTTATATCGTCTTGCCAGTGAACAAGAACACAGGGGTGTTCGAAACGCGTTTGGCTTCAGAACTTTTGAGTAGAGTGGAAAGCTGTTACTACTGCATCCCGCAATAAACACGGAGTCAAACTCTCCTTGAGTGGCGTCTTCATCGGGGGCAATCTTGTGTTGGTATGTTTAGCAACTAGTCCAGCCGCGGAGACGCCCTACTGCTGGTGAGCGGTTCTGCGGCGCTTGAAATTCAAGACACCGTGAGACAGGAGAGTCAATTCATTGTGGGACTTGGTAACAACAGTACGAACAGTTTTGCCTTTTTATTCAACCCACGAGGGTAAGAAACATTTCTTTTAATGTCACAAACGCAGCAGTACCCACAAGGGAGACATGAGACCCACCAGGGTGATATTAGTGGAAACTTCAAGTACCAGGAGGCAATAGTGCACACGCCCATATGGGCAGGACTTAGTGATTCAAATAAGAGTTCCACTATGGCTGCTGTTATTCCGTCTTGCCATTGAACAAGAACACAGGGGTGTTTGAAACGCGTTTGGCTTCAGAACTTTTGAGTAGAGTGGAAAGCTGTTTCTACTGCATCCCGCAATAAACACGGAGTCAAACTCTCCTTGAGTGGCGTCTTCATCGGGGGCAATCTTGTGTTGGTATGTTTAGCAACTAGTCCAGCCGCGGAGACGCCCTATTGCTGGTGAGCGGTTCTGCGGCGCTTGAAATTCAAGACACCGTGAGACAGGAGAGTCTATTCATTGTGGGACTTTGTAACAGCAGTACGAACAGTTTTGCCTTTTTATTCAACCCACGAGGGTAAGAAACATTTCTTTTAATGTCACGAACGCAGCAGTACCCACAAGGGAGACATGAGACCCACCAAGGTGATATTAGTGGAAACTTCAAGTACCAGGAGGCAATAGTGCACACGCCCACATGGGCGGGACTTAGTGATTCAAATATGAGTTCCACTATGGCTGCTGTTATTTCGTCTTGCCAGTGAACAAGAACATAGGGGTGTTCGAAACGCGTTTGGCTTCAGAACTTTTGAGTAGAGTGGAAAGCTGTTA